>NC_091403.1:2500-627500 GCF_032191515.1 Phaenicophaeus curvirostris
CCCTAACCCTAACCCTAACCCTAACCCTAACCCTAACCCTAACCCTAACCCTAACCCTAACCCTAACCCTAACCCTAACCCTAACCCTAACCCTAACCCTAACCCTAACCCTAACCCTAACCCTAACCCTAACCCTAACCCTAACCCTAACCCTAACCCTAACCCTAACCCTAACCCTAACCCTAACCCTAACCCTAACCCTAACCCTAACCCTAACCCTAACCCTAACCCTAACCCTAACCCTAACCCTAACCCTAACCCTAACCCTAACCCTAACCCTAACCCTAACCCTAACCCTAACCCTAACCCTAACCCTAACCCTAACCCTAACCCTAACCCTAACCCTAACCCTAACCCTAACCCTAACCCTAACCCTAACCCTAACCCTAACCCTAACCCTAACCCTAACCCTAACCCTAACCCTAACCCTAACCCTAACCCTAACCCTAACCCTAACCCTAACCCTAACCCTAACCCTAACCCTAACCCTAACCCTAACCCTAACCCTAACCCTAACCCTAACCCTAACCCTAACCCTAACCCTAACCCTAACCCTAACCCTAACCCTAACCCTAACCCTAACCCTAACCCTAACCCTAACCCTAACCCTAACCCTAACCCTAACCCTAACCCTAACCCTAACCCTAACCCTAACCCTAACCCTAACCCTAACCCTAACCCTAACCCTAACCCTAACCCTAACCCTAACCCTAACCCTAACCCTAACCCTAACCCTAACCCTAACCCTAACCCTAACCCTAACCCTAACCCTAACCCTAACCCTAACCCTAACCCTAACCCTAACCCTAACCCTAACCCTAACCCTAACCCTAACCCTAACCCTAACCCTAACCCTAACCCTAACCCTAACCCTAACCCTAACCCTAACCCTAACCCTAACCCTAACCCTAACCCTAACCCTAACCCTAACCCTAACCCTAACCCTAACCCTAACCCTAACCCTAACCCTAACCCTAACCCTAACCCTAACCCTAACCCTAACCCTAACCCTAACCCTAACCCTAACCCTAACCCTAACCCTAACCCTAACCCTAACCCTAACCCTAACCCTAACCCTAACCCTAACCCTAACCCTAACCCTAACCCTAACCCTAACCCTAACCCTAACCCTAACCCTAACCCTAACCCTAACCCTAACCCTAACCCTAACCCTAACCCTAACCCTAACCCTAACCCTAACCCTAACCCTAACCCTAACCCTAACCCTAACCCTAACCCTAACCCTAACCCTAACCCTAACCCTAACCCTAACCCTAACCCTAACCCTAACCCTAACCCTAACCCTAACCCTAACCCTAACCCTAACCCTAACCCTAACCCTAACCCTAACCCTAACCCTAACCCTAACCCTAACCCTAACCCTAACCCTAACCCTAACCCTAACCCTAACCCTAACCCTAACCCTAACCCTAACCCTAACCCTAACCCTAACCCTAACCCTAACCCTAACCCTAACCCTAACCCTAACCCTAACCCTAACCCTAACCCTAACCCTAACCCTAACCCTAACCCTAACCCTAACCCTAACCCTAACCCTAACCCTAACCCTAACCCTAACCCTAACCCTAACCCTAACCCTAACCCTAACCCTAACCCTAACCCTAACCCTAACCCTAACCCTAACCCTAACCCTAACCCTAACCCTAACCCTAACCCTAACCCTAACCCTAACCCTAACCCTAACCCTAACCCTAACCCTAACCCTAACCCTAACCCTAACCCTAACCCTAACCCTAACCCTAACCCTAACCCTAACCCTAACCCTAACCCTAACCCTAACCCTAACCCTAACCCTAACCCTAACCCTAACCCTAACCCTAACCCTAACCCTAACCCTAACCCTAACCCTAACCCTAACCCTAACCCTAACCCTAACCCTAACCCTAACCCTAACCCTAACCCTAACCCTAACCCTAACCCTAACCCTAACCCTAACCCTAACCCTAACCCTAACCCTAACCCTAACCCTAACCCTAACCCTAACCCTAACCCTAACCCTAACCCTAACCCTAACCCTAACCCTAACCCTAACCCTAACCCTAACCCTAACCCTAACCCTAACCCTAACCCTAACCCTAACCCTAACCCTAACCCTAACCCTAACCCTAACCCTAACCCTAACCCTAACCCTAACCCTAACCCTAACCCTAACCCTAACCCTAACCCTAACCCTAACCCTAACCCTAACCCTAACCCTAACCCTAACCCTAACCCTAACCCTAACCCTAACCCTAACCCTAACCCTAACCCTAACCCTAACCCTAACCCTAACCCTAACCCTAACCCTAACCCTAACCCTAACCCTAACCCTAACCCTAACCCTAACCCTAACCCTAACCCTAACCCTAACCCTAACCCTAACCCTAACCCTAACCCTAACCCTAACCCTAACCCTAACCCTAACCCGAACCCTAACCCTAACCCTAACCCTAACCCTAACCCTAACCCTAACCCTAACCCTAACCCTAACCCTAACCCTAACCCTAACCCTAACCCTAACCCTAACCCTAACCCTAACCCTAACCCTAACCCTAACCCTAACCCTAACCCTAACCCTAACCCTAACCCTAACCCTAACCCTAACCCTAACCCTAACCCTAACCCTAACCCTAACCCTAACCCTAACCCTAACCCTAACCCTAACCCTAACCCTAACCCTAACCCTAACCCTAACCCTAACCCTAACCCTAACCCTAACCCTAACCCTAACCCTAACCCTAACCCTAACCCTAACCCTAACCCTAACCCTAACCCTAACCCTAACCCTAACCCTAACCCTAACCCTAACCCTAACCCTAACCCTAACCCTAACCCTAACCCTAACCCTAACCCTAACCCTAACCCTAACCCTAACCCTAACCCTAACCCTAACCCTAACCCTAACCCTAACCCTAACCCTAACCCTAACCCTAACCCTAACCCTAACCCTAACCCTAACCCTAACCCTAACCCTAACCCTAACCCTAACCCTAACCCTAACCCTAACCCTAACCCTAACCCTAACCCTAACCCTAACCCTAACCCTAACCCTAACCCTAACCCTAACCCTAACCCTAACCCTAACCCTAACCCTAACCCTAACCCTAACCCTAACCCTAACCCTAACCCTAACCCTAACCCTAACCCTAACCCTAACCCTAACCCTAACCCTAACCCTAACCCTAACCCTAACCCTAACCCTAACCCTAACCCTAACCCTAACCCTAACCCTAACCCTAACCCTAACCCTAACCCTAACCCTAACCCTAACCCTAACCCTAACCCTAACCCTAACCCTAACCCTAACCCTAACCCTAACCCTAACCCTAACCCTAACCCTAACCCTAACCCTAACCCTAACCCTAACCCTAACCCTAACCCTAACCCTAACCCTAACCCTAACCCTAACCCTAACCCTAACCCTAACCCTAACCCTAACCCTAACCCTAACCCTAACCCTAACCCTAACCCTAACCCTAACCCTAACCCTAACCCTAACCCTAACCCTAACCCTAACCCTAACCCTAACCCTAACCCTAACCCTAACCCTAACCCTAACCCTAACCCTAACCCTAACCCTAACCCTAACCCTAACCCTAACCCTAACCCTAACCCTAACCCTAACCCTAACCCTAACCCTAACCCTAACCCTAACCCTAACCCTAACCCTAACCCTAACCCTAACCCTAACCCTAACCCTAACCCTAACCCTAACCCTAACCCTAACCCTAACCCTAACCCTAACCCTAACCCTAACCCTAACCCTAACCCTAACCCTAACCCTAACCCTAACCCTAACCCTAACCCTAACCCTAACCCTAACCCTAACCCTAACCCTAACCCTAACCCTAACCCTAACCCTAACCCTAACCCTAACCCTAACCCTAACCCTAACCCTAACCCTAACCCTAACCCTAACCCTAACCCTAACCCTAACCCTAACCCTAACCCTAACCCTAACCCTAACCCTAACCCTAACCCTAACCCTAACCCTAACCCTAACCCTAACCCTAACCCTAACCCTAACCCTAACCCTAACCCTAACCCTAACCCTAACCCTAACCCTAACCCTAACCCTAACCCTAACCCTAACCCTAACCCTAACCCTAACCCTAACCCTAACCCTAACCCTAACCCTAACCCTAACCCTAACCCTAACCCTAACCCTAACCCTAACCCTAACCCTAACCCTAACCCTAACCCTAACCCTAACCCTAACCCTAACCCTAACCCTAACCCTAACCCTAACCCTAACCCTAACCCTAACCCTAACCCTAACCCTAACCCTAACCCTAACCCTAACCCTAACCCTAACCCTAACCCTAACCCTAACCCTAACCCTAACCCTAACCCTAACCCTAACCCTAACCCTAACCCTAACCCTAACCCTAACCCTAACCCTAACCCTAACCCTAACCCTAACCCTAACCCTAACCCTAACCCTAACCCTAACCCTAACCCTAACCCTAACCCTAACCCTAACCCTAACCCTAACCCTAACCCTAACCCTAACCCTAACCCTAACCCTAACCCTAACCCTAACCCTAACCCTAACCCTAACCCTAACCCTAACCCTAACCCTAACCCTAACCCTAACCCTAACCCTAACCCTAACCCTAACCCTAACCCTAACCCTAACCCTAACCCTAACCCTAACCCTAACCCTAACCCTAACCCTAACCCTAACCCTAACCCTAACCCTAACCCTAACCCTAACCCTAACCCTAACCCTAACCCTAACCCTAACCCTAACCCTAACCCTAACCCTAACCCTAACCCTAACCCTAACCCTAACCCTAACCCTAACCCTAACCCTAACCCTAACCCTAACCCTAACCCTAACCCTAACCCTAACCCTAACCCTAACCCTAACCCTAACCCTAACCCTAACCCTAACCCTAACCCTAACCCTAACCCTAACCCTAACCCTAACCCTAACCCTAACCCTAACCCTAACCCTAACCCTAACCCTAACCCTAACCCTAACCCTAACCCTAACCCTAACCCTAACCCTAACCCTAACCCTAACCCTAACCCTAACCCTAACCCTAACCCTAACCCTAACCCTAACCCTAACCCTAACCCTAACCCTAACCCTAACCCTAACCCTAACCCTAACCCTAACCCTAACCCTAACCCTAACCCTAACCCTAACCCTAACCCTAACCCTAACCCTAACCCTAACCCTAACCCTAACCCTAACCCTAACCCTAACCCTAACCCTAACCCTAACCCTAACCCTAACCCTAACCCTAACCCTAACCCTAACCCTAACCCTAACCCTAACCCTAACCCTAACCCTAACCCTAACCCTAACCCTAACCCTAACCCTAACCCTAACCCTAACCCTAACCCTAACCCTAACCCTAACCCTAACCCTAACCCTAACCCTAACCCTAACCCTAACCCTAACCCTAACCCTAACCCTAACCCTAACCCTAACCCTAACCCTAACCCTAACCCTAACCCTAACCCTAACCCTAACCCTAACCCTAACCCTAACCCTAACCCTAACCCTAACCCTAACCCTAACCCTAACCCTAACCCTAACCCTAACCCTAACCCTAACCCTAACCCTAACCCTAACCCTAACCCTAACCCTAACCCCTAACCCTAACCCTAACCCTAACCCTAACCCTAACCCTAACCCTAACCCTAACCCTAACCCTAACCCTAACCCTAGACCCTAGACCCTAGACCCTAGACCCTGACCCTGACCCTGACCCTGACCCTGACCCTAATGACCCTAACCCTAATGACCCTAACCCTAACCCTAACCCTAACCCTAACCCTAACCCCTGACCCTGACCCTGACCCTGACCCTGACCCTGACCCCTAACCCTGACCCTGACCCTGACCCTGACCCCTGACCCCTGACCCCTGACCCCGACCCTAATGACCCTAACCCTAATGACCCTAACCCTAATGACCCTAACCCTAATGACCCTAACCCCTAACCCTAACCCCTAACCGTAACCCTAACCCTAACCCCTAACCCCTAACCCCTAATGACCCCAACCCTAATGACCCCAACCCTAATGACCCTAACCCTAATGACCCTAACCCTAATGACCCTAAACCCTAACCCTAACCCCTAACCCTCACCCCTCACCCCCAATCCTAAAACTGTAACCCTCAACCCTAAAACTGTAACCCTAAAGGATAACTGTAACCCTAATTTCAATGGCTGTAACACTAAACCCTAAAACTGTAACCCTAAACCCTAGTGCTAGTAGGAACCTAATTTTAATGACCCTAATATTGTAACTGTAACCCTAATTGCACCCTAATTTTAATGACTGTAACCCTAACCCTAAACCCTAAAAATGTAACCCTAACCCTAAGTGGGTGTGGTCATTAGGGGTGTGATCACATAAGGGGGTGTGGCTATGTAGGGGGCGTGCTTAAGTTGGGGGTGTGGTCATTAGGGGTGTGGTCACATAAGAGGGTGTGGCTATGTAGGGGCGTGCTTAAGTTGGGGGTGTGGTCAGGGAGGGGGTGTGGTACCATAAGGGGGTGGGGAGAGGGGGTGTGGTGATACAGAGGGGTGGGGAGACATAGGGGGGTGTGGTGATGCAAGGGGGTGGGGTAAGGAGGGGTTGTGTCGACGCAGGGGGTGGGGTGAGATGGGCTGGGTGTGGTTTTTTTGTTATGTGTTGGGGTATGGATTTTGTTCAGGTGTGGTGGGAAAAAAATTTTTTTGACCTAATTTGCATAATTAATTAGTTGATTAGGTAATTAATTGATTAATTAATTAGGGGGTGGGTGTAATTTGGGATATGTGGGGTATTGGGGGAGTGGTGGGGGGCTGGGTCCGGGGGTGGGGCGAGTGGGTGGGTCCGGGGGAGGGGTCGGGGGTGGGGCGAGTGGGTGGGTCTGGGGGGCGGGGTGAGGCTGGGGGACGGTTGGGGGAGGGGTCAGGGTGAGTGGGCGGGTTTGGGTGCAGGGTGACTGGGCTGGTCTGGGGCAGGGATGTGGTGAGTGGGCGGGTCCGGGGGAGGTGCGAGTGGGCGGGTCCTGGGGAGGGGTCAGGGGGCGGGGCGAGCGGGTGGGTCCGGGGGAGGGGTCAGGGGGGGCGGGGTGAGTGGGCGGGTCCGGGGGAGGGGTCCGGGGTGTGGTTGGGGGGAGTGGTGATTGAGTGGGGTGGGGGAGTGGTGAGTGCATGGGTCCAGGGGAGGGGTTTGGGGGTGGGGTAGGTGGGTGATTCTGGGGGAGGGGTGAGTGGAGGGTATGGGGGAGGGGTGACTGGGAGTGGTCAGGGGAGGTGTCAGGGGGTGGGGTGAGTGGGTGGGTTTGTGGGTGGGGGCAGGGTTTGGTGATTGGGGGTGTGGTGAGTGGACAGGGCATGTTGAGTTGGGGTGGGGTAGGGGGTGTGTTGCGTGGGGGCATGATGAGGGGGTGAGGCAGGGGGAGTGAGGGGCTGGTCAGTGGGTGCGGGGGAAGTCGTGAGGGGAGTGATGAGGTGTGTTCAGTGGGGGTATGGTGTTGTGTGGGGGTGTAGTTAGGTGTATGTGGTGGGGGAGTGTTGGGTGTGTGGGTGGTGGAGTAGGATGGGGGCTGTATGGTGGGTGTACAGGTGGTGGGGGAGGGTAATTTCCCCTCTGTATATTACTATATAAAAAGAAGAAAAATATAAAGTATATAGCCTGGTGCAGCCCTAGAACATGGGTTGGTCTCTGGGAGTAATTTTTTTTTTTTTAAAATTTTTTTTTTTAATTAAATTTTTAATTTTTTACTCCCAGAGACCAAGTGATGTTCTAGGGCTGCTCTGATTCAAAAAAATTGAATCAGAAAACTAAAGTGAAAGTTAAAAGGAAAGAAAAGGAATCACAACAACAGGCACAATAAGAAAAACTCTGACACCACAACAAGAAAAAAGTTTATTGCAGTGTTTAAGATGAAATATGCAAGTTTTTGATTCCTTTATTTGAGAAAAAGTAGGACAGCATCTTTTGAATTACAAGACATGAATACAACATTACAGATTTCAACACAAGAATACAAAGTCAAGCACAGTGCAATATACAAAGTTAGGGCGCAATACAACAAAGTCAAAGACAGAGCAATATACAAAGTTAGGGCACAATACAACAAAGTCAAACAGTGCAATAAACAAAGTTAGGGCGCAGTACAACAAAGTCAAACACAGCAATACAACAAAGTCAAACACAGCAATACAACAAAGTCAAACACAGAGCAATACAACAAAGTCAAACAGAGCAATACAACAAAGTTAGGATGCAATACAACAGTCAAACACAGTGCAGTATACAAAGTTAGGGCGCAATACAACAAAGTCAAGCACAGCACAATATACAAAGTTGGGGCACAATACAACAAAGGTCAAACAGTTCAATAAACAAAGTTAGGGCGCAGTACAAAGTCAAACAGAGCGCAATACAAAGTCAAACAGAGCGCAATACAAAGTCAAACAGAGCGCAATACAACAAAGTCAAACACAGAGCAATATACAAAGTTGGGGCACAATACAACAAAGTCAAACACAGCACAATATACAAAGTTGGGGCGCAATACAACAAAGGTCAAACAGTTCAATAAACAAAGTTAGGGCACAGTACAAAGTCAAACAGAGCGCAATACAACAAAGTCAAACAGAGCGCAATACAACAAAGTCAAACAGAGCGCAATACAACAAAGTTGGGGCACAATGTTGTATTGTGCCCCAACTTTGTTGTATTGCGCTCTGTTTGACTTTGTTGTATTGCGCCCCAACTTTGTATATTGTGCTGTGTTTGACTTTGTTGTAAAGTCAAACACAGCACAATATACAAAGTTGGGGCGCAATACAACAAAGTCAAACACAGAGCAATACAACAAAGTTAGGGCGCAATACAAAGTCAAACACAGAGCAATATACAAAGTTAGGGCGCAATACAACAAAGTCAAACACAGTGCAATATACAAAGTTAGGGCGCAATACAACAAGGTCAAACACAGCACAATATACAAAGTTGGGGCGCAATACAACAAAGTCAAACACAGAACAATACAACAAAGTTAGGGCGCAATACAAAGTCAAACACAGAGCAATACAACAAAGTCAAACACAGAGCAATATACAAAGTTAGGGCGCAATACAACAAAGTCAAACACAGTGCTATATACAAAGTTAGGGCGCAATACAACAAGGTCAAACACAGAGCAATATACAAAGTTAGGCCACAATACAAAGTCAAACACAGAGCAATACAACAAAGCCAAACACAGAGCACAACATACAAAGTTAGGGCACAATACAACAATGTCAAACACAGAGCAACACAACAAAGTCAAACACAATGCAATATACAAACTTGGGGCACAAGACAACAAAGTCAAACACAGCAATATACAAAGTTAGGGCACAATACAACAAAGTCAGACACAGTGCAATACAACAAAGTTAAGGCACAAGACAACAAAGTCAAACACAGAGCAATACAACAAAGTCAAACACAGAGCAATATACAAAGTTGGGGCACAAAACAACAAAGTCAAACACAGAGCAATATACAAAGTTAGGGCGCAATACAACAAAGTCAAAATCAGAGCAATACAAAGTTAGGGCAGAAAACAGAGTCTAACACAGTGCAATACAACAAAGTCCAAGACAAACACACTGCAATACACAAAGTCAAACAATACAATAAACAAAGTCAGATCACAACAGTACTAAGTCAAGGACAACATCATACTACAAAGTTCAGACACAATACATGAGTACACACTTAGGGAACGAGATAGCAGTACAAACTCAGACATAATGCAAGACAATAGTAGAAACTTAAACACAAAGCAATACTGCAAAGTTACAGCATAACACAACAGTACTAATTTAAACACACTGTAAGACAACACAGTTAAAGGCGCAACACCACAGTACAGAGTTAAAGGCGCAACACCACAGTACAGACTTAAGGCGCAACACCACAGTACAGACTTAAGGCGCAACACCACAGTACACAGTTAAAGGCACAATGCAATACAACAGCACCATGTTAAACATGGCACAACACAAGAGTACAGTGACACAATATAACACAAGACTACAGAGGTAGACACAACATAACACTACATATTTAGACACAAAGATCACTGTATGCATTAAACAACTCCTCTGGCCGTCCCGAGGCGCAGCTCCACAGCGACTCCTCTGGCCGTCCCGAGGCGCAGCTCCACAGCGACTCCTCTGGCCGTCCCGAGGCGCAGCTCCACAGCGACTCCTCTGGCCGTCCCGAGGCGCAGCTCCACAGCGACTCCTCTGGCCGTCCCGAGGCGCAGCTCCACAGCGACTCCTCTGGCCGTCCCGAGGCGCAGCTCCACAGCGACTCCTCTGGCCGTCCCGAGGCGCAGCTCCACAGCGACTCCTCTGGCCGTCCCGAGGCGCAGCTCCACAGCGACTCCTCTGGCCGTCCCGAGGCGCAGCTCCACAGCGACTCCTCTGGCCGTCCCGAGGCGCAGCTCCACAGCGACTCCTCTGGCCGTCCCGAGGCGCAGCTCCACAGCGACTCCTCTGGCCGTCCCGAGGCGCAGCTCCACAGCGACTCCTCTGGCCGTCCCAAACACTTCTTATTTTTAGCTTTAAGCTAACTGCCTGCAAAGCAAAAAATAACATACAGAACATTACACACACAACCTCAAAAAGCAACCCCTCCACCCCCAAACCACACACACAAACCCTCCCCCACAAACCCCTCCTCATGCTCCAGCCATGCATTCAACCTCCTGCCGGCCACAACAGGCCATCCCTCCTAGGCCCCTGGCTCCCCAGGAACAGCGTTCCCAGGTGCCTCAAAATTTAGCCCTGCCTCGAGAAAACCCGGCCCCAGGTCAGTCTGCACCCAAACCTTGGCGATGAACATCGCCTCCCAGACTGGCCGGGACCAGGGAAAAAAAACCCAGCTGGGGGAAAAAAAAAAAAATCCCCCAGCTGGGAGTTTTTTATTCTAATATTTATATTGTTTTTTAAAAAAGGCTAAGTACCTGCAAAGCAAAACATCACACACACACAACCTCAAAAAGCAACCCCTCCACCCCCAAACCACACACACAAACCCTCCCCCACAAACCCCTCCTCATGCTCCAGCCATGCATTCAACCTCCTGCCGGCCACAACAGGCCATCGCTCCTAGGCCCCTGGCTCCCCAGGAACAGCGTTCCCAGGCGCCTCAAAATTTAGCCCTGCCTCGAGAAAACCCGGCCCCAGGTCAGTCTGCACCCAAACCTTGGCGATGAACATCGCCTCGCAGACTGGCCGGGACCAGGGAAAAAAAACCCAGCTGGGGGAAAAAAAAAAAATCCCCCAGCTGGGAGTTTTTTATTCTAATATTTATATTGTTTTTTAAAAAAGGCTAAGTACCTGCAAAGCAAAACATCACACACACACAACCTCAAAAAGCAACCCCTCCACCCCCAAACCACACACACAAACCCTCCCCCACAAACCCCTCCTCATGCTCCAGCCATGCATTCAACCTCCTGCCGGCCACAACAGGCCATCCCTCCTAGGCCCCTGGCTCCCCAGGAACAGCGTTCCCAGGCGCCTCAAAATTTAGCCCTGCCTCGAGAAAACCCGGCCCCAGGTCAGTCTGCACCCAAACCTTGGCGATGAACATCGCCTCGCAGACTGGCCGGGACCAGGGAAAAAAAACCCAGCTGGGGGAAAAAAAAAAAATCCCCCAGCTGGGAGTTTTTTATTCTAATATTTATATTGTTTTTTAAAAAAGGCTAAGTACCTGCAAAGCAAAACATCACACACACACAACCTCAAAAAGCAACCCCTCCACCCCCAAACCACACACACAAACCCTCCCCCACAAACCCCTCCTCATGCTCCAGCCATGCATTCAACCTCCTGCTGGCCACAACAGGCCATCCCTCCTAGGCCCCATGGCTCCATGAGGAACAGCATTCCCAGACGCCTCAAAATTTAGCCCTGCCTCAACAAAACCCAACCCCAGGTCAGTCTGCACCCAAACCTTGGCTATGAACATCGCCTCGCAGACCAGCCAGGTCCAGGGAAAAAAAACCCAGCTGGGGGAAGAAATATTACAAATCCCAGCAGGACTTCCTTTAATCTATTCTCAATTTTTGGTCCTAACTGCTTGCAAAGGAAAACATTCCATTCCACATACAAACACTAAAGAGACAACAAGAAATGACACCCACCTCCACACACCCAGCCACTAATACACCTTCACAAACACACCTCCATACACCAAGACCCTCAACCCTAGACACAGTCACACAGATCAAATCTTAAGTCGCACATAAGTAACCATAACTACCGCATACACCCTAAGTAACATACTGGATTATGAACTGCTTTGCTCCTGCTTCCATAGTTCAGCCCCAGAGCCTTGATCATCGCTCCTGCAGCTGTGTAGCCAGAAAAATTCTACTCTTCTCACCTGCTTCACCTATGGCTACTTGTTCAGCAGTGCATGACCCTACACTACAAGTACTCAGCATATCCACATATTAACCACACAATTCCTTCATTGCCTTGGGCAGAGCAGCTCCAGCCAGACAAACACATAGAGCAACACCACACATGATAGACCAATTGCAATCCAGACAGAAAAGGAGACTCTAAGGAGGAAGACACCCAGACCAGAGATGCCATGGGGCAGGAAGACCTAGAGACTGAAAGGAGAACTCAATAACATTTCTGCAAGAGTAGCCCCTTACAAAGGGATATGGCCACAAGTGGGAGGATGGACATACAGTAAGCTGTGCTTTAAGACTTAAAATATAGGGAACAGACGCAAAAAGTCCCAGAAGCGGGGGCGAGGGACGCAAAAAGTCCCAGAAGCGGGGGCGAGGGACGCAAAAAGTCCCAGAAGCGGGGGCGAGGGACGCAAAAAGTCCCAGAAGCGGGGGCGAGGGATGCAAAAAGTCCCAGAAGCGGGGGCGAGGGACGCAAAAAGTCCCAGAAGCGGGGGCGAGGGACGCAAAAAGTCCCAGAAGCGGGGGCGAGGGACGCAAAAAGTCCCAGAAGCGGGGGCGAGGGACGCAAAAAGAGACCATAGAGATGAAGGCCAAGTGTGCCTTGAGCACAGAGAGCATCAAGACCTGTGGAAGACCCAAGGCACAGTACACCCACTACATCAACAACACAACGGCTGGAACTGCCCTGCCCAGCACATGCTACATCAACAACACAACGGCTGGAACTGCCCTGCCCAGCACATGCTACATCAACAACACAACAGCTGGAACTGCCCTGCCCAGCACATGCTACATCAACAACACAACGGCTGGAACTGCCCTGCCCAGCACATGCTACATCAACAACACAACGGCTGGAACTGCCCTGCCCAGCACATGCTATCTTCAGCCTGAGAAATAGGCCCCTCTGCCTTTACCTGCCCAAATAGGACTGTCCCAACATAGTACTCTTCTCTATGCTACTGCTAAAACCCCTCCGGGCTAGGATAAACCACCTCCCTTCTTCCCAACATAACCTCAGCCCCAATCCCTCAACTTAACTGTCAGAGGTCAAAGAGCCTGAAGCCATGCTCAGCAGAAGCAGCCCAAACCGCACCCACTGTCAAGGATGATCCTGCAGTCACCAGGTTCCTCTGCACCTACAAGAAGACAGAACAACAAACACAATGTCAACAATCAGCTCCACCCAGGGCCCCGCTTGTGGCAAATCCACAGGCCCACGCTCCACCTCCCCACTACCCAACTGACCTCAAATACTCTTTCCGTTGCAAAGGCAGCCCACGTGGCACCTACAAAACAAAAGAGAAACGCTCAGCTGAGTGGCTCTGTCAAACTTGCCTCTCGGACATCTGTTCAAATAACAGCCTCCTCACCTCTCAGACTATTTGTCTATGTGAAGCTTCACCCCCGCTAGGCTGCATGTGGCACCTACAGAAGATAAAGCAAAAAACACACATGCTCAGATACTACCCTAAAACAAAGACAGCCCACTGTCCTTATTCCCCAGCTCCTGCTCCCTTACCTGGACCGCTCCCCACCTCATGCACCACCATCTTCTCCTCGCAATTTCAGGCTTACACACCACCTGTAATACACAAACAGCAAGGAAGGCTTGCAAATCCATAAACTAAGACATGCGAGCAATAACTGCTTCTTCATGTAACTCACCATTGCTGTCCTTCACCAACATGGCTCCCAAACCGGTATTCCATTTTGCTCATTGCTCTGTATCTTGAAAGACAAAAAATAAAACCAAAAAACAATTACTAGCTGTGTAGGTACAAATAATACCTAACTGCTGACTCAGCAGCCAACCCACCTGGCTACAGGAATCTACCCCCAATTCAATTGTTACCCTTTGCTGCCAGACCCAATGCCTCTGCACCTGTAAAACTCAACTTTCAATAACTCACCCACACACTCAAGAAGAACTAAACAATTCCACACACTGCTTTGAGTCAGGAATACCACCTCTTCTTCACACAACAGCCAGACAGAAAAAAAAAAAAGATAAAATCAAATCTTAACAACCATACACACCAGATTTATTGCCCCAAGAATACAAACTGCCCTACCAACGCTCCAGCAGCATACCTCAGATGGCTTTGGTCATTCCCTCTGTGGCTGCATAACCAACCAAAAATAATTCTCCTCACCCCATATATCTATGGTTACTTGCTCTGTAATGCACCATATGGCCTCACCCTTCAAAGTCTAACTATATGGGTATATCTAAAGATAGAATTTCACTGCTATTCTGCTAACTTCCATTTCTTCAGCTCAGGCAGAGCAGCTCCAGCCAAATAGCAACATGCACAGACTGATTCTGCACAGAAAACCAATGACAGGATGCAGAAACAAAAAGGAAAGTCAATAAGAATGACTCTCAAAAGAGAGCTGGCATTGGGCAAGAAGATGTAGAGAGCTGCAAGAAAGATTATGTGAGCCCTTGAAAAATGGAAGACTGTGGCCCCTTAAAGAGACATAGCCACAACTACAAGGATGCAAGGATGAGCCCTGCTTAAAGACAACAAAACAGTACATATGGAAGAAGTCCCAGAACAGGGATTTAAGAAAATTGAACAATAAGGGCTGAGGATGCTGACATGTCCTGCAATGCCTATGCAATAGGCAACTGACCGCAAATTGCCAAAAGGCAAGACCTATCTGCGCTTCAAGATCGCAATGCAAGAAAGGAAGTGCCCGATCAGCACCTTACTAAGAACAGACATCCAAGAGTCTAGAGATGACACGTGGCTCAAACGCAAAGATGACATCAAGACCTGCAGAAGATTTAAGACACAGCAGAGTCTACATAGTCTAAACAACAAGACAGATATAGGCTAGAACTGCCCTGCCTGGCACACGCTAGCTTCAGGCAGAAGATTAAACCCCTCTCCAACCCTGTAACAAAGTGTACTCTTCCTGCAGAACCCTCTACCCTATGCTAAATGCCCTCCCTGCAATTCTCAACATTCTGCCCTCTTCCCAGCCCAAAACCACAGCCCCCTTATCTTTCAGAGGACTGAGGGACTGAAGCCATCCTTGGCACAAAAAACTCAAACTGCATCAACTAACTGGAAAAATCCTGCACATTCACATTGTCCTAGACTATAATCTGCAAAAAAAAAACAGGCAGAAAACAATGCCAAGCCAGCATCACACCGCTCGCCGCCAACATCTTGTTCTACACCCACTGCAAAACTGCCGAGGCATTCTGCTCACCTGTTCAGTGCCATTTCAAACATTGGATGCTGCAGTCATCACCACCTAGGGCACTTCAGGTAGACAGACAGAAAATTCACTACTGCGCTTCTGAGAAATCAGTCCCATGTTCCATCTCTCTACTACCCGTTTCACCTCAACTGCTCTTCACATGCTAGAAGTGGACCGCACAGCATCTACAAAACCAAAGGCCAATGTTCAATGGAGTTGCTGTGCACTACGGGGTTCTAACACACCCATTCAAACAACCTCCTCACCTCTCAGACCACATGTCAGCATGAAGCTTCACCCCTCTGAGGCTGTATTTGGCACCTGCCACAGAAAAAGCATGCTTATGTACTACACTAAAGCACAGGCTGCCTCAAGTGACACCCATCTCCCACTGCATTACCTTGACTGCTCAGATGCCCAGTTTCCCTCATCCTCTGTGGTTGTGCTGAGGCTCGAGCTCCACCTGAAATATACAAACAGCAAGGATGATTATCACTTCACAGACTAAAACCAGCACACAGTAACTGTTCATACAGCCACCACTTACATTTCCTAACCGACACAACAGCCAACACACCTCACTACGACACTGAACCCACTTACTCCATCAACAGTCTTTGGCACACAAGTCATCCCTCTGAATCTGAAAAAAAAAAAAAAAAAGGAAGTTACCCCATCGCTCAGTGAAAACTCGCAGTTCCAGAGCCCTTGCTTCATCTAAGCAGAACCATCTGTACTGCACATTACAGCCAAGCAAAGCTAGTCCACAACCAAACCCAAACATGAACTGCCGCTCCCTTCACGTACAAACCCCTTCGCCACCCCTCCCACTGCCTTCCCCCACGCAGTTACGGTCGTCCCCTCCGTGGCTGTGGAGAGTAGCAGAAACTACCTTCCTCACCCGCCACACCAAGGGCTCTACTTCTGCAAAGTAATGGACGCCCCTAGACTGCAAAGTAATGGACGCCCCTAGACTGCAAAGTAATGGACGCCCCTAGACCGCAACGTCTAGTCTCGTCAAAACCTTAAGCACGCAATCAGGCCACTCTACCTCGGCTGACTCTTATCACCTCCTCTATGCACCGGGCAGAGCAGCTCCAACCAGACACAAATACACACAGAACACCAACACACAAGACCAACGTCGGGAACCGGGGACAAAAGAAGACTCACAGCGACAAAGAGGACTCCGGGACCACGCATGCCAATGGGCAAGGCAACGGACAGGGCTCCGAGGGAGAACCTACGGCAGCCCTGGAAAAGCCACGAACCGTGCAGGGTTCCAAAGAGATGTGGCCGCAACTGGCTAGGTGAACGGGCAAGAAGCCCCTTTTAAAGGCCTGAAGATGCAGAGGATGCGCGGAACGAGTCCCACAACAGGGACCCAAGAAAACGGAAGAGTAGCTCTTCCGGATGGCGAGGCGGGCTGCAAGGCCGCAGCAAAAGCCCGGCGTGCCTTGACCACAAAAGAGGACATCAAGACCTGCAGAACAGTTCAGACGCGGCACGGTGACTAGACAAACTAGACCCCAACAGATACAGGCTGGAACTGCCCTGCCCGTGCAGGGTTTGGGCTCAGAAGTACGCCCCTCTGCCTTCACCGGCCCAAAGACGACTCTTCCTGTACTGCCCTCTCCCCTGTGCTACTTTTAAAACCCCTCCCTGCCATTCCCAGCTCACCAGCACCCCAAAATTCCATGCCATCTGCTTACCTCTCCTCTCCACCACACCCATTGTAGGAACATAGTAGTGCTGATACCTAAGACAAAAGAAAGATGAGCCATGGGGATCCCAGCTCTAGGAAGTTACCAGACTTTAGTCACAGAAGTGAACAAAAAGAACTTGAAAAATTATAATCTCTACTAGTTTTCAAAAAGAGCAAACACAGAAGGCCGAAAAAAAGAGGACACTCACCACACAGCAAAGGAGACCGGAATTACAGAGGCAGTCAGCCAATGAAAAACCCACAGCAGTGAGATTTGACTAATTTTAGACCTAGATTGGAAACTTAATGAACGTTAAAAAACCCACAACAGATAACAGGGACAAAATAACAACTACTGTGAACAATAATAGAGCAAACCTTACCAGTAAGTTCAGGAAAAACCCAAAACTCTACTAAATAAGGGAGGCTTGTGTGGCCACAGACCAGATGAAGACAAGTTGCTCAGCTGCTAACCGTTACAAGTCAAAACAACAACCGGCCTCTTCTCTGAGAAATGCAGAAGACAGGGAGAGAATCCTGCACTGTAGAGAGGCAGTGAGTCCATACCTTTAAGTAGCGAGATCTTCAATGTTCGGATGGATGGAGACAGGACAGATGCAAAGAAGTCAGTCAAGGAATGCAATAAGTAGAAGGTACAAGGGAGCAGAGATCTCAGATTCCTAGAGATTACATTTCCTAGGGCAACTAATACTTCTCAAGATGAAACTCCTCTGATGTGCAAACCAGACAATTGCTGTACAAGGGTCCAGATGATCCATACCTTATGTCTCATCCTCATTATGACCTCCCATTGACTACAGAGAGACTACAATGACAGAAACCTTAATGGTACTTACCTCTGACTGCCCAACCGACCCAAATAAGACTGATGAACCCATCTCCCTTTCCCCAACTCCAAACCACTAAAGCCCTTTTCCACTCCTGAAGAGTCAGAGAAGGAACTCTGCTCCTTCCTAACAGAACCTGCCCTATATTTTAACCCCTTGACTCTTCCATGTTGATGTTCTTTAGGACCTGTGCTTCTGAGCTTTTCCCAGGGTTCCTCTGGTCCCTTCTGTCTTCCACCAGCCTACAGAATGAACTTACTCCCTCCTAGGCTAATGCAGCAAAACCTAAATTACTATCCCTCATGAGGTGCCTGCTACAAACTGCAGAGACTCTAGAATGAATACATCATCCCCCACAGAATGAGAAACATCCATATGTTGCCCCATAACCAGAAATCCTAAACAAAGGCAAAACACCCAGGAAAAAAAGCCAACAAACCAACAACCCCCCCACACCCCCAAAAAAAACCTGCTAAAACATCATATCCCCTTAAACACCCAATCAAAAAGTACTGGCCTAAAACCAAACATGCACCTACATACAAAAGAAAAAAAAAAAAACATTTGCAGCAACATGAACTGTCAAAAAAAAAAAAGAAGCTTACCATTCCAGCATACCCTCATCAAAAGGCGCAATGAGCTGAAACAGCAGCAAAGCTCTGATCTCAAGGAGAACCAGAGACTGAATGACTTCCCCAGGCCAGGCCTGTGGCTTATATACCCCCTGAGCCTTCACACACATCACCTGTGAATGAGGTGGGGCGAACCCCCTGCAAGGTATAAATAGGGCCTGGGGAGCAGCTGTGTTTTATTAACTCTACCTTACATTTTTGGTAAGAATGATGCTGCTACTCTGCCTAAAAGCCTCCTTGTAAGGAATAAGGGTATGTGTGCTTTTACTGGAACGTTGCTTCTTGTGACAGCGATGGGACTAGGTAGCGAACATTTTAGAGCTGAACTTCTTGGTTCTTTTTCTTTATCGTGCCACAAGACAATTTTTATTCTTTGGCATTCCTTCACCCCTACTCTTTTATTTTTCTGTGCTGCTTTCTCTTTCTTCCCCCCCCCCAATCTTTAGTATCTCTCTTGTGTCCGTAGTTCTTTTTTTTCTTTTTCCATCTTTGTTCCAATCTGCATTTTTTTCTTTTTCCCCACAATGTTATTGGCCTAGTCCCTGGAGTTCGTTTGTTCTTTCTCTGCACCTGTGAGTGCCTTGCCTTCCTTTCTCTTTTCCCATTCCTCTATTTCTTTCTCTATCCCTTTGTATTGCTCGCCGTTGCTGTTCCAGTTTTTCCATTCCCTTTGTATCTTGATATTCCCCTTTACCGCTCCTCTTGCTGTTTTAGAATCTTTGTGCTAGTCCCTGCTCTTTTTTTATAATCCTCTGTCTGTCTGTAGGGCTCCTAGTTCCTCCCAAACGTGTCAGCTCTTCTTTATGTACACACGTGGCTCTATAAGAGGCCCAGGCTGAAATGGTTCTCTTAGCTTCTGCTCAGAGAACTGCTGCTGAAAAGATCCGTGTGTTGTTATCTTCAGGATGACTGAAGTGGCAGAGTTTTAGGGTATTTTATTCCCCTCTCCTCCTCCCCACCCAAGTGCTCTGTAACTCAGAGGCACGGGACCCTAGCTGACTTGATTTTGGCACGTGCCAGGGATTCACAGACCCCTGCAACTGACTAATGATGTTGCAGCAGTGATCGTATTGAGTTAGCTCTGTGAGAGAAAGGGCCATAACTCAGCTGATAAAAGTACAGGCTGTCTCTGCCTTTGAGGTAAATACAGGAGTTTCACAGCCTTTCCTGTTATGTCTGGGGTCTGCTATTACAGTTAGCTTCTCTGTGACAGCTTTATTGTTCTTCTCAGCCTGGACATTTTAGCCTGATGACCGCACAAAAGATGCGGCTGCGTGCAGTGGTAAGGCTGGTAGGAAAAAGGCCAGGGGAGGATCGATGACAGAGTTGAAAATGCCCTTTAGAGTTTGCTGCTTCATTGGCTGCTGACAAATAGCGATGCCTCTGTGATTTTGCTACCCTAGAGACAGATCAAAGGCGTTTAAGCAGTACTCAGTTCTATCTAAATGATGTGTTAGAGTCTTATTATTGTATGTGCAATTAAGTTATGTAATTTAAATAGAGCTTCGCCATGCTACTTATGTAAAAACTTTCATTAAACCACTAACACATTTTATTTAAGTTGCCCAGTGACAGAAGAGAGCTTGGCTCTCTCGCTACACCGTGCGTGCGGGTCACTCGGGCAGGGGTGCCGCATTTCCATCACCCGATGGCAAAAGAGAGCCGGGTTAATCTATTCAGGTTGCGACACCACGTATGTGTCGCTCCGTACCAGCAGAGAGCTCGGTTGGACGACTCGGCCTGCAGTAGCACGAGTCGGTGACCCGGCAGCAGCAGAGAGTCGGGTTTGATAACTCGTGGTGCAGAACCACGTTTTTGTCACGCGGTGGAAGCAGAGAGCAGGCCTGCACGGCTCGGGCTGCAGTACCGCTTTTCGGTGTCCCGGTGGCAGCAGAGAGCCACCCTAATCGATTCGGGCTGCGGCAGCGCAACTCGCTCCCCCGCCGGCAGCAGAGCGTCGGCTTTGACGACTCGGGCTACGGTACCGCGTTTTGGTGACCTGGTGGCAGTAGAGAACCGGGTTAGGAGACTGGGGCGACAGAACCGACTCGCTTTCACTCTGTGGCAGTAAAGCACCGTGTGTGATGACATGGGCTGCGGTAGCGTGATTCGGTCACCCACTGGCAGCAGAGACTGACAACAGATTGGACAACTTGGACTACGGTACTGCGTTTTAATCGCTCAATGCCAACGGTGAGCCAGATTAATGGACTCGGGCTACGGAACGACCTTTCTTTTACCCGGTGACAGCAAAGAGCCGGGTTTGACGACTAGGGCTGCAGTAGCGCCTTTCGGTCACCCCATGGCAGAGAGCCGTGTTAATAGATTTAGGCTGCAGCACCGCATTTTGGTCATTCGGTGGCAGCACAGAACAGTATTTAACAATTAGGGCTACAGAACCGCTTTTCGGTCACCCGGTGGCAGCAAAGAGACGGGTTAATGAGAAGAAGAGGCCGTCGGCCCTCCCGGACGGGAGGGCTTTCCTCTTTCGCTCATTGTCCCTTCTTTGTCCTTCCGGTTCCCACCATCCTGGGCTGTTACGCATCTGAATAATGGTGAGAAGATAATCACTTTCAAATTAGTGGCAAAAGCTTTTACTTGTGCCCCTGAAAGTAAAATGCGAGCTAAGCGAGGACGTGCAAGGCTGTAAGCGGCATCGCTGGACTTTTATAAATGACCAGGAAGAATCTGATTTATTTAAGTATTTATTCTGTTATACGTACATCAGTATCAATCATTACATTACTAAACAGACAATCGTGTTATGAGTGCATGATTAATAGTAGTTAAAGCAAAATCTATTGCCAGGATGGGAGGGACCAAGCGATCGAATCAATATGATTGATAAAGCAAGGCCGTCTTTATTGAAAAAGAATCAGGTTATATACTTTTCTTCTACTTGATTACATCATTGTTTTATAATTTCATTGGTTGATCAAACACATAATTATACATTCCATGGTTACAAGCATATTGAATATCCATCCCCCCTTATACTAATATATCACTACCTGTCACACGCTATTTTACTCTTAACATCTTGTGCGACCACTATGATCAAGAACGCAGCATACTGTTACGGTTTCTGCATCCGTGAACATGCTACCTTATCTATAGCTAAACTTAATGTTCTACCAGGGAATTGCTTGTACAGCCAACCGCTCCCAGCTATTGTTCAGCTAGGAGCCTGTTTGTACAATTCCTCCAAAGGAAAATGTACTTGCTCGTTTAACCATTTCTCAACACTCTATCTCACCAAATACGAATGCTATATGCTAAGGGGTTATCAATCTTGTTCCCGTGAAAGTTTGCCGCAGAAAAGCAGCCCGGACACCCTCTTAGTGTTGAAACATGCTATTTCTAGCAATGTTTACAGAAAGGCGTAGCGAGAGGAATAACTCGTTCAGACCGTACTGCTCAATATGCTTCTACAGACAGTGCTGTGGTGAACACACGTGCTCTGGGCTCATTTGAGGGGTAAAGGGGGCTTGCGTTGGGGTCTCTGGGCCGATGCTGGGGACTGCTGTACTTGCTTTAGGGTGTCTTTACTCAACTGGGGGGGCTCTAGTCCCATCTGGGGGATCCAGAGGCTTCTTTTTTAAGTCTGTTCCCATTTGAGGGACTCGGTTTGTTGGGTCTCTGAAGCATTTTGGGGTTGTCTGCGTGCATGTTGGAGTACCTGGGGTTTGGGTCTCCGTGCTTTGGTTCAACGTGTCTGTGCCCATTTTTGTCATCTCTGGCCTTGTTTTGTGGATGTCTGCACTCGCTCTTTCTTTGTCTCTCTGCTCCTTGTTGTGCCCTCTGTGTGTGCGCCACCCCGGGATCTCTATTAATCGTAGCATCTTACTGTTAGTTTTCTCTTGACTAGCATTTCTATGCTTTAGGAAGAGCAGCTCCGACCAGACGCAAACATCCACAGGCGGGCCTGGCTGACTAAAGGACTCTGGCTGGAAGTCGGAAAAAGGAGGAAAATATACAAGTTCTGGCACGAGGGGCAAGTAAGTAACGAGAAGTACAAAGACGAAGTGGGATCGCGTAAAGAAAAGAATCGGAAGGGCTAAAGACCGATTAGGACTCAGATTGGCTCATTGTCTGAACGATAACGAAGAAATCCTTCTAAAATATATTGATAATGAAGGAAGGACTGAGGAGATTCTCCATCCTTTGCTGAATGCAGAGGGAAATATAGTGACAAAAGATGAGAATAAGGTGGAAAGGCCGCCTTTGCCTCAGTCTTTAATAGTAAAACAAGATGTTCCCTGGATGCTCCGCTTCACGAGGCTGCAGGCAGAATGGAACGTGACTCCCTTGAATTGAGAGGAAGCGGCCGTCGGTTCCAGACAAGAGAGGGCTTTCCTCTTTTGCCCATTTCCCCCCATCCTGGGCTGTGACCCGTTCAGACGAAGATGAGAAGAAAAACGTCCTTCGATTTAGTGTCAGAAGTTGTCGCTTGTGCCCCTGAATGGAAAAGGCGTGGAAATTTAGGAATTGCAAGACTCAAAATGGCATCGCTGGCCTAAGTTTCATAAATAATTGAAACAAAGTAACTTACGCTTAATAGTTTTATTTAACTGTTAACGCAGGTATAGTTTATACAGCACCAGAGAAGACCCAGGAATGGTCCTCAGAGTGCTTCTGCTGATCAGTCGTTTCAGAGAACTTTACATACGCGGAACTGGTTTTGTATCCATATTTTTCCCCAAAATGACAGGTACGTTTCGCTCCTGGAACGTCATCTCATGTCAGGGGGGAAAGGGGGGATGAGTCGTTAAGGTATGGCTGTATCTAAGCGGTCAATCTCAATGATCCTGAGTGACAAGAAAATAAGAGTAGTTACCGTTATCTTAGTTGTTAATCTTGTCATTTAACACGCTGCAGTTGACGTTCCATCCTACCATTTACAAATCACCGTTTCGTAATCAGAGAGAATCCGATTGAAGTATTTATTCTGTTATTTGTACGTGATTGACAATCGTTACGTTACTAAATAATGAATTGTGTTATAGTACACAATTAGATGTTATTTAAACCATAGGATCTCACCAAATATAAATGCTGTACGCTAAGGTATTCTTAATCGTGTTTGTGTGAACGTTTGCCACAGAAAAGCAGCCCAGGCACCCTCTTAGTGTTGAAGCACACGATTTCTAGCGATGTTTACAGAAAGGTGTGGCAAGAGGCATAATTTGTTCAGACTGTACCGCTCAAAATGCTTCTACAGACAGACAGCGCTGCGGTGAACACACGTGCTCTGGGCTTGTTTTAGGGGTAAACGGGGCTTGTGTTTGGGTCTCTGGGCCAATTTCAGGGACCGCTGTACTTATTTTAGGGTGGGTTTGCTCATTTGGAGGGGGGCTCTTGTCCCATTTGGGGGGCCGAGGCTTCTTTTTGGGGTCTCGGTGCCCATTTGAGGGACTCTGTGCCCCTTTGAGGGACTGGTTTTTCTTGGGATCTCTGAGCCCATTTTGGGGTTCTCTCTGCGCATTTTGGGGGGCCTTAGGTTTGCATCTCCAACTCGGTTTCAGCATTTCTGTGCCCATCATTGTTGTGTCTGGGCTTGTTTTGTAGGTGTCTGTGCTCTTCCTGTGTGTCGCTGCTCCTATTTTTGTGCTCTCTGTGTGCGCCACCCCAGGTGCTCTATTAATCATAAGATCTTACTGTTATTCTGCACTTGACTAGTGCTTCTGCGTTTCAGGAAAAGCAGCGCTAGCCGGACACAAACATCCACAGATAGGCCTTGCTGAATAAGACTATGGAAAGCAGGAAAAAGAGGAAAATATGCAAGCTCTGGCAGAAGGGACAGGTAACTCGTGAGGACTACGAAGACAAAATGGGATAGTGTACAAAAAAGAAGCAGAAGAGCTAAAGATGGATTAAATTCAGATTAGCCTGTGCTCTAAAAGATAAAATAAAAATCATTCTAAAAATATATTAATAAAGAACGAATGACTGAGGAGAATCTCCATCCTTCCCTGGTTGCGGGGAGAAGAATAAGGATGAGGATACGGTGAAAAGGCCACGCTTCCCTCAGTCTTTTTTATAGTAAAACGAGATGTTCCCTGGATACTCCACCTCACAAGGCTGCAGGCAGGAAGAACAGAACAAGGCTCCCTCGAACCGAGAAGAAAGGACTAGACACCCGCTAGGCAAACTTGGTATTCATAAGTCTATGGACCCAGAGGGGATTCACCCAAGGGTATTGAGAGTGAGAGTGGGTGGAGGTGCTTACCAAATCTCTTTGCGTGATCTCAGCAGTCGTGGCTGACTGGTGAAGTTCCATTGGACTGGAGGCTGGCAAATGTTGCACCCATTTTTAAGAAGGACGGGAGAGAGGAACTAGGAAACTACAGACCCATCAGTCTGACCTCAGTGCCAGGGAAGGGTGTGGAGATGTTTTACAGGGAAGAAGGACTCGATGCTGTAGGCCTTGTTGATACTGAGCAACTCTGACAAGACCTTGAAACAGAGAGCTGGGAAGAGACAGCCTCCTGATAAACAAGAGGCAGCCGAGAGAAAAACAAGAGCTAGTTCAGTGGGAACACGTACCGACTGAGAGAAAAACAAAAGAAGAAAAATATCAACACAGTTAATTTTAGTGTAGCTTGTCTTTTTAGCATGTGCAGTTGTTTAGCCAATACTATGTTAGTAATAGCTTTACGGAAGGCTACATTCAGCCAATGATATACTGTAGATAGCCTCACGGATGGCCTGTTATGTAACCCAAAAGGGTATATAAAGAAACAGCTAACTCAATAAAGTGTCTTGGATCCATCACATTGAAGTCTGTGCCTTAATCCCCTCGTCATATGGTGACCCCGACGTGATGCGACTGGCAGCCTGATTCTGGAAGACAACCAGAGATACTGAAGATAGCTGGAGATGAAGATGACAGGAGATACTGCAGTACGCTGGGTCGATAAAGCACACCCCATCGACGTGTGTCCAGGGGGGAACACTTGGCTGATCCATCATCTACTGGCTGGGCCAATTAGGCACACAGCTTGAAAAGGAGAAGAAATAGAAGAAGTTCCAGAACTGCCTGTTCTCTTCAGGATCAGGTGAGCAGCTGAGATGCTTTTATTGACCTGGTTAAAGAGTAAATGAATGCCTCCAGAGGGATCTCAAGTGTTTAATTCAGAAAACCATGGAAGGACGCAGGAGGACAGTGATATTCCAAATTCGGAGTTGAGTGCAGGGGCATCAGCACCTGCCGATAATCCCTTGGATCTGTGGCCAGCAGCCCTGGAGAGAACTTTGATTTATTTTCGTCCGTGGAGGTGTGGTGACCTTAAACAGCTACAAAGTCTTCCTGGGATTTGTTTGTGGCAGGCCGGAGACTCAAAATCATAGAATAACCAGGTTGGAAGAGACCCACCGGATCATCGAGTCCAACCGTTCCGATCACACACTAAACCATGCCCCTCAGCACCTCGTCCACCCGTGCCTTAAACATCTCCAGGGAAGATGAATCAACCACCTCCCTGGGCAGCCTGTTCCAGTGCCCAATGACCCTTTCTGTGAAGAATTTTTTCCTAATGTCCAGCCTCAATCTCTCCTGGTGGAGCTTGAGGCCATTCCCTCTTGTCCTGTCCCCTGTCACTTGGGAGAAGAGGCCAGCACCCTCCTCTCCACAACCTCCTTTCAGGTAGTTGTAGAGAGCAATGAGGTCTCCCCTCAGCCTCCTATTCTCCAGGCTAAACACCCCCAGCTCTCTCAGCTGCTCCTCGTAAGGCCTGTTCTCCAGCCCCCTCACCAGCTTTGTTGCTCTTCTCTGGCCTCAGTCCAGAGCCTCAACATCCTTCTTCTGGTGAGTGGCCCAGAACTGAACACAGGATTCGAGGAGCGGTCTCACCAGTGCTGAGTACAGAGGGAGAAGAACCTCCCTGGACCTGCTGGTCATGCTGTTTCTGATACAAGCCAAGATGCCATTGGCCTTCTTGGCCGCCTGGGCACACTGCTGGCTTATGTTCAGTCGGCTGTCAACCAACACCCCCAGGTCCTTCTCCTCCAGGCAGCTTTCTAGACAGACTCTTCCTAGTCTGTAGCACTGCATAGGGTTGTTGTGCCCCAGGTGCAGGACCCGGCACTTGGCCTTGTTAAATCTCATGCCGTTGGACTCAGCCCAGCGGTCCAGCCTGTTCAGATCCCTTAGCAGACCCTCCCTGCCCTCCAGCAGATCGACACTTCCACCCAGCTTAGTGTCATCCTTAAACTTGCTAGGAGCGCACTCTATGCCTTCACCCAGGTCGTTGACAAAGACATTGAACAGGGCTGGACCCAGCACTGAGCCCTGGGGAACCCCACTTGTCACAGGCCTCCAGCTGGATTTCGCACAATTTCCCACCACTCTCTGGGCCTGGCCAGCCAACCAGTTTTCCACCCAGGAGAGTGTGCGCCTGTCCGGGCCAGAGGTGACAGTTTCTCAAGCAGAATGCTGTGAGAAACTGTGTCAAAGGCTTTACTGAAGTTCAGGAAGACCACGTCCACAGCCTTTCCCTCATCCAGCAGCCGAGTCACTTTGTCATAGAAGGCGATCACGTTTCTTTGGCAAGACCTGCCTTTTGTGAACCTGTCTGGACTGGGCCCTGATCACCTGGTTCTCTTGCATGTGCTTCATGAGAGCACTCAAGATCACCTGCTCCATGACTTTCCCTGGCACTGAGGTCAGACTGACAGGCCTGTAGTTCCCTGGGTCCTCCCTGCGACCCTGCTTGTAGATGGGCACGACATCAGCCAGCCTCCAGTCCAGTGGGACTTCCCCAGTCTTCCAGGACTGCTGGAAGACGATGGAAAGGGGTTTGGCCAGCACATCTGCCAGCTCCTTCAATACCCTTGGGTCGATCCCATCCGGCCCCATAGACTTGTGGGTGTCTAGTCAGGCTAGCAAGGCTCTGACCACCTCCTCTTGGATCACGGGAGCCTCATTTTACTCCTCTGGCTCCTGGGTTTGTACACAGAGGGGACAACTTTATTTACAATTAAAGACTGAGGCAAAGAACGCATTAAGTACCTCAGCCTTTTCCTCATCCCGTGTCACTGTTGTTCCTTCTGCGTCCAATAGGGACTGTATGGTCTCCCTAGTCCTCCTTTTATTATCTATGTATTTGTAGAAAGATTTTTTGTTATCTTTCACAGACTTGGCCAATCTGATTTCTAGCTGAGCCTTAGCCCTTCTGATTTTTTCTCTACACAATCTCACTTCCCTCCTGTAGTCCACCCAAGAGGCCTGTCCCCTCTTCCAGAGCCCATAAACTTTTCTCCTCTTCTTGATATCACTCACGATCTCTCTGTTCAACCAAGCTGATTTTCTCCCCTGCCGGCTTTTTTTCTGGAACATAGGCATGGCATTCTCCTGAGCTGCTAGGATTTCCTTTTTGAAGAGCTCCCAGCCCTCCTGGGCTCCCTTGCCCGTAAGGACTGTCTCCTGTGAGACTTTGCCAACCAGCCTTCTGAAGAGTTCAAAGTCTGTCCTCTAGAAATTTAATGCTACCGGCCTGCTAACCACCCTCCTCACTTCACCTAGAACAGAGAACCATATCATCGCATGATCGCTAAGCGTCCACCTGCTGCCACATCCCCCACGAGGCCTTCTCTGTGCACAAACAGCAGGTCCAGGAGGGCACCCTCCCTTGTTGGTTCATTCACCAGCTGTGCAAGGAAGTTGTCTTCCACGCACTCCAGAAACCTCCTAGACTGCTTCCTTTCTGCTCTATTGTACACCCAGCAGGTATCAGGAAGATTGAAGTCTCCCACAAGAATGAGAGGCATCCATCTAGAGATTGACCCCAGCTGTTTATAGAAGAGCTCATCAGCTGCTTCTCCTTGGCTGGGTGGTCTGTAACAGACTCCCATCACAAAATCTGCCTTCTGGTGGCCTCCTCTGATTTTAACCCACAGGCACTCGATCTCCTCATAGCCACAATTCATCTCGACGATGTCCAAATCTTCCCTTACAAAGAGGGCTACCCCCCCTCCTCTCCTACCCTTCCTGTCCTGCCTGAAGAGTTTGTACCCCACCATAGCCGCACTCCAGTTATATGAGTCGTCCCACCACATTTCCGTGATGGCAAAGACATCATAGGCTCCTTGCCCTATGACAGCTTCCAGCTCTTCCTTCTTATTCCCTGTGCTGCGTGCATTGATTTAAATGCACTTCAGCTGAGCTGCCGAGCCTTCAGCCCTCTTAGAGGGAACAGAGTTCATTCCCAATTGCCTGGTAACTGCAGTAGCTTGCTCCAGAGTGCCTGTATCTCCCTTAGCACCCCCAGGGGTGTTCTCCCCCACTTTCTGTATGGTGAGGTACCGGTGGTCCAGACCAGCACACCCTCTCCGAATCACCATTGCCCCACGTCCAGGCTTGTTCCTGTCTAGCCTGGGCTCAACCCCCTCCCCCTTCACATCTAGTTTAAAGCTCGATTTATGAGCTTAGCGAGGTTTTTAACAAGGGCTTTAACCCCCCTAGGAGACCCACGTGAGCCACCCCACGATCAAAGAAACCAAGGCCTCTCTCCTCAAACCAGGCTCGGAGCCAGGCATGAATTGAATTGTTCTTCCTGACTTTCAGCACCTCTCTATTTAGCCTTGGGATGGAGCAGAACGCTACTTATGCCCCAGAGCCCTCCACCATTTTCCCAATGGCCCTGAAGTCTTTCTTGATGGTTTTGGTCCTTCTGTTTACTAGATCATGGTTACCGGTTTCGACTACTATCAGAGGATAGTAGTCTGTCTCGTGGACAAGGGAAGGAAGTTTTCTAGCTACCTCCTTCACTGATGTCCCCGGTAAGCAGCAGATCTCTCTGTGGAGGGGGTCCGGTCTGCAAATGGGTCCCTCTGTTCCTTTAAGGAGGGAGTCCCCTACAACAATCACCCTCTTCTTCTTCTTAATGGAGGATGTTTTTATCTTTTTCTGGGGATGCTGCGGCCTAGGGAAGGATTCTAGGCTGTGGGAGCCAAAACGCTGTAGAGAAAGTACTAACTGCTCCGCTACTGCTGGGGGGGGCCGCTGCCCTGGGCCAACGGTTGTGAGGGGGGCACCCACCACTGCTTATGCTACCGTTTTCTGTAACCCAAGCAGTTTTGGCATTACGGAAGGGACTGTTAGCGCATACGATACGAAATGACTCAATTAAACGAGGTTGGTAGCAGGTCAAGAATCACCACAGCTTAAATAATGCCATTTTACAACAGGTGCAGCTTTTAGGTTTATCAAACACTTTTAAAGACGCTGGATTTTGGAAAGTTGAAACAGGCGTGACCTGTACGTGGCGTTTGTAGACATATTGAAGCGTGCACTCGACAAACAGATAGACTACAGAGCAGTTCAAGAAGCTTTAATTTTGCAATCAGCGATAAAAAACCCTAATGATGAATATAGAAAGACACGGGGTGGTCTGAAAACTCCTACAACAACAGCAGCGATCATTTACCTAACAAGCACAGCTCGTGGCTGCTGTCCTGACTGTACACAGGGACAGAAAGATGTTTTGTTATAGATGCAAGCTTTACTGGAATAATTCAAGCAAAGGAAATCATATACGGGGAGATGGAGGCTTTGGCTTGACTGACCGGTCCACGATTGTACAAACCAGAAACTACAAAAATCATGAACCTACAAAGGACGACACTCGCAGAGCAAAGAAGAATAATATTTTATCAGACATGAAATATTTGTTAGACAATCGACGTAAGCTTTATTAGATAACGTATATGCATATTTTAAGTATTGTATGTGCTCGGTACTGTGTGTAGTTTAAATATTAACAGCATGAAAAAATTGTGGATCCAATAGTGATAACCAACACTGTATGAATGTTTTTGGCTAGCTTGGAAATGAGTGGTAGAGCATGCGTCTCTGTGTGTGTGTTTGAAGCACTTCAAACATTTGTAAGACTTACAGATTAGGTTTGATTACTCTTGGAAATAGGTGTCTGGGACCTTTCACTCTCAAAGGTCCACTAAACCAACAAACAGGTAGATTTACCTGGGGGGATCTTTGGAATGGAAGGCTTCAGAAGGAAAAATTTTAAAATGCCTAGCAAAACAAAAAAATACCAAAAAACAATGGAAAAAGCCTTGCAGCTGTGTGTGTGAGTGCCCACCCACCCCCCACAATCCCCCCACGGCCCCTTCAGCTTTGTAGAAGTCCAGAGGACTTAACGGTATTATCGCTCTAGGGGAATGCCAATTTGTGAGAACATTCTGCGTTCCAGTGTCCCTTATCAGATCACCAATTGCTGGGCCCTAGCGCAGACAGCCGTGAGGGATATTAAGCCAAGGAATAGATGAAAATTCAAAAGACTCATTACGAGTTATTGAGTGGGTATTTTACCACATCAACCTTAAAAACAAAGAAACCAACCAGAATCACAAGTTTCGAAAGGACTGAAGGCGGACGCTGTTTCACCAGACCTTATGTGGTGGCAATCCCAAGAAACCTCATGAGAAGGGATTTGTTATCACATTTGAAATGTATCATCCGTACACCGGCGATGGTCCCTTTTCAATATTGGCCACCGGTCAGCGACAGACGCTCAAGCTGAAGTGGAAAACAGATTTGGGGTAGATCAGTCGCCGCTATCGAAAGAAAAGGTCACAATCTTACAACAGTTAATTTTAGAGCAATTGGAACGTGGACGTTTTAAAGAATCTGGTAGTCCATGGAATACACCGCTGTTCATGACCGCGAAGAAATCAGGCGAGTGGAGACTGTTACATGACTTGCGAAAGATCAGGGAGATAATGGGAGATATGGGAGCGTTAGAGCCAGGACTACAATCGCCGACCGTGACTCCGAGACATTGGAACATTTTGATCATAGATCTCAAAGGTTGGTTTTTTACCATACCTATTTGTCCAGAGGATGGCGACAAGTTTGCCCTTTCTGCGCCAGAAGTGAATAAACAAGCACCTATGAAAAGATATCAATGGGTACTATTGCCAGAAGGCGAGAAATCTCACCGACGACTTGTCAACAATAGGTGGCTAAGGCGCTCGAACATTTCCAACAACAGCATCCGCATTTGATAGTCCTTCATTATATGGATGACAGGTTGATAGTAGAACAAGATCAGCTTGAACAATATCAAACAAAGCTTGTAAATGACTTAGACCGATTAGGGTTATCCATAGCCTCAGAGAAGGTACAGGCCCAACCGCCATGGAAGTATTGGGGTTGGAAGGTACTGGACCAAACTGTTGTACTACAGAAGTTGACGCTACGGGTTGACATCAAAACACTAAACGATGTGCAAAAGATGTTGGGAAATATCAGTTGGGTGCGATAGACAGTCGGATGATAAAACCTTTGTTTAATTTATTGAAGGGCAATACGAATTTGAACACCCCAAGAAAATTGACAAAAGAGGCAGAAAGGGCATTAGAGCAAATTAAGAGGGCCGTTGAAGAGCGTCAAACACATCCAGTGATGATTGAACAGCCTGTGCATTTACGGTTAATTAACAATAAAGTTCAGTCTGTGGGAATTATAATGCACTAGCTGGAAGACAGAGTAGAAAGTGATAAATGGGGAATTATAGAACTGTTGTTTGTAAAACATCAGATGAATAAAACAATAGTAACCAGACCCGAAGCTTTTGCCATGCTGCTGATTAGACGTAGAGAAAGAGTTTTCGAGTTAAGAGGGTATGAGCCAGACAGCGGTATAATTCCCATGGAAAAAGAATATTTACAATGCTGTTTGCAAAAGAATTTAGCTTTGCAAGTGGCACGAGAAAATTATACAGGACAATTAAAGACTCATCATCCTAGTAGTAAGTTGACAACCTTATTAGAGAATCAAGTTATTAAAGAGAAAACAAAGTTAAGTCTGGTGCGGGTGCAAGGCCAGACTTCTTGTCCAGATGAAAGTGGAAGAAAGGGAAAAGCGGTAAGTGTAGGGTTGGAGGAAGAAGAATGGAAAAAGGTAACATTTTTGATACAGTCATCTCCGCAAATTGGAGAGCTAAAGGCCGTGGTCGAGGCTTTGAATAAGTGGCCCGACCAACCTTTGAACGTTATCGCTGATTCAATGTATGTAGCAGGAATCGTGCAAAGAATGGAAAGATCAATTCTGAAAGACATTTCAAATCAGCAATTGAGTTATTAAAACAGCTGTTACAGTTGTTGAATCAGCAAAGGGAGATGTAGTATGTATGCAATCATAGGAGTCACACGAGTTAGCCAAGGTTTTGCACAGAAGGAAATGGTAGAGCAGACAAGTTACAGTTATGGCAAGCTGATGTGACTCACATTGCAGAGTTTGGAAGATGGAAAAATGTACATCTTGCTATAGACACATACTCAATGGCAGTCGTATTGACGGCGTTATCAGGGGAAACATCACAGCATGTGCAAACACACTTTAGACAAGCTTTTGCCACTTTAGGAATTCTGCAGGTAATCGAGACGGATAATGCAGCAGCATACGTTTCACAGAGTACACAACCCTTTCTAAGAAAGGGGGGTATATCGCATAAAACGGGAATCCCAAATTCCCCCACCGGCCAAGCCGTTACTGAACATACCTATCAAATAGTAACATAATTGTTAGCAAAACAAAAAAGGGGGGAAGCGGGAGAGATGCTGCAAACCAAATTGATGAAGGAGCAATACGTGATGAATATTTTGCAATTAGCAGGAGGTGATCAAATTGTGCCAGTGTAAAAGCATATGCAAACCATGTCGTCAAAACCAGACCAAGTACAAGACAATGTGAAAGTGCTATTGAACAACAGAACAGGGCAAAGGACAGGTCCCTATAAGCTATTAACGTAGGGATGAGGTTATGCCTGTGTTCTAACAGATAAAGGACCGCTTTGGGCACCAGCGAGGTGGATCAAGCCTGCATTGCCGCATGATAACTGTGAAGCCCCAGCTATGATAGCAGTCGACAAGAATGAGAAGGATGTTAACAGTAGATATGCTCTTAATCCCATGTGTGATAGTTTACGGAGGTCCCGGGGCAATTGATACTCGAAAGAATGCGTAGATAACATTTGCGACCATGACAGGTCAAGATTTATTTTGTCTCTCTTCAGCCACTCCAAGAGATCTATTTAGAACATGTCTGATAGGATTGCCATTACTGCAAAGAAACTATTCAAGTTTTAAACCTTTCATAAACCATAACTCGACCCTTACAGTACGTAAGACCACAGATGTCAAAAACTTTATACTAAGTTTAAAGTACAGTGGCTTGGAGCCTCAAGAGTTAGAACTGTTACATGCACTGAGAAATAGAAGCTGCATATTTTGTTATGCACAGGAAGCCCCAGGATGTTGGGAAGGATCTTCTAGCCACCAATTTGTTTATGCTGAAAGCAGGTGGGATAATGTATCATGATGGTGTAAAGGAGAAAAAGAACCATAGAAAAAACCATACTTGTCACTGGTGAGACCGCTCGTTGAATACTGTGTTCAGTTCTGGGCTCCTCACCACAAGAAGGATGTTGAGGCTCTGGAGCGAGGCCAGAGAAGAACAACGAAGCTGGTGAAGGGGCTGGAGAACAGGCCTTACGAGGAACGGCTGAGAGAGCTGGGGTTGTTTAGCCTGGAGAAAAGGAGGCTGAGGGGAGACCTTATTGCTCTCTACAACTACCTGAAAAGAGGTTGTGGAGAGGAGGGTGCTGGCCTCTTCTCCCAAGGGAAAAGGGACAGGACAGGAGGGAATGGCCTCAAGCCCTGTCAGGGCAGATTTAGGCTGGACATTAGGAAAAAATTTTTCACAGAAAGGGTCATTGGGCACTGGAACAGGCTGCCCAGGGAGGTGGTTGAGTCACTTGCCCCAGAGGGGTATAAGGCACGGGTGGACGAGGTGCTAAGGGGCATGGTTTAGAGATTAGTGGGAATGATTGGACTCGATGATCCGGTGGGTCTCTTCCAACCTGGTTATTCTATGATTCTAAGTTAATACAACCTATAGTGGGAAGAAATTAGCACCTGGCATCTTCCTGATATGTGGCAATCGAGCCTGGTCAGGAATCCCCTCCAGAGCTAAGGCGGACCCTGAATTCTACGGTGGGTAACCATGTTTGTGCCACCTATGCAACAACTACTGTGGCAGCACAAAAGAAACAAAAGTCAAGCTAGAGGTAGAGTCAGTTATGATGAAAATTTTAATACTCAGATACAGAACTGGGATCGTACTTCCCAAATTTTAACTGCCATTTTGGCACCACAACTAGGAGTAGCCAAAGCACTGAAGTTGGCCGTTTGTAAAACAGGTGAATTTAACTTCAAGAGTATTGACAACACTTAGAGCAAATGTAGATTCTATAAGACATGCCACGCTTCAGAATCGAGCAATAGATATATTATTAGCACAAGGCCATGGATGTGAGGAGTTAGAAGGAATGTGTTGTATGAATTGGTCAGATCATTCCAAATCCGTATATAAAACCATAAAGAAGCTACAAGGTATGACAGAGCAATTAATGCATGAGCAAGTGTTTTTAGAGAATTGTCAAGCAAGGTTTGGGACAGCAAGATGGGTACAGGGACTGTTGATCAAAGAAGGAATGTTATTCTTAATGGTGTTAATTGCTTTTACAATTAGCAAGTGTGTTACAGTGTATGCAACATCAAGTCAATCATATGTGTCACGTGAATGCTTTACTCTTAAAACAAAAAAAGGGAATTGTGAAAACATAAAGGGAAGGACACCTCAATGCTGTAGGGCATGTTGATATCGAGCAACTCTGACAAGACCTTGAAACAGAGTGCTGGAAAAAGACAACCTCCTGATAAACAAGAACCAGCTAATAGAAAAACAAGAGCTAATTCAGCGGGAACAAGTACCAACTGAGAGAAAAACAAAAGAAGAGAAACATCAACATAGTTATTTTTAGTGTAACTTGGTTTTTTTAGCATACACAGTTGTTTAGCCAATAATATGTTAGTAATAGCTTTATGGACGGCTACCTTTATCAAATAATATACTGTAGATAGATAGCCTCATGGACATACTGTTATGTAACCCAAAAGGGTATATAAAGAAACAGCTAAGAGTCTTGGATCCATCACACTGAAGTCCGTGCCTTAATCCACTCAAAATATTGTGGAAGAGTTTATCTTGGGTACGATCGCAGAACACATACAGGGCAACTGGGCAACCAGGCCCACTCAACATGAGTTTATTAAATGCAATTCCTGCCAAACTAACCTAATGGCATTCTATAACAATGCAACCCACTTGCTGGATAAGGGAAAAGCTATGGATATGATCTACCTGGACTTCAGCAAAGCCTTTCACACAGCATGTCACAGTATCCTACTTGCAAAACTGGCATGAACAAGCATACCCTCAGCCTGGTTAACATCGGGGTCGAAGGCTAAGCCTCAAGACTGGAGGTAAACATACTTGAATCCACTGGGAGACGGGTACCAAAATATGGTCCCAAGGGCATTGTGCTAAATCCAGAGCAGTTCAATATATTCATCAAGAACCTGGAAGATGGGGTGGAAGGTACGCTTAAAAACTTTATAGATGACATTAAAATACAATCATAGAATAACCAGGTTGGAAGAGACCCACCGGATCATCGAGTCCAACCCTTCCTATCAAACAAAAAACTATTCACTTCAGCACCTCGTCACCCGTGCCTTAAACACCTCCAGGGAAGGTGACTTAACCACCGCACCGGGCAGACTACTCCAGTGCCCAAAGACCCTTTCTGTGCAGAATTTTTCTCTAATGTCCAGCCTAAATCTGCCCTAACAGGGCTTGAGGCCATTCCCTCCTGTCCTGTCCCTTTTCCCTTGGGAAAAGTTGCCACCACCGGCTTCCCCATCTCCCGCTACGTTACCTTGACTGTTCGGCCACTGAACCTCAATCACCTTGGGCTGCCAGGTTGAGGACGCGCTCTACATGGAATCCACAAGCAGTCAAGGACGGCTGTACCTTCACGGACTCGAGGACACAGGAAAAACAACTGCTGCTTCACGCAACTCACCGTTGCTCTCTTCATCCAAGCCAGCTCCTCTGCCACTCTACTGCTTTGCCCACAGCCCCGTACCTTCAAAGCAAAGCCAAAACCCATTACCTAGTCGCAGAGCCCCCGGACACATCTTCCCACCGACACCGAAGCAGACCCACCTCGCTATAGCACTCGACCCGCACGCATCTCCATCCGTGCCTCTCGGCGCACAGGTCCGGCCTCTACATCTGAAAAACACAACGGCAAAGACATCACCCTGACGCTCAGCAACACCCTAAGAAATCCAAGCCTCTCGCTTGCTTTTACTCAGGCCGCCTCTACTGGGCATTACAGCCAAGCAAAGCTAGTCCACAACCAAACCCAAACATGAATTGCCACTCCCTTCACGTACAAACCCCTTCGCAACCCCTCCCACGGCCTTCTACCACGCAGTTACGGTCGTCCCTGCCGTGGCTCCAGAGAGTAGCAGAAACTACCTTCCTCACCCGCCACACCAAGGGCTGCTACTTCTGCAAAGTAATAGACGCCCCTAGACTATAAAGGAATGGACGCCCCTAGACTGCAAAGTAATGGACGCCCCTAGACCGCAACGTCTAGTCTCGTCAAAACCTTAAGCACGCAATCAGGCCACTCTACCTCGGCTGACTCTTATCACCTCCTCTACGCACCGGGCAGAGCAGCTCCAACCAGACACAAATACACACAGAACACCAACACACAAGACCAACGTCGGGAACCGGGGACAAAAGAAGACTCACAGCGACAAAGAGGACTCCGGGACCACGCATGCCAATGGGCAAGGCAACGGACAGGGCTCCGAGGGAGAACCTACGGCAGCCCTGGAAAAGCCACGAACCGTGCAGGGTTCCAAAGAGATGTGGCCGCAACTGGCTAGGTGAACGGGCAAGAAGCCCCTTTTAAAGGCCTGAAGATGCAGAGGATGCGCGGAACGAGTCCCACAACAGGGATCCAAGAAAACGGAAGAGTAGCTCTTCCGGATGGCGAGGCGGGCTGCAAGGCCGCAGCAAAAGCCCGGCGTGCCTTGACCACAAAAGAGGACATCAAGACCTGCAGAACAGTTCAGACGCGGCACGGTGACTAGACAAACTAGACCCCAACAGATACAGGCTGGAACTGCCCTGCCCGTGCAGGGTTTGGGCTCAGAAGTACGCCCCTCTGCCTTCACCGGCCCAAAGACGACGCTCCCTGCACAGCCTAGGCTACCTTCAAAACCCCTCCCTGCTAGCCCCAACCCGCCTCCCGCTTCCCACCTCTGCTCCCTCAACTTAGCTTTCAGAGGGCCACGACTCAAGCTGTCCTGGGCCAAAGCAGCTCAAATCACGGCGGCTAACGGAAACAATCCTGCACTCACGGGGTTCCTCTTCAGCATCTGCGAGAAGAAAAACAAAGAGGAAAACACAGTGCCTGCCGTCGGCACCACACCGCTCGCCGCCAACGTCTTCTCCTACGCCCCGTCACCCATCGCAAAACCGCCCGGGCATTCTGCTCACCTGCCCCTCGCTCGCTCAAACGTCAGAACCGGCAGCTGACACGGCCTGGGGCACCTGCAGTTCCAAGACCAAAATCTGCTTTTGCGACCGTGAGAAATCTACACTCCCACGCTCCTCCTCACGACGACCCAGTCTCCCCTCAGGCGCTCACCCTCTTCCAGAGGCTCCCCGAACAGCACCTGCCAAAACCAAAAACGCTCAGCTGAGTTGCTACATAGCACTTGGCTCTTAGACACCACCTCGGACAACCACCTCACCTTCTCACGCCGTTTGCCGACACGAAGCTGGGCCCCTCTGACGCCGCAGGCTGAACCTGCAAGAAGAGACCTGCTTAGACACAACCCCAATAGACAGGCAGCTCCCAGCGAATCCCATCTCCCGCTACGTTACCTTCACCGCTCGGCCACCGAACCTCCATCACCTTGGGCTGCCACTTCGAGGACGCGCTCCACCTGGAATCCACAAGCAGTCGAGGACGGCTGTACCTTCACGGCCTCGAGGACACAGGAACAACAACTGCTGCTTCACGCAACTCACCGTTGCTCTCTTCATCCAAGCCAGCTCCTCTGCCACTCTACTGCTTTGCCCACAGCCCCGTACCTTCAAAGCAAAGCCAAAACCCATTATCTAGTCGCAGAGCCCCCGGACACATCTTCCCACCGACACCGCAGCAGACCCACCTCGCTAAGGCACTCGACCCGCACGCATCTCCATCCGTGCCTCTCGGCGCACAGGTCCGGCCTCTACATCTGAAAAACACAACGGCAAAGACATCACCCTGACGCTCAGCAACGCCCTAAGAAATCCAAGCCTCTCGCTTGCTTTTACTCAGGCCGCCTCTACTGGGCATTACAGCCAAGCAAAGCTAGTCCACAACCAAACCCAAACATGAATTGCCGCTCCCTTCACGTACAAACCCCTTCGCCACCCCTCCCACTGCCTTCCCCCACGCAGTTACGGTCGTCCCCTCCGTGGCTCCGGAGAGTAGCAGAAACTACCTTCCTCACCCGCCACACCAAGGGCTCCACTTCTGCAAAGTAATGGACGCCCCTAGACTGCAAAGTAATGGACGCCCCTAGACCGCAACGTCTAGTCTCGTCAAAACCTTAAGCACGCAATCAGGCCACTCTACCTCGGCTGACTCTTATCACCTCCTCTACGCACCGGGCAGAGCAGCTCCAACCAGACACAAATACACACAGAACACCAACACACAAGACCAACGTCGGGAACCGGGGACAAAAGAAGACTCACAGCGACAAAGAGGACTCCGGGACCACGCATGCCAATGGGCAAGGCAACGGACAGGGCTCCGAGGGAGAACCTACGGCAGCCCTGGAAAAGCCACGAACCGTGCAGGGTTCCAAAGAGATGTGGCCGCAACTGGCTAGGTGAACGGGCAAGAAGCCCCTTTTAAAGGCCTGAAGATGCAGAGGATGCGCGGAACGAGTCCCACAACAGGGATCCAAGAAAACGGAAGAGTAGCTCTTCCGGATGGCGAGGCGGGCTGCAAGGCCGCAGCAAAAGCCCGGCGTGCCTTGACCACAAAAGAGGACATCAAGACCTGCAGAACAGTTCAGACGCGGCACGGTGACTAGACAAACTAGACCCCAACAGATACAGGCTGGAACTGCCCTGCCCGTGCAGGGTTTGGGCTCAGAAGTACGCCCCTCTGCCTTCACCGGCCCAAAGACGACTCTCCCTGCACAGCCTAGGCTACCTTCAAAACCCCTCCCTGCTAGCCCCAACCCGCCTCCCGCTTCCCACCTCTGCTCCCTCAACTTAGCTTTCAGAGGGCCACGACTCAAGCTGTCCTGGGCCAAAGCAGCTCAAATCACGGCGGCTAACGGAAACAATCCTGCACTCACGGGGTTCCTCTTCAGCATCTGCGAGAAGAAAAACAAAGAGGAAAACACAGTGCCTGCCGTCGGCACCACACCGCTCGCCGCCAACGTCTTCTCCTACGCCCCGTCACCCATCGCAAAACCGCCCGGGCATTCTGCTCACCTGCCCCTCGCTCGCTCAAACGTCAGAACCGGCAGCTGACACGGCCTGGGGCACCTGCAGTTCCAAGACCAAAATCTGCTTTTGCGACCGTGAGAAATCTACACTCCCACGCTCCTCCTCACGACGACCCAGTCTCCCCTCAGGCGCTCACCCTCTTCCAGAGGCTCCCCGAACAGCACCTGCCAAAACCAAAAACGCTCAGCTGAGTTGCTACATAGCACTTGGCTCTTAGACACCACCTCGGACAACCACCTCACCTTCTCACGCCGTTTGCCGACACGAAGCTGGGCCCCTCTGGCGCCGCAGGCTGTACCTGCAAGAAGAGACCTGCTTAGACACAACCCCAATAGACAGGCAGCTCCCAGCGAATCCCATCTCCCGCTACGTTACCTTCACCGCTCGGCCACCGAACCTCCATCACCTTGGGCTGCCACGTCGAGGACGCGCTCCACCTGGAATCCACAAGCAGTCAAGGACGGCTGTACCTTCACGGCCTCGAGGACACCGGAACAACAACTGCTGCTTCACGCAACTCACCGTTGCTCTCTTCATCCAAGCCAGCTCCTCTGCCACTCTACTGCTTTGCCCACAGCCCCGTACCTTCAAAGCAAAGCCAAAACCCATTATCTAGTCGCAGAGCCCCCGGACACATCTTCCCACCGACACCGCAGCAGACCCACCTCGCTATGGCACTCGACCCGCACGCATCTCCATCCGTGCCTCTCGGCGCACAGGTCCGGCCTCTACATCTGAAAAACACAACGGCAAAGACATCACCCTGACGCTCAGCAACGCCCTAAGAAATCCAAGCCTCTCGCTTGCTTTTACTCAGGCCGCCTCTACTGGGCATTACAGCCAAGCAAAGCTAGTCCACAACCAAACCCAAACATGAATTGCCGCTCCCTTCACGTACAAACCCCTTCGCCACCCCTCCCACTGCCTTCCCCCACGCAGTGACGGTCGTCCCCTCCGTGGCTCCGGAGAGTAGCAGAAACTACCTTCCTCACCCGCCACACCAAGGGCTCTACTTCTGCAAAGTAATGGACGCCCCTAGACTGCAAAGTAATGGACGCCCCTAGACCGCAACGTCTAGTCTCGTCAAAACCTTAAGCACGCAATCAGGCCACTCTACCTCGGCTGACTCTTATCACCTCCTCTACGCACCGGGCAGAGCAGCTCCAACCAGACACAAATACACACAGAACACCAACACACAAGACCAACGTCGGGAACCGGGGACAAAAGAAGACTCACAGCGACAAAGAGGACTCCGGGACCACGCATGCCAATGGGCAAGGCAACGGACAGGGCTCCGAGGGAGAACCTACGGCAGCCCTGGAAAAGCCACGAACCGTGCAGGGTTCCAAAGAGATGTGGCCGCAACTGGCTAGGTGAACGGGCAAGAAGCCCCTTTTAAAGGCCTGAAGATGCAGAGGATGCGCGGAACGAGTCCCACAACAGGGATCCAAGAAAACGGAAGAGTAGCTCTTCCGGATGGCGAGGCGGGCTGCAAGGCCGCAGCAAAAGCCCGGCGTGCCTTGACCACAAAAGAGGACATCAAGACCTGCAGAACAGTTCAGACGCGGCACGGTGACTAGACAAACTAGACCCCAACAGATACAGGCTGGAACTGCCCTGCCCGTGCAGGGTTTGGGCTCAGAAGTACGCCCCTCTGCCTTCACCGGCCCAAAGACGACTCTCCCTGCACAGCCTAGGCTACCTTCAAAACCCCTCCCTGCTAGCCCCAACCCGCCTCCCGCTTCCCACCTCTGCTCCCTCAACTTAGCTTTCAGAGGGCCACGACTCAAGCTGTCCTGGGCCAAAGCAGCTCAAATCACGGCGGCTAACGGAAACAATCCTGCACTCACGGGGTTCCTCTTCAGCATCTGCGAGAAGAAAAACAAAGAGGAAAACACAGTGCCTGCCGTCGGCACCACACCGCTCGCCGCCAACGTCTTCTCCTACGCCCCGTCACCCATCGCAAAACCGCCCGGGCATTCTGCTCACCTGCCCCTCGCTCGCTCAAACGTCAGAACCGGCAGCTGACACGGCCTGGGGCACCTGCAGTTCCAAGACCAAAATCTGCTTTTGCGACCGTGAGAAATCTACACTCCCACGCTCCTCCTCACGACGACCCAGTCTCCCCTCAGGCGCTCACCCTCTTCCAGAGGCTCCCCGAACAGCACCTGCCAAAACCAAAAACGCTCAGCTGAGTTGCTACATAGCACTTGGCTCTTAGACACCACCTCGGACAACCACCTCACCTTCTCACGCCGTTTGCCGACACGAAGCTGGGCCCCTCTGGCGCCGCAGGCTGTACCTGCAAGAAGAGACCTGCTTAGACACAACCCCAATAGACAGGCAGCTCCCAGCGAATCCCATCTCCCGCTACGTTACCTTCACCGCTCGGCCACCGAACCTCCATCACCTTGGGCTGCCACGTCGAGGACGCGCTCCACCTGGAATCCACAAGCAGTCAAGGACGGCTGTACCTTCACGGCCTCGAGGACACCGGAACAACAACTGCTGCTTCCCGCAACTCACCGTTGCTCTCTTCATCCAAGCCAGCTCCTCTGCCACTCTACTGCTTTGCCCACAGCCCCGTACCTTCAAAGCAAAGCCAAAACCCATTATCTAGTCGCAGAGCCCCCGGCCACATCTTCCCACCGACACCGCAGCAGACCCACCTCGCTATGGCACTCGACCCGCACGCATCTCCATCCGTGCCTCTCGGCGCACAGGTCCGGCCTCTACATCTGAAAAACACAACGGCAAAGACATCACCCTGACGCTCAGCAACGCCCTAAGAAATCCAAGCCTCTCGCTTGCTTTTACTCAGGCCGCCTCTACTGGGCATTACAGCCAAGCAAAGCTAGTCCACAACCAAACCCAAACATGAATTGCCGCTCCCTTCACGTACAAACCCCTTCGCCACCCCTCCCACTGCCTTCCCCCACGCAGTGACGGTCGTCCCCTCCGTGGCTCCGGAGAGTAGCAGAAACTACCTTCCTCACCCGCCACACCAAGGGCTCTACTTCTGCAAAGTAATGGACGCCCCTAGACCGCAACGTCTAGTCTCGTCAAAACCTTAAGCACGCAATCAGGCCACTCTACCTCGGCTGACTCTTATCACCTCCTCTACGCACCGGGCAGAGCAGCTCCAACCAGACACAAATACACACAGAACACCAACACACAAGACCAACGTCGGGAACCGGGGACAAAAGAAGACTCACAGCGACAAAGAGGACTCCGGGACCACGCATGCCAATGGGCAAGGCAACGGACAGGGCTCCGAGGGAGAACCTACGGCAGCCCTGGAAAAGCCACGAACCGTGCAGGGTTCCAAAGAGATGTGGCCGCAACTGGCTAGGTGAACGGGCAAGAAGCCCCTTTTAAAGGCCTGAAGATGCAGAGGATGCGCGGAACGAGTCCCACAACAGGGATCCAAGAAAACGGAAGAGTAGCTCTTCCGGATGGCGAGGCGGGCTGCAAGGCCGCAGCAAAAGCCCGGCGTGCCTTGACCACAAAAGAGGACATCAAGACCTGCAGAACAGTTCAGACGCGGCACGGTGACTAGACAAACTAGACCCCAACAGATACAGGCTGGAACTGCCCTGCCCGTGCAGGGTTTGGGCTCAGAAGTACGCCCCTCTGCCTTCACCGGCCCAAAGACGACTCTCCCTGCACAGCCTAGGCTACCTTCAAAACCCCTCCCTGCTAGCCCCAACCCGCCTCCCGCTTCCCACCTCTGCTCCCTCAACTTAGCTTTCAGAGGGCCACGACTCAAGCTGTCCTGGGCCAAAGCAGCTCAAATCACGGCGGCTAACGGAAACAATCCTGCACTCACGGGGTTCCTCTTCAGCATCTGCGAGAAGAAAAACAAAGAGGAAAACACAGTGCCTGCCGTCGGCACCACACCGCTCGCCGCCAACGTCTTCTCCTACGCCCCGTCACCCATCGCAAAACCGCCCGGGCATTCTGCTCACCTGCCCCTCGCTCGCTCAAACGTCAGAACCAGCAGCTGACACGGCCTGGGGCACCTGCAGTTCCAAGACCAAAATCTGCTTTTGCGACCGTGAGAAATCTACACTCCCACGCTCCTCCTCACGACGACCCAGTCTCCCCTCAGGCGCTCACCCTCTTCCAGAGGCTCCCCGAACAGCACCTGCCAAAACCAAAAACGCTCAGCTGAGTTGCTACATAGCACTTGGCTCTTAGACACCACCTCGGACAACCACCTCACCTTCTCACGCCGTTTGCCGACACGAAGCTGGGCCCCTCTGGCGCCGCAGGCTGTACCTGCAAGAAGAGACCTGCTTAGACACAACCCCAATAGACAGGCAGCTCCCAGCGAATCCCATCTCCCGCTACGTTACCTTCACCGCTCGGCCACCGAACCTCCATCACCTTGGGCTGCCACGTCGAGGACGCGCTCCACCTGGAATCCACAAGCAGTCAAGGACGGCTGTACCTTCACGGCCTCGAGGGCACCGGAACAACAACTGCTGCTTCACGCAACTCACCGTTGCTCTCTTCATCCAAGCCAGCTCCTCTGCCACTCTACTGCTTTGCCCACAGCCCCGTACCTTCAAAGCAAAGCCAAAACCCATTATCTAGTCGCAGAGCCCCCGGCCACATCTTCCCACCGACACCGCAGCAGACCCACCTCGCTATGGCACTCGACCCGCACGCATCTCCATCCGTGCCTCTCGGCGCACAGGTCCGGCCTCTACATCTGAAAAACACAACGGCAAAGACATCACCCTGACGCTCAGCAACGCCCTAAGAAATCCAAGCCTCTCGCTTGCTTTTACTCAGGCCGCCTCTACTGGGCATTACAGCCAAGCAAAGCTAGTCCACAACCAAACCCAAACATGAATTGCCGCTCCCTTCACGTACAAACCCCTTCGCCACCCCTCCCACTGCCTTCCCCCACGCAGTTACGGTCGTCCCCTCCGTGGCTCCGGAGAGTAGCAGAAACTACCTTCCTCACCCGCCACACCAAGGGCTCCACTTCTGCAAAGTAATGGATGCCCCTAGACTGCAAAGTAATGGACGCCCCTAGACCGCAACGTCTAGTCTCGTCAAAACCTTAAGCACGCAATCAGGCCACTCTACCTCGGCTGACTCTTATCACCTCCTCTACGCACCGGGCAGAGCAGCTCCAACCAGACACAAATACACACAGAACACCAACACACAAGACCAACGTCGGGAACCGGGGACAAAAGAAGACTCACAGCGACAAAGAGGACTCCGGGACCACGCATGCCAATGGGCAAGGCAACGGACAGGGCTCCGAGGGAGAACCTACGGCAGCCCTGGAAAAGCCACGAACCGTGCAGGGTTCCAAAGAGATGTGGCCGCAACTGGCTAGGTGAACGGGCAAGAAGCCCCTTTTAAAGGCCTGAAGATGCAGAGGATGCGCGGAACGAGTCCCACAACAGGGATCCAAGAAAACGGAAGAGTAGCTCTTCCGGATGGCGAGGCGGGCTGCAAGGCCGCAGCAAAAGCCCGGCGTGCCTTGACCACAAAAGAGGACATCAAGACCTGCAGAACAGTTCAGACGCGGCACGGTGACTAGACAAACTAGACCCCAACAGATACAGGCTGGAACTGCCCTGCCCGTGCAGGGTTTGGGCTCAGAAGTACGCCCCTCTGCCTTCACCGGCCCAAAGACGACTCTCCCTGCACAGCCTAGGCTACCTTCAAAACCCCTCCCTGCTAGCCCCAACCCGCCTCCCGCTTCCCACCTCTGCTCCCTCAACTTAGCTTTCAGAGGGCCACGACTCAAGCTGTCCTGGGCCAAAGCAGCTCAAATCACGGCGGCTAACGGAAACAATCCTGCACTCACGGGGTTCCTCTTCAGCATCTGCGAGAAGAAAAACAAAGAGGAAAACACAGTGCCTGCCGTCGGCACCACACCGCTCGCCGCCAACGTCTTCTCCTACGCCCCGTCACCCATCGCAAAACCGCCCGGGCATTCTGCTCACCTGCCCCTCGCTCGCTCAAACGTCAGAACCGGCAGCTGACACGGCCTGGGGCACCTGCAGTTCCAAGACCAAAATCTGCTTTTGCGACCGTGAGAAATCTACACTCCCACGCTCCTCCTCACGACGACCCAGTCTCCCCTCAGGCGCTCACCCTCTTCCAGAGGCTCCCCGAACAGCACCTGCCAAAACCAAAAACGCTCAGATGAGTTGCTACATAGCACTTGGCTCTTAGACACCACCTCGGACAACCACCTCACCTTCTCACGCCGTTTGCCGACACGAAGCTGGGCCCCTCTGGCGCCGCAGGCTGTACCTGCAAGAAGAGACCTGCTTAGACACAACCCCAATAGACAGGCAGCTCCCAGCGAATCCCATCTCCCGCTACGTTACCTTCACCGCTCGGCCACCGAACCTCCATCACCTTGGGCTGCCACGTCGAGGACGCGCTCCACCTGGAATCCACAAGCAGTCAAGGACGGCTGTACCTTCACGGCCTCGAGGACACAGGAACAACAACTGCTGCTTCACGCAACTCACCGTTGCTCTCTTCATCCAAGCCAGCTCCTCTGCCACTCTACTGCTTTGCCCACAGCCCCGTACCTTCAAAGCAAAGCCAAAACCCATTATCTAGTCGCAGAGCCCCCGGCCACATCTTCCCACCGACACCGAAGCAGACCCACCTCGCTATGGCACTCGACCCGCACGCATCTCCATCCGTGCCTCTCGGCGCACAGGTCCGGCCTCTACATCTGAAAAACACAACGGCAAAGACATCACCCTGACGCTCAGCAACGCCCTAAGAAATCCAAGCCTCTCGCTTGCTTTTACTCAGGCCGCCTCTACTGGGCATTACAGCCAAGCAAAGCTAGTCCACAACCAAACCCAAACATGAATTGCCGCTCCCTTCACGTACAAACCCCTTCGCCACCCCTCCCACTGCCTTCCCCCACGCAGTTACGGTCGTCCCCTCCGTGGCTCCGGAGAGTAGCAGAAACTACCTTCCTCACCCGCCACACCAAGGGCTCCACTTCTGCAAAGTAATGGATGCCCCTAGACTGCAAAGTAATGGACGCCCCTAGACCGCAACGTCTAGTCTCGTCAAAACCTTAAGCACGCAATCAGGCCACTCTACCTCGGCTGACTCTTATCACCTCCTCTACGCACCGGGCAGAGCAGCTCCAACCAGACACAAATACACACAGAACACCAACACACAAGACCAACGTCGGGAACCGGGGACAAAAGAAGACTCACAGCGACAAAGAGGACTCCGGGACCACGCATGCCAATGGGCAAGGCAACGGACAGGGCTCCGAGGGAGAACCTACGGCAGCCCTGGAAAAGCCACGAACCGTGCAGGGTTCCAAAGAGATGTGGCCGCAACTGGCTAGGTGAACGGGCAAGAAGCCCCTTTTAAAGGCCTGAAGATGCAGAGGATGCGCGGAACGAGTCCCACAACAGGGATCCAAGAAAACGGAAGAGTAGCTCTTCCGGATGGCGAGGCGGGCTGCAAGGCCGCAGCAAAAGCCCGGCGTGCCTTGACCACAAAAGAGGACATCAAGACCTGCAGAACAGTTCAGACGCGGCACGGTGACTAGACAAACTAGACCCCAACAGATACAGGCTGGAACTGCCCTGCCCGTGCAGGGTTTGGGCTCAGAAGTACGCCCCTCTGCCTTCACCGGCCCAAAGACGACTCTCCCTGCACAGCCTAGGCTACCTTCAAAACCCCTCCCTGCTAGCCCCAACCCGCCTCCCGCTTCCCACCTCTGCTCCCTCAACTTAGCTTTCAGAGGGCCACGACTCAAGCTGTCCTGGGCCAAAGCAGCTCAAATCACGGCGGCTAACGGAAACAATCCTGCACTCACGGGGTTCCTCTTCAGCATCTGCGAGAAGAAAAACAAAGAGGAAAACACAGTGCCTGCCGTCGGCACCACACCGCTCGCCGCCAACGTCTTCTCCTACGCCCCGTCACCCATCGCAAAACCGCCCGGGCATTCTGCTCACCTGCCCCTCGCTCGCTCAAACGTCAGAACCGGCAGCTGACACGGCCTGGGGCACCTGCAGTTCCAAGACCAAAATCTGCTTTTGCGACCGTGAGAAATCTACACTCCCACGCTCCTCCTCACGACGACCCAGTCTCCCCTCAGGCGCTCACCCTCTTCCAGAGGCTCCCCGAACAGCACCTGCCAAAACCAAAAACGCTCAGCTGAGTTGCTACATAGCACTTGGCTCTTAGACACCACCTCGGACAACCACCTCACCTTCTCACGCCGTTTGCCGACACGAAGCTGGGCCCCTCTGGCGCCGCAGGCTGTACCTGCAAGAAGAGACCTGCTTAGACACAACCCCAATAGACAGGCAGCTCCCAGCGAATCCCATCTCCCGCTACGTTACCTTCACCGCTCGGCCACCGAACCTCCATCACCTTGGGCTGCCACGTCGAGGACGCGCTCCACCTGGAATCCACAAGCAGTCAAGGACGGCTGTACCTTCACGGCCTCGAGGACACCGGAACAACAACTGCTGCTTCACGCAACTCACCGTTGCTCTCTTCATCCAAGCCAGCTCCTCTGCCACTCTACTGCTTTGCCCACAGCCCCGTACCTTCAAAGCAAAGCCAAAACCCATTATCTAGTCGCAGAGCCCCCGGCCACATCTTCCCACCGACACCGAAGCAGACCCACCTCGCTATGGCACTCGACCCGCACGCATCTCCATCCGTGCCTCTCGGCGCACAGGTCCGGCCTCTACATCTGAAAAACACAACGGCAAAGACATCACCCTGACGCTCAGCAACGCCCTAAGAAATCCAAGCCTCTCGCTTGCTTTTACTCAGGCCGCCTCTACTGGGCATTACAGCCAAGCAAAGCTAGTCCACAACCAAACCCAAACATGAATTGCCGCTCCCTTCACGTACAAACCCCTTCGCCACCCCTCCCACTGCCTTCCCCCACGCAGTTACGGTCGTCCCCTCCGTGGCTCCGGAGAGTAGCAGAAACTACCTTCCTCACCCGCCACACCAAGGGCTCCACTTCTGCAAAGTAATGGACGCCCCTAGACTGCAAAGTAATGGACACCCCTAGACCGCAACGTCTAGTCTCGTCAAAACCTTAAGCACGCAATCAGGCCACTCTACCTCGGCTGACTCTTATCACCTCCTCTACGCACCGGGCAGAGCAGCTCCAACCAGACACAAATACACACAGAACACCAACACACAAGACCAACGTCGGGAACCGGGGACAAAAGAAGACTCACAGCGACAAAGAGGACTCCGGGACCACGCATGCCAATGGGCAAGGCAACGGACAGGGCTCCGAGGGAGAACCTACGGCAGCCCTGGAAAAGCCACGAACCGTGCAGGGTTCCAAAGAGATGTGGCCGCAACTGGCTAGGTGAACGGGCAAGAAGCCCCTTTTAAAGGCCTGAAGATGCAGAGGATGCGCGGAACGAGTCCCACAACAGGGATCCAAGAAAACGGAAGAGTAGCTCTTCCGGATGGCGAGGCGGGCTGCAAGGCCGCAGCAAAAGCCCGGCGTGCCTTGACCACAAAAGAGGACATCAAGACCTGCAGAACAGTTCAGACGCGGCACGGTGACTAGACAAACTAGACCCCAACAGATACAGGCTGGAACTGCCCTGCCCGTGCAGGGTTTGGGCTCAGAAGTACGCCCCTCTGCCTTCACCGGCCCAAAGACGACTCTCCCTGCACAGCCTAGGCTACCTTCAAAACCCCTCCCTGCTAGCCCCAACCCGCCTCCCGCTTCCCACCTCTGCTCCCTCAACTTAGCTTTCAGAGGGCCACGACTCAAGCTGTCCTGGGCCAAAGCAGCTCAAATCACGGCGGCTAACGGAAACAATCCTGCACTCACGGGGTTCCTCTTCAGCATCTGCGAGAAGAAAAACAAAGAGGAAAACACAGTGCCTGCCGTCGGCACCACACCGCTCGCCGCCAACGTCTTCTCCTACGCCCCGTCACCCATCGCAAAACCGCCCGGGCATTCTGCTCACCTGCCCCTCGCTCGCTCAAACGTCAGAACCGGCAGCTGACACGGCCTGGGGCACCTGCAGTTCCAAGACCAAAATCTGCTTTTGCGACCGTGAGAAATCTACACTCCCACGCTCCTCCTCACGACGACCCAGTCTCCCCTCAGGCGCTCACCCTCTTCCAGAGGCTCCCCGAACAGCACCTGCCAAAACCAAAAACGCTCAGCTGAGTTGCTACATAGCACTTGGCTCTTAGACACCACCTCGGACAACCACCTCACCTTCTCACGCCGTTTGCCGACACGAAGCTGGGCCCCTCTGGCGCCGCAGGCTGTACCTGCAAGAAGAGACCTGCTTAGACACAACCCCAATAGACAGGCAGCTCCCAGCGAATCCCATCTCCCGCTACGTTACCTTCACCGCTCGGCCACCGAACCTCCATCACCTTGGGCTGCCACGTCGAGGACGCGCTCCACCTGGAATCCACAAGCAGTCAAGGACGGCTGTACCTTCACGGCCTCGAGGACACCGGAACAACAACTGCTGCTTCACGCAACTCACCGTTGCTCTCTTCATCCAAGCCAGCTCCTCTGCCACTCTACTGCTTTGCCCACAGCCCCGTACCTTCAAAGCAAAGCCAAAACCCATTATCTAGTCGCAGAGCCCCCGGACACATCTTCCCACCGACACCGCAGCAGACCCACCTCGCTATGGCACTCGACCCGCACGCATCTCCATCCGTGCCTCTCGGCGCACAGGTCCGGCCTCTACATCTGAAAAACACAACGGCAAAGACATCACCCTGACGCTCAGCAACGCCCTAAGAAATCCAAGCCTCTCGCTTGCTTTTACTCAGGCCGCCTCTACTGGGCATTACAGCCAAGCAAAGCTAGTCCACAACCAAACCCAAACATGAATTGCCGCTCCCTTCACGTACAAACCCCTTCGCCACCCCTCCCACTGCCTTCCCCCACGCAGTGACGGTCGTCCCCTCCGTGGCTCCGGAGAGTAGCAGAAACTACCTTCCTCACCCGCCACACCAAGGGCTCTACTTCTGCAAAGTAATGGACGCCCCTAGACTGCAAAGTAATGGACGCCCCTAGACCGCAACGTCTAGTCTCGTCAAAACCTTAAGCACGCAATCAGGCCACTCTACCTCGGCTGACTCTTATCACCTCCTCTACGCACCGGGCAGAGCAGCTCCAACCAGACACAAATACACACAGAACACCAACACACAAGACCAACGTCGGGAACCGGGGACAAAAGAAGACTCACAGCGACAAAGAGGACTCCGGGACCACGCATGCCAATGGGCAAGGCAACGGACAGGGCTCCGAGGGAGAACCTACGGCAGCCCTGGAAAAGCCACGAACCGTGCAGGGTTCCAAAGAGATGTGGCCGCAACTGGCTAGGTGAACGGGCAAGAAGCCCCTTTTAAAGGCCTGAAGATGCAGAGGATGCGCGGAACGAGTCCCACAACAGGGATCCAAGAAAACGGAAGAGTAGCTCTTCCGGATGGCGAGGCGGGCTGCAAGGCCGCAGCAAAAGCCCGGCGTGCCTTGACCACAAAAGAGGACATCAAGACCTGCAGAACAGTTCAGACGCGGCACGGTGACTAGACAAACTAGACCCCAACAGATACAGGCTGGAACTGCCCTGCCCGTGCAGGGTTTGGGCTCAGAAGTACGCCCCTCTGCCTTCACCGGCCCAAAGACGACTCTCCCTGCACAGCCTAGGCTACCTTCAAAACCCCTCCCTGCTAGCCCCAACCCGCCTCCCGCTTCCCACCTCTGCTCCCTCAACTTAGCTTTCAGAGGGCCACGACTCAAGCTGTCCTGGGCCAAAGCAGCTCAAATCACGGCGGCTAACGGAAACAATCCTGCACTCACGGGGTTCCTCTTCAGCATCTGCGAGAAGAAAAACAAAGAGGAAAACACAGTGCCTGCCGTCGGCACCACACCGCTCGCCGCCAACGTCTTCTCCTACGCCCCGTCACCCATCGCAAAACCGCCCGGGCATTCTGCTCACCTGCCCCTCGCTCGCTCAAACGTCAGAACCGGCAGCTGACACGGCCTGGGGCACCTGCAGTTCCAAGACCAAAATCTGCTTTTGCGACCGTGAGAAATCTACACTCCCACGCTCCTCCTCACGACGACCCAGTCTCCCCTCAGGCGCTCACCCTCTTCCAGAGGCTCCCCGAACAGCACCTGCCAAAACCAAAAACGCTCAGCTGAGTTGCTACATAGCACTTGGCTCTTAGACACCACCTCGGACAACCACCTCACCTTCTCACGCCGTTTGCCGACACGAAGCTGGGCCCCTCTGGCGCCGCAGGCTGTACCTGCAAGAAGAGACCTGCTTAGACACAACCCCAATAGACAGGCAGCTCCCAGCGAATCCCATCTCCCGCTACGTTACCTTCACCGCTCGGCCACCGAACCTCCATCACCTTGGGCTGCCACGTCGAGGACGCGCTCCACCTGGAATCCACAAGCAGTCAAGGACGGCTGTACCTTCACGGCCTCGAGGACACCGGAACAACAACTGCTGCTTCACGCAACTCACCGTTGCTCTCTTCATCCAAGCCAGCTCCTCTGCCACTCTACTGCTTTGCCCACAGCCCCGTACCTTCAAAGCAAAGCCAAAACCCATTATCTAGTCGCAGAGCCCCCGGACACATCTTCCCACCGACACCGCAGCAGACCCACCTCGCTATGGCACTCGACCCGCACGCATCTCCATCCGTGCCTCTCGGCGCACAGGTCCGGCCTCTACATCTGAAAAACACAACGGCAAAGACATCACCCTGACGCTCAGCAACGCCCTAAGAAATCCAAGCCTCTCGCTTGCTTTTACTCAGGCCGCCTCTACTGGGCATTACAGCCAAGCAAAGCTAGTCCACAACCAAACCCAAACATGAATTGCCGCTCCCTTCACGTACAAACCCCTTCGCCACCCCTCCCACTGCCTTCCCCCACGCAGTTACGGTCGTCCCCTCCGTGGCTCCGGAGAGTAGCAGAAACTACCTTCCTCACCCGCCACACCAAGGGCTCCACTTCTGCAAAGTAATGGACGCCCCTAGACTGCAAAGTAATGGACGCCCCTAGACCGCAACGTCTAGTCTCGTCAAAACCTTAAGCACGCAATCAGGCCACTCTACCTCGGCTGACTCTTATCACCTCCTCTACGCACCGGGCAGAGCAGCTCCAACCAGACACAAATACACACAGAACACCAACACACAAGACCAACGTCGGGAACCGGGGACAAAAGAAGACTCACAGCGACAAAGAGGACTCCGGGACCACGCATGCCAATGGGCAAGGCAACGGACAGGGCTCCGAGGGAGAACCTACGGCAGCCCTGGAAAAGCCACGAACCGTGCAGGGTTCCAAAGAGATGTGGCCGCAACTGGCTAGGTGAACGGGCAAGAAGCCCCTTTTAAAGGCCTGAAGATGCAGAGGATGCGCGGAACGAGTCCCACAACAGGGATCCAAGAAAACGGAAGAGTAGCTCTTCCGGATGGCGAGGCGGGCTGCAAGGCCGCAGCAAAAGCCCGGCGTGCCTTGACCACAAAAGAGGACATCAAGACCTGCAGAACAGTTCAGACGCGGCACGGTGACTAGACAAACTAGACCCCAACAGATACAGGCTGGAACTGCCCTGCCCGTGCAGGGTTTGGGCTCAGAAGTACGCCCCTCTGCCTTCACCGGCCCAAAGACGACTCTCCCTGCACAGCCTAGGCTACCTTCAAAACCCCTCCCTGCTAGCCCCAACCCGCCTCCCGCTTCCCACCTCTGCTCCCTCAACTTAGCTTTCAGAGGGCCACGACTCAAGCTGTCCTGGGCCAAAGCAGCTCAAATCACGGCGGCTAACGGAAACAATCCTGCACTCACAGGGTTCCTCTTCAGCATCTGCAAGAAAAAAACAAAGAGGAAAACACAGTGCCTGCCGTCGGCACCACACCGCTCGCCGCCAACGTCTTCTCCTACGCCCCGTCACCCATCGCAAAACCGCCCGGGCATTCTGCTCACCTGCCCCTCGCTCGCTCAAACGTCAGAACCGGCAGCTGACACGGCCTGGGGCACCTGCAGTTCCAAGACCAAAATCTGCTTTTGCGACCGTGAGAAATCTACACTCCCACGCTCCTCCTCACGACGACCCAGTCTCCCCTCAGGCGCTCACCCTCTTCCAGAGGCTCCCCGAACAGCACCTGCCAAAACCAAAAACGCTCAGATGAGTTGCTACATAGCACTTGGCTCTTAGACACCACCTCGGACAACCACCTCACCTTCTCACGCCGTTTGCCGACACGAAGCTGGGCCCCTCTGACGCCGCAGGCTGTACCTGCAAGAAGAGACCTGCTTAGACACAACCCCAATAGACAGGCAGCTCCCAGCGAATCCCATCTCCCGCTACGTTACCTTCACCGCTCGGCCACGTCGAGGACGCGCTCCACCTGGAATCCACAAGCAGTCACGGATGGCTGTACCTTCACGGCCTCGAGGACACCGGAACAACAACTGCTGCTTCACGCAACTCACCGTTGCTCTCTTCATCCAAGCCAGCTCCTCTGCCACTCTACTGCTTTGCCCACAGCCCCGTACCTTCAAAGCAAAGCCAAAACCCATTATCTAGTCGCAGAGCCCCCGGCCACATCTTCCCACCGACACCAAAGAAGACCCACCTCGCTATGGCACTCGACCCGCACGCATCTCCATCCGTGCCTCTCGGCGCACAGGTCCGGCCTCTACATCTGAAAAACACAACGGCAAAGACATCACCCTGACGCTCAGCAACGCCCTAAGAAATCCAAGCCTCTCGCTTGCTTTTACTCAGGCCGCCTCTACTGGGCATTACAGCCAAGCAAAGCTAGTCCACAACCAAACCCAAACATGAATTGCCGCTCCCTTCACGTACAAACCCCTTCGCCACCCCTCCCACTGCCTTCCCCCACGCAGTGACGGTCGTCCCCTCCGTGGCTCCGGAGAGTAGCAGAAACTACCTTCCTCACCCGCCACACCAAGGGCTCTACTTCTGCAAAGTAATGGACGCCCCTAGACTGCAAAGTAATGGACGCCCCTAGACCGCAACGTCTAGTCTCGTCAAAACCTTAAGCACGCAATCAGGCCACTCTACCTCGGCTGACTCTTATCACCTCCTCTACGCACCGGGCAGAGCAGCTCCAACCAGACACAAATACACACAGAACACCAACACACAAGACCAACGTCGGGAACCGGGGACAAAAGAAGACTCACAGCGACAAAGAGGACTCCGGGACCACGCATGCCAATGGGCAAGGCAACGGACAGGGCTCCGAGGGAGAACCTACGGCAGCCCTGGAAAAGCCACGAACCGTGCAGGGTTCCAAAGAGATGTGGCCGCAACTGGCTAGGTGAACGGGCAAGAAGCCCCTTTTAAAGGCCTGAAGATGCAGAGGATGCGCGGAACGAGTCCCACAACAGGGATCCAAGAAAACGGAAGAGTAGCTCTTCCGGATGGCGAGGCGGGCTGCAAGGCCGCAGCAAAAGCCCGGCGTGCCTTGACCACAAAAGAGGACATCAAGACCTGCAGAACAGTTCAGACGCGGCACGGTGACTAGACAAACTAGACCCCAACAGATACAGGCTGGAACTGCCCTGCCCGTGCAGGGTTTGGGCTCAGAAGTACGCCCCTCTGCCTTCACCGGCCCAAAGACGACTCTCCCTGCACAGCCTAGGCTACCTTCAAAACCCCTCCCTGCTAGCCCCAACCCGCCTCCCGCTTCCCACCTCTGCTCCCTCAACTTAGCTTTCAGAGGGCCACGACTCAAGCTGTCCTGGGCCAAAGCAGCTCAAATCACGGCGGCTAACGGAAACAATCCTGCACTCACGGGGTTCCTCTTCAGCATCTGCGAGAAGAAAAACAAAGAGGAAAACACAGTGCCTGCCGTCGGCACCACACCGCTCGCCGCCAACGTCTTCTCCTACGCCCCGTCACCCATCGCAAAACCGCCCGGGCATTCTGCTCACCTGCCCCTCGCTCGCTCAGACGTCAGAACCGGCAGCTGACACGGCCTGGGGCACCTGCAGTTCCAAGACCAAAATCTGCTTTTGCGACCGTGAGAAATCTACACTCCCACGCTCCTCCTCACGACGACCCAGTCTCCCCTCAGGCGCTCACCCTCTTCCAGAGGCTCCCCGAACAGCACCTGCCAAAACCAAAAACGCTCAGATGAGTTGCTACATAGCACTTGGCTCTTAGACACCACCTCGGACAACCACCTCACCTTCTCACGCCGTTTGCCGACACGAAGCTGGGCCCCTCTGGCGCCGCAGGCTGAACCTGCAAGAAGAGACCTGCTTAGACACAACCCCAATAGACAGGCAGCTCCCAGCGAATCCCATCTCCCGCTACGTTACCTTCACCGCTCGGCCACCGAACCTCCATCACCTTGGGCTGCCACGTCGAGGACGCGCTCCACCTGGAATCCACAAGCAGTCAAGGACGGCTGTACCTTCACGGCCTCGAGGACACAGGAACAACAACTGCTGCTTCCCGCAACTCACCGTTGCTCTCTTCATCCAAGCCAGCTCCTCTGCCACTCTACTGCTTTGCCCACAGCCCCGTACCTTCAAAGCAAAGCCAAAACCCATTATCTAGTCGCAGAGCCCCCGGCCACATCTTCCCACCGACACCGAAGCAGACCCACCTCGCTATGGCACTCGACCCGCACGCATCTCCATCCGTGCCTCTCGGCGCACAGGTCCGGCCTCTACATCTGAAAAACACAACGGCAAAGACATCACCCTGACGCTCAGCAACGCCCTAAGAAATCCAAGCCTCTCGCTTGCTTTTACTCAGGCCGCCTCTACTGGGCATTACAGCCAAGCAAAGCTAGTCCACAACCAAACCCAAACATGAATTGCCGCTCCCTTCACGTACAAACCCCTTCGCCACCCCTCCCACTGCCTTCCCCCACGCAGTTACGGTCGTCCCCTCCGTGGCTCCGGAGAGTAGCAGAAACTACCTTCCTCACCCGCCACACCAAGGGCTCCACTTCTGCAAAGTAATGGATGCCCCTAGACTGCAAAGTAATGGACACCCCTAGACCGCAACGTCTAGTCTCGTCAAAACCTTAAGCACGCAATCAGGCCACTCTACCTCGGCTGACTCTTATCACCTCCTCTACGCACCGGGCAGAGCAGCTCCAACCAGACACAAATACACACAGAACACCAACACACAAGACCAACGTCGGGAACCGGGGACAAAAGAAGACTCACAGCGACAAAGAGGACTCCGGGACCACGCATGCCAATGGGCAAGGCAACGGACAGGGCTCCGAGGGAGAACCTACGGCAGCCCTGGAAAAGCCACGAACCGTGCAGGGTTCCAAAGAGATGTGGCCGCAACTGGCTAGGTGAACGGGCAAGAAGCCCCTTTTAAAGGCCTGAAGATGCAGAGGATGCGCGGAACGAGTCCCACAACAGGGATCCAAGAAAACGGAAGAGTAGCTCTTCCGGATGGCGAGGCGGGCTGCAAGGCCGCAGCAAAAGCCCGGCGTGCCTTGACCACAAAAGAGGACATCAAGACCTGCAGAACAGTTCAGACGCGGCACGGTGACTAGACAAACTAGACCCCAACAGATACAGGCTGGAACTGCCCTGCCCGTGCAGGGTTTGGGCTCAGAAGTACGCCCCTCTGCCTTCACCGGCCCAAAGACGACTCTCCCTGCACAGCCTAGGCTACCTTCAAAACCCCTCCCTGCTAGCCCCAACCCGCCTCCCGCTTCCCACCTCTGCTCCCTCAACTTAGCTTTCAGAGGGCCACGACTCAAGCTGTCCTGGGCCAAAGCAGCTCAAATCACGGCGGCTAACGGAAACAATCCTGCACTCACGGGGTTCCTCTTCAGCATCTGCAAGAAAAAAACAAAGAGGAAAACACAGTGCCTGCCGTCGGCACCACACCGCTCGCCGCCAACGTCTTCTCCTACGCCCCGTCACCCATCGCAAAACCGCCCGGGCATTCTGCTCACCTGCCCCTCGCTCGCTCAAACGTCAGAACCGGCAGCTGACACGGCCTGGGGCACCTGCAGTTCCAAGACCAAAATCTGCTTTTGCGACCGTGAGAAATCTACACTCCCACGCTCCTCCTCACGACGACCCAGTCTCCCCTCAGGCGCTCACCCTCTTCCAGAGGCTCCCCGAACAGCACCTGCCAAAACCAAAAACGCTCAGATGAGTTGCTACATAGCACTTGGCTCTTAGACACCACCTCGGACAACCACCTCACCTTCTCACGCCGTTTGCCGACACGAAGCTGGGCCCCTCTGGCGCCGCAGGCTGAACCTGCAAGAAGAGACCTGCTTAGACACAACCCCAACAGACAGGCAGCTCCCAGCGAATCCCATCTCCCGCTACGTTACCTTCACCGCTCGGCCACCGAACCTCCATCACCTTGGGCTGCCACGTCGAGGACGCGCTCCACCTGGAATCCACAAGCAGTCACGGATGGCTGTACCTTCACGGCCTCGAGGACACCGGAACAACAACTGCTGCTTCACGCAACTCACCGTTGCTCTCTTCATCCAAGCCAGCTCCTCTGCCACTCTACTGCTTTGCCCACAGCCCCGTACCTTCAAAGCAAAGCCAAAACCCATTATCTAGTCGCAGAGCCCCTGGCCACATCTTCCCACCGACACCGAAGCAGACCCACCTCGCTATGGCACTCGACCCGCACGCATCTCCATCCGTGCCTCTCGGCGCACAGGTCCGGCCTCTACATCTGAAAAACACAACGGCAAAGACATCACCCTGACGCTCAGCAACGCCCTAAGAAATCCAAGCCTCTCGCTTGCTTTTACTCAGGCCGCCTCTACTGGGCATTACAGCCAAGCAAAGCTAGTCCACAACCAAACCCAAACATGAATTGCCGCTCCCTTCACGTACAAACCCCTTCACCACCCCTCCCACTGCCTTCCCCCACGCAGTTACGGTCGTCCCCTCCGTGGCTCCGGAGAGTAGCAGAAACTACCTTCCTCACCCGCCACACCAAGGGCTCCACTTCTGCAAAGTAATGGACGCCCCTAGACTGCAAAGTAATGGACGCCCCTAGACCGCAACGTCTAGTCTCGTCAAAACCTTAAGCACGCAATCAGGCCACTCTACCTCGGCTGACTCTTATCACCTCCTCTACGCACCGGGCAGAGCAGCTCCAACCAGACACAAATACACACAGAACACCAACACACAAGACCAACGTCGGGAACCGGGGACAAAAGAAGACTCACAGCGACAAAGAGGACTCCGGGACCACGCATGCCAATGGGCAAGGCAACGGACAGGGCTCCGAGGGAGAACCTACGGCAGCCCTGGAAAAGCCACGAACCGTGCAGGGTTCCAAAGAGATGTGGCCGCAACTGGCTAGGTGAACGGGCAAGAAGCCCCTTTTAAAGGCCTGAAGATGCAGAGGATGCGCGGAACGAGTCCCACAACAGGGATCCAAGAAAACGGAAGAGTAGCTCTTCCGGATGGCGAGGCGGGCTGCAAGGCCGCAGCAAAAGCCCGGCGTGCCTTGACCACAAAAGAGGACATCAAGACCTGCAGAACAGTTCAGACGCGGCACGGTGACTAGACAAACTAGACCCCAACAGATACAGGCTGGAACTGCCCTGCCCGTGCAGGGTTTGGGCTCAGAAGTACGCCCCTCTGCCTTCACCGGCCCAAAGACGACTCTCCCTGCACAGCCTAGGCTACCTTCAAAACCCCTCCCTGCTAGCCCCAACCCGCCTCCCGCTTCCCACCTCTGCTCCCTCAACTTAGCTTTCAGAGGGCCACGACTCAAGCTGTCCTGGGCCAAAGCAGCTCAAATCACGGCGGCTAACGGAAACAATCCTGCACTCACAGGGTTCCTCTTCAGCATCTGCAAGAAAAAAACAAAGAGGAAAACACAGTGCCTGCCGTCGGCACCACACCGCTCGCCGCCAACGTCTTCTCCTACGCCCCGTCACCCATCGCAAAACCGCCCGGGCATTCTGCTCACCTGCCCCTCGCTCGCTCAAACGTCAGAACCGGCAGCTGACACGGCCTGGGGCACCTGCAGTTCCAAGACCAAAATCTGCTTTTGCGACCGTGAGAAATCTACACTCCCACGCTCCTCCTCACGACGACCCAGTCTCCCCTCAGGCGCTCACCCTCTTCCAGAGGCTCCCCGAACAGCACCTGCCAAAACCAAAAACGCTCAGATGAGTTGCTACATAGCACTTGGCTCTTAGACACCACCTCGGACAACCACCTCACCTTCTCACGCCGTTTGCCGACACGAAGCTGGGCCCCTCTGACGCCGCAGGCTGTACCTGCAAGAAGAGACCTGCTTAGACACAACCCCAATAGACAGGCAGCTCCCAGCGAATCCCATCTCCCGCTACGTTACCTTCACCGCTCGGCCACGTCGAGGACGCGCTCCACCTGGAATCCACAAGCAGTCACGGATGGCTGTACCTTCACGGCCTCGAGGACACCGGAACAACAACTGCTGCTTCACGCAACTCACCGTTGCTCTCTTCATCCAAGCCAGCTCCTCTGCCACTCTACTGCTTTGCCCACAGCCCCGTACCTTCAAAGCAAAGCCAAAACCCATTATCTAGTCGCAGAGCCCCCGGCCACATCTTCCCACCGACACCAAAGAAGACCCACCTCGCTATGGCACTCGACCCGCACGCATCTCCATCCGTGCCTCTCGGCGCACAGGTCCGGCCTCTACATCTGAAAAACACAACGGCAAAGACATCACCCTGACGCTCAGCAACGCCCTAAGAAATCCAAGCCTCTCGCTTGCTTTTACTCAGGCCGCCTCTACTGGGCATTACAGCCAAGCAAAGCTAGTCCACAACCAAACCCAAACATGAATTGCCGCTCCCTTCACGTACAAACCCCTTCGCCACCCCTCCCACTGCCTTCCCCCACGCAGTGACGGTCGTCCCCTCCGTGGCTCCGGAGAGTAGCAGAAACTACCTTCCTCACCCGCCACACCAAGGGCTCTACTTCTGCAAAGTAATGGACGCCCCTAGACTGCAAAGTAATGGACGCCCCTAGACCGCAACGTCTAGTCTCGTCAAAACCTTAAGCACGCAATCAGGCCACTCTACCTCGGCTGACTCTTATCACCTCCTCTACGCACCGGGCAGAGCAGCTCCAACCAGACACAAATACACACAGAACACCAACACACAAGACCAACGTCGGGAACCGGGGACAAAAGAAGACTCACAGCGACAAAGAGGACTCCGGGACCACGCATGCCAATGGGCAAGGCAACGGACAGGGCTCCGAGGGAGAACCTACGGCAGCCCTGGAAAAGCCACGAACCGTGCAGGGTTCCAAAGAGATGTGGCCGCAACTGGCTAGGTGAACGGGCAAGAAGCCCCTTTTAAAGGCCTGAAGATGCAGAGGATGCGCGGAACGAGTCCCACAACAGGGATCCAAGAAAACGGAAGAGTAGCTCTTCCGGATGGCGAGGCGGGCTGCAAGGCCGCAGCAAAAGCCCGGCGTGCCTTGACCACAAAAGAGGACATCAAGACCTGCAGAACAGTTCAGACGCGGCACGGTGACTAGACAAACTAGACCCCAACAGATACAGGCTGGAACTGCCCTGCCCGTGCAGGGTTTGGGCTCAGAAGTACGCCCCTCTGCCTTCACCGGCCCAAAGACGACTCTCCCTGCACAGCCTAGGCTACCTTCAAAACCCCTCCCTGCTAGCCCCAACCCGCCTCCCGCTTCCCACCTCTGCTCCCTCAACTTAGCTTTCAGAGGGCCACGACTCAAGCTGTCCTGGGCCAAAGCAGCTCAAATCACGGCGGCTAACGGAAACAATCCTGCACTCACGGGGTTCCTCTTCAGCATCTGCGAGAAGAAAAACAAAGAGGAAAACACAGTGCCTGCCGTCGGCACCACACCGCTCGCCGCCAACGTCTTCTCCTACGCCCCGTCACCCATCGCAAAACCGCCCGGGCATTCTGCTCACCTGCCCCTCGCTCGCTCAGACGTCAGAACCGGCAGCTGACACGGCCTGGGGCACCTGCAGTTCCAAGACCAAAATCTGCTTTTGCGACCGTGAGAAATCTACACTCCCACGCTCCTCCTCACGACGACCCAGTCTCCCCTCAGGCGCTCACCCTCTTCCAGAGGCTCCCCGAACAGCACCTGCCAAAACCAAAAACGCTCAGATGAGTTGCTACATAGCACTTGGCTCTTAGACACCACCTCGGACAACCACCTCACCTTCTCACGCCGTTTGCCGACACGAAGCTGGGCCCCTCTGGCGCCGCAGGCTGAACCTGCAAGAAGAGACCTGCTTAGACACAACCCCAATAGACAGGCAGCTCCCAGCGAATCCCATCTCCCGCTACGTTACCTTCACCGCTCGGCCACCGAACCTCCATCACCTTGGGCTGCCACGTCGAGGACGCGCTCCACCTGGAATCCACAAGCAGTCAAGGACGGCTGTACCTTCACGGCCTCGAGGACACAGGAACAACAACTGCTGCTTCCCGCAACTCACCGTTGCTCTCTTCATCCAAGCCAGCTCCTCTGCCACTCTACTGCTTTGCCCACAGCCCCGTACCTTCAAAGCAAAGCCAAAACCCATTATCTAGTCGCAGAGCCCCCGGCCACATCTTCCCACCGACACCGAAGCAGACCCACCTCGCTATGGCACTCGACCCGCACGCATCTCCATCCGTGCCTCTCGGCGCACAGGTCCGGCCTCTACATCTGAAAAACACAACGGCAAAGACATCACCCTGACGCTCAGCAACGCCCTAAGAAATCCAAGCCTCTCGCTTGCTTTTACTCAGGCCGCCTCTACTGGGCATTACAGCCAAGCAAAGCTAGTCCACAACCAAACCCAAACATGAATTGCCGCTCCCTTCACGTACAAACCCCTTCGCCACCCCTCCCACTGCCTTCCCCCACGCAGTTACGGTCGTCCCCTCCGTGGCTCCGGAGAGTAGCAGAAACTACCTTCCTCACCCGCCACACCAAGGGCTCCACTTCTGCAAAGTAATGGATGCCCCTAGACTGCAAAGTAATGGACACCCCTAGACCGCAACGTCTAGTCTCGTCAAAACCTTAAGCACGCAATCAGGCCACTCTACCTCGGCTGACTCTTATCACCTCCTCTACGCACCGGGCAGAGCAGCTCCAACCAGACACAAATACACACAGAACACCAACACACAAGACCAACGTCGGGAACCGGGGACAAAAGAAGACTCACAGCGACAAAGAGGACTCCGGGACCACGCATGCCAATGGGCAAGGCAACGGACAGGGCTCCGAGGGAGAACCTACGGCAGCCCTGGAAAAGCCACGAACCGTGCAGGGTTCCAAAGAGATGTGGCCGCAACTGGCTAGGTGAACGGGCAAGAAGCCCCTTTTAAAGGCCTGAAGATGCAGAGGATGCGCGGAACGAGTCCCACAACAGGGATCCAAGAAAACGGAAGAGTAGCTCTTCCGGATGGCGAGGCGGGCTGCAAGGCCGCAGCAAAAGCCCGGCGTGCCTTGACCACAAAAGAGGACATCAAGACCTGCAGAACAGTTCAGACGCGGCACGGTGACTAGACAAACTAGACCCCAACAGATACAGGCTGGAACTGCCCTGCCCGTGCAGGGTTTGGGCTCAGAAGTACGCCCCTCTGCCTTCACCGGCCCAAAGACGACTCTCCCTGCACAGCCTAGGCTACCTTCAAAACCCCTCCCTGCTAGCCCCAACCCGCCTCCCGCTTCCCACCTCTGCTCCCTCAACTTAGCTTTCAGAGGGCCACGACTCAAGCTGTCCTGGGCCAAAGCAGCTCAAATCACGGCGGCTAACGGAAACAATCCTGCACTCACGGGGTTCCTCTTCAGCATCTGCAAGAAAAAAACAAAGAGGAAAACACAGTGCCTGCCGTCGGCACCACACCGCTCGCCGCCAACGTCTTCTCCTACGCCCCGTCACCCATCGCAAAACCGCCCGGGCATTCTGCTCACCTGCCCCTCGCTCGCTCAAACGTCAGAACCGGCAGCTGACACGGCCTGGGGCACCTGCAGTTCCAAGACCAAAATCTGCTTTTGCGACCGTGAGAAATCTACACTCCCACGCTCCTCCTCACGACGACCCAGTCTCCCCTCAGGCGCTCACCCTCTTCCAGAGGCTCCCCGAACAGCACCTGCCAAAACCAAAAACGCTCAGATGAGTTGCTACATAGCACTTGGCTCTTAGACACCACCTCGGACAACCACCTCACCTTCTCACGCCGTTTGCCGACACGAAGCTGGGCCCCTCTGGCGCCGCAGGCTGAACCTGCAAGAAGAGACCTGCTTAGACACAACCCCAACAGACAGGCAGCTCCCAGCGAATCCCATCTCCCGCTACGTTACCTTCACCGCTCGGCCACCGAACCTCCATCACCTTGGGCTGCCACGTCGAGGACGCGCTCCACCTGGAATCCACAAGCAGTCACGGATGGCTGTACCTTCACGGCCTCGAGGACACCGGAACAACAACTGCTGCTTCACGCAACTCACCGTTGCTCTCTTCATCCAAGCCAGCTCCTCTGCCACTCTACTGCTTTGCCCACAGCCCCGTACCTTCAAAGCAAAGCCAAAACCCATTATCTAGTCGCAGAGCCCCTGGCCACATCTTCCCACCGACACCGAAGCAGACCCACCTCGCTATGGCACTCGACCCGCACGCATCTCCATCCGTGCCTCTCGGCGCACAGGTCCGGCCTCTACATCTGAAAAACACAACGGCAAAGACATCACCCTGACGCTCAGCAACGCCCTAAGAAATCCAAGCCTCTCGCTTGCTTTTACTCAGGCCGCCTCTACTGGGCATTACAGCCAAGCAAAGCTAGTCCACAACCAAACCCAAACATGAATTGCCGCTCCCTTCACGTACAAACCCCTTCACCACCCCTCCCACTGCCTTCCCCCACGCAGTTACGGTCGTCCCCTCCGTGGCTCCGGAGAGTAGCAGAAACTACCTTCCTCACCCGCCACACCAAGGGCTCCACTTCTGCAAAGTAATGGACGCCCCTAGACTGCAAAGTAATGGACGCCCCTAGACCGCAACGTCTAGTCTCGTCAAAACCTTAAGCACGCAATCAGGCCACTCTACCTCGGCTGACTCTTATCACCTCCTCTACGCACCGGGCAGAGCAGCTCCAACCAGACACAAATACACACAGAACACCAACACACAAGACCAACGTCGGGAACCGGGGACAAAAGAAGACTCACAGCGACAAAGAGGACTCCGGGACCACGCATGCCAATGGGCAAGGCAACGGACAGGGCTCCGAGGGAGAACCTACGGCAGCCCTGGAAAAGCCACGAACCGTGCAGGGTTCCAAAGAGATGTGGCCGCAACTGGCTAGGTGAACGGGCAAGAAGCCCCTTTTAAAGGCCTGAAGATGCAGAGGATGCGCGGAACGAGTCCCACAACAGGGATCCAAGAAAACGGAAGAGTAGCTCTTCCGGATGGCGAGGCGGGCTGCAAGGCCGCAGCAAAAGCCCGGCGTGCCTTGACCACAAAAGAGGACATCAAGACCTGCAGAACAGTTCAGACGCGGCACGGTGACTAGACAAACTAGACCCCAACAGATACAGGCTGGAACTGCCCTGCCCGTGCAGGGTTTGGGCTCAGAAGTACGCCCCTCTGCCTTCACCGGCCCAAAGACGACTCTCCCTGCACAGCCTAGGCTACCTTCAAAACCCCTCCCTGCTAGCCCCAACCCGCCTCCCGCTTCCCACCTCTGCTCCCTCAACTTAGCTTTCAGAGGGCCACGACTCAAGCTGTCCTGGGCCAAAGCAGCTCAAATCACGGCGGCTAACGGAAACAATCCTGCACTCACGGGGTTCCTCTTCAGCATCTGCGAGAAGAAAAACAAAGAGGAAAACACAGTGCCTGCCGTCGGCACCACACCGCTCGCCGCCAACGTCTTCTCCTACGCCCCGTCACCCATCGCAAAACCGCCCGGGCATTCTGCTCACCTGCCCCTCGCTCGCTCAAACGTCAGAACCGGCAGCTGACACGGCCTGGGGCACCTGCAGTTCCAAGACCAAAATCTGCTTTTGCGACCGTGAGAAATCTACACTCCCACGCTCCTCCTCACGACGACCCAGTCTCCCCTCAGGCGCTCACCCTCTTCCAGAGGCTCCCCGAACAGCACCTGCCAAAACCAAAAACGCTCAGATGAGTTGCTACATAGCACTTGGCTCTTAGACACCACCTCGGACAACCACCTCACCTTCTCACGCCGTTTGCCGACACGAAGCTGGGCCCCTCTGACGCCGCAGGCTGAACCTGCAAGAAGAGACCTGCTTAGACACAACCCCAATAGACAGGCAGCTCCCAGCGAATCCCATCTCCCGCTACGTTACCTTCACCGCTCGGCCACCGAACCTCCATCACCTTGGGCTGCCACGTCGAGGACGCGCTCCACCTGGAATCCACAAGCAGTCAAGGACGGCTGTACCTTCACGGCCTCGAGGACACCGGAACAACAACTGCTGCTTCACGCAACTCACCGTTGCTCTCTTCATCCAAGCCAGCTCCTCTGACACTCTTCTGCTTTGCCCACAGCCCTGTATCTGCAAAGCAAAACCGAAACTCATTATCTAGACGTATAGCCCCCGGTCACATCTTCCCACCGACACCGCAGCAGACCCACCTCGCTACGGCACTCCACCAGCACACAACTCCATCTGGGACCCTTGGCGCACAGGTCCGGCCTCTACATCTGAAAAACACAAAAGCAAGGACGTCACCCTGACGCTCAGCAACGCCCTAAGAATCCCAAGCCTTTTGCTGGCTTTTACTGAGGCCGCCTCTACTGCGCATTACGGCCAAGGAAAGCTAGTCCGTAACCAAACCCAAACTTTAATTGCTGCTCCCTTAACATTCAAACCCCTTCACTACCGCTCCACTGGCTTCTCCCATGCAATTTTGGTTGGCCCCTCTGTGGCTCAGGAGAGCCTGAACCTCCCCTGGTAGAGCCTGAGGTCACTCCCTCAGTTTCTCTTCCCTGTCCCTTAGAAGAAATGGCCAGCTCCCTCTTCTCCACAATTTCCTTTCTGGTAGCTGTAGAGAGCAATAAAGTCTCCCCTCAGCTTCTTCTTCTCTAGGTTAAACACCTCCAGCTCTCTCAGCCACTCCTCATAATGCTCATTCACTAGCCACCATACCAGCTTCATTGCTTTTCTCTGGACATTCAGATGGATGGAGACAGAATGGATGCAAAGAAGTTGGTTGAGGAACACAATAAATATAAGGTAGCAGAGATCTCTGAGCCCTAGAGTTTCTATTTTTTAGGGTAACTAATACTTTTCCACTTGTGTCTCAACCTCATCGTTACCTCATCAGCTACAGATAGACTAGAACCACAGACACCTGAATAGCATTTGCATCTGATCACCAAACTGAACCAAGAAAGACTGATGAACCCATCTCCCTTTCCCCAAACCATTAAAGCCCTTCTTCACTCCTGAAGGGTAAGAGAAAGAACCCTGCTTCTAACAGAACCTTCACTATATTTTAACCCCTCTGACCCTTCTGTGTTGCTGTTCCTTAGGAGCTGTCCTTCTGAGCCCTTTCCAAGGTTCCTCTAGCCCCTTCTGTCTTCCACCAACCCACAGACTCAACTTCCTATCCTAGGCTGACAAACTTAATTCCAGATTATTGTCACCTACGAGGCATCTGTTACAAACTACAGAGACCCTAGGACCAATGCATCATCCCACACAGAATCAGGAACAACAACAAATTATCCCACAACCAGAAACTCTAGGCAAAGTACCCAGGAAAAAAAATAAAGAAGGAAATTAAACTATTAAAATATCTTGCCCCCTCCAACACCCAATCAAATATTACTGACAAAAAAAACCCATAGTTACAGTTAGATGTGCTGTTTAGCCTGAACTCTTACAAAAGTCATAGTTATAACAGTTGCCTCTGCTTCTTCAGAAGACTAAAAAAAAAAAAAAACACCAAAAAAAACCCACCCAACTTACCAAACTAGCTTAATCTGCCCAAAAACCATAACGAACTGAAACAGCAGCAAAGCCCTCATCTTAACAAAAACCAGAACCTAACTGACCTCTTGAGGCAAGGCCTGTGGCTTATATACCCCCGAGACTTCCCACCCACCACCTGTGAATGGGGTGTGGTGATCCCCCTCACAGTATAAATAGGGCCTGGGGAGCAGCTGTGTCTTATTAACTCTGCCTTGCATTCTCAGCCAGAACAACATTATTATGTGTTTGATAGCATCCTTATAAGAAATAACAGTAAGTTCATTTTCTCTGTAGCATTATTTGTTGTGACAGTAATAGGACTAGGTAGCAAACGTTTTAGAGCTAGACTTTTTAGGTTTTTTTCATTTATCATGCTGCTACAATTTTGGTTTCCTGGTATCCTTATATCCCTATTCTTTTATTTTTTGTGTTCTTTTCTTTCTTTTTTTTTTCTTCCAGTTTTCAGCATCTGTTCTTTGTGCATAGTTTTTTTTTATTTTTCCATTTTTGTCCTCATCTGCATTCTTCATTCATTCATTTCTCCCACAATTTTACTGGCTTGATTCTTGTAGTTTGTTCTTTCTCTGCAGTTGCAAGTGCCTTGCTTTTCATTCTCTCTTTTTTCTTTTTCTCTTTCCATTTTTCCCTTTTTTTCTCTCTATTGTTTATTGTTATTGTTTCAGCTTTTCCATTCATTCTGTATCTCGACCCTCCCTTTTGCTTCTCTTGCTGTTTCTGAATCTTTGTGTTAGTCCCTGCTCTCTTTTATAATCCTTTGTCTGTCTGTAGGGCTCCTAGTTCTTCTCAAACATGTCAGCTCTTTTTCGTGTACACACATGGTTTTATAAGACCCCTTGGCTGAAATGTTCTTCTAAGCTTCTGTTCAGAGAAGTGCTGCTGAAAAGATCCATGTGTTGATATCTTCAAGATGTTTGAAGTAGTAGAGCTTTAGGGCATTTTCTTTTTTTCTCCTCCCCAGCGCTCTGTAACTTAGCGGCACGGGACCCTAGCTGACTTGCTTTTTGTACGTGCCTGGGATTCACGGACCCCTGCAACTGGAGCCTGACTAATGATATTGCAGCAGTGATCGTATTGAGTTAGTTCTGTGAGAGAAAGGGCCACAACTCAGTTGATAAAAGTACAGGCTGTCTCTGTCCTTGATGTAAATACAGGAGTTTCACAGCCTTTCCTCTTATGTCTGGGGTCTGCTATTACAGTTAGCTTCTCTGTGACAGCTTTATTGTTCTTCTCAGCCTGGACATTTTAGCCTGATGACTACACAAAAGATGTGGCTGTATGCAATGGTAAGGCTGTTGGGAGAAGGACAAGAAGAGGATCAATAACAAAGAATTAAAAATGCCCTTTAGAGTTTGCTGCTTAAGAAGAGAAATAGCTGAGAAATAACACAGTCTCTGTGATTTTGCTACTGTATGAGACAGATTAAAGGTGTTTATGCTATACTCAATCTATCTAAATGGTGCATGAGTATATGATTATGTAATGCATAGAATCACCAGGTTGGAAAAGACCCATTGGATCATCGAGTCCAACTATTCCTATCAAATACTAAACCATGCCTCTCAGCATCTCATCCACCCGTGCCTTAAACCCCTCCAGGGAAGATCAATCAACCACCACCCTGGGCAGTACCAAGTACAGAGGGAGAATAACCTCCCTGGACCTGCTGGTCACGCCGTTTCTGATACAAGCCAAGATGCCATTGGCCTTCTTGGCCACCTGGGCCACTGCTGGCTCATGTTCAGTCGGCTGTCAACCAACACCCCCAGGTCCTTCTCCTCCAGGCAGCTTTCTAGACAGACTTCTCCTAGTCTGTAGCACTGCATAGGGTTGTTGTGCCCCAAGTGCAGGACCTGGCATTTGGCCTTGTTAAATCTCATGCCATTGGACTCAGCCCAGCGGTCCAGTCTCTTCAGATCCCTTTGGAGCCTCCATACCCTCCAAGACATCAACACTTCCACCCAGCTTAGTGTCATCCGCAAATGTGCTAAGGGTGCACTCAACCCCTTCATCCAGGTCATTGATAAAGACATTGAACAGGGCTGGACCCAGCACTGAGCCCTGCGGAACCCCACTTGGAACTGGCCTCCAGCTGGAGTTAACTCCATTTACCAGCACTCTCTGAGCCCGTCCATCCAACCAGTTTTCTACCCAGGAGAGTGTGCGCCCATGCAGTCCAGAGGCTGACAGGTTTTGAAGCAGAATGCTGTGCGAAACTCTGTCAAAGGCTTTACTGAAGTCCAGGAAGATCCGTCCAGCCTTTCCCTCATCCAGTAGTCGAGTCATTTTATCACAGAAGGCGATCAGGTTTGTTTGGCAAGACGTACTTTTCATAAATCTGTGTTGTATGGAACTTATCGATATGCTTCTTAAAATCGTATCTTGGAGAGTAAAATATTCACTGTACTCTGGACAAGTTTTTAACAAGGATTATTGATACTTAATGGATAAATAATGTATATGCAGTTAACTTATATAATTTAAATCAAGCCTAGCCGTGCTACTTACATATAAACTTTCATTAAACCACCAACGCATCACCCCTAAGTCTCCCAGTGACAGCAGAGAGCTTGGCTCTCGCTCCACTGCGCGTGCGGGGCACCCGGGCTGCAGTACCGCGTTTCGGTCACCCGGTGGCAGCAGAGAGATGGGTTTGACGCCTCGGGCTGCATTAGCGCGATTCTGCCACCCGGGGGCAGCAGAGAGACGGGTTAAACAATTCAGGCTGCCCTTCCCTCCGGTTATTTTTCCTTCTCTGTCCTTTAAATTCCCGCATCCAAACAAAGGTAAGAGAATCTCCTTCAGATTAGGGGCAAACGTTTTTACTTGTGCACCTGAACGGAAACCACAAGGAAAAAGTTAGGACTTGCAAGACTGTAAACAGCATCACTGGACTAAGATTTATAAATAACAAGGGAGAATCCAATTTATTTTATTATTCTATTAATTTGTACATGATTAACAGTCATTACATTACTAAATAACTAATCATGTTATTAGTACATGATTAACAGTTATTTAAACCAATTTCTTGTCTCACCAAATATAAATGCTATATGTACGCTGTTCTCAATCATGTTCCTGTGAAAGTTTGGCATAGAAAAGAAGCCGAGGCACCCTCTTAGTCTTAAAATACACTATTTCTAGCAATGTTTACAGAAAGGTGCATCAAGAGGAACAATTCTTTCAGAATTTATCACTCAAAATGCTTCTACAGACAGACTGTTCTGAAGTGAACACACATGCTCTGGGCCAATTTTAGGAGGGGTTGTGCTTTTTTGTGTCTCTGTTCCCATTTTGGGGACCACTGTACTTATTTTAGGGGGTCTTTGTTCATTTGGAGGGGCTGTGGTCCCATTTTTGGGATCCTGAGGCTTCTTTTGGGGGTCTCTGTGCCCATTGTTTGAGTCTGTGCCTATTTGGGGGACTTGTTTTTTTTTGGATCTCTGAGCCCATTGTGGGGGGCCTTAGGTTTGGATCTCCAGACTTGTTTTTGGCATTTCTGTGCCCATTTTTGTTGTCTCTGGTCTTGTTTTGTGGGTGTCTGTGCTCTTTCTTTGTGTCTCTGCTCCTGTTTTTGTGCTCTCTGTGCAGGTGTCCCCCCACATGCTGTATTAATCGTAGGCCTGGCTGAGTAAAGAGCTCTGGCTGGTAATCAGGAAAAAAAGAGGAAAATATACAAACTCTGGCAGAAGGGGCAGGTAACTCCTGAGGACTACAAAGACAAAGTGGGATCATGTAGAGAAAAGAATCTGAAGGATTGAAGACCAATTAGAACTCAGACCGGCCCGTTCTCTGAAAGATAATAAAAAAATCGTTCTTAAAATATATTGATAATGAAGGAAGGAACCAAGGAGAATCTCCATCCTTCACTGGATGCAAAGGGAACAATAGTGACCAAGGATGAGGATGGATAAGGTGCTTAAGGCCACCTTCGCCTCAGCCTTTAGTAGTAAGGCAAGATGTACCCCGGATACTCATGAGGCTGCAGGTAGGGAGGAAGAACAGAACAAGGTTCCCTTGGTCCAAGAAGAAAGGGCTAGAGACCTGCTAGGCAAATTCAATATTCATAAGTCTGTGGGGCCAGAGGGGATTCGCCCAAGGGTATTGAGAGCTGGCAGAAGTGCTTGCCAAACCTCTTTGCATCATCTACCAGCAATCTGGAGGATTTCTTACCCCAATATTACTAATATGTTGCCTGAACTTCCCCCTGCATGCAACTGCTTGGCTGTGAATCTAACGATTAGGAGATTTCTTAAGTCTAGCAACAGACACGGAGCTGAAGTTGTCTCTTCAAAGAGTGAGAAAGAAATGGGCTTTAGCCCAAACTTAGAGTAAACCTTCACTAGTTGACATCTGTAGTAGTAAATAAAATGGCTCCAGTAGTCAACTGGTACAGTCACACGTACCGCTGCTGAATCCAGGTGGCTTCACAGAGTGGGTCCTTGCATCCAAGTTACTAGGACTTGTTCCAGAATCAACTGAGCTCCAGAATTGCAACTGATAGGTCTTTGGGCCAATAACCAAAGTACCAGTACCAAGGACCGGTCTAACGCTACAGCTATTTGCAATTTGCCAAGTGGAAAAGTACGGATCCCTCAGTACGTGGACTTAATACCATACTAACAAAATAGATTATTTATTTCAGAGTGCAGACTGAATCTTGATGCCACATACAAATAATTCAATAATACATTCACATTTTAGGGCTACGAGCAGCAAAAGATTGTTCAAGTAGTGTATCAGTTGACAGCTGAAGGGGAAAAAGAGAAGAAAAAGAGCAGCCAATGAGATCTTTCCTGCTGGGAAAACAGACTGAGAAGGAATTGAAAACTGCAAGCTGTGACTTGGTATGATTACCTTCACTGCTCCAGGCCTACAGCAGCTGCCTGAAATGTTCTAGAGATTTCAGAAAGCTTTGAGACTGATGGGAAACCAAGTGCCATATACTGCAAGGCTCGAGAGTGGATTTCTAGGCAGATCTACCATCACAAGAGAATTCAGAGCAGCTGGAGGGGTTTTTGTTAATCTTTTTGTTTAGATCCAAATCATAAGCTACGAAAGAAAAATCTTTTGGCACAAATTGACTGAAGAAAACATGTCTCTGTGTGTATTTGAGAGACTATGTTATTGCCCAATTAGTTACTTGGCTATTGCAGAGAAAGTTTTACTCTGCTGTCAGAGGATGCTTTGCTTACAGCAAGACAAGGCTTTCTATTTTCTCTTCTGCTAAGCTATCGGGTCGCTTCTTTCAGTTAACTCTGCTACATTCCCAAGGGATAAAAATCATATTACCTGAAAAGCATCCAGAAGTTAGTCTAAGTCTGAACAGTTGCACTAAAGCTTCATACAAGCGGTCAATCTGTCAAAGCTAACAAATAAGGGGGCATCCTACCCATATTGAGAGCATATGGAAATTATCTTTCTTGAGATACAAAAGCCATTGAAATCTTCATTGAATTTAAGTTCTCAAAGTGAAGAAACAGCAATTTTTTTTACTCCGTGAAAAAATGGATTTAGAAGTAAGAAAATAAGTGTATATATTAGCTGAACTGACAAGGCAGAAAGACAAGGTAAACTTCGCTAAAGCCATATTTGAAGACATATGGATGAGCAGGTTTTGAAAACCTGTCCACACGCAGAGTAGAAAAGTTTTAGTAGCTAACAGAGGAAGATGGTGAGTGCAAGTATAATCTTTTGGAAAAAAACTACCAGTGTTCTCTTAAATATGGTAATACCTTTATCCTGGGATAATCGACTCCTTGACCTTTGGCATTTGAGCTCATTTATCTCAAGGTATAGTAATTATTTCATGAACCTAAAACACCCAACCATGTTACAACTTACCATTATTAAAACATTTTTAGTCTTAACCAAGCAGACAGGGAAGAATGTGAGCTGCACTTGGGGAAGGAGTGAAACATCATACCAGCTCAGATGCACACACATATTGACATGTCAACTGTCTCGGGAAAGCTTCATTAACTACAGCAGAGCCACACAGATGACAACTGTTGTGGGTCTGCTGGCCCAATATCTTAAATATAGATGCATCTCATCAGGTCCCATAGACTTAGATATGTTCAGGTTCCTCAGGTGGTCACAAATCTCATCATCCCCTACAGTGGGAGGGGCTTTACCTTCCTGTCTCCCCCCTTCTCCTTGTTCATTGGCCCAGAACAGGTGAGGAGAGCGCTTGTCAGCGAAGACTGAGGCAAAGAAGTCGCTGAGTACCTCAGCCTTCTCCTCATCTTTTGATATGAAGTCACCATTTTCATCCATCAATTGGAGGGATATGCTTTCTTTAACCTTCCTTTTCTGGTTGACATACCTGTAGAACCCCTTCCTGTTAGTCTTTGCTTCCCTTGCCACGTTCTGCTCTGGCTGTGCCTTGGCCTTCCTGACCCCATACCTACACAACCGGGCAGCAACCCTGTACTCTTCCCAAGTTCCCCGTTCCTGCTGGCACTGCCAGTGCAGTTTCCCCTTGTTCTTCAGTTTGACCGGCAGGTCCCAACCCAGTGACGCTGGTCTCTTCCCTTCCCTGCCCAATTTCCTACAATGTGGAAGGAGCACTCTTGCGCTTTATGGAAAGCATCCTTAAATATGTCAGCTCTGTTCTGCTTCCTTGTTCCTGAGGGTGGTATCTCAGGGGGTCCTACTGACTAACTCCTTGAAGGGCTGGAAGTTTGCTTTCCCAAAATTTAGCGTCCTGACTATACTCATCACCTGTCCCATAACCCTCAGCACTTTGAACTGCACCAATGAGCGATCACCACAGTCCAGGCTGCCTCTGATCGCAATGTCACTGATGAGCTCCTACCTCATCCATCTTACTACGTCCACACCTCTGAATTGCTAAGTAGTAGTGAGAAGGCGCTCTGTAATTTATAGAACCTGCAGAATTTTTTAAAGAAAAATAAAAGTTATAAATTAAGGTTTTGTAGCATACGGTTCCTGTTTAAGGTTCTTTAGCCCTCCTGGGCCCGAAAACTGAACAAAATATTTGAGGTGCAGCCTCACCAGTGCTGAGTAGAGGGGCATAATCGCTTCCCTGGTCCTGCTGGTCAAGCAGTTTCTGATAGATGTCAGGAAGCCATTGGCCTTCTTGGGCACACTTGGGCTTAAAGTCAGTGTTGGCCCTCTCGCTACAAGACAGGCATTGAGGAGCTGGAGCATGTCCAGAGCAGGGCAATGAGGCTGGTGAAGGGGCTGGAGAACCCATCTTAGGAGAGGTGGCCAAGGGAACTTCTTTAGCTTAGAGAAAAGAGGGCTGAGGGGAGACCTCATCCTGCTCTGCAGTTCCCTAATAGGAGGTTGGAGCAAGGCAGATGTATCTAGCGATGGGACAGGAGGAAATGGCCCCAAGTTGCACCAGGGGAGTTTCAGATTAGATATCGGGAAAACTTCTTTCATGGAAAGGGTTATCGGGCACCAGAAGAAGTCACTCAGGGACAATGAGGTGCTGAGGGATATGGTTTAGTGGTGGATGTGTACAGTTGGACTCTGATCTCAAAGGTTTTTTTCCAACCAAATGATTCTATGATATGAATTCAATTATTTTATTCTCATTATGTCAGTAATGATGAGAAAAAAACAGTAATGAATTTTGAAGTCTGCAAGTCAGTTGAGACTTTCCTTTGAAATAAGATTTTTATCTGCTTTTCGTAAGTGCTTAAGTGGTTTTTTTTCTGTGATGATGAAGCAAGTTAGAGTATAAAGTAAAAAGTAAAAATAAAGACATTGAAAATACAGACAGAAGACAGAAAAAATTTATTTGATGGTGACATAATTGGTTTTTTTAAACAAGCAATACCATGACTGAAATTGCAAAGTCATATTCTTCACTGCACTTAGTCACGCTAGAGTTAAGGCCACAGTATTTGCAAGTATTTTGTTTATAAAACATGCTATACAGCTAGAAGTGCACAACCATAAAGTCTGTCTTTCCATTGGAGTTACTAACATATTGCAAGTTGTGAACCTCGACCCCTGAGCGAGTATTGCTTCAGAAAACAGTTCATCAGGTCAGAAATAATCAGATGGACCTTTAATTCTCTGTGGAATAATATTAATTACATTCCTTAGAGAAGTACCGTCGCAGAAAGCACTGCAGAAAGGACTAATTCACAAAAATAGTTTTAATGGGTTCATGTTTCAGTGCTAGGGTTTTTGTGGATGTATTCTCCCTCCCCTCTTCTTTCTTTAAATCACATGGGCTATACCTTGCACCATTCAAAAGTCTTTATAAGAGTAAGATCTACTGAACTGTACAGAATCATTAAATCCATAAAACAAGTTTCACAAATCTAAATACACAATTAAAAAATAGACATTTCCCAGTGGCTCCTACTACTTTTATACATTCAAATATTTTAAGCTTCCGTAGTGACTGCTTAGAGTATTCAGGTATGCCTAACGCTCACGTGTTCCGCCTTTTCAGCATCATAAACATTTCATAAACAACATCAATAGCAGTAGATGGTTTTTCCCCTCAAGATTAATTTTTTGATTCATTTTCAAGACAGCACTTAGTGAGAAAGACAAAAGCAAGTCACGGTTGGGGCTTTGCTTACCTAAGCCAGAGGCGGATGGCATTCCAGGGACAGGGAAGCACCATCAGAATAACTGCCTTGTACAGCATTCATCACTCAGATAACTATTACTTTGAGCTGCACTGCACTTACAGGACTAGGGGATGCCCTACACTAAGCTTCCAAAAGAGAACTTCCGGCCTAAGCCCTTTAATACCTGCAATTTAAGCCAACCTGATGAATGCTCAAACAGTAAAAAGCTGTACCCATAAAAGGGATATTGAGAAATGTTATGAAATGCACAGAGCCTTTATGAACTTTGAGTGGAAATGGAGTTTGAAACATACCTAGATCATGCAGATACATATATTTGGTCAGAGGGCTCCTTCCCCTCCCAACTGTTTGTATGGATTCCAGAAGCTTTGCCTTAAAATTCTATGAAGAAAAAAAGACGCACTTGATATTAATACAGCTACTGAATTCCACATTTCACAATTTGTCATCATTACGGAGAAAATATTCTTCTTCCTATGGACTGGCAAGTAGGAATTTTTGGATTGGCATTTCCTCTGTAACTAAAGATGCAAGACAAGGGCGGATGATCAATATCAGGTCTTAATTATCATTCTTGCTTCTGCAGACAGTCACTTTCTGACCTTATGATAATCTCCGGCCTCACATCAATAAAGGAGTCAGGCACAGCAGCAAGCCCTCCCCACTATAGGGGGGAGGAAAACAGAGCCTGTTTAACAGAGGGAGTTCCCTAGCTCCATGGGAAGGCGCTTGCATTATCCATTCCCTCCAGTTATACAATTGTTTCGGTTACTCCCTGTGTGAAATTTTATGTGAGGATGTCCTGCAGAAGCCAGAACCAAACCGAGGGCATTGTCCAAGCAATACACAGCAACTCCAGCTGAGAGAGACATGATGTGGACAGGGCTGGCAGTGCCCTCTGCGCTAACTTGCATAAACCTCACTGCATCAAAATATGAAAACCAGTTCACCCTGCACAGTGACTCCATTAAGTACCTTTATGGAGCAGAGACTGCCAATTGTATTTAACTGTGCCAAGCCACGTGATGGTTTTGGAACAACTTCTAGAAACGGCAGAGACCGAGTTAGGGCTGAGCTATATTTACAGTAAAATTGTAGCAGTTTTGTTCAGCATTGCAGTCTGAAATGTCATGTAATAAAATACATAAAACATGAAAAAAACCCCCTCACAATTGTTATCCTGAGAGTACTATCAGAAAAGCAGCGCAGCAAAGTATTTCAATCAAAGCGTAAACCAAATTATCTGTTTTCCTAAACTGAAAACACACAACAGGAAATTCCATGATGGAACGCAAAGCCGCACACAGCTTGGCAAGGAAGAGCATCGTTCAGTTTCTATTTTACTCACTTGACCAAAAAGCAGTGTTTCCGGACCACATTCATTTACCCTAACTCCCCTGCAAGAGCTCACTATTCATTGCTTTTTAAACAAGGTTTTCTACATAAAACTACTTGGAACAGTCACCACATAAATGAAAACATTTTCTAAAAACATGATAACAGTACAATTCTTGTATAAGTAGGCACTACATCTAAAACCTCTTACATTCTCTCTACTCAAAACATTTTCAATTCTGAGCAGGAGTTAAACAACAACAGAAAAGCACAAAAGAAGACAGAAATTAAACCCCCACCCCCCCCAATACTCTCATTCAGTAAGTCAACAGAACTCAGCAGTTCTATCTGCTGGCAAAAAAAATCCATACGTAGTTTTAGCTAGTGTATAGGAATAGCTTTTTCTTCCTGCCCTTGAGAAAACATCATCTAAACAGTAGATAAAGCAGCATTAACCAAATCATCCTAATTTACATGATTGCAGTTTTTTCCTCAAAAAACTCCGACAGATGCATGCGGTAGGATAACCCCAAACACCACGCTTACCCATACCCTCTAATTCCCTTCTTAGTTACCATTTCCAATAACTTGCCTGGCACAGTTGTCACAGCCTTACTGGTGAACAGTTTACTAACTCTCCCCTAGAAACTGTTTTTAATACTGCTCTCGTATTTACCTCCTTTGAGTCCTCTGGTACTGATGTAGATTAAGAAAAAAAAAAAATCCTGGCAATATAGGCAAGCTAACAGTTTTCTTGGGCATTTTGTCAAAAAGTTCTGGGCAAACACAATTTTCAACTGCTTATGACACAAACCCCAAATTAAACAAACCACCTCTGGGAAAAACAGTAACAGCCATCGCTAAAACTACACTGGAAATCTTATTTAGGGCCCCAATAGATTTAAAAAAAAAAAAAAAAAAGCTAAAAAAATAATCCCTACTTCTACTAATAAAACAAGAACAAAGAAAGACGACATTGACAGCAAATGTTTGTGGTAACATTTCTCTGAAGCTGCCACATTGCAAACCAATTTTACTCTAAGACTAAAAAGCAAATCCACAAACAAAAGCATTACCTGAAACTCACAGAAGAAACGATGACTGTAGGCTCAAATGCAACACGAAGAAAACCACACGACTGTTCAAAACCCAGCAAAGAAAGGAAGAAAGGCAGGCTTCTGTAGCCCCTTCCTTCACTGAATGCTCTAGCTGCAGGTGAGAGCCAGCTCTAAATCAAGAGGCCTTTTAAGGGGCAAACTCTTCACCTGTACCTAACTGCTGACCACAGATGTGGCACAGACTTAACCAACCCAACTATTACCTTCAGAGGTTTTTGAACAAGACCCACCCTTTTAACAGCATAACTATAGCATCCCACTTAGGATGGGTAATAAGAAATTACTCCTAAGTATAAAATGTTGGTGGTTTACTGAAAGTTCAATATATGACAGCCATGCTTGGTTGAAATTATATAAAATTATATATGTTATTAAGCCACCAAACGTCAATTATCATTGTTAAAAAACTGTACAGATTAAAAGATTCCTTCCATGTTCTGCCTGCTGAGATACAGTGCGTTGAAGCGTATTGGTAACGGTTACATACAATATGCTTTACATAAGCACAGTCCCATCTACCATTTAGATAGAACTGAACTTCTATTAAACTTCTTTAACCTGTCTCACGCAGTAGCAAATTCAGAGACACTCTCATTTCTCAGCAGTGGGATTAGCAGGAAACTCTAAAGGGCGTGTTCCACTGTTTCTTGTCGATCCTCTTCTTGCCATTTTCCCAGCAGTCTTCCCGTCACTCTTCCCGTCACATTCAGCCACGTCTTATGCGTAATCATGAGGCTAAAACTCAAGTCCAATAAAGCTGTCATAGAGAAACTAAAAAAGTGAGCAGACGTAAGAGGAAAGGCTGTATATCCCCGCCCTCCCCCTGGCCCCGTGCGGCCCCCCGGGCCGAGACAGGAGGGACACGGGGCGCTGTCCCTCTCCCAGTCCCAGCCTGCATCCCACTGGCCGCAGCCAGCGGGAGGGCAGCGTGCTGCCGTGTCTGTGGTGCGTGTAAGCATGTACGAGGCATAAACATAACAAGCACATGGCATGTGTGGCGTGTGTGACATGTTGCTTGTGTGTGCAAGGCATGTGCGTGTCATGTGGATGGGGTGGTTGTGGCATGAGCCTGGCATGTACACAGCGTGTGCATGGGTGGAGTGGCATATGCGTGGCATGTGCATGGTGTGTGCATGGCTGGTGCGTCATCTTGAAGGTGTGTGCTAGCATGTGCAAGGCATGTAGATTGTGTATACACAGCATGTACATAACATGAACATGGTGTGGCATGTTGGTTCTGCGTCCACGGCATGTGTGTGCCATGTTGCTTCTGTGTGCAAGGCTCGTCCGTGGTGTATGCATGGTGTGTACATGGCATTGGCATAACATGGACATGGTGTGTGACACGTTGCTTGCATGTGCAAGGCATGTGCGTGGTGTGTGCATAGAGTGAGCATAGCGTGAGCCTAGAACGCGTATGGCGTGTGCATAGGGCACTCACCTTTGCCTCAAAGCAGAGCCCTGCCTTCAGGTCTCAACAGCCCTTCCTTCTCCTTCACGAAACCAGGATCAGGAATTGGGTTTCAGTCACCTCCCATGACAAAACCCTCCGGCCATGTGCAAGTTCTCCCCAGAGAAACGGTCCTAGTTCCCTTGCCGGCCCCCAACAGAAGGATGCTTGTAACGTCCGTTCTCATCCGTTTCAGCAGTGGAAACTCCCTTGTTCACCAGGCATCAGCATTTCTCCCCACTTTGAGTCTAGCTGGCCGCTTGCCTCTTTCTGGTTTTCTCAGCCTTGCAGCCCATCCTCTGCCCGCTCTAGAGGGGAAGAGAAAGCGGAGGTCAGCTTTCACACGGCTCCGAGGAGACACACCACCTGCAGGACACTCTTTACGTAAGCGCATCACCCATCTCCCATGTGCCCCCTCCCTGCACGAAGGGTGTCTTTGGCGCAACAATCCACAGGCAGCAGCAGGGGTTACTGCAGTCGGGGAATCCACAAACTTCCCTTTCTACGGGACCTGGGAGCATACAGAGCCTTCTGCATTCACTTGAAGGATGAGATCTGCCCAGTCTGGGCAGAGAGAGGCAAAAGAAGCCACTTCAGCTGCAGACACCCTCACGCTAAGGAGGCCCCCGGTGCTGCCGGCTCTCGTGTGGCGAGGACGGCCAACACCGCATCACCTTTCCACCCCTAGAGCTGGTCCCTCTGGTTTAGCAAGCAGATCGGCGGTCCCAGCACACGGCCTCCGCACTGGAAAAATGCAGACCCATGGGACGACCCCACAACAGCTTCCAGCTGCAGATCCCGACAGCAAAGCTACCCGCTTAGTTACACCATCATCCATCTCCACGCCAAGTGAACATGAACATTCCACCCTTGCAGGGCCCTGAAGCGCCTCTACAGGCTCGTCAGGGATTCAACTGCCTTCTGAACAGCGTCGGACGGCCTGCGCGCATTCTGCTCGGCCATTGCCTTCCCCGGGGTTTTCACCCGACAGCTGTGAAGCAACATCAACTCGTGCGTAAGTGCACACATACACACGTGCAAAGGAACGCTAAAGGGCAACAACACGAGGCCTCGCTCGGCAACGATGCCATGAAGATGGTCCCACAGCCCTTTCATTTAGCCGGCGGAGAGCAGGCTAAATCCTCCTCCTCCCCCCGTGCCGTGCCAGCTCACTCACCATTACTCCTCACGACGGGATGGAAGATGGAAGAATATTGGACTTTGAAAAAGCAGGACTGTTCTGTGAGACTTTTGCCAGGTTTTCTGCAGTAAGGACATTCTCCAGACTGGCTTTTTGGGCTGTGAGGAAAGAGAGACGTGCACGATACGTTAAGGAATTTTTAATGCCACCTTGGAATATCATCACGATGCTAACAGAGTCATTTGTCCAGTTACAGGTGACAATCGGAGCTTAAGTACAAAAACTGAAAAAGCCCCCCACCCCCACGCACGATGAACGACTATGTGGTCAACGACATGACCACATCACTGGCACAGAAGCCGGGCCGATACACCGAGCCCCCATCCACAGAGAAACAAATGGAGGAGCCGGAAGCTGCTTCCCGAACCAGGAGTCAGCATCACAAACGTCACCCTCACTCAGAGCTGCAAAGCGGACGTTTCTCCTCTCACCTGAATGGCAACCGCTTCCGTTTCACCCATGGGCACCCTCCTCTTCTTCCGCCGCGAGTGTATGAGAGAGATGGGAAGCCTCCACAGCGCTCTGCAAAGATGAGGGACCTCTAAGAAGTGCGTCTGCTTTTCCCCAAGGTACTTGAGGTACCTTAACTCTACAGTTACTGTTAAAAACGCAACAACTCCCCTTCCGTACCACTGTTACGGGACATAGTTTAACACAAACACTAAAAAGAAGTCAAGCCTCAAAATAGATGAGAAGGCTGAACAGGTATTCTGTGTAACTGGAAACAGAGAAATGTCTGAACCAAGAGGATTTGCAGCAAGCGTAACGGATGTTGCACCGTTATAAACCCTGTGACGCAGAAGGGTTTTAAATGCAAAGAAGCCTGGTTGTAGAAGAGAATCAAAGAAGCCACCTCCCTCCTGGCACTCTCTACACTAACAACATAAAAGCGCTTTCCAAAGCTCCCCTTCTTCTCCTTTCCCTCTTCGCGTGTGTGCAGCGTGCTTGCAGTGTGGCTGGCATGTCATCTTCATGGTATGTGCTAGCATATGCATGGCACGTGTATGGTATGTACATGGCCCGTACATAACATACGCATGGAGTGTGTGGCATGCGTGGCATGCTGCCTGCATGTGGAAGGCATGTGCGTGACATGTGCTTGACTGTTGTGGCATGAGCCTGGAATGTGCATGGAAGCAGTGCCGTGTGTGTGGAGTGTGTGGCATGTACACAACACATGCATGGCATGCGTGGCATGTTGCCTGCATGTGCAATACATGTGTGTTGTATGTGATATGTTGCTTGTGTGTGCAAGGTGTGTGCGTGGCATGTGCGTGGCTGGTGTGTCATCTTCATGGTGCGTGCTAGCATATGCATTGCCTGCGGATGGCATGTACACAGCATGCACATAACATGCACATGGCCTGTGTGACATGTTGTGATGTGTACAAGGGCTCTGTGGCATGTGTGGCATGCCGCTTGCATGTTCGAAGCATGTGCATGGGGTGGTTGTGGCACTAGCTTGGCATGTGCATGGGGGCAGCACAACATGCATGGGGGGTGAATTGCATGTGTGTGGCATGGGCCTGGCATGTGTGTGGCATGTTCATGCTGTGTGGCGTGCACAGGTTCGGCTGGCGAAGCCCCTGGCACCCTAGTATTGTTGTCTCGATCCAGCGTTCACTAAACGCAATGCCGTCACATACTAACCCAAAGTGGAGAACACTCCAGCTAGTGCCGTCAACTCAATCAACAGTGATTAACAAAGAGGAATGAGGCCCAAGAAAGCCACGTACCTGAAAGCTGCTGGCCTGGAGGGCACCGCCACGTCACTTCTCCCCCTCTCCCTGAGGAGGGGTCGGGATCCCACAGGGGCTCTCTCATCGCCAACACTTCTGTCAGATTGTCTCTGCTGACAAAGCAAAAAGAATCATAGAATCACTAAGTTGGAAAGGACCCACTGGGCCATCGAGTCCAATCATTCCCATCAATCACTAAACCATGTCCCTCAGCACCTCCTTTACCGGTCCCTTAAGCTCCTCCAGGGAAGGTGACTCAACCCCCTCCCTGGGCAGCCTCTACCAGTGCCCAATGACCCTTTCTGTGAAAAATTTTTTCAGATGTTCAGCCTGAACCTCCCCGGGTGGAGCTTGAGGCCATTCCCCCTTATCCTGTCCCTTGTCACTTGGGAGAAGAGCCCAGCTCCCTCCTCTCCACAACCTCCTTTCAGGTAGTTGTAGAGAGCAATGAGGTCTCCCCTCAGCCTCCTCTTCTCCAGGCTAAGCAACCCCAGCTCTCTCAGCCGCTCCTCATAAGACCTGCTCTCCAGCCCCCTCACCATCCTCATTGCTCTTCTCTGGACTCGTTCCAGAGCCTCAACGTCCTTCTTGTGGTGAGGGGCCCAGAACTGAACACAGGATTCGAGGAGCGGTCTCACCAGTGCTGAGTACAGAGGGCACTTACTTCCTTACTATTAAAGACTGAGGCAAAGAAGGCACTAAGTACCTCAGCCTTGCCCTCATCTCCTGTCACTGTTGTCCCTTCTACATCCAATAGGAACTGAATATTCTCCCTAGTCCTCCTTCTTATTGTTAATGTATTTACAGAAAGATTTTCTGTTATCTTTCACAGACTTAGCCAATTTGATTTCTAGTTGGGCCTTAGCCCTCCTCATTTTTTCTCTGCACGATCTCACTTCCTCCCTGTAGTTCACCCAAGATGCCTGTCCCTTCTTCCAAAGCTCATAGACCCTCCTCTTCTTTTTGATGTCTCTCAAGATCTCCCTAGTCAACCAAGCTGTTTTTCTCCCCTGCCGGCTCCTTTTCCAGAGCATGGTGATAGCTTGCTGCTGAGCTGCTAGGATTTCCTTTTTGAAGAGCTCCCAGCCCTCGTGGGCTCCCCTGCCCTTAAGGACTGTCTCCCATGGGACTTTGCCAACCAGCCTTCTGAACAGTCCAAAGTCTGCCCTCTGGAAGTTTAATGTGACTGTTCTGCTAATCTCTCTCTTCACCTCACCTAGAACTGAAAATCCTATCATCTCATGATCACTTTGTCCCAGGCGTCCTCCTACCACATCCCCCACAAGGCCTTCTCTGTTCATGAACAGTGGGTCCACGAGGGCACCTTCCCCTGCCAGTTCACTCACCAGCTGTGTGAGAAAGTTGTCTTCCACGCACTCCAGGAACCTCCTAGACTGCTTCCTCTCCGCTGTATTGTACTTCCAGCAGATATCTGGAAGATTGAAGTCTCCCACGAGGACCAGAGGTAGCGATCTTGAGACTATCCCCAGTTGTTTACAGAAGAGCTCATCAGCTGCTTCTTCTCGGCTGGCTGGTCTGCAACAGACTCCATCGCAATATCAGCCTTCTTACGGGCTCCCCTGATTTCAACCCACGGGCACTCAGTCCCCTCCTCCCCATAATCCAGTATCAAAGCAAAAGGAACGAGCTGTTAGGGCAAAAGACTCCAAGTAACCGTGCTTGAAATGAACCCCCCCTGCCCCTGCACCTCTCGCCACCGCGCACGACACCCCAAAAAAGCAACACCCCCCGCCCTCTCTAGACCGACAACACAAAAGCGCTTTCCAAACCTCCCTTTCCGCTCCTTCCTCTCCTCCCCACCTCCTTCTTTCCCCCCTTCTCCTCCCATTTTGCCCCATACTCTCCCCCTGCTTTCCCCCTCTCTCCCCTCCTTCCCTTCCCCCCCTCCTTCCTCCCCCTCCCGAGCGGGGATCTCCCCCGCGGGGCCGCACGCCGAGCGCAGACGCAGCCCCGAAGGCCCCGACCGCCCCTGAGCCCGAGCCGGCCCCGGGAGGGCCGCGGCTCACGGACAGCGAGCCCGGAGCGGCGCCGCCGACCATAGAGCGCTCCCCCGCGCCTCTCCCGGCCGCCCCCCGCCCGCCCTCGCGCCGCGCCTCTCTCGGCGCCTCTGACTCACCCGAGCGCAGCCCCGTTCGGGCCGTTCACGACCTGGGGGGGACGCCGGGGCCCTGGGGGCGCACGGGTGGCCCTCGGGGCGCTGTCCCTCTTCCAGCCCCAGCCCGCACCCCGTTGGCCGCAGTGGCGGCGGGCGGAAGGGCAGCGAAGAGCAGACCCCAGCCGTCCCGAACACCGCCGCGCGGATGCAAGCCGCTCTCCGCCTCTTTCCCCGCCCCTCCCGGCTCGCCCGCCCCTGTGGGCCGTCCCGTTCCCCCGCCCCGGGCTGCAGTACCGCTCCACGGCCACGGCGCGGCAGCACTGAGTCCCCGCCCCATTCATCCCGAGCGCAGGGATTCCGGCCAATGGGAGCGCTCGCTGCAGGGCCCGCCCTACGGCCGCTCTGCGGGCGTTGATTGGCTGGCGGTCGCTGAGCGGAGGATCCACTGCGCATGCGTGCCGTACAACATGGCGGCGCCTATAATGTAGCAATTGCGCATGCGTGCCGTGCAACATGGCGGCGCCTGTGATGTAGCAACTGCGCATGCGTGCCGTACAACATGGCGGCGCCTGTGATGTAGCAACTGCGCATGCGTGCCGTACAACATGGCGGCGCCTGTGATGTAGCAACTGCGCGTGCGTGCCGTACAACATGGCGGCGCCTGTGATGTAGCAACTGCGCGTGCGTGCCGTACAACATGGCGGCGCCTATAATGTAGCCAATGCGCATGCGTGCTGCACAACATGGCGGCGCCTGTAATGTAGCCACTGCGCATGCGTACCATACAACATGGTGGCGCCCATAATGAAGCCACTGCGCATGCGTGCCGTACAACATGGCGGCGCCTGTGATGTAGCAACTGCGCATGCGTACTATGCAACATGGCGGCGCCCATAATGAATCACTGCGCGTGCGTGCCGTACAACATGGCGGCGCCTATAATATAGCAACTGCGCATGCGTGCCGTACAACATGGCGGCACGCTTGTTCATTCCTGCGCATGCGTGGCGCTCTCCCCCTCCTTCCCCACCACCCCCTCACCGGGCAATGTGCCAGCGCTGATTGGCTGCCGCGCTTTGAGCGCCGCGCCGCTCAGTCAATGGCCGCGCAACCCGCGGGGCCCGTTTCAACGGCAGCCTGCCGGCACCGAGCGGAGCCCAACGCAGCCTGAGCGAGCCGCGAGGAGCCGAGCCGAGGGGACTCGGGCACCCCGGGCAGGGACGGGGGTAGTTTCGGAGGTGGACACGCGGCGCTGTCGCTGGCCCTATACCAGCCCCAGCCCGCACCCCGTTGGCCGCAGCCGGCGGCGGGCGGAAGGGCAGCAAAGAGTAGAGCCGAGCCGTCCCGAACGGCGCCGCGCGGACCCGACAGAAGCCGAGCGGATCCGAGCCGCTCTTCGAACTGCGTCGATCTCCGCCCCGCTCCCCACCCCGCCCCGCCCGCCCCTGTGGTCGTCCCGTTCCCCCGCCCCAGGCTGCAGTGCCGCTCCGAAGCCACTGCGCGGCAGCACTGAGTCCGCCCATTCATTGCCTAGGCCATCGAATGGCTGTGCGTTCCGCAGTCTGATTGGTCACTTCTCGATCCAACTTGACAGAGCTGTCTTCCGATTGGCTGGGCCTCCACGCTCTGATTGGTCGCTTCTCAATCCCACTTTGCAAGCTTTGTGCTCCGATTGGCTGTGGACTCCACACTCTGATTGGTCGCCTCTGGATCCCGCTTTGCCTGTGCCGTGTCCTGTGGCCGTTTTATGGACGATTTGCCCCTTTTATTGTCAATTTGGCCAGTTTGCACTTATATGCTCAATTTGCCCTTTTATGGTAATTGGCCCAGTTTGCCTTTATTTGCTCAGTTTGCACTTTTATGGGCAATTTTCTCAGTTTGCCTTATGTGGTCAATTTGCCCTTATATTGTTAATTTGACCTTTTACGGCAATTGGCCCAGTTTTCCATTACATGGTCAATTTGCTCTTTTATGGCAGTTGGCCAAGTTCGCCCTCATATACTCGATTTGCCCCTTTATGACAATTTTCCTTTTTATGGCACTTGGCCCAGTTTGCCCTTATATGGTCAATGATAGGGCCCCTGTGCGCCCCCCGCCCGGGGCTGCAGTACCGCTCCGCGGCCACGATGCGGCAGCACCGAGCCGGGCGAAGCTCTTTCTGCCGTCGTTCCCGTTTTTACCGTTTTCTCCCGTTGCGGGTTCGACCCCGACGGGCGCCGAACCGCCCGGAGCAGCAGCTCCCGCGGCGCTGCCCGCACACCCTCCCCCGCTGCCGGGCTCCCCAGCAGCGCAGACCGTGCCTGCCTTCCCCCGGGCCGCCCCCTCGCTCCGGTCCCGCGGCGAGCAGGGCTGCGCTCACGGGCACCGCGGCGGCCGCGGGCTCCGCTCTCCCTGCCGAGGGGCCGCTCTCCGAGCCCTCTGCAGCCGGGAAACCTCACTGCCCTGCACCGCTCTCCCTCCGAGTGGCAGCTGAAAGGGAGAGGTGGTGCCTCCAGGGGAAAAGCCGCAGCTTTCCCCGCTCCCGCACACCGTCTCCGGACGACGGACGCTGTTCCAACGGGAGGCCCTGCGGCTGTGCCATACGGGCAGGCTGGAAAGGAACAACTGACCCGCTGCAGGAAAGGACACGGAATTCCAGTCCAACACGAGGGGACTTTGGAAGCGGCAGACGCATCGACAGCAAGAACACTTCCCTGCCGAACATCCGCACGCCATCGCGATCTGGCACGTGCCCCCAGCCGCCAGCGAGCCCGTCCGAGCCAATCTGCCACCTGTACAGCGTACAGCGAGCTGCCAACTCGGAGCCTGCGCTGCACGGTGCTCCCCGTGCCGGACTGTGGCTCGCAGCGCCATCGCCACACGCCCCAAACAGCTTCCGCTGCCACTTTCTTTCTTCATTTTCAACACTGAAAAAGCAAAACCCGTACGGCAGTCGTCGGCCAATCAAAAGCTTTAATGTGGACAACACCGGTTTACACAGGGTTCCTCTGGCTTCCCCACACCTGGGCAGAAGAGGCCAAAGGGACCTTGGAGACAGACACGCTCTTCCCAGACACGCAGCAAAGGTGGTGGCAGCGCGACCGGGACAGAGGGTCTGGACGAGGCCGCGCCTTCCACCTGGGCACGGGCAGGAGGAGAGGAATCCACTTCCTATGCGGCACAGAGGAGAGAGACCTGCAAGAGGGAACGCACAGAAAGGATCGTTAGCAGGGCAACGAGACGAGGCGGCCCTCGGCCCCAGGACAAAAACGCTTTCCTCCTTCACCCATGTTTCCTTCTCTGACCTTCCAACTCCCGCAGCCCCCGCTCTACAGCCCACCCAAAGCAAGCCGAGAAGAGAATCTCCTTCAAGAGAACGGCCAAGGGTTTCACTCATCCCCCCCGAAAGGAAACCGCAAGGAACAGGAGGACTCGCCAGACGGAAAGCAGTGTCACCGGACCAAGTTTCAGAGAAGTCCATAGAGAACGGGATTCGTTTTAACAGTTATTCTGTTAGACGAACTTGGTCAAAAAGAGAAACGAAACCAAACCGAGCCTTACCCCGTGTAAACTCGTTACGCTAAGATATTCTAAATCACGCCCGCATGACAGCCCAGCGTAGAAAAGCAGCCTGGGCACCCTACTATTTATCCTCCACCTGAGGCACAAACAGCTCCCCCCGGCACACCTCTTCTCTTGCCGGGGTCAGACCCGCAACGCGCCCAGACTAGAGGCCTGAGAAACACGCGCATGGAGGCAAGAGGTGCGACGGTGAGGCAGCTCTTCCAGACACACGCGTCGGCACCCGTTCAGCAAGCGCCTGTCACCAAAGCCTCTGCAGGAAAGGGATTCACCCCGGCAGAGAGGGGCAGCGATCGGGTGAGGCATTTTGGTTTAGTTCAGGCACACGATATTGGTAGGAAGGAACAAAGCCTGGTTTGGCCTCCAAAGAACAAGATGCCTGGAAGCGAAGCAAGGCCACGGAGACCACATGGCACTGCCCATGTGCCATGCCTCAGACGCAGGTCACCCCCACCTGCACATCAAGCATAACAAGAACGGAACCGAGTGTAGGTTTGAGGCTGAGCAGCCACACAAAAGCAACCGCTCCCACTCCTCTCTGCCTGTCAAGAGAGTGGAGAGCAATGAGACCTCCCTCCTATAATCACATGCAAGCCCATCCACGCCAGCAACTACCTGAGATGTCGGGAGACCTCAGCACAGTCAGTGGCCAGTCGCCAGCTTCACTCCTACGCTGCGGTATTTATTCGCGCACCGGGTTTGCCTCGTGAACCTGTGAAAACAGCAATCAAAGCCGATAGGGAGCAAATGCTTGCAGTTTTGACGAGGGTGAAACTGGCAGCAGGGGAGTGGGGTTGCGGGGGGGGATCATCAGTGCAAAGAAGGCAGGAGGCGCCTGTCTGTAAGTGCGCTCGCTGCCTCGGGCACTGGAGTGAGCCACCAGGAAGACGCGAGGCACGCTTTGAGGTTGTGGATTTTACAGAGATCATTCCGCTTCCACAACCATGCTTGTAGAGCTTGGAAACCCAGCCAGCTCGGCAGAGCTGCCTCTGTTGTTTGTGGGGCTGGCTTTGGGAGCTTTTTTTCAGAGCAGCTGTAAAGTTAACGAGGAGTCAGTTTGCAACAGGGAAAATGGAAAAGACAGTCTGAAGGCAGCTCAACAGTGACACTGGCTACTTTAGTATGCTCTTGCATAATCCCTCTTGGGGTTACTTCACAGCTCCCTTTTTGTTGCCAGCACAAGGAACAATTTTATTCCTCACGTTGAAAGCAATGCTTCCCTTTGCACAGGTTCGCCTGGTGAAGCACATCGCACCCTAGTACTGTCGTCTCAATCTGGCACAGACTCAAATGCGATGCCGTCACATGCTAAGTTGACGTAAAGAACACTCCAGCTCGCGCCGTCTACTCGATCGATGGTGATTAGCAAAGAGGAGTGAGTCCCAAGAAAGCCACGTACCTGAACGCTGCTGGCCTGGAGGGCACCGCCATGTCGCTCCCCCGCCTCTCCCTGGGGAGGGATCGGGATCCCACAGGGGCTCTCTCATCGCCAACACTTCTGCCAGGTTCTTTCTGCTGACAGAGCAAAAGGAAGGAACTGTTACAGCAAAGTACTCCAAGTAAGCGTGCTTGAAATGAACCATCTCCTACCCCTGCAGCTCTTGCCACCACACACCACACCCCAGCACCCGGTATCCTCCGAGCTGTGCCAGACGGGCCCGAGCCCACCACGCTGCTCTAGCTCCTCCTGCCACTCCAATGCAGCCGGAGGGAGGACAAGTGACCGAGTTTTCCAAACAGAGGCTCTCCTCAAAGGAGGCAGGCGTACTGCAGTTGACCCAGGTACAGCAGCCTCTGAAAGGCCGCGCTTCCATCTCATCGCCCCGAGCTCAGCGCCACGGGATACCTTAGCCCTTGAGCTAACAGGAAAAATATTTTAGCAGCTGCTCTTTCCCACCTGGCGACCTCCTGAGGCACCGGTTCAGCCACACTTAAAGAAGAGGACAGATACTGAGGGGGCAGCAATAAGCACGAGAAAATCACCGTTACTCCTTGCGACGGGACAGAAGAATACCGGGCTTTGAAAAAGCAGGGCTGTTCTGTGAGACTTTCGCCAGGTTTTCTGCAACAAGGACATTCTCCGGACTGGCTTTTTGGGCTGTCAGGAAAAGAGACAGAATCACACAATCATTAGGTTGTAAAAGACCCCCAGGATCATCGAGTCCAACCATTCCTATCATTCACTAAACCATACCTCTCAGCACCTCACCCACCCGTCCTTTACACACCTACAGGGAAGGTGACTCAACCACCTCCCTGGGCAGCCTGTTCTAGTGCCCAATGACCCTTCCCGTAAAAAAAACCTCGCTTTAGAGCCTCAACATCCTTCTTGTGGTGAGGAGCCCAGAAGTGAACACAGGATTCAAGGTGAGGTCTCACCTGTGCCGAGCACAGACGGAGAATAACCTCCCCGGACCTGCTGGCCATGCCGTTTCTGATCCATAAGCCAAGATGCCATTGGCCTTCTTGGCCACCTGGGCCACTGCTGGCTCATGGTCAGTCGCTGTCAACCAACACACCCAGGTCTCTCTTCTCCGGGCAGCTTTCTAGACAGACTTCTCCTAGTCTGTAGCTGCACAAGGTTGTTGTGCCCCAAGTGCAAGACCCGGCATTTGGCCTTGTTAAACCTCATCCCGTTGGTCTCAGCCCAGCGGTCCAGCCTGTTCAGATCCCTTTGGAGCCTCTCTACCCCCCAGCAGATCCACACTTCCACCCAGCTTAGCGTCATCCGCAAAAGTTGCTAAGGGTGCACTCAATGCCTTCATCCAGGTCATTGATAAAGACACTGAACAGGGCTGGATCCAGCACTGAGCCTTGGGGAACCCCACTTGTCACTGGCCTTCAGCTGGAGTTAATTCCATTTCCCACCACTCTCTGTATCTGGCCATCCAACCAGTTTTCCACCCAGGAGAGTGTGCGCCTGTCCAGGCCAGAGGCTGGAAGAAGCGACCTCCCTCCTGGCTCTCTCTACACTGACAACATAAAAGTGCTTTCCAAAGCTAATCTCTCCTTCTCCTTCCCCTCTTGGCACGCGTGCGGCATGCTTGCAGTGTGTCTGGTGTGTGCACGTGCACAGTGTGTGTGTGGCACGTACATAACACGTGCATGGCATGCATGGCATGTTGCTGGTGTGTGCAGGGCGTAAGCGTGGCTAATGTTTCATCTTCATGGTGTGTGCTAACATATGCATTGCCTGTGGATGGCATGTACCCTTCACGCACAAAACACATGCATGGCCTGTGAGACGTGTTGCTTGCATGTTCAAAGCACGTGCGTGGAGTGTGCGTGGGGTGGTTGTGGCGCTAGCCTGGCACGTGCACGGCGTGTGCACGGGGGCAATGACATGTGCGTGGTGTGCGCAGGTTCGGCTGGCAAAGCCCATGGCACCCTGGTATTGTCACCTCAATCCGACATTCAACAAACATGATGCCATCGCTTGTTAACCCAAAGCGGAGAACACTGGCTCGCACCATCAACTCGATCGACAGTGATTAGCAAAGAGGAGTGAGTCCCGAGAAAGCCACGTACCTGAACGCTGCTGGCCTGGACGGCACCACCACGTCGCTTCTCCCCTCTCCCTGAGGAGGGGTCAGGATCCCGCAGGGGCTCTCTCATCATCAACACTTCCGTCAGACTCTCTCTGCTGACAGATTAATGGAAAGGAACTGTTACAGTAAAGTACTCCAAGTAACCGTGCTTGAAATGAACCCCCCCTGCCCCTGCACCTCTCGCCACCGCGCACGACACCCCAAAAAAGCGACACCCCCCGCTCTCTCTAGACCGACAACACAAAAGCGCTTTCCAAACCTCCCTTTCCGCTCCTTTCCCTCCTCCCCATCTCCTTCTTTCCCCCTTTCTCCTCCCATTGTGCCCCATACTCCCCCCCTGCTTTCCCCCTCTCTTCCCTTCCCCCGCTCCCTCCTCCCCCTCCCGAGCGGGGATCTCCCCCGCGGGGCCGCACGCCGAGCGCAGACGCAGCCCCGAAGGCCCCGACCGCCCCTGAGCCCGAGCCGGCCCCGGGAGGGCCGCGGCTCACGGACAGCGAGCCCGGAGCGGCGCCGCCGGCCACAGAGCGCTCCCCCGCGCCTCTCCGGGCGCCTCTGACTCACCCGAGCCCGGCCCCGGTCGAGCCGCTCCCGAGCGGTGCCGCTGCGGCCGCGGGCCCCGGCGGGCAGCGAGGGCGGGCGGCGCCCGGGCCCCGTGCGGAGCTCGAACCACCCGCCCGCGCTCCGCCTCGGCCCGCCCCCCGGGCGCTTTCCCGGCGCTGATTGGCCGCCGCTCGCTGAGTGACGCGCGGCGCAGCCAATGGGAGCGCTCTGTGCGGGGCCCAGCCCAGGGGCAGCCGAGCGCCGCCGCACCGAGCCGAGCGCTGCAGAAACACGCGGAGCGGGGGCACGCGGGGCTATCAGGGCACACAGGGGACGCGGACACCCCAGGCAGGGACAGGGGACACGCGGGGGTCGGGGAGGACGGGGGGGGCACAGGGGCCCTCGGGGCGCTGTCCCTTTCCCAGCCCCAGCCCGCACCCCGTTGGCCGCAGCCGGCGGCGGGCGGGAGGGCAGCGAAGAGCAGAGCCGAGCCGTCCCGAACGGCGCCGCGCGGAGCCGACAGCAGCCGACCGGATCCGAGCCGCTCTTGGAACCGCCCGCCGCACGCCGAGCGCAGACGCAGCCCCGAAGGCCCCGACCGCCCCTGAGCCCGAGCCGGCCCCGGGAGGGCCGCGGCTCACGGACAGCGAGCCCGGAGCGGCGCCGCCGACCATAGAGCGCTCCCCCGCGCCTCTCCCGGCCGCCCCCCGCCCGCCCTCGCGCCGCGCCTCTCTCGGCGCCTCTGACTCACCCGAGCGCAGCCCCGTTCGGGCCGTTCACGACCTGGGGGGGGACGCGGGGACCTGGGGGCGCACGGGGGGCCCTCGGGGCGCTGTCCCTCTTCCAGCCCCAGCCCGCACCCCGTTGGCCGCAGTGGCGGCGGGCGGAAGGGCAGCGAAGAGCAGACCCCAGCCGTCCCCAACAGCGCCGCGCGAATGCAAGCCGCTCTCCTCCTCTCTCCCCGCCCCTCCCGGCTCGCCCGCCCCTGTGGGCCGTCCCGTTCCCCCGCCCCGGGCTGCAGTACCGCTCCGCGGCCACGACGTGGCAGCACTTGGTACACCCCGTTCATTTCCTAGGGCATCGAAGGGCTGTGAGTTCCGCACTCTGATTGGTTCTTTCTGGATTCCGCTTTGCCTGTGCCATGTTCTGATTGGCTGCGGTTTCCGCGCTCTGAATGGTCGATTCTCGATGCCGCTTTGCCAGCGCTGTCTTCTGATTGGCTAAGCGAACCGCACTTTGATTAGGCCTTTCTTGATCCCACTTTGCCTGTGCCGTGTTCTGATTGGCTGTGCGTTCCAGGCTCTGTCTGGTCGCCTCTCGATGCCGCTTTGCCAGCTCTGTCTTCTGATTGGCTGTGCGTTCCACGCTCTGATTGGTCCCTTCTTGATCCTACTCTGCCTGTGCTGTGTTCGGATTAGTTTTGGCCCTTTTGGTCAAATTGCCCTGTGACAGCAATTGTCCCAGTTTGCCCTCATAGTCTCCATTTCCTTTTTAACGGTCAATCTAGCCTTTTATGGCCATTGGCCAAGTTTGCCCTCATATCATCAGTTTGCCCTTTCATGCTGAGTTTGCCCTTTGATGGCAATTGGCCCCGTTCCCCAATGGTCGACGTACCCTTTTATTTTTCAATTTGCCTTTTTATTGCAATTGGCCCTTTACATGGTTTCTTTGCCCTTTTATGGCTTGTTTGCCCTTATATGGTCAATTTGCCATTATACTGTTATTTTCGCCTTTTATGCCAATCGGCCCGGTTTTCCCTTATATGCTCAGTTTGCTCTTTTATGGCAGTTTGCCCAGATTGCCCTTATAGGGTCAATGATAGGGACCCTGTGCGCCCCCCACGTCCCGGGCCCCGGGCTGCAGTACCGCTCCGCGGCCACGGCACGGCAGCACTGAGCACCCCCCACGCCCCCCCCAACCCGTGCCCCGGGCTAGAGTACCGCTCCGCGGCAAGAGCACGGCAGCACTGAGTACCTCCCCCCTCGCCCCCGAACCCCTCCCCAGGCCCCGGGCTAGAGTACCGATACTCGGCCACGGCGCGGCAGATCAGAATACCCCCACCCCTTGCCCCGGGCTCCAGTACCGCTCTGCGGCCACTGCACGGCAGCAGTGACTCCCGCCCATTCATTTCCGAGGGCATTGAATGGCTGTGCGTTCAGCGCTCTGATTGGTCGCTTCTCAATCCCAATTTGCCAGTGCTGTCTTTTGATTGGCCGTAAATTCCGCGCTCTGATTGGTTACTTTTCGATCCCGCTTAGCCAGCGCTGTCTTCTAATTGGCTCCGCGTTCTGCGCTCTGATTGGTCGCTTCTCGAGCCCACTCAGCCAGCTCTGTCTTCTGATTGGCTGCACGAACCGCGCTCTGATTGGTCGTTTCCCGATCCCGCTTTGCCTGTGCCGTGTTCTGATTGCCTGCGTGTTCCATGCTCTGATTGGTCGCCTCTGGAGCCTACTCTGCCTGTGCCGTGTTCTGATTGGGTTGGCCCCTTCTATGGGCAAATTGCCCTGTGATGGCCGTTCTCCCACTTTGCCCCCATATTCTCAATTCCCTTTTTAACGGTCAATCTAGCCTTTTATGGCCATTGGCCAAGTGTTCCCTCATATCATCAGTTTGCCCTTTCATGCTGAGTTTGCCCTTTGATGGCAATTGTCCCCGTTCCCCAATGGTCGACGTGCCCTTTTATTTTTCAATTTGCCCTTTTATTGCAATTGGCCCCTTACATGGTTTATTTGCCCTTTTATGGCTTGTTTGCCCTTTTGTGGTGTATTTGCCCTTACGTGGCAATTTGCCCTGTTTGCCTTATATGGTAGATTTGCCATTTTATGGGCAATTTTCCCAATTTGCCTTGTATGGTCAATTTGCCATTATACTGTTATTTTCGCCTTTTATGCCCATCGGCCCGGTTTTCCCTTATACGCTCAGTTTGCTCTTTTATGGCAATTTGCCCAGATTGCCCTTATAGGGTCAATGATAGGGACCCTGTGCGCCCCCCCCGTCCCGGGCCCCGGGCTGCAGTACCGCTCCGCGGCCACGGCACGGCAGCACTGAGCACCCCCCACGCCCCCCCAACCCGTGCCCCGGGCTAGAGTACCGCTCCGCGGCAAGAGCACGGCAGCACTGAGTACCTCCCCCCTGGCCCCCGAACCCCTCCCCGCGCCCCGGGCTGCAGGAGCGCTCCGCGGCCACGGCACGGCAGCACTGAGTACCTCCCCCCTCGCCCCCGAACCCCTCCCCGGGCCCCGGGCTAGAGTACCGATACTCGGCCACGGCGCGGCAGATCAGAATACCCCCACCCCTTGCCCCGGGCTCCAGTACCGCTCTGCGGCCACTGCACGGCAGCAGTGACTCCCGCCCATTCATTTCCGAGGGCATTGAATGGCTGTGCGTTCAGCGCTCTGATTGGTCGCTTCTCAATCCCAATTTGCCAGTGCTGTCTTTTGATTGGCCGTAAATTCCGCGCTCTGATTGGTTACTTTTCGATCCCGCTTAGCCAGCGCTGTCTTCTGATTGGCTGTGCGTTCAGCGCTCTGATTGGTCGCTTCTCAATCCCAATTTGCCAGTGCTGTCTTTTGATTGGCCGTAAATTCCGCGCTCTGATTGGTTACTTTTCGATCCCGCTTAGCCAGCGCTGTCTTCTAATTGGCTCCGCGTTCTGCGCTCTGATTGGTCGCTTCTCGAGCCCACTCAGCCAGCTCTGTCTTCTGATTGGCTGCACGAACCGCGCTCTGATTGGTCGTTTCCCGATCCCGCTTTGCCTGTGCCGTGTTCTGATTGCCTGCGTGTTCCATGCTCTGATTGGTCGCCTCTGGAGCCTACTCTGCCTGTGCCGTGTTCTGATTGGGTTGGCCCCTTCTATGGGCAAATTGCCCTGTGATGGCCGTTCTCCCACTTTGCCCCCATATTCTCAATTCCCTTTTTAACGGTCAATCTAGCCTTTTATGGCCATTGGCCAAGTGTTCCCTCATATCATCAGTTTGCCCTTTCATGCTGAGTTTGCCCTTTGATGGCAATTAGCCCCGTTCCCCAATGGTCGACGTGCCTTTTTATTTTTCAATTTGCCCTTTTATTGCAATTGGCCCCTTACATGGTTTATTTGCCCTTTTATGGCTTGTTTGCCCTTTTGTTGTGTATGTGCCCTTACGCGGCAATTATTTGCCCTGTTTGCCTTATATGGAAAATTTACCGGTTTATGGGCAATTTTCCCAGTTTGCCTTGTATGGTCAATTTGCCATTATACTGTTATTTTCGCCTTTTATGCCCATCGGCCCGGTTTTCCCTTATACGCTCAGTTTGCTCTTTTATGGCAATTTGCCCAGATTGCCCTTATAGGGTCAATGATAGGGACCCTGTGCGCCCCCCCCGTCCCGGGCCCCGGGCTGCAGTACCGCTCCGCGGCCACGGCACGGCAGCACTGAGCACCCCCCACGCCCCCCCAACCCGGGCCCCGGGCTGCAGTACCGCTCCGCGGCCACGGCACGGCAGCACGGAGCACCCCTCACGCCCCCCCAACCCGTGCCCCGGGCTAGAGTACCGCTCCGCGGCAAGAGCACGGCAGCACTGAGTACCCCCCCAGCCCCCGAACCCCTCCCCGCGCCCCAGGCTGCAGTACCGCTCTGCGGCCACTGCACGGCAGCACTGAGTCCCCGCCCCATTCATTCCCGCAGGGTCCTGGCCAACGGCAGCCCTCGCTGCAGGGCCCGTCCCCCCGGCCGCTCTGCCCGCCGCTGATTGGCTGCATCTCTCCGAGTGACGTGCGGCTCAGCCAATAGAGTGAGAAAGCCGGGTATGGGCGCAGCTTTTGAAAGCCGACGGGCGTGGAAGGGGTCGCGGAGGGGTCTGGTTCTTTAAACCCTCGCTGCAGTACCGCTCCGCGGCCACGATGCGGCAGCACCGAGCCGGGCGAAGCTCTTTCTGCCGTCGTTCCCGTTTTTACCGTTTTCTCCCGTTGCGGGTTCGACCCCGACGGGCGCCGAACCGCCCGGAGCAGCAGCTCCCGCGGCGCTGCCCGCACACCCTCCCCCGCTGCCGGGCTCCCCAGCAGCGCAGACCGTGCCTGCCTTCCCCCGGGCCGCCCCCTCGCTCCGGTCCCGCGGCGAGCAAGGCTGCGCTCACGGGCACCGCGGCGGCCGCGGGCTCCGCTCTCCCTGCCGAGGGGCCGCTCTCCGAGCCCTCTGCAGCCGGGAAACCTCACTGCCCTGCACCGCTCTCCCTCCGAGTGGCAGCTGAAAGGGAGAGGTGATGCCTCCAGGGGAAAAGCCGCAGCTTTCCCCGCTCCCGCACACCGTCTCCGGACGACGGACGCCGTTCCGACGGGAGGCCCTGCGGCTGTGCCATACGGGCAGGCTGGAAAGGAACAACTGACCCGCTGCAGGAAAGGACACGGAATTCCAGTCCAACACGAGGGGACTTTGGAAGCGGCAGACGCATCGACAGCGAGAACACTTCCCTGCCGAACATCCGCACGCCATCGCGATCCGGCACGTGCCCCCGGCCGCCAGCGAGCCTGTCCGAGCCCATCGGCCGCCCGTACAGCGTGCAGCCGGCTGCCAACTCGGAGCCTGCGCTGCACGGTGCTCCCTGTGCCGGACCCTGGCTCGCAGCACCATCGTGCCCCGAACAGCCTCTGCCGCCTTCTTCTTTCTTCATTTCCAACACTGAAAAAGCAAAACATGTACGGCAGCCGAGGACACATTGAAAGCTTTAATGCGGACAACACCAGTTTACACGGGGTTCCTCCGGCTTCCCCGCGCCTGGGCTCCTTGAACAGTAACCTGGGAAAGATGACAACAACGCAATATTGAAGAGCAAGACTGAACTGCACAGACAGTGCAAGCAGTGACAAGGAACGTGGGAAGAGTACAAGGACACTGCCCAGTTGTGTAAGGATGGGTTCAGGAAGGCCAAGGCACAGCTGGAGCAGAGCTTGGCAAGGGAAGCAAAGACTAACAAGAAGGGGTTCTGCAGGTACGTATACCAGAAAAGGAAGGTTAAAGAACACGTACTTGGACTGATAAATGAAAATGGTGACCTCATATCAACAGATTGGGAGAAGGCTGAGGTAGTCAACCACTTTTTTGCCTCAGTCTTCACTGGCAACTACTCTCCTCACCTGTCCTGGGTCCATGAATAGCAAGATGGGGACCAAGTGGGGAAAGCCTTAACATATATAAGTGTATGGGACCTGATGAGATTCATTCCACAGTCCTGAGGGAACTGGCTGATGTGGTGGCCAAGCTACTTTCTATGGCTTTTGAAAAGTCATTGCAATCAGGAGAAGTCCCTGATGACTGACAGAAGGGCAACATTGTGCCTGCTTTTAAAAGGGTAGAAAAGATGACCCTGGGAACTACTGACCTGTCAGCCTCACCTCTGTGCCTGGGATGATCATGGAACAGATCCTCCTGGAAGCTGTGCTTTAGCACGTGGAGGACAGGGAGGTGATTCCAGACAGCCAGCATGGCTTTGCCAAGGGCGAGTCCTACCTGACTAACCTAGTGGCTTTCTATGATGTGGTGACCATATCAGTGGACACAGGCAAAGCAATGGATAGGATCTGTCTGATCTTCTGTAAAACCTTTGACACAACATCCTTTTCTCTGAACTGGAGAGATATGGACTGCTCGGTGGATAAGGAATTCTTTGGATGGTCACGTTGTTAAAGGATTTTCACCAGACAGTGGGTAACTAGGTTTGCTTTATTTACAACTCAGAGTTGGGCCATCACCTCTGTGAGTGGCAAAGGCCCCCACAAATTCATCACTTTTTTTTTAAAAAACATAGCATTACGCAATAGGTATTTTCTTTGAAAGCTCTTGGTGTTTTTCCATGTACTCCTAGTTCTTTATTCTTCACTAACCTGAAAGTCTGAAAAAGTCCACCTTGATAATTCATCTCTGCTGTCTCGTTTCGGTTCTCCCTCAGAGGTGATGCTTCAACAGGTCATGTTCCTCCTCCAGTCATAAAAGTCACTAGTCTTCTCTCTTGAGACAGATCTATTCACCTTTAAACTTCAAAGAAAATTCTGGAGCTGTTCCATTAACTTCTACCTATATCTAGTCTATGCCTATACTCAAAAATACGTGACCTTTCATCAGTTATCACCAAATCTAATACCTATGTTCTAAGTCTGACATCTCTTATACAATTTGTTGATCCAGCTGGACTGGGTTTTAAACCAGCCATGGAAGGGGCTGTACATGGCACAATTGAGCAGTGTGCTTGTAACTGTCATAAAGATTAATTTCCAACACCTGTTCTTATTATATTCTTAATACAATGTTCTATTTATCATAATAAACTATCAAAAATATCTATGTCCTACATGGATATATTTATGATCTCTCCTCATTTCCCTTAGCACACATTCAGAGAGTAGTGGTCAACAGCTTGATATCTAAATGGAGATCTGTGACAAGAGGTGTACCTCAGGAGTCCGTGCTGGGACCAGTGCTGTTTAATATTTTCGTTGATGACACAGACAGCGAGATTGAGAGCACTCTCAGCAAGTCTGCAGATGACACTGAGCTGGGTAGTGCGGTTGTCCCACCAGAAGGATGCAATGTCATCCAGAGGGACCTGGAGAAGTGGGCCTGTGTGAATCTCATGAGGTTCAATAAAGCCAAGAGCAAGGTCCTGCACTTGGGTTGGGGCAATCAGCTGTTTCAATACAGGATGGGGGATAACATGATTGATAGCAGCCCTGAGGAGAAGGACTCGGGGTGCTGGGGGAGGAAGCCCCACATGAGCTGCAGTGTGTGCTCACAGCCTAGAAACCATCCATGCCCTGGGCTGCACCCCGAGCTGTGGGACCAGCAGGGAGGGAGGGGATTCTGCCCCTCTGCTCTGCTCTGGGAGACCCACCTGGAGCCTGCATCCAGCTCTGGAGCCTTCAGCACAGGGAGGACATGGAGCTGTGGGAGCGAGGCCAGAGGAGGCCACGGAGGTGGTGTGAGGGCTGGAGAACCTCCTGTACGAGGACAGGCTGGGAGAGGTGGGGCTGTGCAGCCTGGAGAAGAGAAGGGAGACCTTAGAGCAGCTTCCAGTGCTGAAAGGGGCTGCAGGAAAGCTGGAGAGAGGCTTTTTACAAGGGCATGGAGTGATAGGACAAGGGGGAAAGGCTTTAAATTGGAAGTGGGAAGATTTAGATGAGATGTTAGAAGAAATTCTTTACGCTGAGGGTGGGGAGGCCCTGGCCCAGGCTGCCCAGAGCAGGGGTGGCTGCCCCATCCCTGGAGGGGTTCAAGGCCAGGTTGGATGGGGCTTGGAGCCCCTGATCCAACGGGAGATGTCCCTGCCCATGGCAGGGGTGGGACTGGATGGGCTTGGAGGTCCTTCCAACCTAAACCGTCCTGCGATTTTACGATTTTGTGATACTGAGTGGGGAGCCACCAGCAACCCCAACCCCCCGCCCCGCCGCGGCGACACGGGCGCTGCAGGCGGCGCTCCCGCCGCTCAGCGACAGCGGCCCCGCCCCCCCCGACCGCGCGGCCAATGGGAGGGGGCGCGGCGCGGTTTGACCCCGCGCGGCCGCCGTCAGGGCCGCCATGGAGGCGGATGGGGCCTACGAGCCGGGCTTCGTGGGGATCCGGTTCTGCCAGGAGTGGTGAGGGGCACGGGCGCACCCGGTGCCGCGCGGCCCCGCTGACCGCCTCCTGCTCAGGGCTCCCCGCCGCCCCCTCGTGGCCCCCAGAGGCCGCTCCTCCGCAGCTCTCCGACGGCCGGCCGTTCTCCCCCGGCATCCCTGAACCTCCCGGTTCCTCCCTTGTGCCCCCCCCTCAGATACCCCTTAGCCCCGCGACCCCTCCCCAAGACATCCAGATCCTCCCCAGGACCCTCAAATACCCTTCAGCCCTCCCAACTCCTCTTCAGGGCTCCAAGTTACCCCCAGGCCTCCAGATCCCCTTCTCCAGCCCCCCCAACCCCTCCCCAGGCCTCCTAGATCCTCTCCAGGGTCCTCAGCCCCACTCCCAGGGACCCAACGGACCCCTCCCGGGCCCCCAACCCCTCTCCATATCCCCTAGATACACCCCATCCCCTCCCCAGGGCACTCAGTCCCTCCCAGGCACCCCCTAGGACCCCCACCTCCTCCCTAGAGCCTCTGCATACTCCCCCCCAGCCCTCCCTCCTCGGGGTATCTGGTCCCTGGGCTAGGTCAGGCCCCCCACTAACACCTCTCATGTTTCTCCAGCAACAACATGCTGTACCCCAAGGAGGACAAGGAGAACCGGATCCTGCTCTATGCCGTGAGTGCTCCCGCTCCACCACTGAGACCAGTCCCGGGGTACAGGGCTGACTGCATGTCCCCCAGCTTCCATGTGGCACTGGGACTAGTGTTGTGGGCATAGTGGTACCGGTCCTATCCTGACAGCAGGCTGTGCCCAGCCCCACAGCCCCCACTGGAGTACTTGGACCAGGCCCAGCTTCTCTCGTGGTCATGCCCCCTCCCCTTCCAGTCTGGCACTGGGACCAGTTCTGGCTCCTCCTGGGACCGTGCCCCGCCTCCTCTCCCAGTTGGGTACTGGGACCAGTCCCTAAGCCACTCTCTTTCCCCAGTGCCGCAACTGCGATTACCAGCAAGAAGCTGACAACAGCTGCATCTACGTAAACAAGATCACCCACGAAGTGGAGTAAGTTTGTTAGCGGACCAGAGGGTGGCAGTAGAGACCGATTTGTAAGGGAAAAGCAATTAAAAAGAACCAGTGGGGTAATGTAGAAGAAAGTAATTAGCAAAGTAAGGATGAGGGTAAATAATAAGAGAAGAATCAGGGGAGGTAATGGGTGAGTGATGAATAAGGGGAGGCAATGAGGGAGGGTGAGTGGAGGGCACTTATTAAGATGGAACAGTTTCTGGGTAATAATAATAATGAGTAAAGGGGTAATTGGAGTACTTAAGAGTGATTGAGGCAGCTGGTACGTAATTAATAAAGGGACCTGTGAGAGTTAGGCTACTTGTAGTTTTTTAAAATGGAAGTTTTAGCATTAAGATGGAGGGCTTCGTTGAAATGAACTTACAATAGGTAAGGTAAGAAATATTCCCTTCTGGTGCCTTTCTGGTACAGCACAAGATACACTTAGGAGTGTAAGGAAAGCAGATTGAGCAAAGAATCTAATTTGTAAAAAATTAGCCTAGTAAAAGCTTTGGGATAGGTTGTAAATTGGGGGAGAGGGTGGTCTTGCCTTGGAAGAAACAGCATAAAAAGCTCTGTATTTTTCAACAAAAGTGAGCACTTTCCTTCTTGCCAGAATGAGTTGCTCCCGCAATTGTAATCACAAATAAATAAATAACGTTGTTTCACAAGATGCATGCCACAATTTACCTGTTTGAATTGTGGGTGTTTCTCACAGATGCAGTAGGGGAGGACAATTTAAGGGCAATTAATAAGGATGATTGTTAGAGGTCATTTAATGAGAAGGATGGGGGTTTTTAATAGCCTGGAGGCAATTCAGAGGGCTAAATATAACACCCTGGTATGTCTCCTCACAGCGAGCTCACGCAGATCATCGCTGATGTCTCCCAGGACCCCACGCTGCCCCGCACTGAGGACCACCCCTGCCAGAAGTGAGTGGGGAGGGGTGATCCCCTGGGATATGGGGACACCGGCCCTACCATCGCACTTGGACCCCCCTCGGGTCTCCCGTGCCTGCCCCAGCTCTGATGTTCTTGTTAGTGCTCCTTCTGTGGCTCCAGTGTCTCTGTGGGGCTCTGACATCCCCACCCATAGCTCCAATGTCCCCCACAGGACTCTTGTCCCCCATACTGTCACTGCTGTCCCCTTCTCTCCTAGGTGTGGGCACAAGGAGGCTGTCTTCTTCCAGTCGCACAGCGCCAGAGCTGAGGTGAGGTGACCCCCCCAAAGCTGTCACTGCGCCCCCCCATGTGTATCCCTGCCATAATCGCCCTGACTCCTGCCCCCAGGATGCCATGAGGCTCTATTATGTCTGCACCGCCCCACACTGTGGCCACCGCTGGACTGAGTGACAGTGCCTGGAGATGGTCCTGGACCCCAAAATCACCACAGATCATGGTCGCTGCCCCAAAACCACAGCCCATCTGCCTCCTAACCCTGGGTCTGTCCCCCCTGTATGCACTGGGGTGGCATTTCTGTGCCAGTAAAGGTTATTTTTGGCAGTGGGATGTGTTTGTGGCTCTGTGGGATGGCGGGGGGGGCAGCTCTGTGTGGTCTGGGGAGGCTGCCGGGGGGAACAGTGCCAAATGGGGTGCTTTGGGGTGCATGTGGCCATGGAGGGGCTGTCACTTGTAGGGGTGTCACAGCTGTAGGACCCAAATAGTCCACAGCAGCCACAAATCATTTGTGATAGACCCCAAGCTGCATCCCTGGTACTCCCAAATGCTCCACTGGGCACCACATTGCACCCCCGTCACACCAAAAGGTCCCCACTTAGGCCTGAATTGCAGCCATGGGCCCCCAAATTGTCCCCAGTGCCCCCGATTGCCCACTGCACCCTTGTTTGCCTCCCCAGTTGCCTGTGGGGGGCACCATATTGTAGTCCTGCTGCCCTGAATTGCCCTTTTGGTCCTAAATTGCCTTCTGGGCACCCTAGATTACCCCTGCCATGCCCCCAAATTGCCCCCACTATGTCTCAAATCACTCGACCAAGCCTTCAGTCTCCTTTCCCTCACCAGATATTTGGGCTTGGAGTGGATGAGATGGAAACTGGAGGAAAAAAAATGCATCCAAGTGACCCCCAAATGGTTTAAAGTTAGATAATTGCCTAAAAAATTCCCAGTTTTAACAGCAGGGACCTGGATGGGAGTGAGAGGTCCTGGTAAGGATTCTGGGGCACTTTGAGGTGAAAGTAGTTAAATCTTAGAGAACTGTTTAGGAAAAAAAAACCAAAAAATTTACCCAGGAAAGGGGCTCAGCTCCCCCATACCTTGATTTCAAGCATTTCAGGGCAGCTACCCTCCGGACCAGATCCATGTGGGAGTTGGAGCTGTGCCAGGGTCTCAGGGTAAGGCACTGGCAGCAGTGCCAGGCTGTTGGTGCTGGCCTTACCGTGACAGGTCACAGTCACTTCCATCCAGCCAAAAGGCTGGTCAGTGCAGTCCTTGCCTGGAGGAGGTCCTGCTCAGTGGCCCAAGCACAGCAGGTGAGGGGTTCCTTTGTCACCCCAGTTCTTTACTGGGGAGTTAATTCACCCCCTGGCAGCTCAGTGCTGACATATGCTGCAAGCAGTGGGTTTTGGGAATCTGAGCCCACTGTCTCTCCAGGTCTCGTGGCTTCTCAGAGGAAAGACTCTTGTTACTCAGGATTCCTTGGTGAAGGAGAAGCTTTTCCACCAGGAAGAGCTGGTAATCGGGAAGCTTTGACCCGGGGCTCGCTGGCGATACCCCAGAATTTATCCTGCAGCAGTTTCTGGACACTAAGTGCTCCCTGGAGCCTGAACAACCCCAGGGATTGCCCCGACCCAAGGGCAGGACCTTCCACCTGGCCTTATTGAACTTCATGAGGTTCACGCAGGCCCACTCTTCCAGACTGTCAAGGTCCTTCTGGACAGCATCCTTTCCTTCCAGGATATCAAGTGTATTTGCACAAGTGTTTTATCACACGTGGATCCAGTGCATTTGGACTCTACCTGCTGGTAGGATTTGGCAACGTTTGTGCTGCTAAGTTAAAGAGCTCCCAGGCAAGGGTGGAACCCATCAAACCAGAGAGGTCAGGAGGGAGGACAGTCCACAGCATGCAACTTGGTAGCTGCAAACACCCACATGCAGGGAGGAGCCAGGCAAGCAAGATCTCAGCTGAAAGAGGGGAGATTGAGGTGAGATCTTAGGGAGAAATGTTTTCCTGTGAGGGTAGGGAGGCAGGTTTGGCTCGTGGATGAAATGGTGTAAGAGCCATCAAAAAGGAGAAAATACCACAAAATTTATTTTCCTGGGTAGTTTGTATTTTGCCAGGCCCCCCTGGTTTAGCCGAGCTGCCCTTCAGCCCCCTCTCACCTGCCCAAAGTGGAATTTCTGTTGAGTGGCGTGGCTGTACCGACTGCTGGGCAGGAGTGGCTGCTCGTTATTGGGGTTTTAAGGGGATTTTTTTAAGGGAATTCTTGTCTGCCCCGTGGGAGGGGCCGCTCGGGGTCTGCTCTCCTGTGCCGCCGCCGCCTGGAAACCGAGGGAAAAGAGCCCGGAGCGCGTTATCCTGGAAGGGCGCGGAATTCCCGGTGGGAGGCGCTCCCCGTGCAGACCTCCGCGGCCCCAGGGCGGGGGGTCCCCAGCCCCCCTCGCACTGCGCGGAGCGTCTCGGACATCCCGACGGGCGGTGGCGAGCGGGGGTCCCTGCCCGGCCCCGCGGAGGCTCCTGCTCCCTCGGGCGCCTCTTCCCATCGCCTCCCACCTTGTCCGTAGAGCCCGTCGAGTGGTTTATCTTCAGATCGTTGGTATTTGTTTATATACGGATTATTTCCATCTAAATTATTTAAATTTATTTATATTCAGAGTATTTGTTTTCATTTTATTTTTATTCGGATTACCTCTAAATCAGATTATTTATCTTATACTCAGATAATTTATTTTTATTTATTCCAATTCAAACTGTTTCATGTTATTTATTTCAGTCTTATTTATATTCTGATTATTTAATTCAGATTATTTCGATTTGGATTATTTAATTCAGGTTCTTTCTAGTCAGATAATTTATTTTCCATTATTTCCATTCAGATTATTTTAATTATATTTATATTCACGTTGTTTCTATTCACCTTATATTCCATTTATTTACATTCTGGTTACTTAATTTGGATTATATACACACATCTGGTTTATATTGAACTTATTTGCACCAAGACAACGTATTTTTAGTGTATTTATTCACACTATGGCTGTTCAGTGAGTGCCCTCCCTCCGTGGGATCAGGGGCTGCGAGTCGGTGGTGCGAGGAGCCCAGCTGCCCTCACTCTCTTTGTTTGGAGCCTATGGGAGAGTGGGACCCCGGACATGGGGCCGAGGGGCCACCCCTGTGTGTCCCTGTGGTGACAGAACGGAGGTCACTGCGGGGGAAGAACCAGCCCTTTTAGGGGGTCACCCCTGGGCTGCGGTCATCCCCAGCCAATGTCATCCCTTAGACAGGTATCCCCCCCCAGCATTGCCATCATCCTGGGACCAGTGTCACCTTTGGGGTGGCATCGCCTCCAGCCAGCGTCACCCTTGGTCTTGTGTCATAACACAGGCTGGCATCACCCCTGGGCCAGTGTCATGCCTGGGCTGATGTCACCCCCAACCAGCGTCACCCTTGGTCTTCTGTCACACCCTGGGCTGGCATCTCCCCATGGCCCATGTCATCCCTGGTCTAGTGTCATGCTCCAGGCTGGCATCACCCCTGGGCCAGTGCCACTGTCAGGCTGCTGTCTCCCTGGGTGGCCATGTGTCCTCAGTTAAGCCAGGCCCATGTCCCAGCTGCCAGCAGCATCCCAGGGTCCCCACCACCACCCTGGAGACAGGACCACGGGCACCTTCACACCTCACAGCATCCTGGGAGGAGGGGTCCCACAGTGGGGATGACAGGGTGGCAGTGCAGGATGACAAACAAACCAGGGGACATCGGGGTGGGGGAGGTCAGTTCTTGAACATGTCACACAGCAGCTTCTCCATGGGTGTGTTGCCGATGGTCCGGCGGAAGAAGAGCAGCTCCACACGCTCAGAGGAGATGAAGCGCAGCGCGGGGAGGAGCAGCAGCAGCTTCCCAAACCTGGAGGATGGAGCAGTGGTTGTGGGCAGGTGGCCCCACCCCTGGTGTCACCCATGGGGACATGGGGACAGTAGTACCTGACAGGTTGCCCGGGATAGTGAGAACGGTTGTGCTGGCCCAGCATCACCTGCGATTGGTCCTGCAAGTTCTCCACCTGTTCGGGGTCCTTCAAGCCACGTGTCTCTGCAGGGACAAGGGTGTGACAGAGTGGTGTGGGGGCATGGGGACAGGCAGCAGCTGGTGCTGGTGGGTCCCCTCACCTGGTTTGAAAAGCACCACCGCCTTCATGCAGGCAAATTCAGTGGGGTCAACTGCCAACACCTTGAAGCGGCCAAGGGTCTCCTGCAGTGCCCGGACATCCAGGGCAGCTGGTAGCAGCTTTCCTGGGGCCAGCTCAGGGACAGCCAGCAGCGGGCAGCTCTCCAGAGGCATGGACCACTGAATGGCACAGAGCAGGAACAGCTCGCTCCACGCTTCCTCCAGCAGGATCACCTGAAGAGAGGAAAGGAGCCCCAAAAACCTCTGTCACCCCAAAGACTCCAGCACCTGAAGCCACCATGATTGGTTGAGCTGAAGAGCATCTTCTGGGAGGGAACCCCCAAGACCCTGCAGTGAATGTTCTGGGGATGTTCCAACTATCCTCATCTGACTGGTTGCTTACATTTTCAGGGGTCCCCAGTGCCCCATGGGTGTCCCCAAGCCTACCTGGTCACGGAAGGGCAGGTTGGAGAAGACAGGCAGGTTTTTGGCCCATTTCACTGCCATGAAGAGGAGACGTGCCGAGGTTTCGTAGACGTTTTCAGGGCTGGCTGCTGGATATGGTGCTACCTGGTACTCGCCAGCTGCCCGTTCTGGCTCACTGCCCGTCACATCCACTGTCTCATCAGCTGTGGGGACAGAAGGGGACATCGGTACTCGCTTCACTGTGAGGACAACACCCACAGGTCACCTCCTCACCGGTGGCCACTCACCGTCCTCAGGCTCCAGCTTGGCACAGGTCTCAGCTGTCATCAGGCTGGCCATGAAGCGATGGTTGGTGGGTGGTGTGGGTGCTTGGGGACCTGGAGGGATGGTGACAGTGGCACCAGGACCACAGGGAGCGGAGCAGGGAGTGGGAGGGACCTCACGAGTGGTGGCCACGTGCTCAGGGGGCAGCTCAGCATCCAGCTCGATACTGTCCAGCCGGACCTGGGCTGTGCTGCGGGGCTGGCGCTCATTCTGCACGGCTGCAAGGACAAGGTGTCATCAGCACCAGCCACTCTGCTATCAGCCCTGCCACCCATCATCATGTGTCCTCCACACATCTCACCATCCTTGTTCATGCCAGCTTGCAGGCACTTCTTGAGCCGACAGGCCTGGCACTGGTTACGGTGCGCCTTGTCCACTGGGCACAGCCCTGTCCCCGCCTGGCACCTATGGGGAGAGGTGGCAACCAGCTGCAGCCCCTGGGGCATCCCATCCCCCCAGGTTGTCCTTTCCCCTTGGGTGCCATTCCCTGGGGCATGCTTTGTCCCCAGTGGGTGTCTTCCCCCCCTAGTGGGTGTTCACCACCCAAGGGGCACTACAACAGGCACCCTGTCCCCAGTGGGTGCCCTGTCCCTGCCATGGGTGCACTGCCCCAGTGAATCCCCTGCCTTGATGGGCATCCAGCCCGGACATCACCTTCCCACATGTCCGATGCCCGTCTGCTGGTCCCTGCCCTGCTGGGTGTCTGTCCCATGGGTCCCTACTCCACTGGGTCCCTGTTCCCCCTGGTCTTTGTCACGCTGGGGGTGTATCCCCAAGGTCTCCATCCTGCTGGGTATCTATCCCCTGGTGCCTGCCCCACTGGGTGCCCATCCCTTGGGGTTCCTGCCCCTCTGGGTGCCCATTCCCTGGGGTCCTTGCCCAGCCAGGGGTCTGTCCCTCTGCATGTCTATCCCCTGGTTCCTGTCCCTTTGGGTGTCCATCCTGTGGGTCCCCACCCCACCCGATGTCTGTCTTCCTAAGTCCCTGCCCCACTGCGTGTCTATCCCTGGGTCCCCCTCCTGCTGGGTGCCAGCCCTCCTGGTCTCTGCCCATGCCATACCCACCTGTAGATCAGCTTCCTGCGGACGCTGCGCTTGAAGAAACCGCTGCAGCCATTGCAGGCGTAGATGCCATAGTGCTTCCCACTGCTGGTGTCCCCACACACCTTACACAGTAGCACGGGGCTCAGCGCCTTGCCGGGGGCCGGGCTCAGCCCTGTGGGAGCAGAGATGCCGCATTCAGGGTGACTGTGGACACTCAGATGTCCCTCGTTTCTCCAACCAGTCTCCACTACCCCACAACGCGCTGGTGATGGAGTGGGTGGTTTCCACCTCTGCTGGTCGAGCCCAGGAACATGGATTGGGGTACCTCAGGGACTCGCAAGTGTTGCACACAGGTTCAGCATCTCCTGGTGCTCCAGCACCTGGGATGGTGCGAGATGAGCTCTCATGGGACTTCCAGAAGGGAATGAAATGTTCCTAGGGATGGGGACACCAGGTTTCCTTGGGAAGGGCCATGACTGGTGACCCAAGGTTACTGGAGAAGGACCACAGCTGGAGCACTGGATCCTAGGGTCATGGCAGGGGCCACAGGGACCCTGGAAAAAGATCAGGGGCCATGTGCATCCAGGAGAAAGTTGTGGCTGGGGACTGCAGTCCTCCCATAAAAGGGCCAAGCTGGGGATCCCAGGCACCCTGGAGAAGAACCATGATGAGGATCCTTGTCATCACGGAGAGCATTGGGGTTGGAGACCGAAGGTATCCTGGCCCAGAGAAGGGCCACAATGGAGACCCTCATCATCTTGGAGAAGGGTGATAAATTAACACCCCAGGCATCCAGCAGAAGGACCACAACGCAGACCCTGGGTATCTTGGAGAGGAATCATGATGAGGACCCCTGCCATCCCTGAGAAGGACCATGGTTGGGACCCCCACCATCCTGGAGAAGGACCCCAGGTATCTTGGAGAAGGACGTTGATGGAGGACCCTGCCATCCTCAAGAAAGATCCCCACCAGCGCCCATGGTCCTGCCATGTGGTACCCCGTCAAGCAGCACAGCACCTCTTACCCGTGGGGCTATCGTCCAGCCCAGTGCTCACCACCGACCCCGTGGGCGATGCAGCCATGCTGTACCCGGCGTCCCCGACCGGTCCCTCTCCCCTCCCTCCAGTGGGCTCCGGCGCGGTGTGGGTGCTCTGTGGGCAGCGGGGCTCTTGCCTTGCTCTCTTCAAGGCAGCTCAGCAGCAGGCGCTGTGTAAGCAGCCGCCTCTTTGTCACCCTCTTAATCTTTAGTGTCTGCACGGGGCGGGGGGGTGGGGGATCAATCAGCCACGCGATGAAGAATTAAAAAGGTGCTGAGCCCCAGCCCTGTAACCCTAAACCCTGCGACACCCAAGCCTCCCCGCTGCGGGCCACCCTGAGGATGTCACCCTGCCACCATGCGTCCCCCCAGCACTGTGAGGCTGAGATTGCAGTGGAGTGGGGGAGATGGGGCTCAGGGTAAGGAACTCCATACATGTCCCCCCTCCTTGGGACCCACGGGGTCCTATAAGCGCATAAGCCCTTTGCTAAGGCGGTTAGAGGGGAATAACGAAAAGTGGTAATTAAGGGGGGCTAACTTCCCTGCCCCCAAGTAATTAATTACTGGTCCTGACGGCAAGGGGAGGGGGAATGCTTGGTGGGCCCCTCCAAAGCGGCTTAGCTGCCATGTTCAGCACGGAGCACTCCCCATGCCTCAGTTTCCCCTCCTTAGGGGACATGAGGGCCCCCGAAGGTGCTGGGCTGGGGCTGCTGACGCCGCAGCAAGTGGGGGCCAGGTGGCCCCTGGAGTTACGCAACCACCACTAAACCCTCTCCCTGACAAGGCAGCACAATTTGGGATTTGAGGGCTTTAGCCGCTAAACCCCCCCTGCCCAGCTCAGGAGGATGGCCACCGTCACCCAGCCCAGTTTGTCCTTAGGGATGGGCTGGGCTGCAGCCAGGGTCCCCAGCCCTCTGTGTCCCACCCGGGATGGGGCTCAGCCTATGGCCCTGGGGGAGGCAACCCAGGGGACAGCACGCTGGCAGCTGGTCCCTGCTGAGGGCTTGCAGCAGCAACACCAGCGGATCTGGGGCTGGGGGTCACCCCTCTGTCATCCTTGTCTGCTGTGTGGCTCCATCCTGCTGCCCGAAGCATTCCTCTGTCATGCTACCTGCAACCTCCATTCATCTCCCCTGCGTGCAGCATTGCTCCGACCTCCCTTGCCTGAGGCATGGCTCCATCCTTGTCTGTGCCATTGCTCAGCCTCCCTGCCTGCAGCACGGCTCCATCCTTGACTATAGCGGGGCTCCATCATCTTTGCCTGCAGCACCCCTCCACCTGCAGGGCTCCTCTGTCCCACTGGGATGCCCCATCCCACCCCACAGCCCCGTGTCCCGCAGCAGGCCCTGACCCAGATCTCTGACAGCCACCATCTGCAGCAGCGGCCACCCTCCTCCCTCGGCAGAATTATGACGCTGGGCTAATGCGGCCAGAGCAAGCTGTCACCTCGCCCTGCCGGCCCCTTGTCTGCAGCTTAGTTGCCTCCAAACCCTTCAACAGAGCTTCACCTGTGGGTGAAACCACCCCGCTGCCCCACTCAGAGACACTGGGAGCACCTGCACGCAGGGTGCCAGCCCACCCATGGGTGAGGTGCAGTGCCCAGTGCCAGGGGATGCCGGGGAGCGGCTGGCACGTCGATACATGCTGAGTCAGCTAATTTGCCCATCTCTTCCTCGCCGTCAGGTAAAAGCCAGCTCTGGGGCTGGGATTTGGGAGAGTGATTAGCCCACCAACCATCTGCTGCTGGCCAATAATCAGCACACCCAGGAAAGCCAATAATTACAAAAATATGGTTTCCCACCCTGTTTCTTCATTTCCCCCAGCTGGATGATGTCCCCAGGGTGGGGTCCCCATGGAGCTGCACCTGTGGCCCTTCTAAGGCTCAGCACCCCATGAGGACTGAGGGGACCTGACCTGTCCCTGTTTGGGAACACCTTGTGCAGGCCCAGCACCACCAACGAGGGGCTGCAGGATGGCGGTGAAGAAGCAAACGTTAAAGCCCGCAGCAGGGTCGTGACTCGGCTCAGTGACAGACGCTGGGGCAGATGCCACAGGATTACCCAGCCTAAAACCTTGGGATCTGCCCCTGTTCCCCCCACAGCAGGCAGAGAGCTTTTAATTACTAATTTACTAATTACCCAAAGATGCTGCTGATGGGGTTGAAAACCGTGGTCAAGAGCAGCCCCAAGGCTCCAGCCACCCTAATCCCAGCAGCCATGGGGCGATGATGGACGTGCCCTGGGCAGGGGACAGCTCAGCTGCGGACATCGGGTGACCCAGGGAGGCACTGCCACCCTGTCAGTCCTACTGCTGCTAGCGATGGCACAGAGTGGTAGGGAATGGGAGGGGACAACGGGGACAAGGAGGGAATGGTGGAGACCAGGAGAGGACAGGGGGCTAAGGAGGGTATAGCGGTGATCAGGAAGGGGTGGTGAGGTCCAGGAGGATACAACAGGGATCAAGGGGAGATGGTGGGAATCAAGTGGATAAGATGGGAAGCAGAAGGAGACGTTTGGGACTGAGGGGAGATGGTGGGGACCAGGAGGGGTTGATAGACACCAGGAGGAGATGATGGGGATGAGGGGGGGATGACAGTGACCAGGAGGGGACAACAAGGATCAGGAGGGGATAATGAGGACCATGAGGAGACGGTTCAGATTGGGACAGAGTGATTTGGAATAAGGAGGAAACGATGGGAACAAGGATGGGATGATTGGGAACCGGAACGGGACCAAAGGGACATTGCGCTGACCAGGAAGGGATGACAGAGACCAGAAGGTGATGATGGGGACCAGGAGAAAACAAGGATCAGGATGGGGTGACAGGGACCAGGAGGATATGATGAGGACTAGGAAGGAATGATGAGGATTGAGGGGGATGATGGGAACATGGGTGTTTTTATGGTGACTAGGAGACAACGATGGATGGCAGAGAGCAGGATGTGCCAACAGGGACCAGGAGGGGGATGATGGAGACTACAATAGGACAATATGGACCATGTGGGGATGATGGGGACCAGGAAGGTATGATGGGAATCATGAGGGAGCAGTGGAATGCAGTAGGGGTTGATGGGGACCAGGAGGGTAAGATGGGGACCAGGAGGGTAAGATGGGGACCAGGAGGGTACGATGGGGACCAGGAGGGGAGGATAGGGACTGGGAGGGGACAATGGTAACAGAGAGGGGCCAAGGGGCTGACAAGGACCAGGAAGGGATGTTGGAGGCCAGGAGGCATCACTAGGGACCAGAAGGGAGTGGTGAGAAGGGAAGGACGTATCAGGAGGGGACAAGAGCAACCAGAAGATGACACAACGGTCTGGGAGGTTGCAAGATGGCAATGGGACTGGAGGTGACTGGGAAGGGTTAATGCAGCTGCCTGGCACTGTATCCAGACTGGCTCTGGTTTCAGCTGTAATTAGCTCTTGTTTACTGGAGGCTCTGTGATAAATGATGCTGTGGAGGCTGCCCAATGACAGAGGGTGACAGATCCAGTCATCCATCCCAAGCCCTGCCAAAGCCTTTGCTGACCCCCAGCACAAAGATTAAAGTTTAATGTGGCTCCACAGCTGACCCTGGGCGTGTGGCTGTCCCTTGGGCTACCTTCAGGGCAAGAGATGTTCTGGCTCCAAGAGGTGTTTCAGCACCAGCCTGTTGGCCACCAGATATCAGCGCATCATAGCCATGGCGCTGTTTCACGACCCTGTTGGAATCACTGAAGGTGTCCATTGATGAAATGTCATCTCAGGTTTAGTTTGTACCCCCGGGACTGGCCCCATGGTGCTGGGACCGGTGGGGCCGGTCAGTGTGGTCTGGGCACATTCCTGGGCACTGGTGGAACCACGTGTGGGTGCCAAGAGCCAGAGTAGCACTTGGTGGTGCAGGTAGAGGTCCTGCTCTGCAGCCACCTTTGGAGCTGGCAGCTGCTTGGGGACCACGGCAGAGCAAGGGGACTGTAGAGGTGAGAGAGCCGGGCACGGCAGGAGGACCGGGGCTGGCACAGAGCATGAGGCTCTGGGTTGTGTCTCGGCGGGGTGATGCGGCACACAGCTCTCCGGGGACAGAGAGGGCCCCCTGTCCCCAGTGCTCTGGTCATCAAGTTTTCTCCTTGCAGATGGATTTCCTAGCCCAGGTAATGAGGGAGCCAGCAGGAGAGCACCCACGTCCAGGCGGACCTATCCCTTTGCCACGGCAGCCAGTGCCTGTGGACCCAGAGTCTGGGACCTGCCCAGTGCTGAGTCTGAGGGTGCAGGGGGTCCTGGAAGGTTGCTGTGGGCTGGGGGTGGGTGCCAACAGAGGTGTGTGCTGGCAAGAATGGATGCTACCAGTGCTGGGTGCAAGCTGGTATGGGTGCTACCAGGGGTGAGTGCCAGCAGGGGTGGGAGGCAGTGGGAATGGGTGCCAACAGAGAGGGATGATATCAGCGGCTGGTGCTAACAGAGGCTGGTGCTAACAGGGGTTGGTGCTAGCAGGGATGGGTGCTAACAGGGGCGGGTGCCGGCTGAGATGGGTGCTAACAGGGATAGGCTCTAGGAAAGGATGTGTGCTAGCAGAGGATGCGTCCCTGGTGTACTCTGCCCCTCTCCCCACAGGTAATCAGCCTGGTGCGGACCCTGCAAGCCCCGGATGGGCCATTCCTCCAGCCCCGGCGCTGGCTGGGCTCTTGGGTGCGACAGGTTTGGGGGAGTTGTCACAGGGTCCCCATCAAGAAGCTCGGGCCGGGGGGAGGGAGCAGCGTGGGCAGGGGCTGTGCCATGACACTGGTGCTCCGGGTCCCATCTCCCTGGTGCCACCAGGGCTGATGCCCAATTTTTATCCCTCCAGGTGGGCAGCTCCAGGCAGGTGAGTGCCAGCGTCCTCTCCCAGCCCACAACACTCGCCTCACCCCTGTCTCAGCAGGGCCAAGTCCAGCATCCCTTGCCTTCCTCTCAGCACCCGTGGGTGCTCAGTACCTAGAGGACATGGCCCCTTCCCAGAGAGCCATCTTGGTAGACACTCAAGCTGTGCCCAAGCCACCAGGGATGGGCGTTGAGCCAGTGGGTTGGTGACACTGCTGCTGTCCCCAGGGCACCAGTGGCCCTGAAATATTCACGGGTCCCCAGGCAGCGGTCGGGGCGGTAAGCACAGCAGCGTTCTTCCTCTGCGAGGGGCTACTGGGCCAACACTTCGATGTGGTCCCCGATGGTGTGGTCGAGCCCCAGCCTGGGGACCTCTTTCTTTTTCCCCTGGCCTCGGGGGGGCCTGGCTGGTGGGGAGCACATGCCGGTGTCTACTGTGGTGAGGGGGAGATCATCCACCTGGAAGGTGAGCCCCAGGAAGTGGTCATGGTGTTGGAATATCCCTATGGAAGAGAGAGAGTGTACAGCCACCCCTCCGACACGCAGGCAGCTCGGGAACATCTCCGTCAGGGATTGTGGCCAAGCACGGCAAGAACCACCTCCTGCGGACTCGGGGTCCAGCCAAGGTGCTGCGGAGGAAGGAAGGGCTGGATGTGGCCACCCTGCAGCACCGGATCCGAGTGGCCATGGACCAGGCGGTGGAGTACGACGCCATCACCTACAACTGCATCCACTTCGCCCTCTCCCTGCTTGGGCTGGGCCAGCTCGCTGGTGCCACGGTGGGTGCTACCACCTTGAGGAACCCTGGCTTCCACCCCACCGAGTGTCACCACAGCCCAGCCTCTCTCTCAGGTGTCTCCAGCACTGCAGTGATGGAGGCAGCGACGCACCCAGGGAACAGCCGGGGCTGGAGCACCCTTCCGTGGGGAAACGGAGGATCCTTCCATGGGGGACCAGCCTTGTGCTGGTGGCTTTGGAATCCCTCTCACATGGCAATAAATAGTTGCAAGGAGACCCTGTGCCAATTCTGTTTGCTATCTGTTGTTTTCGCTTTTGCTTTCCCTTACTCAGAAGGCAGCTCCTTTCCCCAAAACCGCTGACAAGGGATATCCAAGCCCTGGTGCTGCTACCCTTTCCTGTCTCCCTTAAAGGCAGCTGCGGCTCTTCACTTCCAGAGGCAAACAGATGCCTCTTTCGCTGCCCCCATTTGGTTTGGAGCCTCAGAATAAATAAGTCTCCGGGCTGCTGGCTTGCAAACTGGCCAAGCAGCTGGGCCAGGTGTGGCTGGAGCTCAGTCACCAGCAGTGGCCCCCAGGGACCCTTGCTGGCTCCAGGCTGGGGTGTGGGAAGGTCTCTAGGAGGTGGGGGGAGGTCATTGCAGGCTGTGCATTCCTGGAGATGTCCTGCAGCTCCTCTAGCTGAAGAGCATTTCCAGGATCTCCCATGTTTCCAGGATCTCCTATGTTGCCTCTATCCATTCCCAAACTTCATATTCAAGGCGGAATCAGCAAATTAACCCAGTGTCCGAGAAGTGGAAAAAAACATCCAGGGGTTTCCTGGATTTTGTTCTGGTTTTCTGTTTTGCCCCCAGCCTTCCTCAGCCTCTTGTGTACATCAGGAGAGATGTGAGGGCAGGTTTGGCACTGGCACTGGTCTGTGGGTAGCGGAGACAGCAGCAGGCGCAGCTATGATCCCGGCACACTTACAGCTTTCTCTTGCAAGTTGAAATGTCGAATGAAGAAGCAGATTGTCATGTCAGTGGGGCCGTGACTGCCCCCAGTGTCATCCCTCCCCAGCAGAGCTCTGGGGTTCCCCAGGAAGGCTGGGATCTCTAGGAGAGGTGTAGTCCCTTGGGAAGGCTGGGTTGTTTGGGGGGGCTGGGGTACCCAAGTGGGCTGGGGTAACTGGGAAGACTGTGGTGTCCTTAGAATGGCTGGGTTCCCAGGAGAGATGATGATTCTGGGAGGGCTGGCATCCCCTAAAAGGGATGGGCTTACCGGGGATCTGGAGTCTCCAGGAGGACAGTCGGGGTCCCCAGGGAGGCCCTAGTCCCAGGCAGGGCTGGGATCCCCAAGCAGTCGCTGGGGTCTGGGGAGGAAGGGGAAGACCCTTTGGGTGGAAAACTGGTTGGATGTCTGGGCGCAGAGAGTGGTAGTAAATGGAGTTAACTCCAACTGGAGGCCAGTTCCAACCGGTGTCCCCAGGTCTCAGTGCTGGGTCCAGCCCTGTTCAATGTCTTTATCAATGACCTGGATGAAGGCATCGAGTGCATCCTTAGCAAGTTTGCAGATGACACCAAGCTGGGTGGAAGTGTGGATCTGCTGGAGGGTCAGGAGGCTCCAAAGGGATCTGAACAGGCTGGACCACTGGGCAGAGACCAATGGGATGAGGTTTAACAAGGCCAAATGCCGGGTCCTGCACTTGGGGCACAACAACCCTGTGCAGTGCTACAGACTAGAAGACTGGCTAGAAACCTGCCTGGAGGAGAGGGACCTGGGGATGTTGGTTGACAGCTGACTGACCATGAGCCAGCAGTGGCCCAGGTGGCCAAGAAGGCCAATGGCATCTTGGCTTGGATCAGAAACGGCGTGGCCAGCAGGTCCAGGGAGGTTCTTCTCCCTCTGGACTCGGCACTGGTGAGACCGCTCCTCGAATCCTGGGGTCAGTTCTGGGCCCCGCACCACAAGAAGGATGTTGAGGCTCTGGAGTGAGTCCAGAGAAGAGCAACGAAGCTGGTGAAGGGGCTGGAGAACAGGCCTTATGAGGAGCGGCTGAGAGAGCTGGGGGTGTTTGGCCTGGAGGAGGCTGAGGGGAGACCTCATTGCTCTCTACAACTACCTGAAAGGAGGTTGTGGAGAGGAGGGAGCTGGGCTCTTCTCCCAAGTGACAAGGGACAGGATGAGGGGGAATGGCCTCAAGCTCCACCCGGGGAGGTTCAGGCTGAACATCAGAAAAAATTTTTCACAGAAAGGGTCATTGGGCACTGGAACAGGCTGCCCAGGGAGGGGGTTGAGTCGTCTTCCCTCGAGGTGTTTAAGGGACGGGTGGATGAGGTGCTGAGGGGCATGGTTTAGTGTTTGATAGGAACGGTTGGACTCGATGATTCTGGAGGTCTTTTCCAAACTAGTGATTCTGTGATCCTGGGAACGCTGCAGGGTCCACAGACAGGACAGGGGTCTCTACAGCGGCTGGGGGGTCCAACCTAGCGCAGGGGATCCCCGTTAGGGTGCAAAGCCACCCCCCACCCCCGCGCTGGTCAGGGAGGGGTCGGGCTGCCTGGGCCCTGCCCCTCCGAAACCGCGGACCCCGGGGGGCGCGGGGGGCGGTCCGGCCCCGCCCCCGCTGACATCAGCCCTGGCGCCCGCGTCCCCGCGCGTCCCCGTCGCATCCCGCCATGGCGGCCGGCCCGGCGTACGGCGAGGAGAAGGGCGGCTCCTCCAGCCTGGGCGAGCCCGAGTACGGGCACGACCCCGCCAGCGGCGGCATCTTCGCCGCGGATTACAAGAGGTGCGGGCGGGGGGCGCTGCGGGCAGAGCCGCGCCGGGCCCGGGGGCACCGGGGTGGGAGGGGAGGGGATGGAGAAAGGGATGGAGATGTGGACCGGGATGGGGGTCGGATGGGGTTAGGGGTGAGATGGGGATGGGATGGGCATGGGGGACAAGGATGGGGATGGGGATGCGGACCAGGGTGAGGATGGGGTGGAGACAGGGATGGGGATTCGGTCACGCCGCAGCCACTGCAGGTTGCAAAGTGGGGCCGGGGCGGGACCAGAATGGGAATGAGGATGGAGACCACGACTGGGATGTGGACAGGGATGGAGACGCAGTCATGCCACCACCACTGCAGGTTATGAAGGCCAGGGAGGGTTTTGGGGGGGAAACTGTGAGGGTTTGGAACTGGAGGATGTGTAGCCCCTCCCCCGCATCCCCCTCCATCCCTGGTCTGGGGGCACCCCAGGGACACGCTGGGTCCCGCAAAGCTCTGCTGGCTCCTGTGGGTCTTATGGAGGTGCCTGGGTGACGGCACTTTCCCCACCCCCTCCTGAGGTCCCCAGCGAGGGGTAGGGGTACTGAGAAATGTCACCCTGTGTGTTGCAGGTGGCTGGAGGAGGGGATAGGGATGCAGAGGAATGTTGGGGGGAGTCCCTGGAGCTGTGGGAATTTGGGAGTCCCAGCATCCCCCCAGTCCTGGCACTACCCCCACTCTGGCACTATCCCCCCATCCCCGACCCCCACTGGCAGCGTCCCATGAGCCCTCTGGCCATGTCCCTCACTCTGGTGGTGTCCACAGCCCTGACCCCGGAGCAGTGTCCCCATCCCCTGTGTGCTCCCCTTTCCTGGATTCTGTCCGCTTGTGGCCATACCAGGTCTGTCACTGTCCCCGCGGGCCGTGCATGGCACATTGGGCAGCAGAAATGCCCCCACAAACCTCACCCCATCCCCAAAGTGTGACACCCACTGGTGTCCCATTCTGCCACCCCACCACCCAGGTAGATGCCCATCGTGACGTGGGGTCCCTGGCCAGGACTGCGTGCCTCCAGCACCTGGGGAAGGAGCCATCTGCACTGTCCCCAGGCCCCAGCTGCAGGATGGGTCTCACCTGGGACGTGACACCCCGGGGTGGCCTTGTCCACTGGGAAGGGCGTTGATCAAAGGGCTTCTATCGCAGCTGCAACCCAATGCCTGCATCAGGTTTCAGCCAGGAGGAGGAGCGGGGCCACAGCCCAGCCACTGTCCTCAGGGCTACCAACCCTGCCCAAAGCCATGCTGGCTCTGCCACCAGTGCAGAAGCTGCTGCGGCAGCTCCCGGTGGGGCCAAAACCACCGGTGGGTGGTCACGCAGCCGAGGAGGTGACGAGCCCAGTGCTGGCCACCGAGGCCAGACAACCCATCTGCTACAGCGCCCTGCGAGCCGATGAGCTGCGGCCGCTCTCTGTCCCTGAGCCCACAGTGACCACTGGCACCGGGGCACCGCCGCGGTAAGACGCCTTCAAGGAGCCCCCCAGGGCCCTGCGGTGACGGTGGCTCTGGCTGAACATCGTCCCATGGGTGCCCCTCCCAGCTGCTGTGGGTGGATGCAGCCTTGCAAGGTTTGGTGGGGATGGATGTACTGTAGGAAAGTGGACAGTGGTGACAGCCGAGCTTACAGAAGGCTGGTGGCATTTTCCCAGCCTGGGAATGGGACTGGGGAGGGGCTCTGCGTCAGGGTGCACTGGTCTGTCCATGCCACTCTGCCCACGAGAGGACAAGGGACACTCAGCCAAGCCAGGCTGGTGGCTGGGATGGAGCCGATTGATGGGTGCCTGCTCCCTGGGAAGAGATTTGGGGACATCCCAGAGTGACACCCACAGCTGGGCTGGGGTCCTCATCCCAGCATGTGGGATGTGGCAGATCTGGGTGCCAGCACCATGCCAGTCCCTCCGACTCCTCTTTCATTGGCTGTAACCCAGCTCCTGCCCGATAAATATTGCATGATGAAGATTGGGTTGCCAGTCTGATGGCAAGCTGGGAGGGGAAGAAAAAAAATCTAGAAAAGGCTAAAAGTGGGTACAAATGGCTATAAATGAGTAAAAATGGGAAAATGGGATTTTTTTCCCCCCTGACACAATGCAGGCATGATGACCTCAAAGAGATGCTCGATAGCAACAAGGATTCACTCAAGCTGGAGGCCATGAAGAGGATCGTGGCGGTGGGTGTTCTTGCCACTAGCAGGGCCGTGCCAGGTTGTGCCACGCCAGTGGCCCTGTCTTACACCACTCCTTTACCCCCTAGATGATTGCCCGGGGGAAAAATGCTTCCGATCTCTTCCCAGCTGTGGTGAAAAACGTCGCTTGCAAGAACATTGAGGTGAGAAAGGTGTTGCGTGGCTCCTGTGGGTGCCAGGGTCTGATGCCTCCCCTGCAGGAGGATTTTGGGGATGGGACAGGTTTGGGAGGCTCTGAGGTGACCCCACCACCTTCACCCCTGCAGGTGAAGAAGCTGGTGTACGTCTACCTGGTGCGCTATGCAGAAGAGCAGCAGGACCTTGCCCTGCTCTCCATCTCCACCTTCCAACGAGGACTCAAGGTGGGTTGGTTTGGAGTCCCAGGGCATGGGGGAGAAATAAGGTCCCCACAGCCACACTGCAGTCCCCCACCTGTCCGCGCAGGACCCCAACCAGCTGATCCGCGCCAGTGCCCTGCGGGTCCTCTCCAGTATCCGTGTTCCCATCATTGTGCCTATCATGATGCTGGCCATCAAGGAGGCTGCCTCAGACATGTCTCCGTATGTGCGCAAGACAGCCGCCCATGCCATCCCCAAGCTGTACAGGTAACAGAGTTGGCTGCTAAATTTTGGGGTTACAAATAGGGACCCAATGCCAGGGTCTGGGCTGATCGGTGCAGGCAGAAATGGGCAGGGATGGAAAGGTTAGGGGCAGTTTGGTCCCGCCTTGTCCACCCCATTCTCCTCTTGCAGCCTTGACTCTGACCAGAAGGACCAACTCATCGAAGTGATTGAGAAGCTCCTGGCGGACAAGACTACGGTGAGCAGGGCACCACATCTCCTCTGCCTCTAAATCTGGGGATGTCACTGTCTCTGCTGACCCATTATCCTTATAGGGATGCAGAAGACCTCACCAAATTGGTGTCATGCCATCCATGCAGAGTGGGCATCCTTGCAGTTAGTTATGCTGTCCCCACCAAGCCAGCATCCTTGTGGTGATGCAGCCATCCCCACTGATCCAGTGTCCATGCAGGAATGCAGCCATACTCAGAGTCAGCATCCTCACAGGGATGACACTGTCTCCTCCAAGCCAGCATCCTCCTGGGAATGTCGCTTTCCCCACTGATCCAACATCCACATAGGGCTGCCACCATCCCCACCGAACCAGCATCTTCACAGTGATGCCACCAGTCCAGTGAATCACCCCAGGCTTTCCCTCCCCAGCTGGTGGCTGGCAGTGTGGTGATGGCATTCGAGGAGGTCTGCCCAGAGCGCATCGACCTCATCCACAAGAACTACCGCAAGCTCTGCAACCTGCTCATCGATGTGGAGGAATGGGGGCAGGTGGTCATCATCAATATGCTGACCCGCTACGCACGCACCCAGTTCCTCAGCCCCAACCAGAATGTGAGTGCGGGAGCCTTAGGGCGCCCTGGGAGCCTTGGGGTTCCCTGGTAGCCCCAGGGAGGTGGGGTGAAGGAGGTTGCTGTTTGGGGTTGCAAGGCATCTCATCTGCTGTCAGGAGTTCTTGCTGGAGGAGACCGCCGAGAAGGCTTTCTATGGCTCTGAGGAGGATGACACCAAGGATGCCAAGGCGGAGGCAGCCCCACTGGCCAAGCGCAAGCCCTATGTCATGGACCCTGACCACCGCCTGCTGCTGCGCAACACCAAGCCCCTGCTGCAGAGCCGCAATGCTGCGGTGAGCCCCACCTCCAGCCCTGTTCATCCCCAGAGGCCACCAGTGGTGTCCAGCATCCTAGCCTTCTGATGTCCCCACTGGCCAAGGAGCCAGCATGGTGCTTGAGGACACCTAAGGCTGGGTGTCCTCAGGGATGGGCTTTCGCCAGGTGCTGCATGATGGGAGTCTGGGAGACATCCCTTAGGGTGTCCCGGTGCTTGCCAGGTGATGTGCGGGTGTCTCCCTGCAGGTGGTGATGGCCGTGGCACAGCTGTACTTCCACCTGGCACCCAAGGCAGAGGTCGGCGTCATCGCCAAGGCACTGGTGCGGCTCCTGCGGAGTCACAGGTCTGTGGCACCTGGCCTTGCACTGGTCCCCACTGCCCTGCCAGCCCAGTTGGTGGGACCTACAGGGAGCCCCAAGACCCTGGGAGAGGCACCCCAAGGGACTGTATCCATGGGGACGTTCACTTGGGGCAAATAGCCAAAAAAAAAAAAAAAGACAGGCTTTTAGGCCTGGCTCAGCCCAGACACGGGGTGCCAGTGCCATGGTGGCACCAGCCTAGTAGTGGGTCCTGCTCCCATCTTCACAGGGGAATGCTGGGGAGGTCCAGCCCTGCCCTGCTGATGGTGGTACCCTCTTTGTCCCCATAGTGAGGTGCAGTATGTTGTGCTTCAGAACGTGGCCACCATGTCCATCAAACGGCGGGTGAGTGTCAGACTTGGTGTGGGAGAAGTTGGCCCTGTTGACTCTCAAGCGGAATGAGGGCTGGCCAGCAGGGTCACCAGGGCCAGCTCCCTGCAGGTAGCCTTGGTGATGGGGGACAGGGGTGGCAGTAATGCCACTGGCTGTGCTTGCAGGGAATGTTTGAGCCCTACCTGAAGAGCTTCTACATCCGCTCGACAGACCCCACACAAATCAAGATCCTCAAGGTAGGCTTTAAACACCCGGCAGAACCCACCACTGGTGCTTTGAGGCTTCATGGAGCCCTTCCCTGTGGGGCAGCTCTCCTCCATGCCTTGGGGACAGAAGGGCTGCTAGGACCTGGCACCATGCTGGCCTGCTGCCCATCTCTTCCTCTTTGTGCAGCTGGAGGTCCTCACCAACCTGGCCAATGAGACGAACATTTCCACCATCCTGCGGGAGTTCCAGGTATGCCGTGGCCATACTGAGGCTGCTGGGGTGCCACCTTGGCATGGCTCTGGGTGCCATAACACCACCATGGGGGAAATGGAGGAGAAGCCCAGCAGGAGTGGGCGGAAGCCATCAAGAGGAGTGGATTGAGGCCATGCCAACCCCAGGGGTGGCAATGAACCCCAATGTGTGACCACCACATGGGAGGATGCCCAGAACTGGCATGTAGGTGACATGTCATGTGTCTCCCCCATTGCTTGCACAGACCTACATCCGCAGCATGGACAAGGACTTTGTGGCAGCCACCATCCAGGCCATTGGGCGTTGCGCCACCAACATTGGCAAGGTGCGGGACACCTGCCTCAATGGCCTGGTCCAGCTCCTCTCCAACCGGGACGGTGAGTACTCGTGGAGTGGGTGAAACAGTGACTCCATCACTTACGGGGCAGGACCCTGCTGAGACCAGGTCTCTGCCTGCAGAGTTGGTGGTGGCCGAATCTGTGGTGGTCATCAAAAAGCTGCTGCAGATGCAGCCAGCCCAGCACAGTGAGATCATCAAGCACATGGCCAAGCTCACCGACAACATCCAGGTGGGTTGGGGCATTGCGTGACCCCAGGACTCAGGGGAATGGCAGCAGTGACATGTGCCTGGGGGCATTTTGCAGGTGCCGATGGCACGGGCCAGCATATTGTGGCTCATCGGTGAGTATTGCGAGCACGTGCCCAAGATCGCACCCGATGTGCTACGCAAGATGGCCAAGTCCTTCACCAATGAGGAGGACATCGTCAAGTTGCAGGTCATCAACCTGGCAGCTAAGCTCTACCTGACCAACTCCAAGCAGGTAGCGGGGATGTGGCCCAGTGGCGTGCCTTGGTTTCCCCACTGGGGAGGGAGAGGCTGGCCCTGAGCACATGCTCTGGCGCAGAGCAAGCTGCTGACCCAGTACGTCCTCAACTTGGCCAAGTACGACCAGAATTATGATATCCGCGACCGGGCTCGCTTCATCCGCCAGCTCATCGTGCCCACCGAGAAGAGCGGGGCCCTCAACAAGTACGCCAAGAAGCTCTTTCTGGCCCAAAAACCTGCTCCCATCTTGGAGTCCTCCTTCAAAGGTACCCACCCTGAGTTGTAGAGCATGGGGACACAGCACGAACTGTCCCCACAGTGCTGCATGGCTGTCCCCGTGCTGCTGCCACCTCTCATCCTGCTGTAGATCGAGATCATTTCCAGCTGGGTTCCCTGTCCCACCTGCTCAACACTAAGGCTGTGGGCTACCAGGAGCTACCCGACTGGCCGGATGAGGCCCCTGACCCCTCTGTGAGGAATGTGGAGGTGTGTGGGGCACCCTGAGGTGCTGGGGGGCCAGGAAGGGGGCACCGCCTCGAGGTCTTGGGAGAGCCCTGGAAGGTGCCTAGGTGCTGCTCAGCAGGGCCATGTGCCCTCTCTGGGAGAGGAGGTGGCAAAAGCACTGCTGTTTGGTCTCCCCTCCCATGGGTGATGACCCCACTTCATCAACCCTGTGCTGGCAGGTTCCTGAGTGGACCAAGTGCACCAGCCGGGAGAAGAGGAAGGAGAAGGTGGAGAAACCTTTCTACTCCGATTCAGATGGCGAGTCAGGGCCCACAGAGTCAGCAGACAGTGGTGAGGACCTGATGGCATGGCAGGGTGTGGGGCAGGGGCTGCTGTGGTGGGGCACTGGGCAAGTGTCGCTGGGGCAGGGACATCAGGTGGGTGCCACCATGCTAGGGCATTGGACAGTGGCTACAACGGTCAGGAGGGCACTGCCATGGGTATGTTCTGTTGCGGTGGGTACATGTCAGGGGACACAAGGCTGTGGCAGGGAGATGTGGGGATGCAGTGGGATGCAGCAGGAGGGTTCGTGCATGCAATGGGATGCAGTGGGAGGAGGGGGGGATGTGGTGGATGCAGCCACAGGGCTGAGCCATGTGCCCCACAGAGCCCGAGTCTGGCAGTGAGGAGAGCGGCAGCAGCAGCAGCTCCAGCAGCTCCAGCTCTGGCAGTGATGAGGAGGAGGAGGAGGAAGAAGAGGAGGAAGGCAGTGGGGAGCAGTCAGAGGGCAAGGAGGAAGAGGAGGAGAAGAGGCCGAAGAGGAAGGAGAAGGATGGTTCTCAGCAGGCAGCCCCGAACAGCGTGGGCAGGTACCCCCGGGCAGGCGCGGTGCCCCTGGCTGAGCTCCACTGCAGCCCGCTCTGAGCTGCGCTCTCTCCATAGTCCTAGTGAGGAAGAGGCGGAAGACGAGGGGGCAAAGAAGGCCAAGAAGAAGGCGGTGCTGCAGGGGAGGAAGGGCTGTGCTGAGACCTCGGAGGAGGAGGCCAGCAGCTCAGAGAGCAGCTCCTCAGGCTCTGACTCTGGCTCTGAGGCAGAGGCCACACGGAGGAAGCCGGTGAGGACTGGGCTGGGCTGGGCTGGGGGCAGTGCGGGGGCCCCAACCGCTGCTCACCCCCTCCCTTCTCTCTGCCCCGGAGCAGCCCCCCGGCAGGAGGGCCGTCCCCAAAGAGATCTCTCTGCTCGACCTGGATGACTGTGAGTAGCTGCTTGGGGTAGGCGGGATGGCCAGCACGGTGGTGCTGGGGAAGCTGAGGCACAGGCACCCATCCTGGTGTGGTCAGGGCCCTGTGGGTCTTTCGGGGCTGCTGAGCTGGGACAGGGACCAGAGAGAGGTCTTTGTCCCCAGAGGATGGTGATGGGGCAGGTTGCTGTGCCACTGGGTCTGTCCCCACGGGGCTGTGCCAATAGGGCTGTCCCAGTGGGGCTGTGGCTCATTGGAGCTCTGTTAACCCTTTTCTCCCCCACAATCCCACAGTCACCCCACCTCCTCCCCAGCCCGTCTCCTCCAGCAGTATCGTCTCCACTAGCCTGGTGACCGACCTGGAGGGCCTCACGCTCACTGACACCTCCCTGGCACCCACCGTGAGTGTCCTCAACATCCTTCCCGGCGCTGGGGAACAGCCCTGCCACCCGCAGGGGTTGCAGGGAGTGGGTCAGCAGCCCACGCCAATCCCTCACTCCCCTGCAGCTGCTGAGCCCGGGGTTCGGCACGGTGAGGACCTACGAGCTGCTGCACCGCATGGCAGGCGAGGGGCTCTCAGTGGAGTACTGCTTCAGCCGACGGCCATTCCTGGGAGACCAACATATGGTGGCTGTCCAGATCCAGATTTCCAACAACACCGACACCGAGGTGAAGAGCCTGCGGGTCAGTGAGCCCAAGCCGCTCTCTGGCATGCGAATCCAGGAGTTCCCTGAGATTGGTATGGCACGGCACAGCATGGTGGTGGTGCTGTGGGAAGGGTGGTGGTAGAGGGGACGTGGGACATAGTGGCAGCCCTGTGGTTTCAGAGCGCCTGGCACCCGGGGAGACTGCCAGCGTAGTGATGGGGATCGACTTCTGTGACTCCACCCAGGCAGCCAACTTCCAGCTGTGGTGAGTGCCAAGCACAGAATGGGACAGGACGGATTCCCAGGGTGTGGGGACAATGTGGGGTGCTCCAGGGGATGGGTAACAGCAGGACAGGGCACAGGGTGCCCCAGGGAACAGAGGGGTGGGACATGGGATGCTTCAGGGGATGGGAAAGTGGAATGGATACTAACATCCCTTCAGTGGACATAGAGCAGCAGAAGATAGAGGGACAGCTGGGCAGGGCATGGGGAGCCCCAGGGGATGGGGGACAGCAGGACAGGCACCAGCATCCTTGCAGGGGACAGGGAACAACAGGAGGATGTGAAGTGCCCCAGGGGACAATGGGGCAGGGTCCCTCCAGGGGATGCTGGACAGCAGGATGGGCACTAGGGTCCTTCCAAGGGAGGGGTGACACAGATGGCATGGCGTAGTTGGGGGAAAGCAGGAAAGGCACTGAGCTCCAGGCAGGGGACGAGGAGGCGACAGCAGACCTGGATCCAGCCCAACAGGTTCCCCTTATGGCCAAAGCCTTTTGTGCCTCAGTATCCCACCAGCCACCCCCTGCCCAGGGCAAGGATGGGAAATGGGACACATTTTGAGGACGTGCCCCCTTCACCCACCTGTCTCCCCAGCACCCACACACGCCACTTCTACGTCTCCATCCAGCCACCCGTGGGGGAGCTTATGGCCCCTGTCTTCATGAGTGAGAATGAGTTCAAGAAGGAGCAAGGTGAGTGGGGGATGCGGACAGTGACAGGGCAGTGCACGGGCATCCGCTGCCCCAGCACTGCCACTCATCCCCATTCTGTCCCCTTTGCCGCCCTCGCCGTGGCCCTAGAGCATCTCGCGTGGCCGGGCGAGGGTAAGTGGCCGCTTGGCAGGCCCCTAGAGTAGCCCTGCTCCCTCTCTCACTCCTGCACCCCATGGCCGCAGTGGCCACCCTCCACCAGGGTGGCCCCACCATATCCAGTGAGTGATGGGGACACCCTGATCCTGTGTCCCTCTCCTCCTGGAGCAGGAGCATCTCCATCCTGTCTGCACGGACAGGGGCTGCACCGAGCGGTGGGTGCCTTGCAGCACCCGGCCCCATCGCAGCCGGTAGCCGGAGAAGCCCATCCCCAGGGATGTGACTGCTGTCACCAGACCGGACAGGGACAGGGCAATGGGCCTAGGAAGGGCTGTGAAAGAAGGATTTTCCCAAACCTGTCTCTGCTGGGCTGCAGAGGAGCAAGCAGGGCAGCTCAGGATCTTGTGGGGAATGCAGATGCAGGGAGCTGGCAGCTGGAGGGGCTTGGTTTGGGGGTGGCAAGGGATACGACTGCTGGGTGCGTGGCCGGAGGGGGCAGGTGCCTTGCTGCCCACTCCAGGGAAGTTGACAGGCATGAGTGAGATCACAGAGAAGCTGATGCTGTCCGAGAAATACCGGAGTGACCACGCCATCGTCCAGCAAGTGACCTCAGCCGCCAACGTAGGCCGTGTGCCCTGCGGTGCCAACAATGAGTACAGGTAGCCAGCCCCCACACCAGGACCAGGCAGGCGCTGCCACCCCTCTGGTCTCACCTGAATCACAGCTGGGATACTCCAGGCTCCCTTGGGCCTGCATGAACCCACACATGATGGTGGCTGTGGGTGCAGATGCCTCCCTGGACCCCACTGGAGCATCCCAGGGGATGGAGGGACAGCTCAGCCTAAAGCACTGTGTTCACCACGGGCAGGTTTGCGGCCAAGACAGTGACCAGCGGGAGCCTGGTGCTTATCACCTTGGAGCAACGGGAGGGCGCCGCGGTGCAGTTGACCATCAACAGTGAGAAGATGGTCATTGGCACCATGCTGGTGAAGGACATCATCCAGGCCCTGGCGCAGTGATAGCCAGGCCCACCCTGCCCCACCCTCCCAATCTCCCTCTGCCCCACATCGCTCCCCAGAATGCTTCCTGCCCCACCCTGATCCCAGAGGGGTGGCAGGCAGCAACCCCCGGGCCAGCTTTGCTGCTGGGAAGAAGGAGCGGGATGGGGCGTATGGGAGAAAGGATGGGGGAACAGCAGCTCCAGCCCCTGGCCCCCTGCCACCATTTCCTAGTGTAACCCCTATTTATTATGGTACTCTCAATAAAGCTCTTCTTGAACCCGCTTCCTTCTCCTCCTCTGCTCTGTGTGCATGGCAGCTGGTTCAGTCCCAAACCATCCCCACACCAGGCTCTGCTGGCCTCCCTCATATTGGGCAGTGGGGACGTCGGGGAATTCACCATCCATGTGGCAACTGGGGACACGCAAGTCCCTTGGGGGTGGTACTGCTTTAATCATAGAATTGTTTGGGTTGGAAGGGACATCAAAGCCCATCCAGTTCCAACCCCCCTGCCATGGGCAGGGACACCTCCCACCTGATCAGGAGGCTGAATCAGGTGGCTGTGGCTCTTGGAGGAAGCATGGCATCACTGGCTCATGGGGGAAACGCAGCGCCAGCCCTTCCTGGTGCTACAAAGGGCTGGGGAGCACCTTGCTTTGTCCAGAAATGGCGTAAAATCACACTTATTTTTTCTTACGGTGACAAAATGCCAGCCAGACCTACAGTACCACCAAGCACTGGGCACCAAGCATTTGCTCCTGCAAGGAAATCTCCACTTCCATGATGGCACAGCCAGAGCTGCAGCACCACAAACCACTGGGCACCAATGTTTGCTTCTGCAAGTAAAAACCATCTCCACAATGCCTGGAACAAGAGCCACAGCACCTCCAGCCACTGGGCGTCAAGTGTTTGTTCCCGCAGGGAAAATCCATTTCCACAACACTTGGAGCTGCAGTACCACAAAGCACTGGGCTTTTATCCTATAGGGAAAAAAAACATTTCCATGACTCCTGGAGCAAAAGCTGCACCACCAACAACTACAGGGCATCAAGCATCTGATCGTGTAGGGAGAAGCCCATTTCCGTAACACCCAGAGCCAGAGCTGCAGCATGGGCAACCACTGGGTGTCAAGCGTTTGCTCCTGCAAGGAAAACCCCATTTCCGCGGCAGAGCAGCAGCATCACAAAACATTGGGCATCAAGCGTTCCTAAGGGAAAACGGCATTTCCATGACTCCCGGGGCCAGAGCTGTAGCACCTCCAGCCACTGGGAGTCAAGCGTTTGTTCCTCCAAGTTTCCGCGATGCCTGGGGACAGAGCCGCTGCGGGGCCAACCTCGGGGCGTGAAGCGGCTGCTCCCGCAGGGAACACCCATCCGCAGCTGCCTGGAGCCGGAGCCGCAGCCGCCCGGCACGCAGGGGACACCCCGTTCCCCCTGGGGGCTCCCCGCGGCCCTCAGCGGGGGCCCAGCGGCCGGGGACGGAGGAGCGCGGGAAGCGGCGCGCGCCGGCCCGGGGCTGTGGCCGGGGCAGGGGGGCGTGATCGCGCGGCGGTCGAGGGGAGCGGGAAGCAGCACGCGCCGGGCAGGGGGCGTGGCCACGCGCCGGTCGCGTGCCGTGCAGCCGCGGCCCCGGGCGTCGCGGGAAGCGGCGCGGCCAGACGGCCTGAGGGGACGGGGCGTGGCCGAGCACCGTGCGCATGCGCCACGTGCCCTCTTCCCCCCCTCCCACGACGCCCGCCCCCGCCGCTTCCCCCAACACCGGTGGGGTTTTGCACCCATAAAAGCCGGCGGGGCGGCCAGGGCCTGGGTTGCTGCTGTCGTTTCCCTCTGGTGTGGGAGCCGCCTCGCCTGCAGCGGTGCCGCCTATGGCGTTCTCGCAGGTGAGGGCAGCGGGCTGGACCCGTTCGGAGGGGAAGGCGGCTAGTGGCCGCGCTGTCACGTGGTCTCGCCGGGTGCGTTGAGGTGTTTTTCCCGCCTTTTTTCGTGTGGCTTTGGGGTGGGAACGGGATTGTGCCTTCCACGTGTGAGCTGGAGCCGAGCAGTGCACCGCAGAGTCGTGTGGCTGAAAAAGACCTGTGAGATCACGGCGTGTTGCTGTCCCTGTCCGCCACTTAACATCCCTGAGCGCCGCATCTGCCCGGCTTTTGAACCCCTTCAGGGATGGGGACTCCATCCCTTCCCTGGGCAGCCTCTGCCAGGGCTTCACCACTGCCAGGGAAGGAATGAGGTACTGAGGGGCATGGTTTAGAGATTGGTGGGAATGGTTGGACTCGATGATCCGGTGGGTCTCTTCCAACCTGGTAATTCTATGATTCTATGAATGTTCCTAGCTATCCAATCTCACCCTCCCCTGGCACAATGTGAAACCATTACCTTTCATTCTATCTCTTGTTTTCTGGGAGCAAAGCCCAGCACCCACCTCGCTCCAACGTTCTTTCTGGGAGCTGCAGAAAGCAATGAGGTCTCCCCTCCTCATCTCTAGGCTAAACAGCCCCACAACCCTCATTTGCTCCCACAGCCCCTGGGCTCCAGGCTCTTCCCAGCTCTGTTTGCTTCTCCAGATGCTTTCCAGCTCGCAATGTCCTTGGGGTGAGGGGCCCAGAACCGAGTCCAGAAGTCAAGGTGCAGCCTCCCCAGTGCAGGGGAATGATGCCTTCCCTGCTCCTGCTGGCCACAATGGGGCCAGTAGAGGCTGAGAGCTTGGTGTGGGGGCTGAGCCCTGGCTTCCTGATTGGGGACCCCTGGTCTTGCTCTGTCGGCTCAAGGAGCTTGGAAGCTCTGTCTCTTTCACTGTGCAAAATGAACAAAGTGGTTATTTTAATCTTAAACCAGGTGATTGCAAGCTCTATGTAGCAAAGCTGGCTTCTTTTGGTGACCCTGGGAGACTCGGTCCCTAACTCCGTGCTGTGTGGGCAGAGGCAAGAGATGAGTGTTCTGGAAAACTAGTTGTTCTTTTTTTTTTTTTTTCCCCCCCCTTCAGATTTACCCAGCTAAATCCAATTAATGCAGCTGTTTTCTTGATAGGTGAGCCACCTGAGCTGGCAGCTGAAGTGTGGAGGGGCTCCAGCCAGAGCTGTGTGCTGTGTTTGGTAAGGGGTTTCAGGGTCATGTTGCTCTGCTGCGGTTTATCTCCACTGGAACAGTCTCCCAAAACCAATTGAAATGTCATTCTGCTTTGCTAGTGTGCTGTAACAGACAGCTTTGATAATGCTTGTTGCACAACAGGGAATCTCCTTTAAAAACAAGGTTTTAGGCTTGCTGGGTGTTGTTCTGAAAGTAATGCTCCTGTGTGAAATACTACCATCAAATCCCTTCCAGCCTTGATTCCAGCCAGGTGTGTTCCAGACCCTTTCCACCCAGAGTAAACCCTGGGAGAGCTGCTTAAGCTCAGCCTTACCAGTGGTGAGAGTTGATGCAGCCTGGCCTAACCCTGTTTGGGATGAGCTGGGGCTGTGAGCTGGTGGCTTGCTAGGAACAGTTACACCAATACTATGCTTTTATCAACTTAGCTGACTTCAACTTGGGAAGCAAAATATACTGGGGAAAAATTACTTTTAGAGTTGCTTGTGATCAAAGTATGGAGCCATCCTGGCTTGCTTATGTTGCAAGTGACACTGTTTAACAGCATGTTAAATTGTGTCTGGGGATTCAAGGCCATCCTGACTGTAGCCCTGTGCTGAGCACCCCTTTCAGCTTTGGCATGGCGCTGCCCAGTGGGAATTCTACAGAAGTTGTGAAAAGCAAATACGGAATTGTGGCTGAGGTGTGGAAGAGACTTGTCTGCTCCAGGATATCCCCAGGAGCTAATGTGCATCTTGGCCATACCTGCAGTGAGCAGTGTTTAATGACTTCCCTAAGGATTCGGATATCCTAATCCTGTGCCAGTGCTGTTGTGATGCTGCAGGTTCTGCCTAGCCCAGGGATTTCATTATCTGTAGGCTCTCTATGGGTGTGTCTGCCTCAGGCTGTGGAGGTGCCTTCAGTTCCACTTGTGCTGGGCATCTTTGTGGCTCTTGCTGCTCAGGTGTCTGTTGTCCCACTGACTGAGAATGGCTCTGAAGGGGCATGTCCTGCAAGTAAACAGTGGTTTGCTATGGGGTTTGCTTGGGGCTGATGGGATGTGAGCTCCAGAGACCTGACAGCTGCTGCACTCTGGATGCAGAGTGAGCAAGTGGAGCTCTCTACCATGGTGGTAAGCCTCACTGGTTGTCTTTGTTAGTCTGAGGGAGTGCAAACTCCTCTGTATTTGAAATCAAGCACGGCATTCCTCACTCCAGTGTAGTTTGTTTGGAGTGCTGGAGGTGTATGGAGCCTGATGGTGCCCTCCTCGAGATCTCTGAGCATCCTGGGGCTACATCTTCATGCTTGAACGTGGGTTCTTGACTAGGGGTTTGACTGGGAAAGGATTTGAGGGACTGGACTCCTGCCTGAGATTCACCTTGCTGTGTCTGTGCGTGATGCTTCTTGGGTCTGTGTTCCAGGTCTGCCACAATGGTTTAACCTGGAGCCTTTAAACTGCTCAGCAGCACTGCATGCCTGCTGCAGAGAACTGGATTGCCTTTCTTGTTTGTTTCTGATCCAGGAACATCCCTGGAAACTCTTGGCCCTTAATTGGAGACTAGGTGTTTTACCAGGAAGTGGTGTTTGACTTCTCATGACTTTAAATGACCTGTCAGCTGGATCATACTTCTGTCCTGCCTTGTTCATCCAGTGGCTTCACGGAGGCAATGGAGCCTCCTGGTCTGGATTGGGACTGAGTGCTGTAGCAGCTGACAATGCTGTTGTTAGGTTGCTGATGACACCTTGGTGTTTCACACAGTGTGCTGGATTATTGGTGAGGCCTGTGGAAGGAGCAGGAGGACCCACCAGTGCTGCTGGGCTGCACCTTGTGGGGAAAAGCAGAGGGGATAACCAGGTCCAGACATATGCTGTTGCTGTAGCTGCCACTCTGTGGAGGGCTTCCAGGGAAGCCTGAGCAGGCAGCACGTGTTCATGGCCAAACCATTCCAGATGGAGCACTGAAACCTAATCGTAGCTGGGCTCAAGAGTGCTCCTTTGCTTGTCTTGGCTCAGGGCTGAGTAGGGCAGGTTCTGGAGGACGCAGCCTCAGGCATGACATTTACCTGTGCTTTGGTGTCCAAACCAGAGGATACGGGCTTAGTCTCGAGCTCCATGCCTGTGAACTCTTTCCACTGGGCTATCCAGGCTTGGGAATGGTTTGGGCCCTGTGTGGTCTACAGGCCTGCAGAGCTCTTCCCAAAGGAATTAGTCTGGTTTAGGGAGGCAGTGAGCTTTCCCAGGGCAAGAAGGTATGGAGAGGTGAGGGGCTAGATGCCAGCTCCTGTGGCCAGGACGCTGGCAGTATCTCTGATATCCTTGACAGCCTGAACCTTAAAAAGCAATAAGTGGAAGGAATTTTTTATGAAATGTATGGCCGTACTCTTGCTGTTTCATGTTCTAGTTACTGCCAGCTGCGGGAAGTGTTAAATGCTAAATAAGCAGGAATGAGCCAGGCGTTTGTGTTTATTTTTGTCTCCTCGGGAGAAGCCTTGCCTCTTGCTGTAACCGGTTCTTTAGCAGTTACAGGAGGAGTCTGTAGAGTTTGGCAGTTGTGCCAAAACAGCCTGATATAGCACTTCTTATTAGAGATGACTGGTGATACTTTCTTCAATTGAGCTGCTCTGCTCCTCGGCTGCTTTTTATAAAGATGGCTTAAAGCTCGACCTGCCTGTTTCCTCTTGCCTGGAGCTCCCTTTCAGCCCTACGTGTTTTACTCCGGGCTTGTAAATGCTGCGGCGTTGTGCCTGCAGAGTCCCAGCACCTCATCTCGAGGTGGGCTGAGCCCCTTTCCATAGGCAAAGATCCTGCATCCCGGTGCTGAATGGATGTTAATAACCTTAAACGGGCTGGGATCCCGAGTCAATTGTTTAGGTCCTACCCGGAGGCATCGTGTGAGTCGACAGTTCAGTAAGTTATTCCTGCTGCTTCCAGGACGGGGATTCCTTTGCTTTTGTCTGAATAGCTCGAGGTAAGCTCTCCGGCGCGGAGAAAACTATCAGGTCACGCCTTACGGCGCTGCTCCTAAGGACGGTCCCGTGCTCGGGCTGGGCTAGAGTTCCGGTGTCCCTGGGAAATTCCTCTTAGAGCTGCCGCGCGCCGGGAGAAGCAGCAAGGAGTGATTTGTAAGTAAAACAGCTCGGTGCTTCAGGCTTGCCAGCGGGTGAAGCGGAGGCAGAAGCCAGGCCTGGAGTGTACCCCCAGGAAGGCATCAACAGCCAGGTGTATTGCATGTCTCCTTGGCAGGTACAAACAACCCACTTTGGGGGCTATGGGCTTCTCTGTCTCTTGGAACAGCAGGGGCTTGCTCGCCAGCCCCACTGCCACTCAGTTTTTTGAGTTTAGCGCTGACTCGATTTGCTGAATGGTAGGGATTCTGCTCCAGAGGCAGAGGCTGGTGAGGTCGTTCCTTCCTTGCTCTTCCCTTTAATGTGGACTGTAACTGATAACGATACTGTTTGCTCAGGATGTTTAGGAGCAGAGTTCTGCTGCAGTGGATTTTGGGTGGCTGGAGGACCTGCGCGTGGTCCAGGAATGCTGGTTAGAGATGAAGTTAAATGGCTTCTACATTGATGGAGGCTTGGATGCTGTGCAGTTGTGCCAAAACAAGCCTGGACATGGAAGTGATATGCAGGCAGAGCTGGAGGATACAGCTGCTCATGCTGGTTCTCTGGGCCAGCACCAGCAAGCAGGAGGGAGTTGATCTCCTTTTGTGTGAAGGAAGCTTTACAAGAGCTCAGGCCTGCATGTGGTGGTCCCAAAACTTTGGCGCTCATGGATCAGTGCATGTGGAGAGTCATGCTAGTGCAGAGCTTGGCTGCTGCCTAAAGGGAAGATCAGGATTTGATTCTCTGCCTTGCCAAATGGTATCTTGGGATTTGGGGCTCTGAGTGGGGAAGTCAGTTTTTTTGCAAGCTTGGCTTCTGAAGTGCTGGTGTAGCTGCTGGTGGGCTGTTCCAGGATGTTGTCCAGAGCTCCCAGATATGGGGGGAAGGGGGTGTGTGTGCGTGTGTGAAGTGAGCCCTGCTGTCTTCTGCCATGCACAGGAGAAGCCATGATGGCTCCTCTGTGAGCATCCCTCTTGTCCCCCAGCATCAGGAGGCAGATGCCTGGGAGAGAAGGCACTGCCTCTGTCACCCAGATCTCTGCTTTAGCAATGTGATGTGCTGAAGGCAAGCGGCAGGGAGTTCCTTTTAGCAACTGTGCCAGTTTGGGTGCTGTGGCTCTTGGTCTAAAGTTCATGTCAGCTGTGGTGATCTGGTACCCGTTTGGACTGGGGCTGTGCTGGTCTGATGTGCTATGCTGGTCTGATATGCTATGCTGACAAATCACTGAGCCATTTGCTTAACTGTTTCTTTAATGCCAAGAATTGTACTTAAGTGTTGTGAAGACCTGGATCCTAAAGCTAATGTGAGTTTTGGGATCATCCAGACTTTCCACAATGCGTCAAAAGCCGGGTGATGAGTACTAGCCTTCTTGACACTTGAGCTTGTTCTCTTTACCAGAAAGAAGATACTGGGAGGAGCATAAAAGACTACTGGGACAGCCCAGATGCCCCTGCGCTTTCCACCTGCAGCAATGCAGATGTATTCCGCCGAATAAATGCTATGTTGGACAACTCCCTGGATTTCAGTGGAGTCTGCACCACACCTGTTGCAAAGAGCAAACGTGACATCCTGCCAGGTGAGATGTTTGGGCTCAGGTGAGTTTGAGGGTCTGGGGCTGGTGGAGTGGGGAGCTGCTTGGTGGGACTGTGGGGTCATGGTTGGCATGTGCTTGTGAGCAGAGAACTACTTGGAGCCAAGGTTAATGCCAGTGCGGTTCTGGGGGCTGCATTTGTCTGCCTGAGATGGATAACAGTACAGAAGTACCTGGGAAGGCTTGCTTCTGCTCCCTGTGATGCCATGGGGTCATCCTGTTGGCAGGCTGTGAGCTCCTGCTGCCTGACCTGCCATCTCCTGGTGTGGATGGTTCCAGCAGACTCCATATGGTCTGCCTGTCCTGGAGGCAGGATTAAGCTGTTAGTGATGAGCATGGCTAATCTGGTGCGTACATCAAAAATGCAAAAGAATTCTGAATAACTGCTTGCTACAGGTCAGTTAATCATGTGTTTAGAGAGCACACTGAAGCAGTATGTGTAGGTGAAGACTTCCTTGCACAGCAAGCTTGGGATTATGAAATCAGTGTTGTGAGTTTTGCTTTCTTCAGGCTGAGGGGAGTGGGTATATTTTGGTGTCTTGCACTCAGTCTGCCTCAAAACAGAAGGCTCTGTGCCAAAGCAAACAGCGCTGGGTCTAGTCCTACTCTTATGTATGGAAAGGATGTGCTTTTGTTCCCCCTACAGCAGGCAAGATCTACAAGTAAGTGTACCTGCCCAGGTGTTCCTCCTGCCAGCACACTCCTGTGCAGTGGTGCCTGTGCCAAAGATTTGAGTGCCTGAAAGAGGTTGCTGTTGCTCCTCCAGCCTCTGAGCTATAGGGTCAATAAACACTTCGGCTGTTATTGGAAACAAACTGACCTCTGTAACTGTCCCAAAACAAAGTGGGAAGCAAAGGGGAAAACCTTGCCAGCTGGTGACTTTGCAAGCTGCCGCAGGCAGGGAAGCTTTTGTTGCAGTCACTGGGAGGCAGGGTTGCCTTGTGCCTGGGGATAATCTGATAAATTTTAATCAGATGGGTGTAAAAAAAAAAAGGCTCCAAACAGGTGTCTGAGTGTCCTGTGGGTCTGTTTGAAGCTTGTGCTGTGTGACTTTGTCCTGGACTAGCAAAATGACTGCTACCAGATGACTTCCAGTACAGCTTAATCTCCCGGGTGTTTGAAGGGCTTAGTACCGTGGACCGGGGGCTGATCTGGCCATGTGATCCAGTGCTGGCGCTGCAGAAATGCCAGAGGAAGGGAACCGTCTTCTTCAAGGTACAGACCTAGAGCCAGCAGTGCTTGAAATGTGCCTAATAAAGCAGTGTTGGGGGATGCTGCGCTGGCTACTCCTGTGCAGTTGCATAGTGAATGTTAACTCATTCAAGGTCAGTGGTGTGATTAGTGGTGCCTTTTTAGAGATTCGCTGTGGTTTTGGGCTGTTTAGACATTTTTAGTCCCAGTGTTACTGTGTTGTATCTGATCTTGATGCACTGGAAGCCTATGGGAAAAATAAACCTAAGGGTTTTCCTTTCTTCCCTGACAAGTTCGTGAAAGTTGTTTCCGGTTGCCTTGTTGAAAATTGTATTCCTCTTATAGTTTGGGATAGGAATGTTTCCTTGTTATGTTTCTGCTTACTTCCTAAAGGTAACCTAGCTGATGGAGGACCTGTTCCTGCCTGCTGGAGCAGGTTGATCCTGTGAAGGTGTGGATTAGCTGTAGTTTTAGGTCTGGGCTCAGAGCTAGTGCATCAGTTTGATTTGCAATCTGAGATGTGTTAAGCTCATCTTTGAAGGACTGGGTGTTCACCTGGCAATGGAGCAAACCTGCTGACTCACCTGCATGTGAGTGTCTGCTCACTCTGTTTTGGCACTACAGTGTTCTCATGGATGTCCAGAGTAGAGACTCTGGTGTGGAGCTGCAAAGAGGTGGTGCTGTGACTGGAAGCAGGGTTTATTTCCCCTTAGTGGCAAACTGCTGGTGCTCCTGTGTTGGGTGCCCTCACTGAGGCTAGCGACAGCGTGCAGTCTGTTTTGGGAGGTGCCTCTGGGCTGTGGGAGAGACTTGTAACAGCACAACCTGAGCTGCCCTGGCTGAGCTGGTGTTACTGGTGTGGCTGTATGGATGAGTCAGCACTGCTGGTGTGCCAGCAGTTCAGAGTTGTTGGACTGTGTGCAGTCCAGATGTGTTTTGTTAGTGCTGGAGTTGGGGCTTTCGGTAGGTTACAAGGGCCAAGTGCAGTAGTTCTGCAGGCTTCCTTCTCTCTCTGGATCAGGGAAGTGCATGAGCTGCTTCTGTTGCCAATAAGCACCTCTGTGAAAAAGCTGGTGCTGTCAGCAAGGATGTAAATCCTAGGGCAGCTGTTATCCACAATAGTGAGGTGCTCTGGCCCTTGGCCTCTGGTCTGGGCTCTGCCATTCTTCTGCAGAAATTCCTACCCGAGGGCTGTGAGGCTGAGCAGTTGAATTTCAGAGTGTAATGTTGCTAATGGCTCCCTGCAAGGGGCAGAGGGCTCAGAGTCTGCAGCAGGCTGGTGGAGAAGTTTCTTGTGCCTGTGAGTGAACAGGACGAGACACTGTGGGATCAGTGTCTTGCATTTGGTGAGCCTGGCTTCTGAGTGGGTGGCCAGCAGAGCAGAGACCTGTGGTTTCTTGTGGTGGTCTGTCGCTGCTCTGAGTTAAATTTTTTCTGAAGAACTGGTGACCCTCTGGTGCTTTTACTTGGTGCACATGCAACTTGTGTATTGACTGTATAATTGTGAAACTTGTAGCATGGGTGGTCTTAATGAGCCTGGAACTCTACTGTTAATGTGGTGGCTATATCAGGTGAGTGCTATATTCTTGCAACTGAAACTGTTTTGGCTGAAGCACTTGGAGAAGAGATTTTATTCCAGCAGGGGAAGTACTTGTACTTTAATCTCTTCATCATCCCTCAGGCTTTCCAGTTGTCTTCCTCAGGTCAAACTAAATTTATCCTGGATTGGACCTGTGTGTAAGGAGGCCCTTTTGGCACTAAGAGGATTACATATGTTGGAGAAGGGGTGGCAGGAGTTCATAACCTTTCACTAATGCTATTGGGAAACACGTGTGGAGACACCTTACCTGGTGCACATTGAGTGGGTGCTGAGAGGAGATCAGCACATCAGCAGCCCAAGCAATGTGAGGGATCAGGCTTGTTCAGCAGTCTGGTATCTGGCATTGTTGGAGAGTTATCCAGATATGGGCAGAGTTGTGTGGCAGAAGGGACTGCTGCTGGAGCTTTAGCTTGCTACACCTGATCTTAAGCATCTGTAAAGATCAGTTTGCAGGTAGTCATAATCCCTGCTGAACCTGGTTGTCTCATCAATGATTGGAGTCATCAGGCCCTGACTGACCAGCAGCCCAGTGGTTCCTGGATGCTTGGTCCGGAGCTCCCCAGGCTCTGGCTGGAGAGAGCCCAACTGCAGGGTGTAGTGCAGCAGTGTGGTGAGAGTTGTCCTTGTGGAACCTGTCTGGTGTCTCCTGGGACAGGACTGTGTGATGCTTTACCTTACAGACTGGTTCAGGCCTCCCTGCAGAAAGGCCAGGCTCCCTCAGAGAGGTTGTGCTGGGCAGACATAGCCTATCAGTGGCTTCTAGTGTGGTGGTGGAGATAGAAAGGGAATGTGGCCTTGGTAAGTCAGGAATTGACAGCTCCTATCCTGCTGGTGGGGCTGGAGCACTGCCTGTCCTTGAGCAACTGCTTCCAGGGTATGTGCTGCTCTTCCCAGTCTCAAGCTACTCTGCATATTTGTCACTGTCCCAGAGCCAGATGGTTTGTTTGCTGGGGTTTAGAGCTGGGCCTCACTGGGTGGAAGGTTCTGCTGTAGGGCTTGGTTAAAGAAACCTAAACAGCATTTGAAATCAACTGCCTGTTCTGTAGGCACAAGGTCCTGGAGCAGTGAGTAAAGCTGCCCCATCACCTTTATGTGCCCTCCTGGCCAAGCTGACTGGCTTTGACTCAAGGCAATGCTGGCTCAGAACTGGATTTTAAAGGATTGCAGATACCTTGGTTGTCTCAGCAGCATTGTTTTCCCTTTCATTAATCTCTGCTCATTAACTAAGACAAAACTGCCATTATTTTGCTATAAGCTGACAGTCCTTGTGCAAAGCAATGGGAGATGGGGGGCAATGGGAGATAGGTAAATGAGTTCCTGTAGCTGGGAATGTCTTCTGGTGCCCAGTTTGGTGCACAGGCCGTTAGCTGTGGTCCATCATATCCTAATGATTCACAGTGGCACTTTACTTAAGGAAAACTGAAGGACAAATGCAAACCCAGACTGGCTGATGACTAAATTGGCTTCCTGTTTCCTCTTGATTGCAGGCAATTAATGACCTACCTCTTGTTTAGCCACCCAAGAAGTCCTCCCTGGTACTGTAACACGTGTTCCTCTGTTCTCCACTGCCCTGCAGCTGTGGGGAAACACACCAAACAGCACAGGATGTGGGTGACCTGGGGAGTGGGAACGAAATGTTGGGGTTGACAGGGTGCCTGAGGCAGAACAAGGCCCTCAGCAGGAGCTCACCTGGAGCTGAGAACTGTTCTGCACACATCCAGAGTAGTGGAATTAAACTCCTGTGCCCTGGAAGAGGTGCCTGCCTATTGCCCTAGGTTTTGGCCTTTGTATTTCAAGTGTGCATTGACAGGCCTCTGCCTCCATGGGCACAATGCAGATATGTACTGGGAAGTACCTCTCATAAATGGGTTTCTTCCTCACATCCACTACTGGAAGCAGATCACAGTGCGTTTTCTGCAGAGAGTGGGGGCTTGTCCTGGAGCTGCCACACTTTACAGCATTTGCAAACAGGATGGTGTTGCTGAAGATCTAGCAGGCTTCCTGACAGGATTTGCTCCGTCATTCGGACTTTAGTGCAGCAGTTCCTGTGGCAATCTCTTGCTGGTACTCCTGGAAGGGGCAGTTAGAACAGCATGGGGAAGCTGCAGTGCCCTATTCCTTAGTTCCTTAAGTAGCTGCTGGCCAGCTGTCCAAGTGTTTGTGGTTGTGGGAATAAAGCCGATTCCTTGCTGTGACTGTGAAACAGGTCATGCCACAGCAAATGTCTCCACTTAAGGAATTTTTCAAATTGCAGGGAAAATGCTTGGTTTTGCGTCAGGAAAACTTCTTGTAACTAGTGGGTTTATGCCTAACAAGCTTTCCTGTGCCCTAATGATCCCCAGTGTGCCTTAGGAACACAGCTGGCTCATCCTCTAAAAGCTTCTACTTAAGATTTGTTTGCCTCGTGTTCAGAACATACTTGGGAAGGTTAATTTTCAGGTAGCTCTCAAGGTAGCTGCTTACATGGAATGTCAGAGCTGAGTTGGGTTTTGTCAGTGAGCAGAGCTTACAGCTGAGCTGTGCTTACTGTTCCCTTGCTCTGTAAGCCCATTGCTGGAAGCGCTTCCTCTGTGTCCAGGCTCTGCTGGAAATTAGTATCTGGGATGCTAATTTAGCAAAAGGATGCAGAAGCAGGAGGAGTAGGGTCTAGTTTGCTTGGTTCATGCTTGCTTTACCACTTTGCTGCCTTTCTGTAGATTTTATTGATGTTTAAGATGGATTAAGATTTGCTGTATTTCTAGCTGGCTCTGCATGTAGTCTAGGCCTGGATGACTCCAAACATCTGACCATCTCTGCTTGGAGCATCACCTTTCAGGACTAAGCCTGATGGCACAGAGGGATGTTGGTGCTGTGGAATGGGGACTGGAATGCGCTCAGCCCTCCCTGTGCACTGTCTCTCCTGCCAGGCCCTGCTGTCCTGCTCCATGCAGGCCTAGGTTGTAATGTCTTTCAGATGCCTGTTTGGTGACAGCCATGCTGAATACCAGATCAGAAGAATGAACTGGGCTAAAACTGACTTTGGCTTAGCCTTAACCAGGTCAGGTCCCCACACCAGCTTCCTGTGTGGAAACTCATCTGCCCAAATGGGTGTGAATGGGGAGGGAGCACTGGGGTGGGGACAAGGGACTGGGGCTGCAGTGCACAGAAGCCAGTGAGGCTGGCTGGGCTTAACTGCAGGTTGAGAGCTGAGCTGCGTGGAGATGCTTGCCATCCAGAAGCTTTTGAACTCTTAAATGCGATGCTTGGATGTGAAGTCAAAAAATGTGGCTCTCTGTATGAGTCATGGTGTGGAAAGCTGTCCAACCTGTGATCTGGCACCAGGGACCTCCTGGACAGACAGGAGGGCATCATCCAGGATTGCTGCCTGCTCAGAGACCTGCATGGGAGTGTTTTCCTAAGGACTTGCTTCTCATGATGGTGTTTAAATCAAACCACACCGGCTCAAGAGGTGGGAGCTGGGTCTTGGACAGGAGCCCAGTGCAGCACAGCTCCCTCTGCAGGCATGGTTGGCTTCCAGTGGCAACTCCAGAGAAAAATCCAAGTTGGAAATGCTTACACTGGTTCTTGGGGCTTGGAAAAGTCTGCAGTGAAGTGTCTGGACTGGGCTGTGTCAGGTTGCAAAGTGGAACTGATTTGTTTGTTAGATGTTTTATGACTAATGTGAGGTGGTGAGTCTTCAGGCTGAGCTTTTGTGGTAAGTCAGTTCTTCCTGCCCCAGTATGCTGTGAGTTTTGGCTGACATCAGTAACTGATTGCCTTGTAACAAATTTCCAGACTCTGGATTGGAAAACAACTGTTCTAAAGTCTGTTTAAATTCTGATTTCAAGTTGGTGTTTTGCGTTGGTAACCCATGCCCACCGTGCAGCATGGCCGGCAGTGTTACAGGGTAGTGATCCTGTCCTTGCTGCTTGCTTCAGGTGGGAAAAACTCTAATGAAACAATGCTGGCTAGCTACCAAATTCTGCTGCACTTATGCCTGTAACTGGATCACAGGGAGTTGGCTTTAATGCAGGTTGAAGCCATTGGAGGGAAGTGTTGAATTCTTGAACTTGAGTCTGATCGGGTTCAATTAAACACAATAACTCATTTCTGAAGAATGGAAGTGGCTGGGGAAAGTGTACCTGGGTGTTGCTGAGTGAGCGCTGCCCATTGAGGAGCTTGTTCCCTGTTCTCTATTTTTTTTTGGGGTGGTGGATTTCAACCAGGATGTTGGATGTGGGACGCTGGGTGGGATTTGTCTTGCTGTCTATCAGTATTCCTTGTCTGTGCTTCCCAGAAGGTGGGGCTTGCTGATCCTCTCCTGCCGTGGATCTGGGCTGGAGCAGAGCACTTGTGCATTTTCCTAAATGCCAGAATGTTACATATTCATGCAGGCAAGTTATGGTTGCTGTGGGAACGCAGTTGTCTGAGCAATGTGTCTTTATCCTCTCCTCCCCATGGCTGCATTATAAATGTTTTTTTGGGCCTGTCCAAAACAAACAATCTGCAAACTCTGCTGGGAGAGTTAATGCAGTGAAGTGCCCTGCTGAGTGTGCAACGTGGTGCTTGCGGAGGAATATCTGGTGCTGCTACAGGTGCTTGCTGATGCTGGGATTGAGTTGGCACTGCTGCTCGTACTGATACTCCTGGCAGAGTGGGGAAAAAGCCCCAGCAGATGCTGTGGAGGAGGCTGTAGCTGGAAGGAGCAAGGTGGCACACCGTGGGCAGGTTTGGTTTTAGCTGTTCTCATCCTGACCATAGTGCTTTGGTCTCCTTGCAGTGATCTGGGAATGCTGATGTTCCCTGAGGTGCTACGGCATGAAAGTCATCCATCCTGTGGTGGCAACAGCCTGTGCAAGGGTCCCAACTTCTGCCAGACCTTGCCTGTGCTTTGCTAGGTTATGGGCAACAGAGGTGTGGGATGTGGATGTGGAAAAGGAGGCCAGGAGTGCTGTCAAGCTGTCTGGGCTGGTTGGGTCTGCATGTGAGGGATAACGTGACAGGCTGGAGCCACTGCAGTGCCCGCGGAGGAGCCGGGAGTGGTGTGTGCAAAGTGTACATCTGATGGCACAGTGGGAGGAGCAGGAGGTGGCAGCTTCTTCTGGGTAGCTGGCATATAAATGCCCTCTGACTCAGACCTTGGGTAACACAGCTGAGCATCTGTGGTTTCATCAGCCCCCAGATCCTCTCATTAAACTGGAATTCTCAGACTATGAACCTGCTGTGTTTCCTTAGGCTATTGATACAGGTTCAAACTGAAGCAGGAATCTGGTGTCTCCAGTACCGTAGGCATGTGAACACCTTGCAGGGGAGGGGAGGGCAGGTGACAGGTAAACAGGCCATGAAAAACTCCTGATGGAAAATAGGTCCTGCGCTCTGGCTGGGCCTCCTACCTATGCCAGTGTGATGCACCAGCTGGGGCTGGACCTGGGATAATGGCCTTCTCACTGGGCAGTGGGAGGGTGAAGGTTATCGGTGTTACTTGGTGCTAAACAATGCAGAGTCAGGGAGGCAGAAGCCAAGTTGAACCGAATAGATTATACTAGCAGAATTGCTAAGCTTTGTGCTGGGCTCTGAATTGGAGCCAGCAGCTGGAGCGTATCCAGGACTAAAGTGTTTTTGGGTTCTGTGGGTGGAGGGAGGCGGGGACAGGAGAGCTGGGCAGCACTGAAACTGTCTGCTCTGTTGCTGCCACTGCTGCCGTCGTTGCTGGGGGGACTGCTGCCTCGAGCTGGGTGTCTGCCGAGCTGTATGGTGGAGCTCTGCTTTTGTGCTGCCTGCCTCCCTCGATCTCCTGGAACTGCGCCTCTCCTCCTGCTTGCCTCTCTGGGGGGAATCTCGCCCTTTCTCCTTACCTTTATTTTGTAAGAGCTGATGCAGTTCTCTCGCATGGCTCAGTGACGTCACTGTCAGCACCGTAAGCATCAGCAGCCTGGTCACATGCTGACCCAGCCAGTAATGCAGATGGGATAGGAAGGTGGAGGGGCTGAGGGGGTGGGGGGGGCAGCTCCTGGACGCATGGTAGCCCTCCCTTTTGGGGTGCAACTGCTCACTGAAGGAGCTGTGGCTTCAGAGGGGTGTGAGACTTGGTTCAGGGCTTAATGCTTCAGAAAACTCCTTCTTTTAAAAGAGAAAAGCAGCCCTGAACTCTCAAGCTTCTGTTTGTTCTCAATCTGAGCAGACTTCCAGGACTCTGAAGAAGCAGCGGCAAGCAGGATGCTCTTCCCCACGTCCACGCAAGAGTCTTCCCGTGGCCTCCCAGACACCAATGATCTGTGCCTTGGCCTGCAGTCCCTCAACCTGACAGGGTGGGACAGACCCTGGAGCACCCAGGACTCTGATGCCGTAGCACAAACCAGCACACAGTCCGGTGAGTTTGCTGACATGCACAGCAACAGTTGTTGGATTCCTTTTTTTTTTGGCCATTTTAAAGCTAACCTGATGCGGTTTGCCTGTGCTGGGGGTGCTGACAGGGGCTTCTTGCCCTATAATGCTTGTGTAATGTGCCAGCTTATTTGGGGAGGTAGTGGCTGCCTGTGCCACAGCCCCCTCTGCTCTGCTGTCAGTTCATTGCAGACAAGAAGTTCCCAGGCTGATATTTTGCTTGGTGCTGTAATGCTGATAGAGGAATAGCCAACCTCACAGAGGAGAAATCCTCTCCCTGTGCTTGGAGGAAGTGGGTGGGGGGTGTGGTGTCAGGAGTCTGAACATGCTGGGTGGGAGTGGGGCTGAACTTTGCTCTGGTATCCTGAGGAAACACCTGCTGGCAGGTAGCTCAGCAAGCAGAGTGACCCCCTGCCCAACTGCAGAAGCCCAGGCATCACCTCTGGTCCTTGTGTTCTGGTGGTGTTCCCTGCTGGACACTGCCTGCAGGGTGTGGTAAGTGCAGCTGGCACCTGACTAACAACTTCAGCCCATAGCTCCCAGGCTGGGTGGAAGCCTCTGAAGGATCCTTCTCCACTCCCACGTTCAACTAGAAATAGCGGTCTGCTCCTCGTCAGTGGGCTGGAGGAGATGCAGTGGAATGGCTTCTTGCTTTAACTCTTTTGGTCCAGCATAAACCTACACGGTCAGCAGGGTGTGGACTTGCAGCCCTGTGCTGCTGGCTGACCTGCCCTTCCCCCTCAATTCTCCCCAGCCTGGTTTTGCAGCTGGAATCAGATGGGAAGGTTTTGGGGTGCTGGGTTCTTCCCCCAGAGTAATGCAGGGCTCAGTTATCTCTTCCAGAGGCACCAGTCCTCTCTGTAAAATCACAGGAGGAATAAAGGGTGCTGTGAGCATGAATTTAATGCATTCTCATCAGCCTGGTGATGGAGCAGGGGGTAAAACAGAGGGAAGAGTTCATTTCCAGCCTTTGAGGGTTGTAAAAAACAGTTTCACAAAGGGTGGTGCATTCAGTCCATGGAAAGATCTAGTGCCTTGGCAGAGTTTGTACAAGTTCAGCCTGGTTGCTACAGAAACTCATCCCTTTATAGCAGCACGCTGCTGCCTTGTTAAAAGGATAGTGCATCTCTGTGCAGACTTGGGTGACACAGGAGGCCCCAGGGATAACGCTGGTGCTCCCAGGAGCGTAAGACAGCTTCTAGGGGTGGCCTGGGCAGTGGGATCCTGTTTGGAGGGGGAAGGGGATGCTGCCCTTGAGATGGGGAAAGCTGCTAGGGCACAGCCCTGGATGTAGCCACAAGCGTTGTGAAGTGGAGAGGGGGAAAGTCACTGGTGGGGGAGTGGAGTTTGAAAGGGGCTTCATTGGCAAAGCTTGTTCTGCCTGCACCTGGAATCTGCAGGGCCTAGCACCCAGGCTTATCTGTGGGCCCCAGCTCAGACACTTGGGCTATGGTACCTTTATTAAGCTTTGTTGGGCTCTAGCATATGGTTCTATGGGTTACCCCTCGGGAACCAGGGAATATCCCACTTGGTATTTGTCTTTGTTGCCAGTGAAAACCTTGGAGGTGGGAATGGAAGTTGGGAGCATGCAGTGGGCTGGACAGGTGCCTAAGTGCTCTGCACTGAGCCCCTCACAGCTGTTGACAGCCCCGGGGTGCTGAACCTGTGTCGTAGGACCTTTGATGTAAAGAGCACATGGAAAGTAGGTATAGCCGTGCTGAAGGGTCATGCTGGTGCCAGCACCCAGGGTGTGGCGTGAAACAGTGCTGCAGAACAAGGGCTGTTGCACAGCCGGGTGGCCGCTCTGTGCAGACAGCCAAGCCCTGACTGATCTGCCGTAGCAGTCTCCAGTGCTCGCTTGGCCGTCTTCCTTCCAGGCTGTCTTGGCAGAGGTGTGGATGTCTCTGCAGTGCTCCAGCAACCAGGCAAGCAGCACTTGGCCAAGCCTATGCCAGGGTTTGCACCCTGTGGCCTGGATGCTGGGGACCGTGGTGAGGGGTGTTCACCACCAAGGGTGGAGGGGCCCCTGGTTTCAGGAGGGAGAAGCTTTTGGAGAGGATTAGAAGGTGCTTTGGTGTCTCCCTGCTCCCAGAGGCTGTTTCCAGTGTCAGGTGCCTGTGCCAACTGCAGTGCCGCAGAGCCCTGGGAGGAGCAGTGGGAAGGATCTGACCCCAGGCACTGCCTTGGGTCCCAGTGGGTGCCTGTGGCAACTTGTGGTCACAGCTGCTGGAAGATGGCACCCAATGCTGTTTGGAGAGGCCCATTCCCTCCCTTCTCATTCCTGGTGTTCCCCTTGGCACACAAGGTGGAATCTGGGCTTAGAACTAGTCAAAGTGCAGCTGTGTTGCTTCCACAGAGGAGCCGCTGGTCTGCCTAGGGCTGTATGGCTGGGGGTGTTGTGGTCCTGAGCATTCTCCCTTTCAGTCCCACCCTCCCTTCGCAGGTGTGCAGTGGCTGGGCTGGGAGTGCTCCTCGGTCTGGGCATCTCCCTCTCTGAGAGCAACAGGGATGGCTGAAGAAGTGAAAGGCTGGCATTTGTGCACAGGTGCTGTGTTGCTTAAGCCACCCACACCTCCTGTATCTCCAGAGCCTCATCTCTCTGCCTTGAAGAGCCTTGGGGTGGCAATGTGGAGTTCCTTGGAGAGGAGATCTTGCAGTTCAGGAGTGCTCCTGGCAGGTTCTGACACACTGTAGGTGGCAGAGGAGTGTTCCTGCATCTGAAAGCCATAAGGATCTAAGGAGTCAGCAGGTGCCAATGCTTCCAGGTGTCCTAGCCATGCTGTTATGTAAAGTCGGAGGACATGGAGGGGATGCTGCTGTGTCTGGGGAGGCTGCAGCTGGCCTGGCCCCAAGGGCTGGGGTCTCCCTCAGTCTCCTGAGAGCCAGAGAGGCTTTGTCAGTGCCAGACTGCCTCTGGGGACTGGGGAGCAGTGGTGCTGCCAGGCAGAGCTGCTGTTCCACTGGTATCCAAGCATTTTGAAGGTTCCAGCAGTGACTCAGCTGCACAGACCCACAGGGAGGTGGCTGGAAAGGTGGAAATGCAAGAAAAAAAAAAAAAGAAAAACAACCTAACAATCAGGCTAAAAATATTGCTGATGTGGTGCCCTGCAGTGCCTGTGCTTGAGTACTGATGAGCTGGGACCTCCTCTCTGCCTTGCTTAGGCCCTGCTAGCACAGAGCACTCTGCCTGGGAAGAACCTTTGGCTGCAACCCTTCTGGTGTCACCTTGTGGTCCCAGGGCAGAGTCACTATGCGACTTGGTGCAGTGGGATCAGGTGCTGGCCATGCCGGAGGAGGCCAGGGAGCAGCGTAGCTGGTTCCTATGCTTCAGTCCTGCCTCTGTCCCTCCCCAAGGGCTGCTGAGCCCCATGCAGCCAGACAGGGTTATCTGTAACAAGTTCTCCTTCTGGGTCCAGCCCTGTGAGGCACAGGGGATGTGTGCTTGGCCCTTGGGAGTTTGCCAGGTGCACTACTGGCTCCCGGAGCTGGTGTCTGGAGAGAGCCTCTCTAGGAGACAGCAGCTGCTGCAGGCTGGAGCTGCCTATGTTTGTCTGTAGGACTGAACTGCTGCCTCATAGCAGGGAAGTCATCTCGAACCTGCTGCTGCCACTGTATCTGTCAGCCTGGAAAGACTTAATTGAGTCCCAGAAACCAACTCTATGGCCCGGGGAGGGCCTCTTGGAGGAAACAGGCCCTGAACGCTTCCAGTCCTGCCATCTCCAGCTCTTATTTCTTGAGGTGGCTTTCCCCTTTTGTTAAAGAATCCTTATAGCAGGCAGGTACTTGTGTTTAGACCCTCAAGTTCCTCACTCCATGGGGTTAAGTGGCAGTGTGGTGGGACTGCCCTTGATGGTGTCCTTTACCTTTGCTGCCCTGTTCCTTAAGGAGCACGGCAAATGGGGTCTTGATCCACTTTTTGCCAAGGGAATGGGTGACAGCAGCACACAGGCAGATTGGAGCATGGATTTTGGGTCTGCCTGGCTGTTCCATCCTGCCCTACATTGGGAGGACGGCTCACCTGATGTGGGACAGGCAGACTTGCCTGCTGGGAAATTATCCTCAAAACAGTTTTAACTCAGTTTATGATGCCAGCCTCCAACAGCGTTCTCAGAAGGATCCAGAGATGATCCTTCCAGAGAGGGTGTGTGTCTCTGGGGAAGTGCAGCTGGAGCAGGTGAGCTGTTCCTGATGGTGTCGGATGGACCATCTTGCTGTGTCTGCTTCATGTGTGACTAAAGCTGCTGGGGTGGCCTCTTCCTTGCATTCTCTAGAGACTGCAGCTTCAGCCTTATCTGTGACCTCTCCAGGGCAGCTGCTGCTGTCTTGTTCTCTTGCCTGCAAGGCGGCAGCTCCAGTTGCTTTCATGCTGGGGAAGTGGCCTGTGGTAGGGACGCACTACTGGATCCTGCCAGCCCTCGATTCTCCTGCTTCCCAGTGCATAACTGATTTCTGCAATAAGCTTGGATGATCTGTAATTGCTTAAAAGCTGCTAGGCTGGAACTCCAGGGGCTCTGTGTGCTGCCTGGCAGATAGCTGAGAGGTCTCCATGAGGAGTACTGGTCACCCTGAGGTCTTCAGAGCAAAACCCTGTCTCTGAAGTGTGAAAGACAGACCTGTTGCACAGAAGGAAATGTTGTCATGGGCTCCTGGCCTTTATTCTCACCAGCAGCAGGAGGGAGGTTTCTGTCCTCAGAAATGCTGTGTGTGGTGGTGGGCACCAGAGACCCCCCTCCAAGTGGGAGTTGTTCCCAAGTGGGAGTCTGAGGCAGGGGCGTGTTACTATTAAGTACAACATGACAAGTGCTGGCCATCCTTGAGCTCCTGGTTTGAATGTTTGGCTGCAGAGCTTGAGGAAGCCCTGGAGGGGCTGAGGATTTGTGTGAGGGAAGTTCCCTGGGCCTCTGGTTGCGAGTTTGCTGGAAGGCTAAACCAGGGTGCTGGGCACCACTCTGTAGTGCTCTCCATTGTGTCCCTCTGTCTGGGTGTCTCCCTGCTCTCATCTGCAGCGTTTGGGCCAAGTGGCTTCAGAAGACAAGTGCTGCCTCTGTGTCCTCAACTCTTATGTGTTCCTGATGGGCTGTATCAAAGTCGTGCTTGTGCTAGAGGAAGGTTTCAGGCTTGTTTTAGTAGAGGAGAGCTCAGGATCTGAATCACGGTAGGTTGGCACCAGTGTCCAAGAAGGACTTCTTTTTTTTTTTTTTCCACTGTAGTGAAAGGGAAGCTTAAGGTCCAGGGACAGAGTGCTTCATGCTGAGTGAGACTTGAAGTCCACCTGCAGCCTCACTCAGGTTTGAGCCAGAGTCCACCTGGAGAACTTAGTAAAGGCTTACTTCATCCTGCTGGTGGCTGTTGATGCTGGAGCAAGGAGCATGTACCTGATTCCGAGTGGATAACCAAAGCCTTGCTGGTGGGGGGGATCCCACATCCCCGTGTTTTCAATGTCCTTTATTGCCTTGGAGGGCAGGTTGGCTTTCTTTGCAGCTGTGTCCAGCCCAGCTCCTGCCGGAGCAGCCGCTCAGGGCTCAGCAGTGGAAGCACAGATGTGGTGGTGGTGTCTGTGGAGGTTTATTGTTGTAATGCCTCAAAGTGAAAAAGCTGGAGCTGCTCTGGCTTGCAGAGCCTCCTCCATGAGGGTTGTACTCCAGGAACACCTGAGGTGGCCTCCCCATGCCATCTCTGCTCCTGCAGGGCCTTTCTGCGAATGCTTAGTGGGCACTTGACTTGAGTGTAAGGGCTGCTAGCGTTCTGTGGACTGATCCTCATCTGCTGTCCAGAGCAGCAAGCAAGGAGCACTTAACAGTTGGAGCCTACTTGAGTGGCAGCAGCGTTTGGTCCCTAACACGGTAAAATATGCATCAAATAAGTAAAACAAATGTCAAAACTGAGTTTACAATTGGTTTCTGATGGGAGTTGCTCTTAATCTGCCTCTTAAAGCTCCTGTTGAAGCAGCTTATCCTAAACAGATTTATTTGTGCTGATGCTGTAGGACAGAGGATGCAAATAGATGAGGAACTGGAGCAGGAACGTAACCAGCTTCACTGCTTGTGTCCAGCTGGAACTGAAGTTTGTCAGGGCAGTCTCTGGGCTTGTGCTGGGGATGGCTGGCAGGAGCAGGCTGCCAAAAAGCCTTTCCTTGACTGCTTCTGTCAGGGAGCTATGTTTTCTTGCAGCCCTTTGGGGCTGTTGCATCTGTCTGAGTGCTCTTTGAAGGCAGTAATGAGTAGGGGTGGGTGCAAAGCAGGCACAGACTCTTTAAGCATCTGATCCTGCTCCACGCTGTTGATGCTGCAGCAAAGAAAACACTTGGGCAGGGATGGATCTCTGCCCTCTGCTGACCTGGCACTGCCGGTGTGCATAAATACATTGGGCTCCTGGAGCTTGCCTGTAAGCTTTCTGTCTCAAGCTGCAGTCTGGAGCGCGTGCCTCGCTCCTGAAGTGAGCATGCTTTCCTCTGAGGAGAGCCTTGGAGCTGCTCCTCAGTGGCTTAGAGTGTCATTTCAAGCTCCGCAGCACATGCAGGTCTGAGTGTGTCCATTTGGAGCTGGGCAGGGGAACTGCCCTGGCTTCTGCACTGCTTCTGGAGCTGTTCTCCCTGTGTGCTGGGGCTGCCTGTAGCAGAGGGTGGGAGTGATGCCTGCCGAGTCCCTTCCCCAGCCCTGGTGGGACAGGCCTGGAGCTCAGGAATGGCTCCTGCCTTAGGCTTGGGTTTGTCCCTGGTGCTGCATTGTGACTGGGTGCAGCGTGCTGCCCTGATAACTGGGCTGTGCAGTGTGGTGTTGCAGGGTGACCCATTGTTGTAATGGCTCTAGGGATGAGGCCAGTGAGCCAGCATAGCATTTGGTCTGTTTGCATAGCTGAAATCCCTCTGGCTGACTCTGTGTGGTGGCTCTGCATGGGACTGATGCAAAGGTCCCTCTGTAGTGCTTCTGACAGGCTGTTGAGTAATTCAAGTTGAGAGGGACCTCTTGAGGTTATCCAATCTGATCTCCTGCTCAGAGCAGAATAGGGGAGCTGCTGGAGGGTGGCAGAAGTCACGGGGTGGGGTGAGGGGCTGTAGAAACTTAATTCATGGGCTGCCTCAGTGTTCCCAGAGCAAGGCTCATTTCAGTAGCACCTCTGCTGAGCTGACTCTGGAATGATCTGCTTCTAGAAGTGCTGTGGTCCTTGAGCCATCACTGCACAGACACTGTGGTGGCACCATGCAGCTGGGCTAACAGCCTCACGGAGGGTATGGGCTGAGGGCACTGGGCAGGGTGTCTCCAGCCAGTGCTGCATCTTCCATGTCAGCACCTTATATCAGCATCTCCTGCTCGCTCACGTTGTGCCTGGTCCCTTCAGTGCTGGCAAAACAGCTGAATCACAGGCAATGTCTCTACCACTGCCAGCTCGGAGGCTGCTCTCTGACACAGCAGCAGTCGCCATCCCGTCAGTATGGCCACGGAGACATGGCTGGCTTTCCTCCCTGCCCTTCTGCCTTGTTTTCTTGACAGGAGTGCAGAGAGGGAAGGTAAGGTGAAGCAAACCCCTAAGGCTATCACTTCATACCTGAGGCATACAGGCCTCTGGAAGGTAACTGGGAACCTGCAGGCGTTACTGGTGGTACTGGGTGTGAAGTACATGTCTGTGCACTAGCCGAATGCCTTAGGCTATGTACCATCTCAATTAAGATTACATTTGGGACTAAAGCCTGTTGATTTAGGTGGTGTTCTTTTACCTGAGGGAGTACAGCCAGCAGCCTTCCCCCAGGGAATGCTCCTTCTGAGGGTGTATTCTGATGGACTTGACACTTCAAGGACTGTGAGGCAGCTGGATGGTGAGTGTGAGTCACCCATCCTCAGTAGTATGTACAGTAACACATGCTGCAGAGTTTGCACCCTGGATGTTGCAGCAGATAATTAAGGAGCTTGGTACTTAAATATAGAAGTGTTTGTTCCTGAGGCTTGTAAAGCTTGAAGCGTGTTGTGCAGGATTTGACCTGAATATGTTGACTTTTAAATCTTTCTGGGACTGATGTGTTAAAAACCGGCAGTGTTATGTGTTCTAATCTCCTTAAAGACAAGCACAGTTGTGGCAGTGTGCTTGGTGAGTGCAATCACCTGCATGCTTCTAATCCTGAACTGAGTTGTAGCTGTCTGTACTGGTTTTATATTTACTTTGGGCATCTGTGTTCCCTTCCCAGGAACACAGGGGTAAATTCCCTGCCTCAGGAAGCAGCGAGGCCTGCTCTCAGATGAGATGCAGGAGATGGCCCTGTGCTCTCAGCACTAGTGCAGTAAGCTTCTCTGTGTTTCTAGCTCTGCTGCGTTTCCCATTTTCCAGGGCATGCCAGGGAAGTGACTTTCCCTGCCAGTGCCAGAACCAAGAATAGACCTCAGGTGTCCTGGCTCTAATTCTGTGGTGCAGCTGTGGGATTGTGCTGCTGTTTCTCATTCCCCTGCCCCCTTCCTAGCAAGCCAGAAATAGCTGCCTGAGTATCCTCAGTTCTGCTTCACCCCAGATGAAGAACCTGCTGGGGCAGGGGTTCCTTTTTCCCAGTTCAGAAACAAAAAGGGCCTTGCTGTATTTCCTGTTTGGGTGGTGGGCACTGCAGGTTTGATCACATCTGCAGGTCTGGGAGCAGCTTTTCTTGGAAGCTGGCAATTGGTTCGAGGTAATGGAGGTGTCTAGTGTAGTACCCAGCTCTGGAGAGGGTGTGCGAGTCTGGTGTCCAGTAGCTTTTCTCATAGCAGCAGAGACTTTCTTCTCTGTTGGAATAACGGTACTACAGTCAAACCGGGAGGATCTGAGCTGGACAGGATTTCTGGAGAAATCTAGTGTGCTGCTCAGTTTGGAGACCTACAGATGGAGATGCCCTCTGCCTCTCAGGGCCCTATCTCATGCCTGCCTCACTTAAGGGGAAGAAAGCTTTGTGCCACTTCTCTTGCTGCAGCTTTTCCCCCGTTTTGTGCACCCACAAGAGCCTGGCTGCTCCTTGTAGCTCCCTGCTAGGGCACAAGTAGCAGGGGAATCCAATGTCTGCTTTCCCTGTGCCAAGCAGAGCCCATGCCCATTCCCATACTGTGCTGCTCCATGACTCACTGAAATTGCTGCTGTGCTTGGCTTGGTCAGAGTCCCTGTGCTGAGGCTCTGGTGTGCAGGCTTCTTGCTGGCCCTGTGAGGTCCCACAGCTGCACATAGGAAGTGCTAAAACTTCACTTCAGATCAGTCTGAGTCTGGATCCCCCCTCCCCCGTGGGGAGTGGGTTGCTTTCTAAGCAGCTTAGTGCTAGTGTGGGATGGAAGGGGAAAATTTGTCCTGGCAGCTAGTCTGGCTGTGCCGCTGCCCTGGTACAGAGATGCTGATGGCAGCCGCAGGAGGTGGCTATGGTGCCTGCTTGTTTTTCAGGCATGCAAACGTTTATCTTGGAGTCATAGAATCATAGAATAGTTCAGGCTGGAAGGGTTCTCAAAGCTCATCCGGTTCCACCCCCTACTGTGGGCAGGGACACCTCCCACTAGATCAGGGGGCTCCAAGCCCCATCCAACCTGGCCTTGAACACCTCCAGGGACAGGGCAGCTGCTGCTTCTGTGAGCAATCTGTGCTGGAGCCTCCCCACCCTCACAGGAAAATATTTCTCCCTCAGATTTCATCTCAATCTTCCCTCTTTCAGAGGAAAACTGTTCCCCTCATTCTGTCCCTGCACTCCCTGATCAAGAGCCCCTCCCCAGCTTTCTGGAGCCCCTTTCAGTACTGGAAGCTACTCTAAGGTCTCCCTGCAGCCTTCTCTTATCCAGGCTGAACAACCCCAACTCTCCCAACCTGTCCTCATACAGGAGGTGCTCCTGCCCTCGGATCATCTTCCAGAGCTCCTCTGAACCCATTACAACAGATCTATGTCCTTCCTGTGCCTCTTGCTGTGGAGTTATTTCATGTCTGTAGGAGGTGCTGCTTTTTGGCTGACTAAAACATCCAGCCTGCTCCCACCCTGCCAGGGCAGAGACTGGCTGGGTGGTGAAAACTGCAGACAAGCTGTTTTTCTGGAACTGCAGCGGGCCATTGTTTGGGACAGCAGCCTATTTTTTTCTCAGCGAGCTTATTTCACAAATGACAAAAGAAACTGCACTGTGTTCAGTCCCCAGGGCCTTGGTCACGCTGCTTCCCTCCTCCGCTGCCCTGCCCCAAATGTATGTACGGCTCTGCAGCCTCTGGGCACGGCAGGTGTCTCTGAGTGGAAGCAGAAGCATGGTGGCACTGAAACCCATCTCCTCTGCCCTGCTTCTCCTGGTAAGAGCTTTCCTATTTATCTCCTTCCTGCCTCTGCAAGGAGATTGGGACAGAAGGGTGGACTTTCAGCGTAAGTGGTTGGATGAAGGAGAGGTTTTGACCATTTGCCATTCCTCTTGTGCTGAGGAATCTCCCAGTGGACGAACTCCTGGTGTCTCCTCTCAGGAGACCGAAATGCCCTGTTTTCTGACCTTGCTGGTGGTGCCAGTGGGCAGAAGTGACCCACTGAAGAGCTTAGCATTGCAGGCCTGCTCATGCAAGTCCTGGTCCCTCTCAAACAGCCTTCCTCTAGCCCTGTGGTCAGCTTTCAGAGGCTGAAATACATAGTCAGAGCATAATTTCAAAGAATGCCTACAGGTGCTTGGCGCAGCTGCCAGATGTGGTGTTGAGTTGCCTGTGCATTAAGCATGCAGGTGCCAGATGTCACTGGTGATGGGAAAACTTGGGGCCCGGCATGCTGTTCTGCTCAATGGGAGTTTGTGCATGCACATGATTGTGTGCCTTCAAGGCTTGTGGAGAGGCAGTGATGTGTGTTGCCACATGGCAAATGCTGTTTTCTTCCTCTGTGGGCCAGCAGTGTCACAGGTGGCCAAGAAGGCCAATTGGTCTGGGCTTGGGTCAGCCATGGGGTGGCCAGTAGGATCAGGGAAGGGATTGTTCCATGCACTCAGTGCTGAGGAGGCTGTACCTTAACTCCTGGGTTCAGTTCTGAGCACATCACTTAAAGAAGGACACTGAAGGGCTGAAGTCCATCCAGAGAAGTGAATGGAGCTGGGAAGCCTCTGGAGCCCGGGGGTTGTGGGAGCAGCTGAGGGTTGTAGGGCTCTTTAGCCTAGAGAAGAGGAGGCTGAGGGGAGATCTCATCCCTCTCTGCAGCTCCTGGAAAGGAGGTTGGAGCGAGGTGGGTGCTGGGCTCTGCTCCCAAGGAACAAGGGATGAGACGAGAGGAAATGGCCTGAAGTTGTGCTAGGGGAAGGTGAGGTTGGATTGTGGGAAATACTACTTTATGAAGAGTGGTAAAGTCCTATCAGAGGCTGCCCTGGGCAAGGGTGGAGTCCCTGTCCCTGGAGGTGTTCAGAAAGCACGTGGTCATGGCGATTTGGGACTGGGTCTAGCAGACATGGTGACATTGGGCTGGGTGAGCTTAGAATTATTAAGGTTGGAAAAGGTCTTTGATTCCACGTTTCTAGGGTCTTACAGTAGGGGGAAGATTTTGAGCAGAAGGGCCTGGACAGCTCTAAAGGGAGATGTTTTTACTTTGGGGAGGACTCTGTTTCCAGAGAACCTGGCTAAAGCTGACATAGTGAGGAGCAGAGAGCGCTGGCACCCCTCTGCTGATGTGCTGCTGGCCTTTCTGCTGCATGGTCTCCCACAGGACCACACTGAAGCAGAGGTACTTGTTCTGGTGGCAGAGCTTTCTGTCAACTCCTGCTGTCAGGAATTAGTTCTGTAGGTGCTCTGTGTGAGGTGCCGCTCTTAAGGTCTTGTTGAAGGCAGTAAAGTGTCATTTGTCATCGACGTGGTGGTTTATTTACCCAGAGCCCTTTCCTGAGCTGCTGGCATTGGTAAGCCCAGCTCCGTAGGGCTTGTCTTTCAATTCATTGCTTGTAAAATGGGCTTGGTCCAGGTTACTGGGAAGATCTATTGCTTAAACAACTATAAATTGTAGTGTGTAGGGAAGAGAGCTGTGTGCTTTAGGGTCCTCAGCAGGTGCTGGGGTCTGCAATTGCCAGTCCAAGCACTGCATGGAAGAACAGAAGCCGTTCCAAGGCTGGTTGGGCTGCGTGCTGGGCATCTTTTGCTGCTGGGGCACTGAGGTGTGTGCTGTGAGCCACAGTGTGTACAGATGGAGCAATCCAGCTGAGACTGGTGAAGTTAAACGTGGTAGCTCAGTAACTGGTAACTAGATTTAAAAGATGATTTGGAGTCAGCAAGGCAGAGTTGGCATGGAGAGTTGAAACGAGGCACCCTCTTAGGTGTGATGGGTCCAAGGTGCTTGTGTGTGCTCCCCCTGTTGTCTTTAGGAACATCAGGATGGTGCAGGAATTGAGAGGGTGTGCTGCAGCAGCGATTTCCTGATGGCATTTACTCAGGAAAGCTCAACCAAGGAGGAGGAGTGGTTTGTAAAAAGTTTGCTTGCTGGAGAGCAACCTGAGCACCCGTGACCTGGCTGAGTGCCACACTGGCATCGGGACCACTCCACAGAGCTCTTAAATCTGTCAGCATTTGGCTGACATGCTCAAAGATGGAGTTCGCTGGCTCCAAATCCAGGCATTAAAGCTGCAGCAGCCAGTCAAAAGTCAGAACTGAGCTCCTATTAAAAGCGAGCTTTTTGCTGCCCCTGCAGAGTAGTGCTGGCGTTGGCCTCTCCTGCAGCTTGGAGTGGAAGCATGAAAGGTTCCAGAAGCTCTCTGTGAGCTGCTGGACACTGGGGCTGCTGTCTGGGTGGTTGGGTGTGAACCATGCTGTGACCCTTCAGTTAGAATTTCCCCTGTAGATATGAAAGATGCTTGGGTTTTTTTGCACTGAGGTATTTTAGTCTGGTGTCTGCTGCTTCACTGTGGGATCTCGACACCATGAATTGCTGATGCATCTTGCATATGTGTCAGAGATGGCCTTGTTTCCCCTTCCAGGAGAGAAAACCAAATTCCCTGGAAGAACTGGTGTTTTACTGTGTGGCCTCAATGACCTTAGGGTGTTCCTGAGGTGGGCAGCCTGTTTGCTTATCCCCTAGAAGGGGTTTTGGTAGACAGCCCTGCAGGCAGGGAGTTGGAGTGGGCTGCCTCTAGGCTGGGGGTGAGAAATGTGATCTGTTCTCTTGTGCTGGTGTTTCCTAGGCTACCCACAAAGGTGGCTGCAGAGGACACAACCTGAGTGCTTGGCAAGTGCGGAGGAGGCAGTGCCAAGTGTGGCTTGCAGCTTTTCCTCCCTGCATCCCTGTGAGTGGCTGTAGGTACCTTGGGAAGTTGAGTCAGACCCACTGGGGTGATACAGGGTCTCCCACCCACTCAGGGCAGCCTGCAGAGGGACAGTAACTGTGTGTTGCTTGTGCAGGCCTGTCAAGGCTTCTAGAGTGGATAAAATCCATCTGTGTTAGCCGCAGAATGTCAGCACTTCCAGGACAAGAAGTCAGGAGTGGGTCAGTTGTAGCTGCTGGGACTTTGCTCAGTGCTGTAACTCAGATGCCCAGACAGTCAATCCCTTGAAAGGCCAGTAATCCTGCCACCTGCACATGCCCGTACTGGCCTTACTGGTTTTCTGGCTGCGGTGAGTGCTAAGCAATATTGGGAGCAAGCACGTAAGCATCAGCTGTTGCAAGCCAGTGTGGTGGCAGAGGTGGGGGTGGAAAAAATGGGCTAGAGCAGTTGGACCCCCTAGCACCTTTGGGGACTCCCTGATGAGCCCCTGGACCCTTGGTGATACATCCCAAACAGGATTCTGGTCCTGCATCTCTGATAGCCAAGAGATAAGGTGCAAGACAGTATTGCCTTGCAGCAGTCTGGGTGGTGTTTGCCTCTGGTCTCTAGGAACACTGAATGCATGGGGTCAGCACAGGGCTGCTCTCTGCCCAGCATTACAAACCCACCAGGCTCACTGGCAGAGGAGGGCGTCTGCACTGGAGCGTGTTGGCGGTGGGGCTCGGGCTGTGGGATCAGCTGCTTTGCTGTGACTCTGTGCTGTTTAGTGACTAATCAGATTTTTGAGCCTGTTTAACACATTCAGCTGTCTCCCCAGAACAATGCGCCGGCTGTATTTTTAAACACATCACGTGGCTTCAGAGAAGCCGGCGAACCAGCAGAGTGCGGCTTGCCTGGGCTGGGAGATGTGCTGCCTGGCGTTGTGACTAGTAGCGAGCAGCCTCCTCCCTGGCTTGAGCAGTCGGCAGCAGCTCTCCCTCACTGCCTGCCACAGCAAGTGGGGCAGCCTCTGCTCACGGTGCTGCCCAGAGTGAGTCCCGGTGGCCATCGAGGGCATTCCATGCCTGCAGGGCTGGGTTTGAGCACAGGCGCCTCGGTTGGAGAGCCAAGCAGGTATTCCAAGCGCAGGAGGTCGCTTTGAGTGCGGTCATAGGTGAGTTCATAGTCCTGTGCTGTAGCCAACATGGGTCTGCCTTTGGGGAGTCTTGCAGGGATAAATGTGGGGAGGTGCCGTGCTTGTCAGTGGCAACTCCTGCAGGCTTGCTTTGCCCTGGGGCGAGGGAGATTACTCAAGTAAGGATGCACTTGTACCTGTCTGGGGTTTTGATGGTGTTTTGAGGTTTCCCACCGTGGTGTGAGACTGGAGAGGCCATCTCTGCAGCTGATATGTTCTGGGAAGCGCTGTGTGGGACAGTTATATCCCACCATCCTGCTTTGTCCGTTCTCGACAGCTTTCTCTGGTGCTGGCATAGTGTTTGTACTGCTATCTGAATATCATGTGCCACTTTGTGGTAGTGTTTTTCTGCTCAACTGGTTTGGGCAGTGTTTTGGGCTGTTAATCCTCTTCTACAAGAGCTACCTGAAGACATGAGATAAAACCTTGGGGTACTTGCTGGTTGGGATCAGCTGGGGCTGGAGGTGATCAAGTGGATCCCAAACTCACTTGGTGAAAGCTTCAGGGCAAGCTGCCTTGTTTTGCAGCCTCTGAATAATTAAAACCATTTCTGAATGCTTTGCTCTTTTCACTCTGTTTGGGGACATGCTCAGCTTGCTGGGACTTGCTCCTTCTGAACAGAGCTGGCTGGTGTCATGCCCCCATGGGATCCTGCATGGCCAAGTCAGCCCTGCGTTCCTGCTTCTCTGGGGTTGCAGTTGGCCCTGCACTGCTGGCCCACAGAGCAGGATGGGACTTTGATGACCTGGAGCTCTGCTTGCGGGGGATAGGGATGACTCTGTTTGGAGGGAGGAATTTGCTTGCCTTGATTCTTCTCAGTGGGAGGAAACCCTGCTGCCGTGCGAGGGAAGCAGTCTGGCGCATACTTGTCTGTTGGCTTGCAGGCAGAGGCCTAACCAGACAGGCTTGTTGTGAGTGTGTCCCAGGGATGGTGCTTGCTGCTGGCTGTGGAGCATCTCCCGTGTCAGCAGGCCAGGCTGGCACATCGCTGGCTGCCAGTACTATCTCCCATCAGAGCCAATGTGTGTGGCATCTCACCTTCCAACCTTGCTCCTCTCAGCCCGGCTGCTGATGTGTGCTGCGAATGCTGGCCCTGGGCCCTGTCACTGCCCCTGTCACTAAAACTGCACGGGTCCTGGCACACGCAGCAAGAAATGCTGGCATAATGGCACAGACTGGGTGGAGGGGGCCCATCTGGAGCACCTGTATGAGAGGCTCTGGTTTGCTGGCCACACCAAGTTCTGCAGTTGGCTCCAGCTGTGCTGCAACTGACAGCAGAGAGCATGCAGCCTTTCTGGAGCTGGTGCCTGCTGGCTGTGCCACCTTCCTGGTGAGCCATCCGTGGGCTGATGAGAGCCAGCATCCTCCTGGGCTGCTGCCACAGAGCCAGGAGGGAAGGAGGTGCGTCATGCTGCAGCACTGACAGGCTTTTTCTCTGTTGCAGTTCTAAGCATGCTGAGTAATCCTCTTGGGAATGTCCTGGGGAAACCCCCCCTGGGTTTCCTGCCTTTGGACCCCATTGGATCAGACCTGTCAGAAAAGTTTTCCACACCAACACTGAGGAACTCCCGCCTGGATTCCCGCTCCCTCCTGGACTCCCGCTCCAGCAGCCCCTCGGACTCGGACACGAGTGGGTTCAGCTCAGGCTCTGACCATCTCTCAGATTTGATTGTAAGTTTGGGTCTTGTGCCTGCTCTCATTCCTGGTGCCTTGCTGCATTTGTAGGGAGTGCAGGAGAGCTGGGGTGCTGCAGGGGGAGGGGCTGCCAGAGGGATCCATGGTGCCCACACTGGCAAGGCAGGGTTCGTCTGCAACCCTGGGTTTGGCAGAAGGGCTGCTCATGCAGGCCTCCTTCAGCACAGACTGACACTAATATTTTTGGTTTGGCCTTTTGCCTTTGTGCTTACAACCCATTTGGGTAGAAGTTCCCACTGAAGGGGCCTGAGTGCTTGAGCCGGGGTGGGGCAGGAGGGTGTCTGTGCCCCAGTGCTGATAGGGAGGTGGTTCGTCGGTGCAGCTGGCTCTAGCATGGGCTTCCCAGAGGCTCCTGTCCCTGCTTTTCACTGCCTTTTCTGTTTGCTGAATGCAATTCTCTCTCAGGGCTGTTTCTGGTAGCAAAAACTGGGTCTGGCCTGCTTCTGTTCCCCTAAAGCACAGCTAAATTTGGAAGCCAGCGAGTCTCTCACTGACCCAGTCTGTGCTGCAGAGAGAGCAGCAGTTCTAGGTGCCAAACAGGACGGTGTGGCTCCCCCTAAGGATCTGGGGCTAAAGCTGGGTCTGAGCTGCTGCTGGCTCTGCCATGGTATTGTAGGCATGAAGGACACAGCTGATTCCATGGGGTTGATTCTCCAGTGATCCACTGTGGAGAATCAGACTCGTGGAATGGTTTGGGCTGGTACCTCCAAGCCCATCTAGTTCCAACCCCTGCCATGGGCAGGAACATCTCCCACTGGATCAGGTTGCTCAAAGCCCCATCCAGCCTGGCCTTGAACACTTCTAGGGATGTGGCAGCCACCACTGTTCTGGGTGATCTGTGCTAGGGCACTCCCCACTCTTACAGCAAAACATTTCTCCCTAACGTCTCATCTCAGTCTACCCTCTTTCAGCCTAAAACCATTCCCCCTCTCCTGTCCCTGTCCTCCCTGATCAAGGGCCCCTACTCAGCTTTCCTGGAGCCCCTGGAGAATCAGAATTTGGAGCAGGGGAGCTGTAAGCAGCTGCAGCTGCCTGGGCTCTGATGACTGCAGACAGTGCGGGATGGCAGGGCTTTGTGCTGGCCTTGTTCCTGAAGGTCAGATCTTCCTTGGCATGGCCTTGGTGTGGGTGGCTGTGCCGCAGCAGCATGCTGCTGGATCTGCAGGGTGGCTGGCACTAAGCTGCAGTGTCTCACATCCCTGCTTTTACTCCTTCCCCCTGGGAGAGGATAAACTAGGAAGTGGTTGAGTTTGCAGCCAGCTGAGCCCCTGCCTGGATCTGGTGTTGCTGGGAGTGGGTCCGTGGAAGGTGAGTGCTGACTGAGGGCCTGTGGAGCTGCTGGCAAGCCCTGCATACTGCCAGCGAAGTGCGTGGCTCCTGGGCTGTCTGGTGCTCCTGGGGATGGCAGCAGTCCTTAAGGCTGTGCAGGCAGAGGTGGCTGTTGGATTTGTGGCCTGCAGCAGTCCCTACTGCTGATAATTGGGCATGGGTTCAGTGGGAAGTGGCTGCAGGGGCAAACCTTTCCCAGGGTAACCATGTCCTGTCAGACTACTGGGACAGGTATTGGGGGCTGCTTTCCTGCCTCTGACAGACCTCAGAGGGTCTTGGGAGAACTGGAGGTCGGCGAGACCTTTCTGCTATGGGCAAAGGCAAGGCCCAGCATGACACGTGGCCTACAGAGTTATGTACTCTTCCTTGGAAGTGCGGTTTTGACATCGACTTTCTCTTGCAGTCAAGCCTTCGCATCTCCCCTCCTCTGCCCTTCCTGCCCCTCAGTGGGGTGTCAAGAGACCCCCTAAAGATGGGAGTGGCATCCCGGCTGGATCAAGATCAAGCTGCCCTGGCTGCAGTCGCTTCCTCCCCAGCCAGTACATCAAAAAGATGGCCTGGAGCATCTGCATGGCCTTCCTGGGATCTCCTGGACTCTCCAGAAGATCCCTTCAGTATTGAAAGAGAAGCCAGGCTCCACAGGCAAGCAGCAGGTAGGTTGGGTGGAGGTCACAGCCAGCTCCAGTACATGGTGGTGGTCCTGTGTCTGGGGGTATGCAGCTGGCCTCAGTAACATGGCTGGGCATGTGTGTAGTGATCAAGGTATGCTCCATGCCCAAGCTTGATGCTGGGTCTGCCTGCTGATGGGAAAACAGGCTGTCTGGGCAGCTGCCCACTGCAGTGGCTCTGCTAAACCTGGAGCTGTGGAATGTGGGGATTTGCTTGGAGACCTCTAGGAGAGTGGAGGTGGTGCCATACTCAACACTGCTTGTGCTTGTCCAAGCTGTGAATGAAGCCACCTACACCTGGAGTGGGCAGCTGCCTCCTCGAAACTACAAGAACCCTGTCTACTCCTGTAAAGTGTTCCTGGGAGGAGTTCCATGGGACATCACGGAAGGTGAGCAGCTCCCAGCCCCATGCTGAGGCCTTGGGTTTTGACATCAGGATCGAGCTTTCTGAAGGAAAGCTGACTTATCTCCTTCTTTTGTAGCTGGTTTGATCAACACCTTCCGTGTGTTTGGCTCCCTGAGTGTGGAGTGGCCTGGTAAGGATGGCAAACACCCGCGCTGCCCTCCCAAAGGTAATATGCCTAAAGGTAATAGCGACACGGTAGGGTTACATTTTTCCCATGCTATGTTACAGCACAGATGCTGGGATGGTATGGCTGCATGCTGGTGACAGGATGGTACAGAGCACCTAGGGTAAACTTCCCATGCTCACTTGGGTCAGCACAAGGGTTGCGGAGCACTGTCACCTCAAACCCGGCACCCCCTGACCTTCCGCCTGACCACAGCACAGTCTGCAGGAAAGCAGGCTTTGCGTCATAATTCAGATGTCATGGCCCAGAAATAGAAGTTCCAGGCTTTAAAATACCTTCCACTACAGAATCATGAACTGATTTGGGCTGGGACCTCTAAGCCTATCCAGTCCCAGCCCCTGCCGTGGGCAGGGACACCTCCCACTGGATCAGGGGCTTCAAGCCTCATCCAACCTGGCCTTGAACACCTCCAGGGATAGGGCAGCCATCACTGCTCTGGGCAACCTGGGCCAGGGCCTCCCCACCCTCACAGGAAAAATATTTCTCCCTCAGATGTCACCTTAATTTCCTTTCTTTAAGCTTAGAAGAGTTCCCCTCATCCTATCCCTGCCCTCCCTAGCTTTCCTGCAGCCCCTTTCAGTACTGGAAGCTATTCTGAGGTCTCCCTGGAGCCTTCTCTTCTCCAGGATGTCTTCATTCAGAAGGTGCTCTAGCACCTCAGATCATCTCTGTGGCCCCATCAGTGCCAGCACTCTGTGCCTCACACTGCTCTGGTGACTGAATGAGGCTGGTAGGCACCACTGTGCCTACAAACCAGCTGCTCAGTTACCCTGTAACTCATTACCACAACACATCAGTCCAGGTACTCTAGACCTGATTATGGCCCAGGCACTGCTTGGCTCAGTCCCCACAGCCTGCTGGCTCTACATGCACTTTATGTCAAGGTTGCTCATACTGACAGTGGAGGCCGGTGGCTCTTGCCCATAGCAGGACAGCCCCACATGGGGCTCCAGAAGCCCCAGAGAGGGTTCCCCCCACCCCACGCTGCTAGTGACACTTTTCTAGATGTGGCTTTGTGCTGGGGGACAGTGACCCATGTAGCACTGGATGGAGGCAGCTTGCCCCTTGTGCCGTGTGGAGCTTGGGTTCTGTCCCAGCTCTGCCAGGCTCTGTGTGGTACCACAGGATCATCTGCTTGGGCAGGCACTGCAAATTCCTTCTCCAGGAGGGGTTGGGGACAGCAAGGGATCTGCAGTGCAGATACTTTGGGTGGCTTCTGGAGGATTTTGAGTGTCTGCAAGCTGGGATGATCTTTCTACTCCACTGCATCTCTGACAACTGCTCCTTTCCCTCCACCTCTAAAGGATATGTCTACTTGGTGTTTGAGTCGGAGAAATCTGTGCGTGCACTGCTCCAGGCGTGCTCCCAGGATATGCTGAGTCCTGATGGTCTTAGTGAATACTACTTCAAGATGTCCAGCCGCAGGATGCGCTGCAAAGAGGTGAGGAGCCCTGCGACTGACAGCAGGGGATGCTGGTGAGGTCCCGGGAGACAACGGGGTATGCAGTGTTACTTCAGCTTCAGCTGAAACAGCAGCAGGAGTCACACTGGGTCTTGTCAGTCTTTAATTGATGTGCTCCTGCAGTGGGGCCGGATGCAGACAGGGAGAGGGTCAGGTTGGTGTTTGCATCCTTCACAACAGCTTGCATCAGGAATTGTAACCTGGAGCGCCTGGATATAGGGCAGACCCTGGCTTCGTGGAGCTGGGCAGCTTGAGTTACCAAGAAAGGAGCACAAGAGCAAGGATTTCACTGTTCTATACTTCATTCGGCACCTTTGCTTGCGGAAACAGGCTGTGATACCTTGGGTGCGTTATTAGACACTGTCTGCTGGCAGAACACATGGCTTTCATGCTTGCAGCAGGCGAGTATTTTGGATCCACAGCTGTAACTGTGGCTGCTGCCCATGCAGCCTTGGCTCTGGAGGTGGAGGTGCTGAGGCTGCTGGAGGCTCAGGTTGGCCTTCTGTGAAAGGAGGACCTCAGCTGTAGATCAGAAACTGCTGCACAGGTTTGTGGGGCTAAAGAATTGAGGTTCAGCTCTTATCTAGACAGGCACAAAGGAATCGCACTCCAGACAGCACTCCTGGTGTCTGGCTGTTTGCAGCACTTTCATGCCTGGTGAATGAGCTCTGGCAGCAGTTTCTCCTCCTTGCAGCCTGGTGTTGGCTGTCTCACCAGATGCGAGCTCCTATTGGAATTGGCAGCTGGATTTATTCCCTTGACTGGGCCAGTGGGCTCCTGAGGTGTCTGGAGCAAGGCTGGAGCTGTGGACCCTAAGCAGCACTAACAAAAGGGGTGTTTGCAGGTTGAAGGTGAGGTCTGAGGGTCTGAGATGGCTTCTGCTGTCAGCCAAGTGCATGGAGGGAGCAGCACAGCCTGTGGTTCTGTCAGCCCTGGACTGACCCCCTCTGCTGTGTGGTTCCAGGTGCAGGTGATCCCGTGGGTGCTGGCAGACAGCAACTTTGTACGTAGTCCATCGCAGCGGCTTGATCCCAGCAAGACGGTCTTTGTGGGTGCTCTGCATGGGATGCTGAATGCGGAAGCCCTGGCGACAGTCATGTATGACCTGTTTGGAGGGGTGGTCTACGCTGGCATTGACACAGACAAACACAAGTATCCCATTGGTAAGTGATGGTCCTGCCAGGATCAGCAGTCACCCAGAGCATGCTCTGAGGAGGCTGCAACTGTGCCTTTTGCTTGGTCCCATGGTGGAAAGAAAGGGCTGCCAGGATCTGCTTCAATCCCAAGGGAGGGGGAATGAACTGTGAGACCTTAGGCAAATTCTTAGCCCCTGTATGACCACAGATGCAGTCTTGGCCAGTGGCCTGCCCCATGCTGGTACTGTGCAGTCCTACAGTATGATATGAAAACCTCCTGTAGAGCCCAGGTTGCTCTCTGCGGTGAGTGGGAACTCTGGCTCCCAACTGTGGATTGGCGCTTCCAGCCTTTGCTTTAGGCAGGCTCTGTTTCAGTAACTAAACTCTACCCTGATATTCGGTGTTGACAGAAGCATCTCCTGTGCTGAGGTGCTGCCCTGTTTTGTTGGGAGGCTCTAGGGGATTGCTGCTGCATGTAACCTGCCACATGCCAGATCATCTTGGGTGGAGGGGATCCTTCTGGTGCTGTGTGTCAAGAGGAGCAGTGTCTGATGTGCTCATGAGGAGCTGATTTAGGTTTACTGACCAACATAGCTTCTGGGTGGTCCTGCTGTGAGGGGGAATTGACCCCCCTGGAAGAAAGGGGGACCCCTGAGTGCAGCTGCAGTCCCTGCACAGAGTGTAACCCTGAAGCAGATCCAGGCCCTCCTGCCTGGGTCCCATGTGACGCTGCCAGAGAGCAGCCGATAGGTTCTGGGTAAGGCTCTGTGCTGTGGCTGTTGGTGAGCGGAGCTTCGGCAGTCTGCTGGTGTGCACGGCAGCCCCTAACAGCCAGAGCTCCCTTTACTTTGCGGAGGGGAACCCACAGGTAAGCATGGATGCATTTTCCTGGAGCTTAACATAATTTGTCTAGAAGAGAGTGGTGTGGGAATGCTGCTGACTGGCAATAAAGCTGCAAAACACAAGGCTCTGGAATGAGTGGGAGGCTCAAAATAAAAGTTGCTGAGCTGTCTCAGCACTGGTGTATTTGAGGTGCAGGCATAGAGCCTGCTGCTTTGCTGCCTTTGGGAGTGCTGTGGTGGCATCCCTGCGCCTGCTACTGGGCTTCCTGGGAGTGCTACCACCTGTAAGCTCATCTCAGCCAGTCTGGAGGTGTTTAGAAAGGCCATTCTGCTCCCAGCTGCCTGCTGTGCTTCAGTCACTGTGTGAGGAAGGAGCAAGTGGAGTCACTAGGGCTTGGATGTGGTCTCTCTGTAAAAACTGCTTCCCTGCTGGTAGCTGAACAGTACTGAGAAGGGATCGTGCTGGTGGGAGCCTCCTTGGCCTCCCTGGTTCCTGCTGAAGGTGCCGGATCAGTCTAATGCCTGTGGTCTGGCTCATTCCAGGATCTGGCCGTGTCACTTTTAACAACCAGCGCAGCTACCTGAAGGCGGTGACCGCTGCGTTTGTGGAGATCAAAACGACCAAGTTTACTAAAAAGGTGAGTGAGCTGGCAGATGGGGACCTAGCTCTGCGTGACAGGGGCACCATGGCCTGCAGAGCCTGCCCGGTGTCCCTGTGGAAGCAGACTGAGGTGGTGAGCTGCTGCCCTGCCAGCTGGGAGGTGTGCTGGCGGTGGATGGGAGGGACCCAAGGGAGTCCCCAGGGATGGACAGTCACTCTTCATTGCCTGGTTCTCTGGCAGGTTCAGATTGACCCGTACCTGGAGGACTCCTTATGCCAAGTCTGCAGTGCCCAGCCTGGCCCTTTCTTCTGCCGAGACCAGGTAAGGCTTTCTGCCGCTGCTGTGCTCAGCTCCTGTGCTGGGGCCTCTCCTCGAGGAGGAGCAGGCCTGTCCTTGGGGACACCTCTTTCCCCCTTGCTGAGTGAGGAGGGCGAGTGAAGTGTTCACACGAGGGCCACAGGTTTCAGAGGAGGTGCGGTGCTTCTCAGGTGCAGCTCCAGTGCTCACTGAGGTGCAAAAGTGGCTTTCCAACCCTGCCTCAAGCCAGAGATGTGGCAACTCTGCTGGTGCTGTGCCAGGGCCTGTCGTAGACAGCAGGCTGATCCCAGGGGGAGGCTGCTGCTCTCTCAGCTGTGACCTGCTGGAAGCCATCACCCTGCAGTTGGTCTCAAAATGTAGGAACCCTGGCTGCTGACCTCCACTCACGGTGGGCAAAGGAGTTCAGCCAGTGTCTGGCAGCTTCTTTGGTGTCTCAGAGGGAGCTGAGCAGCAGCATACCCTGCTCTGCTGGGAAAGGTGGCAATGAGAACGCTGGTGGAGCCTGTGCCTGCCAGGTGTCAGCCCTGGCTGCTTCTGTTCGATGCCCACATCCTCTTTTTCCAAACCTATGTTAAAGGGGCTGTGCTGGAAGCCCAGCACAACGTGCCTGCTGGCAGCATGGCTGGAATTCCCTCCTTCCCTTCGAAGATCCATGGGCTGATGGGCTGCAAAACGTGGAGAGAGGGGATTCTGCTTCCCTGGTGATGTCTGTTTGCCGGGCTTGGAACCCCCACCCCACAGCATTACCCTCTGCTCTCCCTCTAGATCTGCTTCAAGTACTTCTGCCGCTCCTGCTGGCACTGGCAGCATTCCATGGAGGTCCTGCGTCACCACCGCCCACTGATGCGCAACCAGAAGAACAGGGACTCCAGCTAAATAGGCTGCCATGGCTCTGGGGCTGCCACAGGCGCAGGAGAAAGTCCTTTTGTCACCCTGCTGAGTGGAGAGCGCACGAACGTGCCTGCTGGGCCAGACCCAGGCTGGGAATGCGCTTCCTGAGGACTAACGGGGAAAAAATTCTTACATTCACGTTTGCACTTGCTGGTCTTTTTGTTTCTGCACTAATGCACAGTGGATTTTGTCAGGTTTGGTTTGGGGGGTTCTGAGGGGGAGGAGCGCCCCTCACGTGATTCTGCAGTTCCCAGACTTTGGTTCGTGGTTTGCTGATGAGAAGCAAAAAAAAAAAAAAAAAAAAACCATACAAAAAAAGGCCACGTGTTGAGAAGGTGTTTTCGCAGATGCCTTCCCCTAGGTTTTTTATTTATTAAAGGCGCTTTTTTACATTCCTCGCAATACCGGTGGTGATGACGCAGGTCCCATGGCTCCATTTCTTTGCCGTTGCCATACAGTGCCTTTCCATTCATTTAACCCCCACCTGAACGGCATCAACTGGATGTTCAGCTGGCGTTTTTTACTGTAACAACTAGGAGACTTTGCTCTTCATTTAAACCAAATCATATTTCATATTTTACGCTCGAGGGTTTTTACCAGTTCCTTTTTACACTCTTAAACAGTTTTTAAGTCGTTTGAAATGAAAGATTTTTTTCTTTCCTGGCAGCTTTTAACATTACTGCAGTTTGTGTCTGGGGCTGCTGGTGGGGAGTTGAAAACAGAGGGGTTTGCAATGGAGCAGGACGGGCTTTTTTGGACTTGAAACTGGACCAGATAATCGATCTCTGAGCTGCTGTACATAGTTTTAAATAGTTTGTTGCACTTTTTTAAGTTGCACTTATGGGGGGTTGATAGAGGTTTTTAATCACACGAAGTCACAGGACTGACCTTTTCTTTTGTAATGAGCTAAAAAAGGGCTGCGTGCCAGCAGGTGGGCAGAGGATCCTGGGAGCCCTTTCTCTTAGAGGGGACAAGGACTTTTCCTTTCCTTTACGAAACGTACGGAGCAACAGTGCAGTTGACTGGGATGCTGCTGCTGGGATTTGAGAACTTTAATTAGCATTGTTTTATTTTTTTTCCTTCCTCTCCCCTCTATTGGAAGCTGTGTGCCAAAGATCCAGTGTCATAATTTTTCCCTCTTTTTTTTTTCTTTTTTTTTTTTTCCTGCTGAGCTGATGTTGCATTGTTGCATAATCCCAGCTGCTCTTTGTGGGGTTTCGTGAAGCTGTGTGTGAAGTCTCTACCTCATTGTAGTATATGCAGGCAAGACTGCACTCTCCTGCAGACGCGTGGAGTAAGCTGTGGTGTAGTTTTTGGCACATATTAAACACGTTGCAGCAAAAAAAACCCACAACCCTCTCCTGCTCCTTACTTGTGGGATCTCTGCAACCAGGAGGGCTGGGATGGTGAAATGACTCGAGTTCTAGAGCATAGCGGGGAATGTATGGGTGCTGTGTGGGACTCAACTTCGCTGGAGGAAGATTTGGTTTTAGGTACCAATTACTTAAGGTTCCTTCAGTTGGTGCATTTGGGACCCCTTAGGAGAAGCAACCAGGCTCCAGCTCGAGCTCCCCTACTTAACTTCATTAACTCACTGCTTACTTATTTGGGATGGCCCACCCTCCTCAGGGGAGGGGTGATGCCCTGCTGGGCTGTTTGAGGTTGGGGATGGGCTCAGAGGGCTGGGCAGAGTCTGGGGTGTGGTGGGGCTGCCCCCTGAGGGCACTCATGGGCATGCTGTGCCCCTGGAGAGGGCTTTGGGCAGCTCTGCAGCCCCAGAAGTGGCCTCCCTCTTTCCTTTGGGGCCAGTGATAGTGCTGTGAATATGTGGGGGTTTGGCCAGCTCCTCTGTCACAGCAGGAAAGATCTGTAGATGGGGCCAGGCTGGATCTATGGGCCAAGGCCAGCAGGGTGGGATTCAACAAGGCAAAGTGCTGGGTCCTGCACTTGGGTCACAACATCCACACACAATGCTCCACACTTGGGGAGGAGTGGCTGGAAAGCTGCGTGGTGGAAAAAGCTCTGAGAGTGCTGGGTGGCAGTGGCTGAACAGAGCCAATGGTGGCCACCAGCACCCTGGCTTGGCTCAGCCAGGGGGTGGCAGTAGGAGCAGGGAGGGGATTGTCCTGTGCACTTGGTGCGGGGGAGGCTGTACCCCCAGCACCTTGACTCCTGGGTTCAGTTCTGGGCCTCTCACTCCGAGGAGGACAGTGAGGGGCTGGAGTGTATCTGGAGCAGGGAATGGAGCTGGGAAGCCTCTGGAGAACAGGGCTTGTGGGAGCGGCTGAGGGCCCTGGGGCTGTTTAGCCTGAAGAACAGGAGGTGAGGGGAGACCTCATCGCTCTCTGCAGCTCCTGGAAAGGAGGTTGGAGCCAGGTGAGTGCTGGGCTCTGCTCCCGGGGAACAAGGGATGGGGTGAGAGGGAACGGCCTCAAGTTGTGCCAGTGGGAAAGCATTTCTTCCCTGGCAGAGGCTGCCCAGGGCAGGGGTGCAGTTCCCTGTCCCTAGAGAGGTCCAAAAGCCGAGCAGACGCGGCGCTCGGGCGCGCTGTGGGCTCCACCCCGCGCTCCCGCAGGTCTTTCCCACCCCCTCGAGTCTGCGGCTTCAGCCCTGAGGGGGCGGGAACGCGGCGGGGGCGGGCACTGGGACCCGGGGGAACCCCAGCCCCGCCCCGCGCCGCTGGGTCCCCCGGGCCGCACGGGGGCGCTGCGGGGCCGTGCCCTCCCCGCGCGCCGCACGCCTCCCATCGGCCCTTGTGCTCTCGCAGCTGCCGCCGCAGCCATGGTGGGTGCGGGCTGCGCCGCCATCCGCCGCCATCCGCCGTCGGGGCCGCTCCGCGGGGCGCCGGGCGGCCGCGGGGGGCGGGGGGAGCGGGCGGCGGGGGGGCCGGGCCCGGTCTGACCGGTGTCCTCGCCGCCCGCGCAGGGACGCGTCCGGACGAAGACGGTGAAGAAGGCGGCGCGGGTGATCATCGAGAAGTACTACACGCGTCTGGGGAACGACTTCCACACCAACAAGCGCGTCTGCGAGGAGATCGCCATCATCCCCAGCAAGAAGCTGCGCAACAAGATCGCGGGGTGAGGGGGCGGCGCGGCGGGGGCGGCGGGGCCTGCACTCCAAAGTGACCGCGCCCCGCGCCGTGGCGCGGCCACCGGCCGTGCAGGGAGAGCAGCTCGAGAGCCTCCCCGTGTCCGGGGGGCCGTCCCGCCCGGACCCTGGCGCTGTCGGACACGGCCTCGCCCTGCGGCGGGGGCATCGCGGGGGGTGGGGGTGGGCAGGGGCCGGGGGCGGCCGTGCTGGGCGGAGCCGGGCAGCGGGGGCGCCCTGGGACGGTCCCGGGCAGGGGGGGAGGCCCTGGGACGGTCCCGTGTCCCGCAGGTACGTCACCCACCTGATGAAGCGCATTCAGAGGGGGCCTGTCCGAGGCATTTCCATCAAGCTGCAGGAAGAGGAGAGGGAGAGGAGGGACAACTACGTTCCTGAGGTGAGGATCGGGCTGTGCTCGGGCGCTCGCTTTGGCGTCTGTCTGTTTGTGTCTGTCTGTCCTGCCTGCCTGGAGACCAGGAGGAGGGGCTGGTGCAGATTTTGGCTGCGTGTCCGGGTTCTCACTCAAAACCGACTGCCTGAGTTGTTGTGCTTTAACTCTGCTGCCGGTCAGCAGGTGATAGCTCTCCTCGGTTCTCCCGGCTTGAGAAAAATATAATTTGATGGGATGCAGGAAGATACCTTAGAGCAGCTTAAAATATGCAGTACAGCAGGTACCGCTGATGGAGGGAACCAGTGAAGCTTCCTCCTCTCTTGTACCCATGTATGTAAGAAGGTGGGGTCTCATCTATGACTCAGTTGTCATTAAAGCAGGGAAAGGCACTCCCAAAACATTGCCATGTTTGATGGACTTGATCTCATCCTTCCCAAACCCTGTAGCCTTCAGATACAGCATATTTTGCCCCTATTCCAAATCTCCCTGTGCAGTTTCTGGTGGAACTGCTGGCTTCCACGCTGCACAGGACCACTTGGTTCTGTTCCTTCTGCTCTCCCAAACCATTGGTGCTGGGTTTTGGTTCTGTGGAGCTTCAGGGATGGTCTGAGAGGAACAGGCAGAATGAGGAGTCAGGGGGAGCTGCAGCAGCATGGGGAGGTGGAGGGAATTCCCTCCTGGAGCCCCCCGTACTTTGCTGCTTTGGTTTTATAGCCCAGGGTGAGGTGACGCGGTTCCCAGGAGAGACCAGAGCTTGGTCCGATTTCCTGGCATCTGGGAGTGGCACATGAACTACTGGCAGCTCTGTGCAGAACCCCTCACAGATGCCTCAGCACCTGGATTTTGGGTGTCAGCCCAGTGCTAGTGTCGGAGGTTTGGAGAAACCAGATGGCGGGGCACTGTCTGTGTGTCTTCCGTAGTGACCTTCCACCAAGGTTTGCAGATGAGATGAGGTGGGAGCAGCTCCCCTTGGAGGGACCCTGCACAGGGAAGGAACATCTGTGCTGTAGTGGGATGCAGCATTAGCTGAGCCTACGTCATTCCCGGTTCCTTAGGAAAACACTGGTGTGACGTTTAGGAAGGAGGTGTGGAGGTGCTATTGTGGGGCTGGGAGAAAGTTGAAGAGGTTGCTCCAGGGTTGGAGAGAGGATACCCCAGGTGCTGAGGCTGGGCCAGCCCAGGCAGTCACTCAGCACCATTGCCAGGTCTGGCAGTGGCCCAGCTCCAGGGGACTTGTGTGGCAGGTGTTGGTGATCACTGGAACCCATGTGTTTGTGGCTGGATCCTGGCTCCTCCCGGTGCTGATTCATCCTTGGGTATCCAAGGTCTTTCCATGAGATGCTCTTCTCCCTGCATGGGCCCAGATAGCTGGACCCCCTGACTCATTCCGTTGTCAGAGTTCCGCAGCAGGATCTTGTTTGTGGTGGGACAGGAGTGGAGGTAGAGATGCCTGTGGTTGCAGGGCCTTGTCAAACTGTGTCTGTCTGTCCTCTGTCTGCAGGTCTCTGCCCTTGACCAGGAAATTATTGAAGTGGACCCAGATACCAAGGAAATGTTGAAACTCCTGGTGAGTGCTCTCACTGCCAGAGGGAGGGGGTGGGTGCTGCCACCTGAAGGCATCCGTGCTCATTCCTGGCATCCCTGGGACCTGCAGTTGGATCAGTTCCAGTGCAGCTCTTGGGAGGGGAAGGCAGGTCCTGTACTCTGCCCTCCCTTCTCAAAGCATCCCAGGGTGCTGTCACCAGTGCTGCCTCAGCCCTCGCAGGGCAGTGGTGAGTGTGAGTTTGTCCATAAAAAGACTGCATTCCCCACAGAGGAGCTGATCTCTGGAGCAGGGTGGTCATCTTCCCTTTCTGGAGACAAGAATCTCCCCTTCTGCCACTACAGCACCTTCCTGCTCCTCCTGGGAAGAGTCTGCGTCTGCCCCCAACACATGGTGGGCAGAGCAGCTCAAACGATCCCTATCCTTGCTGTTTTCCAGGACTTTGGCAGCCTGTCCAACCTGCAGGTGACACAGCCAACGGTGGGGATGAACTTCAAAACGCCGCGAGGAGCACTCTGAGCTAGTCACTGTCTGTTGCTTTTCCAATAAATGTGGGAAACTGTCTCAGCCTGCCTGGTCTTCGGAACTGCGTCCTTGGGGATGAGAGAGGGCTGGCATCCAAGGCACCAGAGGGTGGGAAGGCCTCCACACAGCCAGCTTTGCCTGTGCCTTTTTGGGTTCTTCCCTGGTTCTTTGGGTTCTTTGGGGGATGCGAGGCAGTTAATCCACAGGCTCTGGCAATATGTGGCCAGGAGAGGACATGGGTGGCTCCTTGCTGGAGCTCGTCACCCTCCATGCCTGCCAACTCTGTGCCTCTGAGTGGACAGCTCAAGGGTCATGCTGTGCCGGAATAAAAGCGGCTTTTCCTAATTGCCTCGGTCACTTTTAAGTGCAAAAATGGAAGGAAAAGGTCCTGTTGCTGGTTTTCTTGTGTGAGGGAAGCAAAGGGGCTGACCATAATGCTGTCTGGGGAGGGAGCTCCCTGTGGAGATGGCCACTGGTGGGCTTTGTGCCATCCTGCCCCTGTCCTGCTTCCATCCAACAGCTTCCCCAAGGATGTGAGAGTTATGGGGCTCAGCCCTTCCCCCGGAAACCATCCTGCTGTGTGTGAAAGTTAGCACCAGGTTTGTGGGCCAGCACCCCTGGGCATCCCAGCCAGGACAGAGTCCCTGGCTTCTCCCTCCCAATCCCAGCAGCTCTGGGCTCCGCTGGTGAGCCTGGATGCGGGGTGGCAGCAGTCGTGCTGTGACTTCTCCCTTCAAGGACACCTCTGTGTGTCCTTCCAAGGAGAATGGCTGTTGGCAGCCGCACTATGAATCCCCCTCCACAAATAAAAAGACAAAGGATTTGTGTTTTGGGGGGAAAACATCTATATTTAATTTTGCTGCCGAATTTCTTTCAGTTCCTTAAAGAAGAAAATGCTCACAGCAGGAATAACCAGGTATGTAAATATACATGGAGCAACAGTCAGGATAAGCCAAGCAGGGATACTTTATCAATCCCCTGTGTACTGCTGAGATGTGACTTGGAATGTGCAGCTCAAGGCCACAAATCTCCACACCATTTTAACTAAAACATGGGAGGGTTAAAATAACCATCAGGATGACTGTGGGATTGAATTCCCAAACACAACCAAGAACTCGGGCAGCTCTGGCGCAAACAGCCCTGTTAACTCACACTTTTCTCTTTGTTTTTGTCTTCCCATCAGAGTTAAAGTTGATTTCACTGTGAATCCAATGCACTGCATAGCCTGAGGTGCCAGGAATGAAATCGCAGAGCTCTCCGACATATTTATTCATGTCGCAAGCAGAGGCATAGCCTACAAAAGGAAAGTGTGGGGGAACCCTAAGCTCCTGCAACAAAACAAGGACAATGGAAATGGAAAACACAGAGGTGATAGAAGCGGTTCCAGTGGCACCCGCAGCATTCCTGCTGCTGTGAGTACTGGGAAGAAGTGAGGAGCACCTTGAAAATCTACAAGTGCTGGATGTTACCTGTCACCATGTTGTTCACTGGATATTCCTGCAGGGCATGGTATGGAAATTCCCGCTGGGCAGGTGCTCCAGAGCCTGTTTCATCTTCACTGCTTTATTCAGTGGGGTAAAAAAACTGTGTTATTTCCTGCACGTTTGGGTTCTCTTGAAATGTGAAGGGTGCTTCCAAATCCCACCGTTGAGGGCAAGATGATACCTCTGGGCCAGGTCTACTGTGTCCTCGTCTGCTTCTTCCTCACAGCTTCTTCCCACTGCCTCCAGTCCATCCAGCAGATTTCCATTGGGCTGCGAATGCCAAGGCAGAGCCAAGTTAAAATTGGACCCTGAGTAATGGGAGCCGTGTTTTGGGGGTATTTTTGTGATTTCAAGCATAACGTAAAATGGAATTTAAATCTAATCATGGTTTTTATTCACACGTACTGAGCAGTTCTCTGAGAGGAGAGTGGGCAGCATCTTGCAGCTGCCCAGGGAGGAAAATGCTGTGCACAGCAGCCCCATATGAATGTGGCGGGAGGCTGGGAGCCTGCCTGGGTGAGGGAGAAGATCCCTCCTGCGTATCCCATGTTCAGGCACTTGCTGTTCCCTGGAATGTTCCTGGGAGGGACACAGCGCAGCAGGCACAAGATCAGAGCCTGTATTTGAGGTGAGGGTTGGGATGCAAACCAGGCTCCCTGGAGTTCACAGCGCCAGTGATTTTTCAGTCTGCATCTCCTGTCACGTATATTTTTCCTCTTACCTGCTCTGCAAGGGGATCATCCATCTGCTCCCAAATAAAACAACCGATCTTCCTTCTGATTTCTGCTGTGAACAAAGCACGAATGACTGTGAGAGCAGCAAATACCAACACTGCAGCCATTGCTGCCAGTGCTGGCAAAGGCGCTGGGAACTGGCAGAGGCTGCTGGGACAGTGCTGCTCCCTGGTGCAACGCAGCAGATCGATGGCCGGGGAAGATCAGCAACCAGTGTCTCTCAGGGGTCCATATTGGGATCAGGGCTGTTTAGCATCTTTGTCGGCTCATGGACAGGGGATAGAGGGCACCCTCAGCAAGTTTGTGGATGACACTGAGCTGTGTGGCATGGCCAACGCACTGGAGGGAAGGGATGGCAGCCAGAGAGACCTTGACAGGCTGGAGAGGTGGGACCATGTGAATGTTGTGGAGTTCAACAAAGCAAGTTCCTCTACCTAGGTTGGGGGGCAATCTCAAACATGGATACAAGCTGAGCAGAGAATGGACTGGGAGCAGACCTGAGAAGGACCTGGGGTGCTGGGGATGAGAAGCTCCACATGAGCTGCAACATGCACTCGCAGCCCAGAAAACGTCTGTGTCCTGAGCTGCATCCACAGCAGTGAGACCAGGAGGATGATGGAGGGGCTTCTCCCTTTTACTTCAGTTCTGTGTCCAGCTCTAGAGCACTCAGCATGAGACAGACATGGACCTGCTGGAGTGGGTCTGGAGTAGGCAGAGGTGGCTGCCCCATACCTGGAGGGGTTCCAGGACAGGTTGGATGGGGCTTGGAGACCCTGATCCAGTGGGAGGTGTTCCTGCCCATGGCAGGGTGTGGGACTGGATGGGCTTGGAGGTCCTTTCCGACCCAAACCATTCCGTGATAACAGATGGAGCACAGAACTGAAGGAGCATCCCCTGCTGCTGGGGAGGAAGTAGGACATTCCCTCCCGCTGTGGCAGAAGTCCTTGGAGGTCCTTGCTCACACCCCTAAAAGATTCTGCTTACAGGGGAATCCCCAGGGAGCCAAACCCCAGTGGATTTTCCCCACCCTTGACCTTCTTGCAGGCAGGTGGGTGGCAGGATGAAGTGGCCCAGAGCCACTGAAGCCTTCACTGCTGCGCCAGAGCTCGCCCATGCGTGGAGGTATTGGGGGTGAAAGACCGTAGCTCTGCCCTCCAGGTAATCCTGACTCTCGTGTATTCTGGAAGAGAAAAGGACAGGTGGTTTCCAAAGGTAAGCGTCAAAAATAGCAAGGACAAACTATTTGAAGGGATATTGTCATTAGAACTGACCTGCTCTGATACTTTCACCAAAAGCACCTCATTTTCTGTAACTTTCTAACTATGAGAGTCTACCAGCAGTGTCCTGGCTGCTGGCACCTCCAAGAGCAGCTTGGGCCACGTAAACGGGTATTTTTAGGGACTAAATGGCACCACTCCACAACCTGCCCTCCAGATGAGATTGGATCTTTGGGGAGTGGGGGGAGAATGTGATGTTATTGATTTGTTCTTGGCCTCTCTGGTCCCTGCTCAGGCTCACGGTACCGTCTCCGCACAGTGGCAGTGCTACACTGAGAGACAGGGGATGCTCAAGCACTCGGTGTCTTCCCTGGAGGGGTATTCAGAGTTGTCTGTCAGGTTTAAGGGTACAGATTACAATTACAGTTCTCCCAAGGAATAACCTGAAGATGAATATGCCTATAATTACATGTGACTCCGTCTGGGGGAGCCAGCCGCTCTGGAGGAGGCTGTGGCGGAAGGAAGGCCGGGTTCATCAGGATTCCCCTCAGCAGCTGGAATGGGGTGGCTGAAGGATTACAAAGACCTAAGCCAGTTTGAAGCAAACGTGTGTTCAAAGCAGCCGCTCCGTCCAGCGCAGCAAAGACTGCTGGTGAGTGTTGCAAGGAAACATCGTGGTTCCCTTTCACACAAATGCATTTACTGATACCAAATACATCTGCATATCTGCTTGCTGGAGAATGACACCAAACAGCCTTCCCTTATGTTTGTACAAGGGTTCTGGAGCACTGACCATTTGTGTTAACCAACCAGAAGGAAAAGAGCAGTTCAGCCCTTTTCCAGCTGTTTTTACCTCTCTGCTTGCTTTCCAAGTAAATTTGCCCTGGCTTTCTTTGCAGCCAGTTCCCTCCCTGGGAATAGCATCACATTTGTTTCAGAGTTTTCCAGGCAGCAAGAAAACCAGAGCAATTGGTTTAATTTACATCAGTGCTAAGGCAGCCTCATGCACAGGTGGGTTTAACAGCCTTTTCTGCTTTCTCTGGGTGTGGATTAGTGCAGGGGTGGTTTTTCAGCCCCCTCATAAGCAGTAAAACCCTGGCAGACCCACACCAGGCACCCTACAAACACCACCTTGACGGTCAGAAGATGTCAGCATCCGTTAAATACTGTACATTAAACACATTAAAGCTCTTATCCACCCTCTCATTGATGTTTTGCTCTCTCCAGACATCACACGGAGAGGGCTCAACATGAACTAGGGCCACAGGCATGTCCTGAGCAAGGAGGGGTCAGAGCCTACCTGCGGGTGTCTGGGTGTGCTGCATCACTGCTGAAGAGGAACTCCGCATCGTGCTGGTGGGCCAGCACCCCGCCGCCGGCTGCTGCGGGGAAAGGTTGAGGAAGAGATGGGTGCCCCAGCGCACCCCAAGTCCAACATGTCCCCATCCCAATGCATCCCCTATCCTATGCATACTCAGCCCAACACGCCTTGAGGTGGCCTGGGATGGGACAGGATGTCAGGTCTGGTTGTGGGGCTGGGGGGTAAGGGAGCCGTGTCCCCACAGCCCTACTGAGGGGGCCGTGTCCCCACTGCCCTGCCCCACTGAGGGGACCGTGTCCCCAGGGCCCTGCCCCACTGAGGGGGCCGTGTCCCGTGTCCCCACTGCCCTGCCCCACTGAGGGGACCGTGTCCCCAGGGCCCTGCCCCACTGAGGGGGCCGTGTCCCGTGTCCCCAGGGCCCTGCCCCACTGAGGGGGCCGTGTCCCGTGTCCCCAAGGCCCTGCCCCACTGAGGGGGCCGTGTCCCGTGCCCCCAGGGCTCTGCCCCACAGCAGGGCCCCTCACCCCAGAGCTCCCGCGGTCCGGGGCTAACGCTCCGCGAGAACCAGGCGCGGCGCCCGCGGAACATGGCGGGCCGGGGTCCCGGGGCGGGGCCGGGAGGCCGCGGGGCCCCTGCGGGCAGGGGGAGGCCGGGGGGCGGCCGGGTGTCCTGGGCCCGGGCCGCGCTCAGGGCCGGGAGCGGCCGCTGAGGCTGGAGGAGCCCTTTGTGCTGGCCCAGCCCTGCTCGCCGAGCCCTGTCCCCGAGCGCCACGGCCACGCGCCTTGTGAGCCCCTCGGGGACCCCCTGCCCTGGGCAGCCTCGGCCAGGGCTTCTCCGGGGTCAGCACTGCCGAAAAGCGAAGCAGAAACTGCAGCCTTGGATTCTTACTTGTTTTACATCAAGGTCTTACACAAGCTGAAGAACGGCTCACGCTTGCTCGGTAGCACTGTCAAAGGAGAATCGTAGAATAACCAGGTTGGAAGAGACCCACCGGATCATCGAGTCCAACCATTCCCATCAATCACTAAACTGTGCCCCTCAGCACCTCGTCCACCCGTGCCTTAAACACCTCCAGGGAAGGTGACTCAACCACCTCCCTGGGCAGCCTCTGCCAGTGCACAATGACCCTTTCTGTGAAAAATTTTTTCCTGATGTCCAGCCTGACCCTCCCCTGGTGGAGCTTGAGGCCATTCCCTCTTGTCCTGTCCCCTGTCCCTTGGGAGAAGAGGCCAGCACCCTCCTCTCCACAACCTCCTTTCAGGGAGTTGTAGAGAGCAATGAGGTCTCCCCTCAGCCTCCTCTTCTCCAGGCTAAACACCCCCAGCTCTCTCAGCCGCTCCTCGTAAGACCTGATCTCCAGCCCCCTCACCAGAAGGCAGCAGGGAAAGGCGTGCGGCTGCTGTGCGGAGAGCCCAGTTCGGCTGAGCCGAGTCGCAGCCGCGCGGGCCTGGGCCGATCACCCCGCGTCCCGCAGGCACCGCGCCAGCATGTTGGCACCGCAGAAATTGGCTTCTGCCCAGCTCACAGGGCTTTGCTTGCTGCAGCAGGAGCAGATCACAAACTCATTCCCGGTACTGTAGTGGCAGTGCCAGCACTGGATGCACAGCAGCGTCTTCCTTCACACAGTTCCACTTCTCAGCACGGTGTCTTGAAATACTTCCCCCTCCTCGTGCTCCCTATCCCTACAACGCAGGAACAGGTGAAGCTTCAAAAAGTCCAAAGAACTGTAATGTTGAAGGAGCTGGTCTTCAAACCAGTTTTCCTATGTTGTCCTGCTCGAGAGCTGCTCTAAAAGCACTCATATTTGATTGACTTGGGAAACAGTTTGCTTAGAATCATGGAATGGTTTGGGTTGAAAGGGACCTCGAAGCCCACCCAGTTCCACCACCTCTCACTGGATCAGGAGGTCAGAGCTCCATCCAACCTGGCCTTGAACTCCTCCGGGGATGGGGCAGCCACACCTGCTCTGAGCAACCTAAGAAAGTAGTGGATTTTGCTTGCAATGAAATTGCTTGTATTTCATAAACCTCTTTTGTGCTTTATTTCATGCTTTAAATATGACAAGATATCCCTCAGCAATTCCATCTCTTGGGAACTTTTGCTGAATAGCCAGCAGCAGCAGCACTACAAGCCAGAAACCATTGGAGCCCCAGAGCCAGACACCAGGGGTGGCTGGTAGAACAGAGAAAGGTCCTGGAAATCAGATGTGACTCACAGCAGCCAGCTTTCAGGACCAGCGTGTGTTGTTCTCCCCTGCAGAGGGGATTTTTGAACAAGCAATCAGAATATTTCCTAAGAAAGACCACAAGAAGCCCACAGATGCAATCCAAGCAGAGACTTCCCCGGTGTGGGAAGACAATGTAAGTTTCCTTTGGAGATGTGGCTGTCTTGTGTTGGCACAGTCTCTCCAGCTTCTGCAGTCACCTCCACTTGTCTCCTAATCTAAATAAGCGCACAGTCTGTGTCACTGCTCCCTTCAACCTAGCAAACCACCACAGGTAGAGAGGAATTTGTTTTCGAGGTGCATCTCCTTCCAAGCAGAGCCAGAGCTTTATACAGGAGAGCAGTTTTTATTCTTGTACATCACAGGAAATGTGCAAAAGCGGTGGAACAAGCCCAGACCCCTTCAAATCCCAAGTGAGTGTTCTGCAACACCCATCCGTCACAGCAAGTCTTCACACACCCAAGAAGAGACATGGGACAGATCCGCCTGCTGGGTCGCCAGGAATCCTTGTTCACACACATGAGGGCTGCACAGACAGGATACTCCCTGATCCAACAGTAAACAAGCCATCATGCCGACTTCTCCATAAAATGAAAGCAGGATTCTACAGCCCAGCACCTTTTCTGGGAAGCGCCAAAGCCCCAAGGCGTGGCACAAGTCCAGCCAGATCGGGGCTTCCCGTGGGGTCAGCCGCTCGAAGAGAAAAGCAGAAACAGGCACCTCAGCTTCCCCTGGGCCTGGCTTTACTCCATGTACCTTGCTGGAATTCTCCCCATGGGAGTGGACATCACATCCTGCCCACTGGTCCTTTTCCTCTTACCCACATCAGACCCAGTGTCCCCAAGGTCATCCCTTCATCCCTTTTTTAACCTCATGCCCTCCCCTCAGGAGCCCTTGACCAGGCACATCCCAGGTAAACCAGTTAAACCATTAACTCCTCTGTTGTTTTTTTTTAAGTGGAAAAGCTTTCTCCACCTTTGCAGCAGGAAAACAAAAGTGTGCCTGAGCATGGTACCACCCTGCAGATCCACCCACAACCCAGCAGCCATGAGGTCAGTTTGAGGGGGTCATATAACTCAGAGAAACATTTTACGGGCTCTCAAAATCTGCCAACTTTATTCAGATACAAATCCTGTGCAATTCCAAGCACTGCAGGGTTACAATTAAGTTTTCAATCAGTAAGTTATACCTATGTGCTCAAAAAATCCAGCCCAGCTAGCACCTTCCTTCTCCCCCCACAGGTAAAGCTTGTTTCAATAGCAACAGATGTGGCTAAAAGCACTAGAGAGAGCAGATGCTGTAACAGAGTAGTGGGTTTCAAACACGCTGTTCTTTTTGGGGTATGTTTATGCACAAGTTTGAACCCTGGGAGGTTGTGTGACAAATCTCCCACAACAGAGCCCAGGCTTCCAGGATTACGAGCCCACTACCCACCCAGCTCCCAGTGGTCAGGTCATAGCAACTTCAATAGCATTGCCTCATGGGTGCAGGACCACCTTCCTTCTCTCCACGTGGATTTCCTCCCCACTTAGTGCCTCTGCATTCTAATTCCATAGTGGAGAAAGCCAGGAACGCGACCTAGCAGGTTCACAGAGGTTACTTTAACTACACGGGACAGTAGGAATTTTGCAGTGAAGACAGTGGCTCTTCTCAATCATAAGCATGATGTGAAGAAAGGGCAGAAGCTTAAGGTAATTTTGAATGGCAAGGCAGAATTCTTTCAGGCCTGTGTGGAAGACAGGAGACTGATATCAGTCGCTGTTCACACCTTCAATTGTAATTTTAGGAAAATAAGTGTTTTCCACAAGGAAACTCCACTGGCAGAATCAGAGACTCTAGACTTCAGTGAAGTCACCAGTGGACCCCAAGTCACAGGACTTCCCAGGTATGGCAATTTCCCCCTTGGCAGACAGGAGACAGTGCTGCAGGGCTGGAGAAACACTACGGGACATGTGACACCACTGAACGGAATCTGACAAACACCCCAAAGATACACGAGAGCTCTGCTCAGAGGGTCTCCTTTCTTTTGAGCAAAGGAGACTCCCATAGGTGAGACATGGCTGACAGCAGTGGGTAGGAAGGGTGTCAACCAGCCCCACTCCCAATCCACAGCCACACTGTATATATTTCCTTTTTTGGGCGTTTGCTTCTGTTCCTCAGCTCTGCAAGCTACTGACTTCCTGAAAGCAGTCCACGTTCCCCTTCCCAACAGGAAGAGTCACTGTAACTCACCATAATTATCCCAGACAGGGTTTAGAAGTCAGGATCTGCAAGAAAGAAGGGGAGGATGTTAAGCTTTGGGGTGAACGGCCCACTGCTCACACGTCACCACAAGCCCACCCCTGCTGGAAACAGCCCCGGTGCAGAACCAGAGCTGCTCCAGCTCGTCTGTCTCCTTGTTGCCACAAGCTGGGTCAGCACAATCCGTCCTCATTGCCAAACGTAAAGCCAAAAATCGCTGCACGACCCATCTCTTTCCAGGCAAGTCCACCTAGGAAGAGATCTGAGTGCTCCACCAAGAGCCATCAGACGTGGCACAACCAAATACCTACAAGAGAGCACCAAGGAGCATCTGCCTCTCTGCTGCTAACAAACCCCCAGAGGTACCCATACGCAGCCTTTTCAGCAGCCCAGGAAAGTTTTTACAGACGAAACCTTCAAAATCCATCCTGTTACAGCCCTGTTTCCTGGGAAGGGGAATGGAGCTGCTGTAGATATAAACTGGCGAGCTCTGGAACATGAGAGGCGACAGAGCTTACCCCACTGGAAGGACCGCGGCTCCGGGAAGCCGGCATGGGTCACCCTGCAGGCGTAGACCTCGCCGTCCTTGGGGCTGAACGGGACATGCACCAGGCGCTCGAAGTACCACTCGTCATTGAAGGACATGTCCGCGTACTGCACGCCAGTCATGGGCTCCCCGTTCTTGAGGAGGGCGATGTCGATCTGCGGTGGGTGGAACCCGCTCACGAAGCAGTTGAGGACGTTCTCCTTGCCCGCCGTGACGTGACGGCGGGAGTACACCTCCACCTTGGGTGCCTTTGGAGTCGGGACTGCGGGCAGGTAAGAGGCAGAGCTGCAGCAGGCACCGACCGAACCCGGGCACGGCAGCCGGGACCCTCGCACCCCCCTTGCTACCGGTAACCGGGACACCCATAGCCCAGCACCCCCCACACACACCCCGGTAACCGGGCCCGGGTCCCCCCGGGGCCCTCTCGCTGCCGGTAACCAGTTTCTCGCCCCGCCTCCGCCCGTAACCGGTACCGAGCTGCCCCCAGCCCCCTCCCTCCACCACCGGTAACCGGCACCAGACCCCTCGCACCCCCTCTCCCCGCCTATAACCGGCTCCCGGTCCCGGCCACCCCCGGCCCCCGCGGGCGCTCACCGTCCGGGCGCTGCGCGCCGACCACGGCGACAAGCACCAGGAGCAGCGCGGCGGCCGCCACCCTCGCCATCGTCGCTCTGCGCTGCCCGCCCCGCCGCCGCCCCCGCCGTTCCGCCCCGCCCCGCCCGGCTCCGCGGCCCAATCGGCGCGCGCGGCCGCCGCGCGTCAGCGGTGTCCGGGCAGGGCGCGCGCCTCAGGGTTGCGCGGGGCCCGCTCTACGCATGCGCCTCGCGCTTTCGCTTTCGCTTTCGGTTCAGGACCGGGCCCCGCCCCGGCCTCGCCCCCCGCCTCGCCCGCAGCGCGGGGCCCGGCGCCTGGGCTCCGGAGCCACCGCCGGGGACGTAGGTCGTTGAATCACAGAATGGTTTGGGCTGGAAGGGACCTTAAACCCCATCCATTTCCACCCCGCGCCATGGGCAGGGACACCTCCCCCTGGATCGGGGTTGGGGGGGCTCCAAGCCCCATACAACCCAGCCTGGGACACCCCCGTGGGTGGGTCTCATAGCCAGTCATGGCAGAGCAGCTGCAGGGGGCTCACCCAGCTCCTGCCCCTCACCAAAATGGTAGTAAAAAACACCTATCACGGAAGAATTTGCAGCCAGGGCTGGTATTAAGACAAGGGGTAACCGTTTCCAGCTGCAAGAAGGGAGACTGAGATGAGGTCTTAGGGAGAAATGTTTTTCTGCGAGGGTCGAAGGCCCTGGCCCAGGTTGGCCAGAGCAGGGGTGGCTGCCCCATCCCTGGAGGGGTTCAAGGCCAGGTTGGATGGGACTCGAAGCCCCTGATCCAGTGGGAGGTGTCCCTGCCCATGGCAGGGAGTGGGACTGGATGGTCTTGGATGTCCCTCCCAGCCCATTCCATAATTACACCCATAGCCAATGCTGGCATATCCCGGTTGCCTTCCGTCCTGAGCCTCAGCTTGCTTGCTTTTGAAGTCTGTGCAGGAGCATCTTCATCTAACAGATGTGGGATGGACTGGCTTTGCTGTTCTAGCACAGCACAGACTCCCTGGTGACCAACACAAGAACCCGAAGGTCAAAGAGCCAGGTTTCTGGTGCCTCCCCTAGAAAAAACAAGCACTGAAGCCCAGCATGGCTGGGTATGCCCTTCATCACAGCCTGGAGGAGAGAAGTACAGCAGCGTTAAGAAACCCAAGGTTAAAGAAGGAAAGTGAACCAGTATTAAAGAGCACGTGGATATTTTATATACGAGGGAACTTGTCCGCTTGTGGTCCTGCACATCACGTACTGCTTGTCTTTAGAGTCACCATTTCAGAAAGAGAAGCAGATACATGGATATTGTGTTCTATCCAGCTGCACAGGGATTGCAAAGTTAAGCAAATAAGAGAAAAGAAAGAAAAATCTTTATTAGAAGAAAGCAGGAGTGTTACAGAGCTCTAACACGGGGCCCTTTAAGCCTTGCATTCTGAACATCTCCCACTTAAAAACCTGATGTAAATCAATAGAGCATATACAGAGATCTCCCTCCCAAAGGCAGCCGGTAAATCAGATACTTGGCAAAGGAAAAAACTGCAAATACTCGTTATCAACCCCACTCAGCCAGCCCAGAACCTGGTTCTGCCCCGGGAGCTGTGCCAGGCAGACGCTGTTGCGTTTTCGCTGCAAGATAAGAGGACGCAGCTGCTGCCAGGGCCTTATCAGGGATCTCAGGGCTGCGGCAGGAATAAACTGCTGGATCTGCTCTGGGCAGTGACGCTCTTGGCCCAGGGAGGATTAATTACATAAAGAACTGACTGCAGGACAGGGACCCTTTCTGCGTGCTGGCACCTGGGCTCTGCCCGTCGGGCTGGGAGCCCCTGGGGACGCCTCTGCCACAGCGGCAGCACCGGGCAGGCTCTCCCTGTGATGACAAGCGTTCCACGAGTTCCTTAGGCACGGAAAGCCGCGCGTATTTAGTCGGAACAGCCAAATCTTGCTCTTTGAGGGCGCTCTGGGAAGCGCTCTCGTTGCTCGGGAGCGCGGGACCCGCGGGCCGGGCCGGCAGTGCGCAGGCGCAGCGGCCTCCCCGGCGCCGCGGGGCCCGGGCGCGCATGCGCGGGGGCGCCCGCCGGTAAAAGGCGGCGGCGGGGGCAGCGCGGCCCCGTAGAGGGACCCGGCGGGCGGGGCCATGGCGGAGGGCGGCGAGCCCGTAGTGAGTGCCCGCCCTGGGGCCGCCGCCGCCGGCTCCTCCCGGATCCCGTTCCCCGCCGCTGTCCTCTCCTTCCCGGGGGCGGCCGGTGCCGCTCTCCCGGAGCCCCCTCTTTCTCGGTGCCGCCTCGCCCTGAGGCGGTTCCCCCGGTGCCAGCTCCCCCCAGAGACCCCCTCCCAGTGCCCCGGGCGGTCGGTGCCTCGAAGCGCCGCCCCGGAGCCGCGGGCGCGGTGCCCCTCGCGCCCCGGTGGGGCGGCGTTCGCTCTGAGCCGAACAGTGTCCCTCGGCACCCGCCGCTCCCGTGCGGCTCCCGCTCCGTCGCCTCCGGGCGGCCACAGCCCTGGTCCTGGGCTCCAACGGGCTCATGGCTCCCCCTCCCCGGCCACGGAGCGGCTGCGGTCCCCGCGGCTGCCCAGCGCCACCAGCCCCGGGGTGGAGCTTGGGTGCCCTCGCTCGGGGAGAGGCTAGGGCTACCCCACCCCTGCCCGACTCCCTGAGCGGGGACCCTGCTGCTCTCCACTGCAGATCCTTGAGGACTACCTGCTGGTGGAAGATGCTCCTCTGCTGGAGGAGATGGCCGAGGAGGACGAAGAGCTCGACCTGTACAATGAGATGACTTTTGGGTTAGGTAAGAGCTCAGGGGAGCCCCAGCGTCAGGGAGATCAGCCAGCGCCCAGGGCGGTGAGGAGCTGGGTTGGGAGCAGAGACCCTGGTGGACGCTGCCCAGGCTCTCTCACCCTGACGTGCTCTTCTTCTTTCCTTCAAGACCGAGACTCTACTGAGGAGGATGCTGCAAAGCCCCTGGTGCCTCGGGAGATGAGACCTGAGCTGGTTAAAGCAGTGGCAGAGGAGACCGAGGTCAGGGAGGAACCGGGGCTGGGAGCAGCTGAGCAGCTGGAAGAGCCCCAAGAGGAAGGTGGGATGGAGCCAGAGGTCGAGCAAGTCAGCTCCGAGTTGGAGGAAGAGGAGGAGGAGCTGGGGTCAGAGGAACAGGAGGAAGACCAGGAGCCTTGTGAGGAGTTCAATGACTTGGGAGACCCAGCAGTGATGAGAGCCGTGCAGAGCAAACCCACGCTGGAGGTGACTCCTGAGTGGGAGGGAGGGGACCTGTCCCTGGCTGGGGGGCAGATGAGGACCCGCTGCCCCCTCCATCCCCACGCTACCACAGTGGTCACTTGGGGCTGGTTTGGCCCCTTCCCAAGGGAGGAAGACCTGCTGCGTCTGTAACCTCTTCTTTGCCCACAGAGCCAGGACTCAGCGGTGCTGGACAGCAGGATTGGTGCTTGCTGGGCAGAGTTTGGCAAAGAGGATGTGGTAAAAATGCCCCCATCCACCCACCTGCAGCGTCCCCTGCTCCTCTTCTCCCATCCTTCCCCTCGCTGACCGATTTCCTGTCTTCCAGCTGGCGATGGATCCTGCAGTGTGGGGCTCCTGCCCCAGCAGCATCCCACCCCACCACGTGCTGGAGGTGGGTACCCCCAAAGAGGCCCTCAAGGAGCAGCCAGGGGCTCCCTGACACCCTGGGCCAGAGGTCCTGTTGGTGATTTGGGGGTATGGGGCGACCACCAAAGCCTTACCGTGGGTCTGGAGGTTCAAGGGTGTGTCTCTTGGGTGCAAAGGTTGTGGAAGGAGGTGCCCACCCAAAGCAGAGCCTGGGTTTGAAGGCAGAGCTGTTGAGTTTGAGGGAACTAGGACCTCAGTGCCAAGTGTCCCTATGGAGACCTGCCCAGATTGGAGCCTGGCTGGTGTGTGGTTCAGCTGAGCAACACCCACAGGCTTTGCTGAGCTGCCTGATGCTGAGGAGCTACATTGATAGCAGCTGGACCTCATTCCCACCTCTTGCTGCCTCCTTCCACAGGATAAAGCCATCCTCCAGGTTCTGGAGAGACCCCCACCATCCACCAACGTGGCCCTTGACTTCCTCAGCTCCCCCGTGCAGAGGGGCTACGGGAGCTTGCCCCGACTCAAGCGCTCTGACTTCAGAGTGATGTCCTCCAAGTCCTTCCCGCAGCGCTTTCTTCAGCAGGTAATGGGTCTGGGGGCTCTCATATCCCCTCTGCTTCCCCAGAGGTGCAGCCTCCAGGACAGTTTTGTCCCAGTGACGCCTCCCATCTCCCGCCCTGCAGCAGTCGCCGCTGCCTCGCTCCCCGTGCTCCCCTCAGCCCTTTGCGCCAGCTCGCAGACCCTCTCCGCTCTTTGCTTCCAACCAGGTAATGCAGTGGGGTGCAAGCTGTTTCCCTGTCCCCTCTGACGGGGGTTCCCATGAGTGGCAGGGGACAAGACAGTGCTTCACAAAGCTCTCCGGTGCAGGGAAGACTCTGCAGCTCTGTCTGATCCCAAACACACATCTCTGGTGATTTCCTGGTGGGGAAAATGGAGCCACTGGTGTAGCTGTTGCTCCACAGATCTGTTTGTCCCAGTGTCCCCATGGGACCTGCACTGTGTATGGTGGTGTGCTTGGTGTCATGCTGGGATGCTGGTGATGGACCTGAGGTGTGCAGTTCTTGGTGATGCCATAGTCCCCTTGCCTGTCCCAGGGTTCTGGAGGGTTTCACTTTGCTGTGGTGCCCGACACATCTCCTCCTTGCAGGGAGTGGGTGACCCCTGTGAGGATGGGAGCCAGAAGCCAGCACAGAGCTGGCAGCCGCATCTGGGACACTCAGAGGAAGGCTCAGATGCCCAAATGCCTCTCTCTCCACTCCAGACTGCAGGATATGCATCTCCGACCCCTTTCCAGCCCATGTCGTCCAATATCAGCAGCTCACCACGGCCCCTCGCCATGCACTTCGGTCCAATGTCTCCCTCTTTGGACCCCACTCTCCTTTTCAGTCCGTCAGCCAGCAGCCAGATGGACCTCAGGTGGGTGGGATGGTGAGTGGGGTGCCCAGGTGTGAGTGAGGGAGCCCCACACATAAGCTGGGGATTGTCCCCAGTTTGGGATGGCTCTAGTGTGTGTGCTGAGTCCCCAGCCCCTCTCTGGTCTGCCTGCAGTGCTCCTAGCTGTTTGACCCAGCTGCACCCCCAGCATCAGCGGATCCTGACCCAACGGCAGCAGCAGGGCAGGCAGGCGCAGAGGTAAGGGGTCCTGCCTCCCCAGAGTTATGGGGTGGGTGGGCTCTGGGAAGTCACAGCACACTGCAATCTTTTCCCATGCCAGCATCTCTTCTGAGAAGCTGTGGTCTCCTAACATGGACCCTTATGCTGGGCTGATGACCTCCAAGGAGAAAGACTGGGTTGTCAAGGTGGAGATGATCCAGCTGCAGAATGAGAACATAGATGATGACTACTATTACCAGGTGAGCTCCTGTCAGAAGCACCTGTGTCTTGTTCTGCTCCTCAGGGCTGGGGCCTTATCTCTCTGGGAGGCAGAGGGTGCCCAGTCTGGTGGTGGCCCTCCTCTTGGCTACTCTTGTCCTTACAGACGTACTACCACCGGCTGGAGCACAAACAGGCAGAGGATGAGCTGCTTGGTGGGCGCAACAAGCAGGAGCCTCCTAAGTTGGTCACACCGTTCATCCAGAAAGTGGAGACGTATGACTCTGGTGAGGGGCTGGGGTGGGTGGAGGGCAGCTGGGTGAGGGATGACAAGATGTAGTTTCACTGTGTCCTACCTCTCTTCCAGTGGTGCGTATTGCTGGCTCACTGGGCCAGGTTGCTGTGTCCACCTGCTACAGCCCTCGCCGGGCCATCGATGCTGTGCACCATGCCCTTGTAGAGGAGGTAGGTAAAGCAGAGCTGGGCTGGCAGGTGCTCTGGATGGTTTAGGATATGGCTCCAAGCCTTCCCTAGGCCTAGGGAAGCTTTAGGAGCTGCTGGATCTAAGCATGGGTGCTGTCTCAGCTCTGGGTGCTGCGCTGAGCCGCAGGACGGAGCGGGTGCTGCTTTGGCAGTGGTAGCTTGTCCCCTGCCAAGAGCAGGATTGGGACTCCAGGCAGTTGGAACTGGCTGTGTCCTCTCTTGCTGCATGTCCCGGAGCTGCCTCTGATCCCCAGGGAGCAGCAGAGCAGCTGTCCCAGTGTTCTGCCAGCAGTGGTGTCTGGTGCTAGCTGTAACTGTTGTACCTTCCTTTCTCCCCTCCTGAAGGCTGCAGGGAGCCATCGGCTTCGGGCGCTGCACCGGATCGAGAAGGTGAGCAAGCCATGGTTCGGGGCAGGGCCGGATGGTGCAGATGCTTGGCTTTCATCCAAGGAACTCTGCAAGAGGACATCTGCCTGATCAGAGGATGCTCCAAGCTGTGCTCTAAGCCCATGTGTTTTCTGCAGCTGTTCCTGCCATTGCTGGAAGTGGAGGAGACACAGCGGAAGATGTTCCTGGCTCTGGAGGAGCAGCAGCCCTGCTGTCAGGAGCAGAAGAGCCAAGAAGTGGAGCGTATCTACCAAGCCTTGAAAATCAGGGCTTATGGCAGCAAAGAGTGAGTTTGTGCTGAGGGGAGTGGGTGGCATGTCCCAATCCTCGCTAGGCCCAGATTATCATGGGGTGATGGAGAGGATTGGTCCTGTCCTCTGTGTGTCACCACCCTGCCAGTGAGACTTGTGCTCCAGTGGAGCTGACGCTGGTCCTTCTGGATGGACAGAGATGCTACAGCTACCTCAGGATCTATGCCAACAGAGCCTTCATCCCCAGGGAGGCAGAGGATGAATTCCTGCAACTCCTGTGTGTGCGGAAGGGCAAGAAACTCATGGCCCGGCTCCTGCCCCACCTGACCCAGGAGCAAGCGGAGAAGATCCTGCTGACCATCACCCACCACCTGCCCTTCCTGATGAAGAAGGACGTGTTGGACGAGGCGAGCACATCCAGCCAGGGCAGGGGCATCCCAGGCTGCCTCCTTCCCCCATCTGCTCCTGCTGAGGGGGTGCCCTGGGCAATGAGGGGTGCCAGGCTTGCTGGGTCCCATCATGGGCTGGCAGCTGGTGGGGTTGGCATGAGACAGGAGTCGCTTTCTCTCCCTGGGGAGGAGGAGAAAGGTCTCCAGGAGTGGTTAAAGCAGATCCTGGTGGCAGCTCTTCCAGGGAAGGGGCAGTGTTGGCCTTTGTGTCCCCGCAGGGGTTGGGATAGGGCTGTGGCTGTGACAGGGTGAATGAATGGTCAGATCCCTGCTCTCCCCTCTGCCCTGCCCAGTCTCTCCCCCTGCTCTACAGCCCGTTGAATGAGGTGGTGGGCGGGATGGCCTTCAGCAAACTCATCGAGGTCCTGCAGGAGATGACCAGGCCTCTTTCTGAATCCCCTGAGCTCCCTCTCACCATGGCCTTGAAGAACCAGGTATGTGGCCCTGAGGAGGAGAGCGAGAGCCCTGTGGTGTCCCTGGGGTGATGCTGGCTGTGACACTTCTCCTGATTCTTCCCTGCAGTTTGGGATTTCCTTACTCTACTCCCTGCTGAGCCATGGTGAGAGGCTGCTGTCTTCAGACACGCCGCTGGAGCCACGCCATGGGGATTTTGAGACTTGGTGAGGATCTGTGGGAGCAGCAGGGCTTGGGGCTCACTGTCCAATGGGGCACTCACACCTTTGTCCGTGCTCCCAGGACAGACACGGTGTTCCTCGTTGCCCGGGAGCTATCCCAAGTGCCCAAGGCCTCCTTGGTGGAGCCTCTCTTCTTGCCCAGCAACCTTCTCTCGCTCTTCTGCCGCTACCTGGACAAGCAGACTGTCCACCACCTGGAAGCCAAGATGGAGTGAGTACTGCCTGGCACAGCTCTCTGCCTCTCCTGGGGATCCCAGACAACACCCAGAGCTTATCTCCACTTGGAGACACCAGTCTCCAAATGTCTGCCAGCCTGAGCTGAGCCTTGTGGCTTTGCTGCTCCTCTGGCGTGCAGGTTAGCCTTGGCTGCTGGCAAGGCAAGCCCTTGTGCTCCAGCCTTGTCCTTCCTTGCAGGTGCTCCCCACTGCCATGCTGAGCCCTGGGAGCAGGGCATGGAAGCTGTGGCCAGCAGAGCTGGGAACAGGCAGGGCCTGATGCTGTGATTTTGCGTTCCGAAGCAAACACTTACCCTGGTGCAGGGCACTCTGGGTGAATGGGCACCGGTGGGGCTGGCATTCCAGGGCTGATGCTGCCCTGCCCTGATGCCCAGAGCACAGCACGGGGAGGGGGGTAACTTATTCTGGCCTCACACCTGGCAGCAGTGAGTGATGGATGATGGCAGGTGTCAGGGCAGGGTCTGCACAGGGGTGCTGGGGGCAGCTTGTGGGGGAGTGACTTTGTGTACAGCACTTTAAATAAAATAAAAAGGTGATTAATGAGCTCCTGGCTCCTGTGGGCACCTTGTGGGGTTCCAGAGGGCACTGCCTGGGCACAGAGACACCCTGTTTGCGGGTGGTGGGGGTCCAAGTGCATGGCAAAGGGAAAGGAGAAGCAGAGAACCCAGGGTAAAGGAAGATGGAGACGGCAGTGTGCTTGGAAGGGAGTAGAAAGGGGATCAGGGGACCCACGTGGCTGGGAACAGAGGAGTTGAGCCCCCAGGGAGAGGAAGGGGCTGGGGATGGGGGTGAGGTCAGAACTTACCCTGAGGAGAAAGGAAAGATCTGTGCCTGTGGGAAGGAGATGGGGGAATCTTCAACATTACAGGGGTGAGTGATAAAGCACATCTGCTCTCTGCCGAGTGCAGGCCAATTAGTCTGAAGATTGTGAAGTGCCCTTGGGTGTCTGCCTGAAGCCACTTGGAACTTGACTATGACAAGCTGACCCTTGCTTCTGTGCTGGGCTACTCCCCTAAACTCTTGATCTGAACATATGGCCCTCTAGGTAGAGAAGGGATGGCAGCTGTTCCAGTTGAGGTGTTGAGGGGACCATGGCCACTGTGGTCAGTGCTCTGAGGGGGACTGAGGCTGCCTCAGGTGTCAGGCATCCCAGGGAAAGGTGGCTGCGGTGGTAGGAGGAGGGTCGAGGTGACCACAGCCATCTCTGCTGACACAGGGAGGAGACAGCGACCCTCTCCGTTGGGACTTCAAAGGCTCCACAGCATCTGGGTCAAGGGGGGCGAGAGGGCCTGGCAGCTGCGTGCGCTCGGGGGAGGAGAACAGCAGCGAGGGGACCGGGGCCGTGCTGGTTGGGGCGTTGGGACCGAGGCCGCTGTGGCTGGGGCGCTGGTAGCCTGTGACCGGTGAGGGTGTCTAGCTCCGCGCCCGCGGGTCCCTGTTGCTGCCCCCCCCACACCCTCCCCCCGCTGCCGCCCGCTGCCCGGGGGGTGCATGCACGCTCCCCTCCGCCGTTTCAATGGTACAATCCCCCCTCTGGCCTGTACGCCCCCCGGCCCTGCCCGTTGCCGTGTGTGTGTGTGCAAGCCCCCCCCGCCCCGCTGCGATGGTACAGTCCCGCCCCGCCCCCGTGCACCTCGTGCCCGTTTCCATGGGGACGCAGCAACGCCAGCCCGCGGAGGCGCTGATTGGCCGCGCGGGGGGGCGGGGCGCGAGGCGGTGCTAGCCAATGGGAGCGCGCCAGCCGCTGGCTCCGCCCTTCGCTGGATGCCGCTTCCGGCGCGGGCGGCGCAGGCGGAAGTGGGCGAACATGGCGTCGGGCGGCGCCGGCTCCCGCTCCCCCTCGCCCGCCCTCCGCCAGCCGCCGCCCTTCCCCGACACCCGCGGCGGCGGCGCGGCCGACAGCGACACGGAGGGCGAGGACATCTTCACCGGCCCTGTGAGTGGCGGGGCGGGCGGGGGCTGTGGGGATGGGAGGCTTCCTGTGATTAAAAAAGGGTGAGGGACCCCCCCCAAACCTCCCAGCAGAAAAGGGGAGGGGGGGTGATGTCGCTGGGCCGTTGTCTTGTCAGCCCCCTGCCCCAGGGCCGCCTTGAGGGGCTGCAGTGGGGGCTGCTGGGGGGGAGCCGGGGCCACGGAGCAGGGACTGCAGAGTGGGTTGTGCCAGGCTAGACTGTGCCTACCTGGGTTATAACTTGTCTGTTCTTGTAGGACCTAAGCAACTCAAAGGAACCTGAGATGTCCTTGCATGGCGGGGACACGGGGCTGGAGCAGCTGCCTGTGGCTTGGTCTCCTCAAATCAGGGTCTGAGTCGCTCACGAGGCCTTGCCAGTGGCCGTTGCTCAGCGCCTTTGCGGCACAGCCACATGGGAAAGAGCCCTGTCTGCCTCCCCACAGTGTCAGCTTTCGACCCCTTGAGGGTGGCGGTGTGGTTGATGTGGTGCTTGCTGGGGGCTAACACCCCCATACCACAGGGATGGGTCGACAGGAGGCATCCGATGTCTCCTGCCTGCAATGGGGAGGGTCACCGGTGCCTTGGTGACTCCCTCTGCTGTGTGGCAGCGCAACTGGCCGTAGGACAGACTGAGGAGGCTTGGTGGCACTTGTTCAACAAAGCAGGTCATTGTGGTGCTGTGTAAATCCCCTGCTGGCAAGGGAGGTGGGAATGGGGAAGTGTAAGGGGAAGAGTTTGGGGACTTTTCCCTGTTTCCAACAGTCCCATGTACGTGAACCCCTGTTTGTTGAAGGCCACTGATATTCATTCCTGCTTGCATTGGCTGGCCGCACCGATGTTTGCTCCAGGCAGCGACTGGCAGGCAGGAGAAGAGTTACAACACTGGCCAGTGCTTTCCCAGGGTGAATCCCTCCCCAGCCAGCTGCTGGCCTCTGATTCTTGGGTTTGGTGTCTGCACGAAGTGAGGATTTCTAAGAGAGGGACTGCAAAAGCTGGCTCCTCCAGTGGGCTTGCTGCTGAATGCTGCAGGTGCAAGGGTTGGTTTCCCAAGCTCTGCGAGCTGAGGCTGCTGATCATGTTCCTGTGAGGGCTGGCACCGCGGCCTCTGCCTGCCTCACCTGGGTGTTTTCCTGCTGGCAGTGTGGATGGACAGAGTTGGTATCTCTGGCAGAAAGCTCTCCAGGAGCCTTTTCCTCTCTGCAGTTTTCTGGCCCTGGTGCTCTGCCAGGGCTGGGCGCAGGGAGGCCTGGAGCAGGAAACCGTGGGAACCTGCCTGCTGTTGGGAACGGACCTGGCCTGGCTGAGCTTCTCCTGCTGCCGGCACAAAGCTGAAGCTGCCTCTGTCCCGCTCCGATGGAGCTGTGCTGCTGGTGCTGCCCTGGTGTCCTTGAGATGTACTCGCTCCACAGCAGGGAATAAAGCAAAGATGGGGCGATGTGGCTGGATTCTGCCCTGCGTGGGACTGTGAAAATAAAACTCTCTCATCGGTCTGGGCAAAACTAAGCAGCAGTTGTGTGTTTTGAAAATAATATTGGACAGTGCAGCCCTGACCTTGCAGGAGGAAGGTGATAGTTGCTCTGGCTGGCACCATGGCACAGTGATGGTCCTGAGCTTCTTAGGACCTCTGGAAGGGTGTGTTGGGCAGCTGGCTGCTTTGTGGCAGACGCAGGCTACCAGAGTGGCCAGATCCCTGCTGCTGTGGGCTTTTACGCAAATAAAGTGGCCTTTGTGGAGCAGGAGTCTGTGAAGCTGAAGCAGCTTATCAGTGCCTGGTGCTGTTGTTGGAGTAAGCAGTGTAACTGATGCCTGGCTCTTCCCTGTGACCCAGCAGCTTTGCTTGTCTGTCTGTCCTTGAGTGTTAGCAAAACATTCTCTGGGAAGTAGGGGAGTTGGGCTGGTGAGGTAGAGCTGCCCAGCTGCCAGCATCTGGCTGGGTCAGACACAAATACACGCAGAGATGGAGTTCATCTGTGCATGAAGGTTGGGTCCCTGCATGAGCGCAGCCCTCTCTAGGGTTGCCAGCGCTTCTAGCACGGAGTCTGCTTCCCTGGGAGAAGCATCAGGCTTTCATTGGGGCATAGGGAGCTTCTGTCTGCGCGCATGATGGTTGGGGTGCGCTGAGTTGGCCTTGGAGAGGGTGGATGTTGTGTCCTGGGCTGCTCTAAAAGAGGCTGCGGCTCTTCTGTAGTAGCAGATGGAGAAGTAGGAACAGAGTGTGGTACTTTCAGTCTTAGAAACTGAATTTAAGGCAAACCGAGAACTCGTCACAAAAGCAGAGCCCTGTCTGCGCTGGAGACCTGGGAAGCTTCAGAACTCACCTTCCCTTGTCCATTTAGAGTGGAGGTTCTTTACTAGCTTGAAGAGCTCCTGCAGAAGCAGAGGATCCAAATGAGACTTGAACACCATAGTAGTGGCAGCCCTCTTGTTGGGTTGGACTCAAGCTGAAGGTCAATCTGGAGGACTCTGTGTGGTTCTGGGTATCATGTTTGCATGGGTCTCTGCTCCCCACTCCATCACTAGCAAACGTAGCTCTAGCCTGTAGCTGTTCTGATCCGACTGGGAGTGGTCTCAGCTTTCTTCTCCAGGAAAACATCCTAAAACACCCAAGGACTCGCCATCAAATGACATTGACATTCTAGGTACCCAAATAGTTGGACCCACCTCAAGCAGGAGCTGTTAGCACTGCTTTGCTCCTTCAGGAGCAGTGGGAGCTGATGAGGTTTCCATGAAGAGAGCACTCCGGATGGAGCCTATCAGCTTAGAATTGCTGCCAGTAGCGCTCCATTTACTGTCCGTCAAAGAGCTGTTCTGTTCTCCGCGATGATGCTAAAGAATAGTGCTTGCTGTCCAATCCCTGCTTGGAATAACTCATCCTTCCTTGTCTGCCTGCAAAATGAGGGATGATTTGTGGTGCTGGCATCTGTTGTGCTTGCCTGCAGCTGGAATACCAGAACAGCTCTGCCGTCTGGTGTGGTGGGATGATTGGTGTCCAAGCTCTTGTGTGGGCGTTCACCTCATCCCCAGACCTGTTCCCAGCAACTGGTCTGGTCCTGCCAGTAAAGCTACTGGCCCAAGGGGCTGTGTTTGCAAGTCCTGGCCCTGAGGCTCGTGGCTGGCTTGTCACAACTATGCTTGTGTGCAAGGTTCTGTGAGCGTTGCTTTGCAAACACCGGAAGCTGCATCTGGCTTGAGTCCAGATACAGCAGCCTTGTCTCTGCTGTGAGGGGTCTTTAGGAAAGAGACGTGTGGCTCCACAAAGCTGGCTCCCAGGAGCGCCAAGGCAGCAAAGTCCTTGAGCCTCTCTATCACCCCTTGGAACTCAATACAATTCTGTGGTGCTGCCCACCTGCAGCTTTAGTACTGGCGTGCAGCCTGGAAATGGCATGGCTGCGTGTGTCACAGGTGCTCTGAACAGGAGCACGTGTGTGTACTCTGCTGCCTACTCTTCCCAGCTCCTGTGGCTGAGGGACTGGGACTGTGACCTTGGCCTAGGGCTAGCCATCCCTCTGACCTGCTGTCTGCTCTCATTCTCCTAAAAATCAGGGTCAAAACTGGCTCTGAGGTTCCAGGTAACATTTGGTGTCCTTAATGGGTTGGTTGCTTTGATGTAGCCTTGCTGGCAGAGATTGTAGGATGGCTGCCCCATCCCTGGAGGTGTCCAAGGCCAGGTTGGATGGGGCTCTGAGCCCCCGATCCAGTGGGAGGTGTCCTTACCCATGGCAGGGGGTGGAACTGGGTGGGCTTTGAGGTCCCTTCCAACCCAAAGTGTTCTGTGATTGCATGATTTTATGATCATAGCTGAAGGGTGGGTGGGAGGGAAGCAGCCTGGGATGTCCTCTGGCTGCTGTGCTTACGTGAGACGTACAGTGGCAACCGTGCGTGGCAGTGGCTCAGAAGGTGGTCTGTGTGGTCCTCCAGCTGCTATTCCTCAGTGTAACCTCTGGTTTATGTGCTTTTAATTCACTTGTAGAGCAAGCCCACAGCACCAACAAAGGAATCTCCTGTCCCTGTGAGCAGCACCTCTAAAGAGAATGGGGTTCGCATAGAGCAAGATGACCAGGACTTGTTTGCAGGTGAGTCTGCATCTGCTGGATGTTTGCTCAGAGCTCCAAGCTGGGAGTGAGCTGCTTTTAAACATGAACCACAAGTCTGGGGTGGTTCTGGACTATTGTAGGGCTTTACCTCTGACTCGTGTTCCAGTCCACTGTGGGAGCGCTGAGCTCTGGGGGTGTTTTTGGGAAGGTCAGAGTTATAGGGCTTTCATTGTCTACCTTCTCCTCCCTCCATGCAGGTGGAGGAAACATCTCTAGGAAAGATGGGGCCATTCCCAAGGAACAGGAGATATTAACACCCCTTGGCAGGGGAAAACGAGGAGGATCAGGGCTCTCCCAGCCCAGCATGGTGGAACTCCTCTTGCAGAGTCATCGGAGAGACAGTTCTGGAGATGCCTGCTCTTCTTTCACTTCCTCTGGATGGAGAAGTGTACTGGGAAGGAGCCTGCTGAGTGAAAATCCAGCTCAGCTTTAGCTGTTCTAGTGTGCAGCTTCTCTAGCACATAGCATGGAGAGGATATCTGGCTTCTGCTGGAATAAGAAGTTCATTGGATCAATGTTCTCCATCAGGCTGATCAGATGCTCCTACTGCAGGGAAGATGTATGAAGTTGTGCTCTTCCCAGTGCCTGGAGGTGTCCTCCCATTCCCAGTGCTTATAAGTGTCCTCCTTATGGACTGTTTTTGCTAACTAAGCCTATTGTTATCCCTAGACCCCATGAACATTTCCAATCACCTTTCCAGAAACTCAAAGTAGAGGCTGACGCTTGCAAACTTCTCTTGACAGATGCCACTGTCGAGCTGTCTCTAGACAGTGCACAAAACAACCAGAAGAAGGAGCCGGCCAAAGCATCTGATCCTGCCCCCTCCTTAGAAGTAGCTGCAAGTTCTTCTTCCAGGAACTCCCCAAAGAGCTACGAGGAGGTGAGACTTGCTCTGAGCTTTTCAACTTGCCCTGCTGGTTCCAGTCTATAATTGGCAGAAACCCGTCTGTTTACTTAGTTGTAAACATGCCTCTTAAACTATGCAGTTACATTAATTGGCATTTGGATGCCCTGGCTTGTATCAGTCCCAGACTGATGGCCTGAGATACTGCTAAAGTGGGGTTTGGGTTAGCCTGACAGCATTCTGGCTGGCGTGGTGGTCCAGGCTGCTTCCAAAGCTGAGATATCACACAGCTGATCTGGTCCTGGGGATCCGAGCTCTGACTCGGAGCTCTAGCACATTGTTTTGCTGCAGTGTTGGGACAAGCAGTGTAACTGTTCTCGGGTGTGTTTTTAGAAGAAGCAGTGATGTGAGAGTGCAGAGTCCTCAAGCAGAACCTGTATTCTGGCTGCTGAGCTCAGTTAATCAGGTGGCATTTGGCCTGAATCTCCTCTAGTGAGACTGGAACTATTTTGGAGACAAGGGAAGTGCTGTCCTGGCTCTCCACTCCCCTGTGCCTGCACAGCACAACTGACCTGCATGGCTTCAGTGTATTGTGCTGTTTAAATGAGAACTGAAATCACAATGTAAAAGAGTCCAAAGGAAACTGTCTTGTGTGGGCCTGAGCTCAGGCTCTGCAGAGTTCCACCTCAAGGCTAAGCAGTTTGTACATCAGCCTGTGCAGACAGCGGTGTAGTAAAGGCAAATGCGGTTTGGAATCCTTGGAACATGTAGCCTTGACACAAGTGAGAAGGTTGAGCACTTTATAGAACGGCCTTGGCCATACTGAAGTGCCAAAGATACCTTGGCAATGTCCCAGGCTCACTGTAACGTATGGAACTTAATGGTTTGGGGTGGACTGAAGTCTAGATTTCTGGTTTTAACTTGCTGTCCTTGTGTACTTACTCCAAACAGCTGGAAGAGGAGGAACAGGAGGACAAATTTGAGCTGACCGTAGGAGTGAGTGACCCAGAGAAAGTTGGTGAGTTAATATCCTGTCCTGTCCTGCGTGGGGAGGCACAGTCAGACAAGCCAGGCTTGGCCATGGGACTGGATGCAACTATTGCCTCTGCGTGCCACAGCTCCAGCTCTCCAGTGTCTCTGCAATTACAAATACGATCCCGGAGTAATGTCTCAAAGGCTTCTTCCAGCATCTAGGAGAAATGAAGCTACACAATGCAAAATGCCTGGGTTGCAAACAAGCGAGGCAGAAGCAGGTTCTGGAAAGCCAGGGACCTCAAAGGCAGGGAGCCAGGAGCATTTTTTCTGGAAGGATGAAATGTGAATCTTGCAGTAACAGAGCTGAGTGTCTGGAACTGTAGTCACTTGGCCTCCGTGCTCTGGCACCTTCCCTGGTAGCTGTGCTTGCTGGGGAAGCAGTTCTGGCTTCAAACTGAGGAGCAAGAGGATTTCTCTCTGTTGAAAGTGGGGTCAACAAAGCTACGAGGCTGTTCCTGGAATGCAGAGGACCCAAGGTAACATCTGATCCCGGCCAGCGGAGCAGCCTTACATGTGGCAGCTTGTTCTCCCTCTGTGGCTCAGGATCTGTGGAGCTGGGAGGTGCACTGACTTGTATGTTAGAGATGTATTAAGGGTGGGATCAGACCTCTGAGGATGCCCTTCAGTTGGACTGCCAGGTAAACCTCCCTCTGGCAAACAGGGATTTCTGTGTTAGCCAGAGAAAACTGCCTGTGATGTTCCAGAGTCTGGCCATGTGCAGCCAGAGACCATCTGATATCTGTCCCTTGAATAGACTGCTTCATGTGCCATACAATTACTGAATTGTTGTCACTGAGCAGATGCGTGGAGCCGGCCCAAATGCTGTTAGTGTACCAGGCACCTGATTGTCGACGGTGCTGTCTGCTGGTGGAAGTGAAAGGAGAAATGAGCAGTCAGGTTGGGGAAATGCAGCCACGGTCCCACAGCAAGATGCCGCTTGTGGTTTTCTGTGAAGATCCAGGGCTCTGTTGGGTTAAAAAACAGAACCACCAAGGCAGGCACAGGCCAGGGCACTGCAGGACCATTGTGCTTTGCGTTCATGTGGTGGTGAAAAGAGCTGGTCTTGTGATAGTGATGCCTTGTTTCTGTTTTCCATAGGAGATGGTATGAATGCATATGTAGCCTACAAAGTGTCAACACAGGTATGTCTAATGCATTGCTTTTGAGGGTGGGTGTCATTATTTTTCCATGACTGAAGGCAGCTGAACTCTCCTATCTGAGCCAAGCCAGTGGTAACCTGAATAGAGAGGAGGTCTGAATTCCTTGTTAGATGGATTCAGAAGTTATAATCTGCCTCTACAGATCAAAGGATAAGCCTTGCTGAGAAATAGATTTTGAACTTGTTGGAAAGGAGGCTGTGTTTTCAGCCAGTTACCTCTCTGTAATCCTGGCTGATAGCAATGCTCAGCATCAGAAAGAGCAGCAGGAACGGCATCGGTTAGAGAGACACCGAGGCTGTTGCCAGTGGTTCTGTGCTGAGGGTCACATCGGATTAAACTGACCTGAATTCTACTCTGTGTGAAGAGCTGCTGCTGTAGCCGGTTTCGTGTCAGGACCTGTTCTCCTGAGCTAGTTGCAAGAAATTGAACCTTCTGCAGCTGCTGCCCTGCGTGGAGCTTCAGGGTACTGTTCTGAGCTCTACAAAAAGCTGTTCCTACCTATACAGCATCTGTGGGCTGGAGCTGATGTGTGTGAGGATGTAGGGGACTTCTTAGCCTCCTCTCCTGCTCTGCAAACACAGCCAAAAGCCACTGATGGCCCTTTAAGGTCTTAACGGCTGGCCTGACAGCAATCCAAGTTCCTGTGGGGAGCAGGGATGATGGGATTAGGCAATAGGCAGAGTTTACCAAGCAGCCTGTGGCTGCAGTAACAGCTGCTCTGTTACTTAGAGGGATTAATGCTGCTGTTGGGTCCAAGGAGAGCTGCTAGGAGCTAAGCTGCTAAAAAGCCAGGCCGAAGCTTGCTCTGTTCGTTCCTCACATCTTGCAGAGCTCAAACTGTCCCACTTCACCTCAGAAGTAACAGCAGACAGTGCCAGCAAGGCTGTGCATGCAGGGGTGAGCTTCCCTGAGTGAGTCTGATCCTAGTCTTGTCTCTTCCCTCAGACGAGCATGCCAATGTTCAGGAGCAAGCAGTTCTCAGTGAAAAGGAGGTTCAGTGACTTTCTAGGTCTCTATGAGAAGCTATTGGAGAAGCATGCCCAGAATGGGTTCATCGTTCCTCCACCACCTGAGAAGAGTCTCATAGGTGAGTGGCAGATGTGCAGAGCAGCCAAGCTGGTCCTTCCGTTGCGAGCTTTTTGCCTGTAGGACAGGCTTGCCTGTGGCCTCAAAGCTGAGAGGGAAGCTGCACAGCAGCCCTGGGAGGCAGGAGTGGAAAATAATCTGGATTCTGTGGCATAACAAAACCCTGGTTCCATACTTGGAGCTCTGAGTTTAAAGCCTTATTTGAGTTCACAAATGCCTCTACATCTGCTTGATTTGGAGTAAAACCTTATCTGCCATGCTGCTGCTGAGTGGCTGTTCACTTGAGTCCAGACCTGTGGCCCTTTCAGTTTTGCCTGCCATTGCTCTGCTTCTTTTTGGATGTTGACTTCTGCTGGATGTTTGGCATAAGAAGATGTTAAATTTCTAAGTAGCTCTTGCTGATGCAAAGTCAAATCCCTCTTGTACAATGCCTCTCCTCTACTGTTACCCTGATTGTGTGTTGTAACAGACCGTGCTGCCTTGTGTGTTGGGTTTGAAGCAGCTCATTCATTAATTGCATCTTCCTTTTGTGCTAGGAATGACCAAAGTGAAAGTTGGGAAAGAAGACTCCTCCTCTGCAGAGTTCCTAGAGAAAAGACGGGCTGCTCTAGAGAGGTACAGGCCCCAGCAGCTATCCCCTCATGCGAGAAGCATCTGACCTCTCCTCCCTGTGACAGAAAAAACATCTGCTTCCAGGTTTGCAGCCAGCCTGGAAGCTGTCAAAGTGCTGCAGCTGCAGAGAGTTGTTTTGACTCTTAAAACAATCTCCTGCTTCAAAAGGCCCAGCTGGTATTTGGCCTACATCAGACCAAATTCCACTGGCAGGGCAGGGAGAGAACTGAGTTGTCTCAGATGCCCAAAAATATGGATTTTTAAGAAGTGGTACAAATAGTGCAGGTTGGGTGAGAAACAACTCGATCTCTAAGTTGTGGGTGAATGAGAACAGCAGAATGAGTTGGGCCTGAGACCCAGCTACTGAAATGACCTTTTGGAGTAAACTGCGAGCGCCTAACAGGTCACGGGGATGGCTCGCAGCCAGGTTTGTGACAACCAGAGTAACTCTGGGTGCATTCCTCTTTGCAGGTACCTACGGAGAGTGGTCAGCCATCCAACAATGCTGCAGGACCCTGACGTCAGGGAGTTCTTGGAAAAGGAGGAGGTCAGTAGTGCAGAATAACATAGCTACAAGTACCTTAGGAGTATAGAAGGAAAGAGTGCAGAAGGAGTTAGCGAGACATCACGCTTCAAAGCCTGATGAGAGGCAGCAGGACCCCGTAAGAGCTCTTAACCAGTGGTGACAAGAACAGAACTCTCTTCTGCATGTCAGTGCTCATCTAAGCACTGTATACTCTGGACATTAGGAAAAAAATTTTCACAGAAAGTGTCATTGGGCACTGGAACAGGCTGCCCAGGGAGGTAGTTGAGTCACCTTCCCTGGAAGTGTTTAAGGGACAGGTGGACGAAGTGCTGAGGGGCATAGTTTAGTGTTTGATGGGAATGGCTGGACTCAGTGATCTGGTGGGTCTTTTCCAACCTGGTGATTCTATGATTCTTTGATTCTATGATAACGAGCTCTGTCCTGGCTTGCTTACATTGTGGTGGGGTTGAAAACACGGGTAGTCCCTGGTCTCTGAAATTCATGATGGTGCGTAGCCTGCTGTTTGGAGGTGAGGGAGGTCCCTGATGCCCAGGTGTCAAGGGAGCACTGGCTCTGTGCTGAATCATGCTCTTCCAAGGACAGCGTGACCATGCCCAACTGTGTATCTGAATTGGAGGAGTCAGTCTTAAAGAGGCTGAGCCCTGGGGAAACCCTAGAAGGAGTGATTCCAACACTAACGCTGTGCTGGAGAGCTCTGGTGTAGCAGCAGACATCATGGAAACACCTTTGCTGCAGCTCCATCTGCAAAACAGTTTTGGCTGATGTAGAAGGTCTAGGAACTCATCTGTTTGAAACCCACTCCAGCCCCGTTATTTGAAATATTATATGAGCTGTGCCACTGCTCAGGCGGTGTCTGGCTGGTCCTTTGAGCAGAGACCCTGCCTGTCAAGGGACCCACACAGGAATACGATGCCACTGCTGTGGCTGTTTGCCAAGCTGGTTTTGTTGTCTGACAAGTCAAACTTCTCTGTTTCCTTATAGCTACCAAGAGCAGTAGGCACCCAGACCCTGAGTGGAGCAGGAATACTGAAGATGTTCAACAAAGCTACAGATGCTGTCAGCAAAATGACCATCAAGATGAATGAATCGGACATAGTAAGTGTGTGGGCACCTCTGGTTTGTCTTTGTCCTCGCTCCAGAGCTGCCAGCTCTCCCCAGGTCAAGCTCTGGGAGCAGGATACAAGGACACCCTGCAGCAATGCAGTCTGTTGGAATCAGCTCTGGGTTTACCCGTTTCAGTGGTTCGAGGAGAAGCTGCAGGAGGTGGAATGCGAGGACCAGCGGCTGCGGAAGCTGCATGCTGTTGTTGAGATGCTAGTGAACCACAGGAAAGGTGAGGAGTGTGGTACTGCCTGCTCTGTAGCTTGGCCGATAGCAGTGAAGCCTCAGGCAGCGCATGGGTGTCCTAGGAGCACTCTGAGAAGACGTGGCAGTGCTTCCTTGCTATGAAGGGTGCTTGGTCTCTTCATTGTGGCAGGCAGAAGTGGAACAGTAATCCCACCTCTTCTGTCTGACCCGACAAGCTTTGTATGGTGGTGTTGAAGCAGTGTCCTGCAGGATGGAGGCTGCTGTAGCAAACCTGAGTAGAGCTGATCTCCTTACTATTTCCAAGCCGTCCTCTGACAGGGAGCAGGGATGGTTTTCTTTCTCTGTGTGTTTTTGCTGACTTCTGCAAAGCTATGCCTGTCCTCCAACTCGCTGCTTCCCTTCTTCCTGGCTGGAGTTGCCTAGCCCTCCTCCTCCCATGCTGCAGAACTGCCAGCTCTGACCGAGACGGTGCTGGCTCTTCCAGCCAATGTCTCCTGGGGCTACAGGGAAGCAGCTCCATGGGCTGAACTCTGGGCTGGGGCTTTACTTGTGCAGCACTGGGTGTAGTGAGGCCCGTTGGCTGATTTTCTCATTCCCTTCGCTAGAGCTAGCGTTGAACACAGCCCAGTTTGCAAAGAGCCTGGCCATGCTGGGGAGCTCGGAGGACAACACAGCCCTGTCCCGGGCGTTGTCCCAGCTGGCTGAGGTGGAAGAGAAGATTGAGCAGCTACACCAGGAACAGGCTAACAATGACTTCTTCCTTCTGGCTGAGCTCCTGGGAGACTACATCCGCCTCCTCTCAGTTGTGAGGGTAAGCACTTCTCTGGGTCAAGCTCTGCTGCTGGTCACGGCACAGATTTTAGTGCCAGGAGGTCTTCTAAATGCAAGCACAGGGCATGACGTACCCATGATCTCTCCAGGCAGAGGGCAAAACTTGCATCTTGTCCAGTTGTGCACACATTGAAGTGGGTTAAATTGAAAAAGTGAGGCCTGACTGTGCTGCTGTTCTCTGAGAAGGAAGTGGAGAAAGTTCATGGCTTGTAGGTGACCTCAGCCCTTCCAGAGGTGAAGTCTGCAGCTACTGTGGAAGCTGTGAGCTGGTGAACAGTGATCTGGGTGTTGCAAATAGATCTGCCAAGCACCTGCTTGGGGAGAGCATGAGTGTTCAAGTCCATGCAGCCTGCCTGGTACACAGGCTGAAAGAAACCTGTCCCAAGTGAGTCTGGCAGCTCTACCTCTGACTTGTCTTCTCCCTGTGCCATTTCTGGATGCTGCAGAGGCCAGAAGGCAGCCCAGTGAGTAGGCACAAGCCTCCTTGGTCTGCTGGCAGTCTGTACTGGAAGGTGTGGTGGGTGCTGCGGTGTAGCGATTGAGGCACAGACCTTGTTTTAAGGTGCCAAATGAGGTCACTTTATTAAGCACAATCCCTTTTATACCCCTGCCTCGTTGAGGCAGTGCTTTTCCGCTTGCCCAAATAGCTCAATTATGCTTTCTTGTTTTTCAACCTTGCAAAGTCTGTTTTTAGCCCAATTATCTACAACAACCAGGGTTCTCTGGTCTCCTCCCTTCTGTATCCCGCAGTGTCCTGCCTACCAAGGCAATAATAACTTTATTGGTTTTGGTTAACAAATCACCACCTGGCCCCACACTGCAGAGCAGAACCAAGACCTCTGATAGTGCTGGAGGCAAAAGGGGAGTTACCTGGGGAGTTCTGGTAAGGAGCCCAGTGTTGCCCAGACGCTACCTGTCTCCTGCCTGCTCTGTCCTCCTGAACAGGCTATTGAGCATGGCTTTCTGCTTTTCAAGCTGTTCCCCAGCATCTGGCTGCGCGTGTTTAGAAGTGTCATGGGTCTTCCTTGCTTGGGCAGGTGATTTGCCAGCCTACTGAAATCATCTGGCCTCCTGGCAGATGCTGGCAAGACAGTGCAGGAGCATGCTGTGCAGCCAGCGAGAGCTGTGGGCAGGAGTTTTTGGTGGAGACCCAGTGTGGGACAGGTGGGGGAAGCTCCTTGTACTGACCCCTCCCGGTGACAGGGCTGAAACAGGCCAGGAACAGAGCTTGGGGACAGGCTAGACGTCATGCTTGGGATGCTGCCAGCTCAGTCGGTGGCCTCAGGCCTATCCAGGCCTGTACTGAGCCGCTCGCATAGCTGGGTCTTTTCCAGTGCCTCTCCTGCCAAACCCTAGGGGAGGGCAGTCTCAGAGAGCTGCTCCTGGACCGTGAGGTTGCATGTTGCACCTGGGCTTTTTTGCTCATAAAGCAAGTCCATTTTCTGGCTGAGCTTTGGTTTCTGGCTGAGATGGCTCCAGGACCTCAGTGAGGACGCAGCTCTGGTGTCCACCTTGCCAAAGGTGTGGTTGTAACTGTCAGCAGAGCTCCTTGCAGCTGCCACTGCTCAGTCCCTGCTCCTTCCTTCCAGGGAGCCTTTGACCAGCGCATGAAGACCTGGCAGCGGTGGCAGGATGCCCAGACCATGCTGCAGAAGAAGAGGGAGATGGAGGCCAGGCTGCTCTGGGCCAACAAACCTGACAAGCTGCAGCAGGCCAAGGAGGAGATCTCGGAGGTAGGGAATGAGGAGTGCTAGGGCCTCTGCTCAGCTTCTTCCTGCTGAGCAGCAAGAAGGACATCTTCTGAGCTGAAGAGATGGGTATCTGTTGCCGAGCTTGTGCCGAAGGATAAGTTGACCTTGAGCAGGCCCCACATCAAGCCACAGAATTTGCAGGAGGGGCTGGTTGCGGTCTCACCTGTGGCTCCCTTGCTGAGCTTCCCACAGACAGGGGATGCAGCTTGCCATGGCAGCAAGGACCAGAAATGCCGGGCTTTGCTCCAGCAGCATCCCTTGTGTGAGCAGTCGTGGCTACAAAACAGCTTATGGAGGGGAGGGAGAGCTTCTTCACCTCCCCTTCCCTGAAAACAGCACACTTCCTCTCTCCACAGTGGGAGTCTCGTGTGACACAGTACGAAAGAGACTTCGAACGGATTTCTACTGTCATCCGCAAGGAAGTGATACGGTTTGAGGTACATTTGGCTCAGTCCTCAGCATGCAGGTCTCCGGCTGGTTGGCCTTGATGTGCCTTGGCTGGGGGGAATAGCAGCCTGGGCTGGCCAAGGGTCACCTGGGCTCCTGAGCCTCCTCCCAGCACAGCAGTTGGCAGTGTTGGTGGATCCAGATGTGTGAGCTGGGACATAACTGCTGCAGGCAAAGTTGATGCCTTGTGCCTGGCAGAAGACTTCTGTCCATATCCATTGGAATGAGGGTGGGTGGGCAAAGATTCTCTGAGCTATCAGCCTTGGCCAGAGCTGAGCCTTGTCCTCATCATCTCCTGCTGCTTCGTGTGTGCAGCAGAGATTGTCCAACGGAGCCCCGGGAGGAACAGGGAAAACCTAGTGGTATGGCCTTTCCCCCCACAAAAGTCGAAGGGTTTTGGTGGCTCTTTCAGCTTTGTGCTCACTCCTGTGCCCATCTTTTCCAGAAAGAGAAATCCAGGGACTTCAGGAACCATGTCACTAAGTACCTGGAGACATTGTTAACCTCTCAGCAGCAGGTGAGTGGCCTCGGCCCCTGCTGTGGTTTTGCCTCTCAAATCTCAGCAGCATGAGCTCGCACCCCACTCAAGCGTGAACCCCAGTGTGTGCTCTGGTCCCCATGTGTGGGAGGGATGAACTCCACAGGCTTGCAGCAGGGTGACAAGACAGACGTTGTGTCCCCTTCGATGCCTTTTGATGGGGTCTGTGCCCTGTAAAGGGGTTTCTGCCCCCTTAAAACACTTCTGGGCTTGAACTGTGCTGGCAAAGCACTAGTTGCCCCTAACTCTGCCTCTCTCCTCCCTGCAGCTGGTGAAGTACTGGGAAGCGTTCCTGCCCGAAGCCAAGGCCATTTCTTAATGGGACCGAGCACATCAGCGTACCTGAACTCTGCCTTTTTTTGTATACACAATACCTCTTCCTCTTTTCAACGCGGATGAACCTGTTACGCTCTGCAGCTGGTAGAGGTTTAACCCCCCAAACAAGCAACTTGCGAGCCAGTAACTCTTCTAACTGTATATTTTTCATTTAGCAACATATATTTTCTTACTGAAGAGAAACTACTTTCCTGCTTTGAGACCAGACCTGCGCTGGGGGGTTATGATAGATGTCAAATGTATATTTTTCAGGCTGGGTTTTAGGGCTCTAACGACTATTTCACTTCTGCAGTGCCATTAAACTTCTGTAATAAAACTTCTATCGCGGCACCCAGGCTCTGTCTGTTCGTGGGCCAAGCTGAGGGTGGGGGGGGGCCAGCGGCGCCTCCTGCCTTGTTGTGGCTGTGGGGGTGACCTTGGGCGCTGCCCGGCCACCTGCCCCCGCTCTGCCTTCCCGCCTGCTCCCAGCGCCCGATTTTAGGATCTGAGCTCAGCGGGGCCCCGGTGCGGTTTGCGGGGGGCGGCTCCAGCTCCTCCGCGCCCCCGGGACCGTGGATTTCGCTCAAACCGATTCCCCGTGGAAACGGGAAAGGGCAGTTCGCGCCGACTTCCCACTTTCCTTTCCCCTTGTCCCCGCAGAGCCGGTTCCCCGCGGTGCCTCCGGGCCGCGAAGGGGCGGCAGGACCCTCCCCGAGGGTCTCCGGGCCATGATCGCCGTCTCCATCCCCGCGGCGGAGCCGCAGCCCGGGGCGCGCAGCCCCGACCGGGCGCGCACGGTGAGGGGCGCGATGGGCGGCGCGGGGTCTGCGGGTTCCGGAGGGGGGTGGCTCCCTTCGCTGGGGCGGGGGATCCCCGAGGGTTCCCGGGAGCGGGGGGGGGGGGAGTTGTGGACCCCTCACCTCGGGGGGGCTGGTCTGGGGATCCCTGCCGAGGCTGCCCCATTGCCCAGGGGTGGGGAGCCCCCCGGTGCCCCGCAGGGGATCCCTGCCTGCCCGAGGGTCGGGGGTCCCCCAGTGCCCCGGGGAGGGGGCGGGGGGATCCCCACCCGCCCAGGGGTCTCTGCCTGCTCTGGGTCCCTGATGGCGCCCCCTCATCCCGTGAAGGGGGGTGGGGGGCTGTGCCTGGCCCCGGGGTCCCCTCTTAACTGTGGAGTGGAGGGTCTTGTCTGCCCCAGGGGTTGGCAGGGGTCTCTGTCTGTCCCAGGGGTCGCTGCCTGCCCCCTCCCCAGCCTTGGGGTCCTGTCTGTCCAAAGGGTCCCACCTGCTCCTGGGGGGGTCTCATCCTCACACAAGGAAGGGGAGGAGGTTGGGGTTCTCCAGCTGCCCCAGGGGCTGGAGGTCCCCAAGAGCCCCCCAGGAGATCACTACGTTCCCCGGTGGGGTGGGGGGTCTCTGCCTGCTCTCATGGTTCCCTAATGAGGTGGGGGGGTGAAGCTCTACCCTTGACTGCTGGGAGGGTCTCTGCCTGGGGGGGGTCACCTCTGGGGGTGGAGGACCCTGGCTGCTTGGGGCCCATGCTGGGGGAACCCTTGAGAGAGGGGGATGATCCCCACATGCCCCAGCGCTGGGGGTCCCTGGCTGTCCCAGAGGGTCCCAGTTTCTGTGAGGGAGGTGGTGCCTGCCTGTGGGTGCCCCCGTGTACCCCAGGGGTATGAGGTCCTGAACCACCCCCCTGGGTCCCTGTTGGAGGGGACCCTCTGCCCCTAAGGGGGAATCCATGGCCCGGAGGTCCCCTGTGGGACCAGGGGGTGGAGGTCCCTGCCTGGGGAACCTCTGTCCTTGAAAGGGGAGGTATCCCTGGCCTGGGGGGCGTCTCTACTGACCCGTGGTGGTGGGGATCTCTCAGTGCCTCTGCCTGTCCTTTGGGGATCCCCAAGTGCCCTGGGACACCATGTGTGTGTTGGGGGTGGGTGGGTGTTCCTCGGCCCTGAGGAGGGGGTGATGGTCCCTTCCTGCCCTGGATGGGAGGAAGGGGTTTTCTCCATCTCCCCAGGAGCTTGATGGGTTCCCCAGACTGGCATGTCCCTACGTGCTCCATGGTCTGGGAGTCCCTGCCTGCTCCCATCTTCTCCAGGGGCAGGGGTAGACAGGGCCAGATGGGACCCTGGAGGGTGGGGGTGCCCCTGGCCCAGGGGTGGCTGAACGGAGGCCCCTGTCTAAGTCCCCGCTCCCGATGTCCCCAGGGATGGGGGAGCTCCTTGCCTGTCCACGGGGGTTCCAGCAGGGGGAGGACCCTCTGCCCTAGAAACTGAGGAGTCTCCTGGCCTGGGGGGGATCCCCTCTGGCCCTGGGGAATACAGTGAGGGGGTGTGTGGGGGGTGACCCTGGGTCCCATCTGTCCCCAGGGACCTCCATAACTCCAGGGGCTGAAGGTCTCCAAATGCCAACACCCTCCTCTCCTCTCTCCCCCGCCTCCCGGGATCCTCACTGCCCCAGAGGGTGGGGGTTGCCCTGTCTGTCCTCAGGGTCCCTGCCTGCCTTGGGGAAGGGGAGACTGGGGGGACATGGTCTCCCTCTGCCCTGGAGTTTGGAGTGTCCCCACATGCCAGAGGCGGAGACTGAAGGTCCCTGCCTGCGCCAGGGTCCCATCCACCCCGGGTTGGGAGGTTGTCCCATCGACCCCAGGGGCTGAAGATCTCTATCTTCCCTTTTTGGAGGGGTCCTCATCTGCTCCTGGGGTCCTGCCCCCTCCCGTGACGTCCCCATCGACCTGGGAGGTGGGAGGATGTCCCTAGAGGTTGAGGGCTCTGCCTGTCTTGGACAGTGGGGTGATGAGGGTCCCCAAGTGTCCACCCCGAGGCAGGAGGGTGTCTGGGAGGCCGCTGGTGATGCTGAGGCTGGAAGCTGCGGTGGCTGTTTATGGTGGCCACCATGGCTGAGGATGGAGGCCACCGTGGCCACCCAATGCTGCAGGTGTTCCGGGTGGAGGTGCTGTGCAATGGTCGGCGGCACACGGTGGCCAAGCGCTACAGTGAGTTCCAGGCGCTGCACAAGCGGGTGAGACTCCAGCGTGGCAGGGGACACAGGGAGGGGACAGCAGCCCCCAGCTGCACCTTCACACCACCATCGTGTCCCTCCGTGCTCTGTCCCAGATCAAGAAGACATGCAAAGTCCCTGACTTCCCACCCCGCCACGTCCCCAACTGGATGCCCAAAGTGCTGGAGCAGCGCCGGCAGGGCCTGGAGCTTTACCTCCGGGTAAGTCCCATCCGGCAGCGGTTCAGGGAGCAGGGCTGGGGTACTGACACCCCGGTGCACACAGGGAGTCCTGTTCCACAATGAGGAGCTGCCCCAGGACGTGCTGGACTTCCTGAAGGTGCGGCGCTGCCAGCAGGACCCCAAGGCCAGCAGCCTCCCGTGAGTGGATGTGGATGGTGCTGGCGGGCTCTCTGGTTTATCCCACATAGTACTGGGATCATCCTCCTCACCCCTATGAAGCACCCCAAGACATGGGATTGAGGACGATGGGGGCTGGCACGCGTCTGGGTCGCCTGGGATGAAAGCGGGACCCTTTTCTGAGCACTGGTGTCCCTCTCCCCTGGCAGCGCTCGCCACCCACCCTCCCAGCGTCCTGTCGTCGGCTTCTGCACCGACCCCTACACACAGCCGCCAGGCATAGGTAAGGAGAGGACCACAGGCACTGGCCCCCAGAGCTGATGCCTGCGAGGGAAGAGGCTCATCTGGCCCCTCCAAAAAAGTATTTTTCCTATAGTGGGGCCCAAGCCAGCCACTCCAGTCCCCTTTTCCTTGCAGACCTGCTTCCCAACATTGTGCTCAGTGGGGTCCTACAGGGCCTCTACCTCCCCCTGCACTGTGCCCCAAGCCCCCAGCCAACAAGGGAAGGATCCCTGCGGTACAAATAACTTTCCTGTGGTGCTGCTGGAACTCTAAAAAGGAGCAGGAGAAGCCAAAGGGAGCACAACTGCTTGCCAAGCCCATCACCACCCAAGGCACCTTGGTTGGGAGAGCAAGAGCTCCGGTTTGGGGTTGCAGATGGAGACTTTGGACTCCGAATTATGATGGAAACCCCCTTAGTATCTGGGCTTTGGTGCAATAAATCACCTGGACTTGCCTGGCAAGAGATGGCTGTGCTTTGTTATTCCACGAGGATGATCTGTGGTCTGGAGCACCTCCTGTATGATGACAGTCTGAGTATTGGGGTTGTTCAGCCCGGAGAAGGGAAAGTCGCAGGGAAACCTTAGAGCAGCTTCCAGTACTGAAAAGGGCTCCAGGAAAGCTGGGGAGGGGCTCTTGATTAGGGAGGGCAGGGACAGGATTAGGGGAATGGTTTTCAGCTGAGAGAGGGAAGATTGAGTGAGATCTTAGGTAGAAATGTTTTCCTGTGAGGGTGGGGAGGCCCTGGCCCAGGCTGCCCAGAGCAGAGGTGGTTGCCCCATCCCTGGAGGGGTTCCAGGCCAGGTTGGATGGGGCTTGGAGCCCCTGATCCAGTGGGAGGTATCCCTGCCCATGGCAGGGAGTGGGACTGGATGGGCTTGGCCATCCAACCCCTTGGCCTTCCAACCCAAACTATTCTGTGAGTCTACGGTGAATCCTCAGCCTCATGGAACGTGTAAGAAGGGGGTTGGAGGGCTGAGGGACGCACCTGGTTGAAGGATGCTGAGTTACCCAGGCCTCTCCGAGCACAGGAGAGAAGCAGCTCTTTAAAAAACACATTGGTCACATTTATTGGTTCGTGTTGTTCTTACAAAAGCGATGGGAAGAGCAGCCAGCGCCCCATCCTGCCTGTGGGAAGGCAGCAGGGGAAGGGGCACAGCGGCTCCGCTGCTGCTCACCTACCCCTGGCCCACAGGGAATGCACAGAGGGGGAGCTGAGCGGCCCCTGGTCCACAGCCCTTGCCAGATGAGCCCCTTGCAGAGCGCAGGGCCCCAGGCCATGTGGCGGAGCCAGGAAGGCCCATCACTCCTTGGCGATGGCAAACGGCTTCTCCACCTCAATGGTGCCACAGTCGGCGATGACGACGTCCTTCAGAGGCTTGTCCCGGCTGTCTGTCTTAGTGCTCTCCACCTTCCTCACCACGTCCTGGGGACAGCAGAGGTGTCAGATTAAGGCAGAGCCAGCTCATATTGCACCCTGTCCCAGAGGAACCCTCCCAGCCCATTCCCAGCTTGTGTGGGCAGCCCCTGTGCATTCTGCTCTCCCCCAGGGACTCGATCCTGCTCTTACCATGCCCTCCAGCACTTTGCCGAAGACCACGTGCTTGCCATCCAGCCACGGCGTCTTCACCGTGGTGATGAAGAACTGGGAACCATTGGTGTCCTTGCCAGCGTTAGCCATGCTCACCCAGCCAGGGCCGTAGTGCTTCAGCTTGAAGTTCTCATCGGGGAAGCGGTCCCCATAGATACTTTTTCCTAAGATGAAGATAAAAAAGGCTGTGTTGCTCTGATGGAAATACATCAGGGTAAAGGCTGAGTGGGCTGATCTCGAGGGGGGATTAACTCCTGACGCCGCTGGGCTGCAGGGAACCATGAGCTGCTGGAGGAAGCCAAAAGCATCCCGTGAACTGGGCAGGTGGGATCTTGCTCCCACAGGATTGGAGCAGCTCAGGGAAGAGCTTGCAAGCCCAAGCCCTGACAGTGTTAGCTTTACTCGTGTTTGCCCAGTGCTGGGGGGAGCTTTGAACCCTGCTGCCATTGGACTGAAGGCATCCTGGCATGCCCGGCAGAGGCACCAGTTGCTGCAGAGGGAACTTGTCACAGCAGAGAGCCCCAGGTTGTCCTGAGGCAGAGGTACAGTTACATGAACAGCTGAGACTGACTGTGCCCAACCCTGCCCAGTGCCCAGCTCTGCTCCCAGGCCAGATCCCTGCCAGCTCTGCTCCTGCTCCTGCCCACTGATTCCACTGTGGAATCATGCTCCAGCTCCACAGCAGTCCCGGGGTGGCCCAGCTGTGGGTTGGGAGCGTTGCTTCTGGACAGCGGCCGGATCTCCATATTGGTGTGGGCCAAATCTTACCTCCAGTGCCATCTCCGCGGGTGAAGTCTCCTCCCTGGATCATGAAGTCCTTGATCACACGGTGGAACTTGCTTCCCTTGAAGCCGAATCCTTTCTAGGTGTGGGAAGGGAGAAAGCAGAGTGAGGCAAAGGATCGGTCTAGAATCCCCTCTGTCCAGCTCTGCCCCAGGCGCCGGGTGAGGCCCAGCCCGGCAGCCGCAGGCCCTCACCTCGCCGGTGGCCAAAGCCATGAAATTCTCCACCGTTTTGGGCACCGTCTTGCCGAAGAGCCCGATGACGACGCGTCCCGCATCCTCCTCGCCGATCCGCAGGTCGAAGAACACCTTGGGGGGAGGGGGCGGGAAGAGGTAGATTGTGGGGGGGCAGCAGCAGAGCCCGATCTCCTCGCCCGGCCGACCCGGCCCCAGGCCGGAGTCACCAAACCCGACCAGGCCGGAGCTCCCTGGCTCGGCCACAAGGCCCCGTCCCCCCCGCCAGGCCTCCCCCGCCTGCCCCCCGGGGCCCCGCTCGCCCCCCTCGCCCCAGGGTCCCCCCCGACCTTGGCGGTGACCTTGGGCCCCTTCTTGCGCTCGTCGGCCCGCGAGGCGGCGGGCAGCAGGAGCAGGAGCGCGGCGCCCAGCGCCGCCGCCGCCACCAGCACCTTCATCCTGCGCCGCTCGCAACCCGTCCACAGCGCCCGCCGCGCCGCCCGCATCCGCCCCCCCCGCCGCGAAGTGGTACGCGCCGCGCTCCCCGCCCCCCACCGCAGCGCCCGGGCGCGACCAACGACGTCTAGGGGGGGGCAATAGGGAGGTGGCACCTCCCGAGGGGGCGGCGCCGGCGCGACGGGCGGCCGCCACGTTGCGGATTGGCTGCGGGGGGCGGGGCCGGGGGGTCCCGGGGCCGCGCCCGAGCCCGGCGGGAGCGCGCCCCGCCCTCCAGCCCCCCCGGCACAGCTCGGGGACGCGCCCTCTCATCCATCCCTTGTTCCCTGGGAGCAGGGCGCAGCGCCCGCCTCGCCCCAGTCTCCTTTCCAGGAGCTGCAGAGAGCAATGAGGTCTCCCCTCACCTCCTCTTCTCCAGGCTAAACACCCCCAGGCCCTCAGCCGCTCCCACAACCCCTGTGCTCCAGCCCCTTCCCAGCTCCGTTCCCTTCTCCGATCGCGCTCCAGCCCCTCAGTGTCCTTGGGGTGAGGGGCCAGAACTGAGCCCAGGAGCCGATGTGTGGCAGGGCTGCGGGGTAAAGCACAAGGAAGGGGAGAAGCGAGCAGCCTTCATTAGAGGAGCCAGAATTTTTCTTCAGTACCAGATCTGGTCCCAATTTCTTCTTAAATACCGGGGCAAAGCGCACAAGCGCTTGTAGTATTGCAGGTTCCCACGTCTGGCTTGGTACAGTGACAGAACCATGGGATGGTTGGGCCTGGAAGGGACCTCACAGCCCACCCAGTCCCGCCCCGTGGCACGGGCAGGGACACCTCCTGCTGGACCAGGGCCTCCGAGCCCCATCCAGCCTGGCCTGGAACGCCTCACGCTGCTCAAATCCTTGCCAGAATTAGTTGAATACATGGGAGTTATACGGGTTTTATTTAATATCTGCTCAAATAGTTCTCGGTCGCTGTTAATTGGGACTTTTGCAGGAGCTGCCTGGGACAGATGCAGGTTTCCAAGGAGCAGAGAAATAAACGCTGAGGTCTGACTTCCTTTTCAGAGCACGAGTGTCCCCAGAGCAGCTTCTGCGAATGGGAGATGCAAGTTCATGCTAAAAATACTGTGTTTAAGGCTGGGAAATGGAAGGAGAAAAAGCATCCTGACAAAGATCCCAGCACAGAGCAGCTCCTAAGAGTCAGAGTTGATCTGCAGGTGCCGCCCTGTGCAGATACAGGGAAAGCTGCTTTAAAAGGTGCAGTGTTTGGCTGATAGGTGGCAGCTCCCTCAACGCTTTGCTCTGTACTGAGCATAAATAAGCGGCAGCTATTGGCACACTGGAAGCCTCACGATCCTGGCACTTGATTCCATGGATACAGCACAGGGCTTCTTTTTTTCCTACATGACAGAATGGCGAGTGGACAAAGGTGCAGGGAAAGGTGGCACTTAGGCTGTTGGGCCTGGGTCATTCCCACCTTCCACAGCTTCCAGCTTGGCGTGGGCCTCCAAGGAGGGCTCGGAGCTCCTGACAGGGGGAGGGCTGCCAAGAAAGCCCCAGAGAACCAAAGGGAAAGAAAACACACAATCTTGTCAGGAAGAGGGAATAAACACGCCTGTCCATGGAAAAGAATGCAGCAGTGCAACGTTTTATTGAAAAAAAAATAATAATCATCTCACTTGATACCTCAGAAGACTGCATCGCAACATTGGGGGGGGCTGCACCATGGGAGAGCCCACTGAGAGGCCAGCACAGGGCTGGAGCCCCCTCCGTGCGGCCCCGGAGCCCTCATCTCATGCCCAGGGTCCCCAGCTGGGAGCTCGCCCTGGTAGGTGTAATGCCCTGCTTCCCAGCGCCGCATGGCTGGCTCCATCCGGCTGCATCTCCCAGGCTCCTCTGAGCTCCCAGGAGACAGCGGTTCCACAAGCATGGGACTTGCTGTTAACCTGCCTTTTTTTTTTTTTTTATGTAAAACCCCAGCCCCACCTCATCTCCGCCCTTCCGAAGCACCCAACATGCGATTATAGTGCAAGAGGGTTGGTACAAGTGAGCATTACCAGCATGCCGGGGGGCCTGGCCGCCCCTACAAACACATCATCGCAGGATTAAAAGAACATCGGATCTCCGGAGAGAAGCGGCAGTGGGTCACCGTGAAACAGCTTCCGAACCAACCCACTTCAAAACAAGGTCAGGAAAGTTTCTAAACAATCAAATACATTCACTTTAAAAAAAAAAACAAAACAAAACAAAAACAGAACCAAAAACCCCATTTAAGAACAAAACCTTTTGAGATGGCCCCTCTCCCCCGCCCTCCCTCGCCCTGCAAACACTTACATACGCTGCAACTACGAGCTGCTCCTTGGCTGGAGGCAGCGAGGAATGACCGAACATGGCAGGAGATGCAGAAGGAATTGAGTCTGGTGACAGGCACTTAGTGGGGCTTGGGAGGGCAGCAACACGCATGCCTCAGGGCCCAGCTCCATCGGCAGCGGGCAGGACCACTCTGGACGAGCGCCACTGCCCCTTTCCCCCCTCCCAAGGCGCCAAACCATGGTTTCCTAGAGCAGAGAGGGAATGCCTGTGCCAGGGACACAGAGGAGCTCGCAGAGAGAGGGGTGGAAGGCGGCCGCAGTCCCCATCCTCCCTCTGGCAGGAGGGACTGAGAAGGCGAGGGATCCCCTTCCCTCCCTGGCCCACGGCACAGCTTGGGGAAAGCGCTTTGTGGAATGAGAAGTGGGGTGCACGCGATGTCTGGTGGGTGTGTGGGCAACGCCACGCTGAGCCGCGCTTGTCGGGATAAGGCATGGAGAGAATGCAGCGGAGAACAGCGAACAGATGCCCTACGGGGATCCTGGCAAGGAAGTGAGGCTTTTCGCCCTGGCATGACACCACACTGCCCGCTTTAGGGAAGCACGAAGAGCATGGCCATGAGCTCCCTGCCCAGGATGATCCATCCCCTAATCCCATTCCTGCACAGCCTGAGGAACTGGACCCCTCCTGAGCGCCACTCCACACTGAGCTACACAGGTCATCATTTCAAAAGCAAACGATAATGAGAAATGGTCTCTCCCTTTCCTCCTTTCATCCTTTCATGTTCTCTGGGATTTTCAGGGTGAGCCAGGCCGGAGCTGATGACAAGCAAAGTCCCTCAAGTGAACAGTCCCAGCCTGGTTGGGTGTCACACGTGGAAACACAGAATATGAGGAGCACAACTTCTCCAAAAGCTGCTTGAGCTCTCCCAAAACTCTGCCTGGGCAGCCTCCGCCTCCTCCCAGTTTTGAAACAGTGCAGCAGGATGCAGGATGTTTGTTTGTGTGCAGAGCGCCCCAAGCCCTTTGGTATGGCTCAGCGGGGGCACGCGAGGACCGTGGCTTCTCCTGAGGGGTGGAACGGCGTCCGTCCCGTGTGCCCTGGGCCCCACTCCAGGTCCGTGCTCGGGGAGGACAAGGAGGGTATTCCAATCAAACCCACCGGACCATCTGGAGATGGAATCAGTGTTAAGGCAGTGAAGTGTCCTCTCCCCTGCCAGGGAAGCTCTTAGATGTTCACAGCCACCTTGCCAGAGGGATCGGAGAAGGCTGCCCAGTTGTCCGCACTAAGAAACCTCTGTGCTCTGGGCAATAGCCGCCTCCCAGTCCCCCTAATCCGTATCTGCCCTTTCAGCCAGCGCAAACTCCTCCAGCTCAGCAAAGCTGATGCTGCTCCCTTCTGGCCTTGCGTCTCCTGGCCGATGGGGTTAGGCACGGTGTAGGAAACCACAGCGTAGGAAACCACGGCGTAGGAAACCACGGCAGGGACATTCACCGGCAGCAAGGAAGGGTGATGGAAAATTCAAGTATGCTTTCCTCAGCACACGGCCCAAGGTGGCGTCGGGCACTGTAGCCGACATCCCTGCATCCTCTGCAGCCAGGGCTCTGTGCCTGCGCGTGGGGCCATGCGGTTCCAGATACAATGTGCATCTGCAAATGCTAAACATAATAAAAAGTGCAACGACGTCAGCTTCTGTAAAACAATCCACACTGCTCTGCTGCTGCCGGAGGAGGGAGGTGCCAGGGAGCCAGGAAAACCCTAACTGAACAGTAGATTGCAAATTCCTCACAGCTTGCACATTACAGCATGCCTGTTCCCAGGGAGCCAGAGGGAACTGTCTCATGCTGCTGCCAGGCCCTTCTCCCGCCCAGCTCTCCTGCCTGCGCCGCATCCTCCTGCCCTCACAGCCACGGAGCCTACGGTATTCCTTTGTTTAATTAAGGAGGGAGGAGGACGGAGGAGCAGAGAGCGCAGGGGAGGAAGGTGAGAGGGATCTAAGCACAGTCCTCAGGTTTGCATGAACGGTGCCTTCGCCGTAAACATTGGGAAGGAGGGTCAGCCAGCCAGCCCTCCTCCCAGGGCGACCAAGACCTGAGCCAGCCACAGTCCTGGTCCCACAAAGGAGCTTCAGGCTTGGAGTGAACGAGGGAGACCATTCAGCTGATCCACCCCGGAGTGGTTTGTTTTGGAACGTTTTCTTCTCTTTTTGGTTTAAAATGTCACTTTGTTTGTTTTTCTTTCTTTCTTCCTCCTATGCCTCCTCCTCCTCCCCCCTAAAGAGAAGCCCCTTCCAGTGGGACAGGGCAGAAGCTGCAGGCATGATGGTTCCTGCAAGGCCCAGGAGGCACCGGTCACTTGTGACGCTGAGCCGTCTTCTTCCGTTTCCTCTTGAAGAAGCAGCAGCACCTGGGGCACAAAGCACAAAGGAAGTGAGCCCCGCGCCCAACACCCCGGGAAGGTCCCCACCACCCCCACTCAGCCACATGCAAAGGTGCCTGTGTGCCTGGCCCGAGGCCCCGATGGATCTGCTTTACCGCGGGATGGGCGGCAAGGCCGGAGGCGCCAGTGGGTGGTGGACACCACCAGCCTGGGACCAACAAGGGCAAGTAGCCACATGCCAGGGGTTCCCTGCTCAAAGGCACAGCCCCTGGGCACCTGGAGTGAGGCTCTCTCCCTCCCAAGGCTCGGCTGGGCAGGAACACGGAGCCATCTTGGAAAGCAGTGAACAAGGACCCTGATGCTCTGCTCCCTCTGTCCGAACCCTGGACCGGGATCAGTGAGCCTTGGCTGCTCTTCCCTGCTACAAGACACACGTTGTCCACCACTGTTCACTAAAAAGACAGGTTCCAAAGAGGTTTTGGCTCGGGGACCAGATTTCTTTACTGAACCTTTCACCAGAGCGTGCACCTTGGATAAATCATTCCATGCTGGTACACAGAACCCTGCTTCTTCCCCCATCTGACAGCAGGTGGGGGCACTGCACCCAGGGATGAGGGAAGCAAGGATGGATTGTGGAGGCTCGGGTAGGGGGAAAAATGCCTATCGCAGCTGAACCACGAGGAGCAGGGGTTTCGCTGGTGGGATACATTGACAGCAGTCACCCAGGTTTCCTAGTCCTGCCAGCTTCCTACAGGATTACTTGGCATTTAGGGAACATCTGCCTCTCTACCCTCAGCCCGCTGTCAGGAATCCTCTGCACAGCAGAAAGGTGTTTGCTCTGTGGAGTCCCACTCCCGAGCTACGTGTCTCTCTCTCCTGCCCTCACAGGGATCTCCAGAGAAGCCAGGTGCTGCTGACACTGCTCCCTCAGGCTGCTGGAAGGGATGCCTGGCTAAGGAGCAGATCTGAGTATGCAAAGACGATTCTTTCCAACAAGCATCTTCTACCAACAGCCAGACAAAAAGCATTCAAACAACTTCTCCAAATCAATTTCCACTGGGTCCTTTGTGGCTCTGTCATGTCAGCATTACACTGCTGTCCTCTCAGAACTGGAGGAACAGATCCCTTCCCGCTTTCACTCTCAGATGCACAAGCTATAGTCCAGGATCTAGAAGTGACCACTCCTCCCTGTGAGCCTGGCTGGACGGCTCACATCATCTGCTGGGGAGACAATCTTGACAACACGGGGAGCTCTGACCGCACCTTCCTCTGGCCTGCATGGACTGATGGCCAGGGGACATTTAACACCACAATTTGTTTTTAGGTTCCTAAAGAGGCTTGGTTTGGAAGTGAGACGAGAGCAAATGCTAAGCATTTCTTGCAGGAACATGGGCTTGGAGTAAGCCGTGCCCTGCCTGCCTAGGCTGACATCAGCAGCACACAACGCATAGCTGGCACCCTCACCCCTGCCCCAGGACTGCTCTTCTGTCATCTTCTCCTGGGCCATCTGCCACTCTCCTGCTTTAACCTCTCCCACAGCAGCCAACTTCCCTCAAGGCTTGGGGAACGGTGAGTGAGTAAGGGGGAATGTCATGGGGAAGAGAGGATGGAAAATGCACGAGTTATGGTTCCACATGCAGCGGGCAAGGGAAGAAGAGGGCTGAGCTGCACTTGTGTCTTGGGCACCGAATGGAGGGAGCTGACTGACTTCTGGCTGTTCTCCCTCATGACCAGCTGTTCAGACTGTTACCCAGAGGTCCAGGGAAGGGTTCAGGAATGAAGTCCTGGCAGTTCAGACAGGCAGAGGCAAAACACCAAAACAAAGGGATAAGGCAGGCTGACAATTACAGAACGTGATCTCTCTGCATGCAGACAATGCCCAAGAGAACAGCTCCAGACTACGACATACAGAGAAGCCAGAGATGCCAGAGGTATTGGAGGCAATGCCTGTGGAGAGCAGGGCAGAGGGGTCAGTCTCCCATCCAACAAGGACATTCCTCGCCACACACGGGCTTTGTTACCTCACTCCATAGCAATTTCCACCCATCATCCCTCCCTGGGACCTACAAACTCCTCATATGAGTCTCCGCTTGGTCGTCCACTTACTGGGTAGATGGATTCCCCAAGGGGCAAGGGAGGGAGGGAGGGAACACCTCCATGGGACACCCTGGGACTGTGACACTACAGGCTTCAAACCTGGATAAAACTGTACATGTGCCTGAGCTGGTCTTGGGCTGGCACTAATTCCAACACCTCTGGCCCTTCACCTGCACCCTCGGCTGCCAGCTGCAGTGCTTGGAGAAAGCAGCCCTCTCGAAGCAGGGGCTCTGTCACTAATGATGACCCTGTGGCCACATCTTTCCACCCTCTCTAATGATACAGGCCCTGGCCCTCTCTGAGGAAGTGACTGGCCTCTCCCCTCAATACCCAATGTGGGGCTTTCTCTTCATAATCGTCTGTGGGAGGAATTCTTGCAAGACACTCAGTGAGCCTGGTTCCGACTCTGCCCAACTCCATTAGACATCGTCTGCTCACGGACATAACAGTTTGGGGAGGTGGAAAGGATTAAAATCCATCGTTTGCGTTTGAGATCAGCCAAATCACTTGGCCTAATGAGGCCTCTCACACACCACCTGCACCCTCCCCAATATTGCACTGGTCCTCATCACGGTCCTAAAACCAAAACAGCTCAGGGTTGGCTTTGGCTTTGTGCCTTTTAGGGTTGGGTTGGTCTGGTTTTGCCAGCCCCTGTCTAGTCTGGTCCGCTCCCCCTTGCATGTGGACTGGAGAGAGGGACTCACCACAAGTTGAGCATTTTCAGGCAGCTACAGAGAGTGTAGAGAAAAAACACAGAAAGGAAGAAAGAGCGATTAGTTCACAGAGGTGGGATGGAAGTGATCACTGCAGCCATGCAAACGTGCCGTGCAGACCGGCAGACACACACCACGCCTGCTCGCCGCCCACCCCCAGCCCTCACCACCTCTGCTCTTGCCAACTGTCACCTTGTCCAGGGTCTCCCCCTGTGTTCCAGATTGGCACCATTCCCAGGAGGCTCTCATCTGGGGCTGGGATCAGAAAGGGGCTCAGGGCCACCAGGAAAGGAGATGGCTCTTGTCCCCGGCAGCTCCAGAAGCAGAAGGGCTAGATCATGGCTCTACTCTGGGACCTTGCCCTTCAGGGAAACCCACAGCCAGGATCAGGAGCTTTGCTCCAGTGTTCCCCAAAGCAGAAGCATTTGCACAGCTCCTTTGCCTGCCAGGAGCACCAGGGAAAGACCTTTCTGCTGCTGCATCCTGTCTCCAAACACAGAGCTCCAGCTCCAGCGCCTTCTAGCTCCTTCTGGCCCACTTCACAGTGGAGCAGAACCCCAAAGTCCTCTGCCCTCCTCGTTTAACTGGAGGCATTTATGGTCATGGATGCAGGGGTGGATGAAGCCAGCCTTCCCTATGCAAGAGAAACAAAGTGGGCTACACTTGGAAATTACGAGAGATCCTGAACCTTTCAGTGCAAAGCAGCCTGTGCTCTGCTTCCCAGCACCTCCAAAGCCAATTTGAGAGCACAAAAACAAGCACTGGAGAGAGACAGAACATTTCAATGTGCTGTGAGACATGGCTTGAGCAGCTTGGCCCTTTCCCAACTCTTTTCACCTGTCCTGATGTCTCCCCTGCCCATGGATGTGAGGTCTGGACCACGAGTTGCTGCAGGTCCAGGCTGGAGGTGGTTCCACCATGCCAGCTGGCTCTCCCTAGCATCAGGGGCTGCTAAGGGTGGCAGTTTGCCCCATCCTTCCCAGGAGTTGCCTCGAGCCACGTGCCCGGCGAGACCCACTGCAGTCTGAGCCTGTGATGCAAAACAGGTGGTCTTGGCACACCACACTGCCTGCACCCAGGAGAAACATTGCTTACTCCACAAATTGTGCCTCAAGTCCTCCCCAATCTTGATGAGGAGCCTGGACCAAACCCAAGGCTCGCTCCTTTGTCTGGGAGGAGAAAGTGTGTCTGCTGCTCAGGCACGTTGCTGCCAGGATCACACCCAGGCCAGCAACCAGTGAGCAGGACCACGCGGAAGCGCTTCCTGAGGAAGAGAGGAATAGACAGCAGACCAGGACAAACGGCACTGGCTTCAGCCTGACACACACCTATGGACCTTTCCCATCAACACACCCTTCCTCCTGCCTGCTGGTTCCCCTCACACTCCCACAAGCCATTCCTAACACACGTTCCCACTGAGCCTGAGACAAATGACACGGGACAAGCAACACTGGTGTCATTCAGTCCCATTAAAACCAGACGGCATCACAGCATTGGCTGGTTCAAAGGCAGCCCTAGGGTCAATTTACTCCTCCTCTTGCAGACAGAGTGTCAAGGTTATGCTGTGACCTGCCAGGTCCTGCTCTAGTTCAGAGGCAGTGAGATGGTCCCATGTTGAGGATCATGCACAAGGTGACAAGATGGTGCACGTGTGCAATGGAGGCCAAAATGGGCAAAGCAGCAACTTTGTGCCTTAGTTCTCACTCCTGACCACAAGCTGCAGAGAAGAGGTCAGCTTGGAGGCAACATGCTCTTCCCCAGCACTCTGGAGTGCTGCTGGGTGTCTCCCACTCAGCTTCCCTTGGGCTGGAGCAAGAGAATTCATGGAGACAACTACCCATCCCCACACGAGTTGCTTTGGGACCATTCTGGATACCTGGCACCCACTGCTTGCAGTGAGAAATCAAGTGTTAATTTTTAGAGCAACAACCTGAGCCGCACTCAAGCTACTCCTACGCTCTCAGCACGAGAGTACAGTGCGTTCTTCTTTTGGAACAGGGGATGCTCACCAGGGTTCCTGACACCAGTTCACATTTGTTTGGTATTTGTGCTACCTTGTGATACATGCTCTGAGGAAGAGTTATGCTCACCAGCCACGACAAGTGTGAAAACGAAGCAGCAGCAGCAGCACTGAAGGCACCATGCACAGAAGCAGCAATATGCAAGGAAAAGGGCACAGGACACGAGCACTCCACCATGGGTAAACACCCCCACTCATTCCCAAGAGGGCTAATGACCACACCGGTGGAAAGCCTGTTTGTAAAGCAAACGTACTTAGTCTCCTCCACCACCTCCACCTCTGCCTGCGCTGTTATAGGCGCGTTGGAGTGTGCTCCAGTTGGGTCATCCACATTCAGCTCCCCGTTGGTCGAGCTAACCACCTGCAACACAAACAAACGCCTGTTAACAAACCCCCTTGCACATCATGCGTCTCCACCTGCCTGGACAAGGGCTGCTGTGGCAGAGGAAAACGTGCAGAATGACTTCTGCTTGCCCCTATCTCTTTGCACCCTCTTAGCCTGCTGTGGTCTTGGATGTCTTTGGAACATGGGCCCAGTTTGGAGAGAGCAGCCTGGTGGATCCCAAGGAGAACAGGAGGCTGCGCCACTCTGGGAGTCTAGGAGGGCAGCCACCAGTGTGAAGGCTGACACCTAATCCACCCCCCGCCCCAAAACTGTATTACATTGACTGCATTCTCCTGACACTGTTACAGGCCTCACTCCCATTGCCTGCCGGTACCATGAGAAGACATTTGCCAGGAGAGCACAGAATTTTCTGGGGAATTGTCCCTGCTTTATCACCGTAACAACTGCCCAAGCAGCCTTTATGGGACTGAGGTTTGGCAGCCCCTTTTGTGCTCCACCTGGGAGTCAGGACAGGCTCCGGGGCACTTCTGGGCTCTCCTTGAGCGGCAGCCCCTTGTCTTCTCTTCACACTACAAAAGGATTTAGTTCTACAAAAGGATTTGCTTTTCCTCCTCTTTTTCACATGCCACCACTTTGTTTTGAGGTGGCAAATCAAACCATCGTCTTAGGTGAAACAGCCACTTGATGCTGCTGGCACCCCAAGGTTCAGTGTGAGCTGGGCATCAGCTGAGAGATGCTTAAGCGTCTGCAGCTAAGCAGCTGCACACAGCAGTGGATTTACTATTCCTGGCTGCAGATAAGCAGAATTGTCATGCTTACAGTGGCACAGATGGGCTTGTAAACTGCTCAGGTGGGCAATTCACCTGGTCAAACTCAGCCTAGGACTGCCTTCTTGCTGCAGGTGGCAGAGCACTGCTCATAGGGAGACAGTTCATCCCACCTTTGTGCAAGGAAACTGTTTCCCTTACATAAAAATGATGATTAAAAACACCTCTTCTGAGAGCTGAATTCACATAATCATGGAAGGGTTTGCATTGTGAAGGACCTGTAAAAAACACCCACTCTGACCCCGTGCCGCAGGCAGGGACTCTGATCCCTGGATTGAGGTGCTCAGAGCCCCATTCAGCCTGGCCTTGGACACTTGTCTGGTCTGCTGCCTGCCTATGTCTGAGATCAGAGCTACATATGCTGGTTCCTCCTTAGCTTCCAGGTTCTCTTCCACTTGGTAAAACATCTCGGAAACAGGAATGTGGCTGATCAAGCCCAAAAACCCACTGAATCCAGCCAGGCATCAGGAGTAGGTAAAACCCACAGCCTGATCTGCATTTCATTTAGGGGCACCCCGTGTTTCTTGTCTCCTGGCTCTGTCCCTCTCCAGGCACTAATTCTCATTCCATTAGAGCCATTTTTCACAGTGTTGTGTCTGGCACCAGAGCCAGCTTTTCTGGGCAGGCCATTGCCAAAGAGTTCAGTGATACTGGATAGTTCTTGTTTGCTTGAACAACTCCTGCATCCTCTCTCCAGAACGCCCAGACATCTTCCATTGGCAGCAGCACAGGAAAGTCCCTCACTGAGCCCAAGGGAAACCTGAGGCAGGAATGGTTCCATAAACAGCAGCAGTCTCTTCAGGAATTCAAATATTTAGCTGTAGTGCCCCAGTCTGGCACTGCTGCGCATCCTTTGCTCATCCATCCTCCACAGTGCAGTCCCCCGCAGATCTGCCTCACAGCCACCATGCCCCGACACTCGTGCTGGTGCTGGCCTGATGCTGCATCCGGAACGAAAACACACGTGTGCTAGGGAGCTGGAGAGCGGGGTCACCACCCCTGCCACTGCAGTGACAGTTCAGCCAGTCCCCCTCCAGCCAGAGGGAGCAGTGGCAACACAGTCTCCTCACAGCAGCTGTCCCCTGCATGTTTTCCATCTGGCATTCCTAGATTTCTATTAAGCAGCAGGAATTTGACAAGAACCTCACCCGTGAAGTCTGAACTGGAACAACTCAACTGTTTTCCTAATGTTTGTGGGGCTTCTATGCTTCAGCACTTCTTTCAGCTGCCTCTTACTGCTCGAGAGCATCCTCAAGGTGGGGATAGAGGGGTGTTTATAGGCTGGACCTGCTGATACACACTGTTTTCTCTGCTCAGTTTGACAAATGTGAGTTCAAATGGCTCTCAGAGGAAAAGCCTCCCTGAAGCAGTAACAACAAAGACACTGGCCATTGCAGCTTGGGTCCCACAAACCGATGGCTTGAGCATTGTTACGCACAGGACAGGATCAAACAGGCCTGTGAAATCGCTCTCCTGCCTGTGATGTTACTGCAATGTGAGGAGAATTCAGGGGCATTAACACCAATTCTCACAGCAGGGCTGTACTTGTCAGAGGGAGGAGGTACCTGTACTGATCCTCCGTGCCGGTCTGCAGCCAGATGAGCTGTCAGGTAGGAGGTACTGGTCTGCCGGCTGGGCTGGATCTCCCACTCCCCTCGGCGATCCGATGATGCCTATGCACCGGTTCCAAAGCACCAGAGAAACAGAAAAGAGGGCAGATGGTGAATGAGGGGAAGGATTAAAGGGTGGTGGTTAGTGAGTTAGTTTCTTGGCAAAAAGCAAGGCATTTAAACTTTTAGCTGGGCTAAATTTCACTTTACCAAGTGCCCCTCGTCCTTCAGTGGAGCCTGTAGTGACCCCCACTGGAGTGGGCTACTTCTCCTCCAGCTGCTACACGAAGAGAAAGCTCAGACCTATTCGGGAAGTTATGTCTTTACACGGCTTCATTTCCGCAGGTTCCAGCAGACATAAATGTGCTAGCACTGTGTGTAACTACGGCTGCCAGGTCGCACACGCCAGAGCACTTAGCACGGCAGCAGGGTGGGATGAGCAAGCTCAACCTCCCTGACATACACATTTCTTAACTCAAATGTGCAACATAAAACAAAGCCACGTTTGATTTCACCAAAAGCCAGCTCCACACACGGATTCACCTGTACAGGGCAGAGGGAAACATCCACCACACCTGCTTGGCTGGAGAGAGGGTTGGTGGCTTTTGGGTTTCTGCAGAAAAGTACATAAAACACCTTTGCTGACAGTTTCCTCTTGAGCCCCAAGGTTAGACAATTACATTTTGTTTGTTTATCAGAAGAACCATTTTGCACTTGCATGTGAAGCTCCTTACAGGTCACCCAACACATCCTGCATTCTCCTAAACCCAGATCTCAGGGCCCCTAAGCCCAATCGATCAGCTGGAGGAACACTTCCTGAGAGTGGGAATTGCAGGACAAATAGGTAGATCTGTGTCGGCCCCAGGCCAACAGCAGAGGACATGGTCAGCCTGACACAACCAACAGGACATGTTTAAGAGGCATCTCTGATGGACGCTGTATGGAAATGCATGCGAATATTTCAAAGTTGGAGCACGCGTTTGAAAGAAGCCAGGGCAGAGCAGCAACATCGTCCCAGCAAATGCGGACTGGGCAGGAGGGACGCTGAACAGAGACGCCATGGACCTAGCCAGGACACGAGAGGCTCGAGTGAATAACCAGCAGGTTGTCAGCAGTGAAATTGGAGGGAGGTGCATGGCCGTACCCTTCCCGGCACTGCTTGTGTTACACCCTGCGGCTGTGCGGGTGAGCCCACACTCTGGCCAGAGGAAGAGGAGCCACAGGGCTCAGGGCCACAGTAAAACAAGAAAGAAGACAGAGCAGCAAGCAGAGACGGACTCCAGAAACCTCTGAATGAATGTGAACGAGTAAATTGTTGCTCAACTGTGCCAGAAGTGTGTAGGAAAAGTAGGAGAATAAAGAAAGGAGTTTCCTGGCATTTCCTAAAACATTGGCTGTCGTTCCCTTTGCATGTGATCTCTGTCTCCCTGCCAGAGTGACCCACAGAGCCGCTCTTCTTGCCAGCAGGAACCAACCCACTTCATGGGCACAGTAGCCTTAGAGGTGGTCCTGGCCAGGCTGGCCCTGGTAAATCTTCTCCTTACACATTCTTCCCGTCAGCCTGAGGCACTGCTGACACTTTGCATATGGGGTGACATTCCAAGGAGAGTGCTTCCCTTGGAATATTTATTTAATGAGTGCAGGTCACCAGATCATAAACAGGTGGAGAATTTACATGCAGGTTTTACAAAGCTAGGAGAAGACAGACCCTCAGTGCTAAACCACCAGGTAGCTGGCGAAGAAGTGGTGCTGCACTACATCAGCGTCAGGAGAAGCACCCTTCTGCCTAGGAGCCTGGAACCAGATTCCAGCAAACCCTCTAGAAGCCACAAGAGCCAGATTTTTCTCTTTTAGCTCTAGAGCCAAGTACGTGACAAACTGGCTCTGAAGCAGGTTTGAGCTGTACCACCCAAAGTGCAGCCCAAGCAGCGACACTGAGAAAGTGATGCTGTGAGTCTGACAGCATCAATTCCCATTAATGCTCATCACCTTCCCACCAGCTACGGAACTGTGAGACAAGATCAGTGCTTCATGACAGAGCAGGCAGGGCTCACCCACCTGTGGTAGAGGGTACGGAGCTGCACTTCCTGCAGGAAAAGGAGATCACTCTCTCAGCATCTTTACTGGGAACCCAAATATTGTAACAGAGATTCTGGAGATATTACACCAGGGAACAAAAACAAAGCAGTTAAATCTGGGGATTTGGGCCCCTTGACCCAAACCCTCCGGTTCACTGCTCTGGGGGTTTATTTTTTCTACATTTTCCTTTAGAGAAATTGTTTGCTCAGCACTTTCAAGGAACAGCCCTTGGAGAAGAGCTCTATTTGGGTGAGAGCAAACCGAATTTCCCTGCATGTTGGGATTATTCAATTATTCTGCACGTTCAGTACAGGCGAGGTAAAAGCAGTGACAGAACTCTCTAGAGCATGTCCAGAGAAGAGCAACGAAGCTGCTGAAGAGCGGCTGAGAGAGCTGGGGGTGTTTAGCCTAGAGAAGAGGAGGCTGAGGGGAGACCTCATTGCTCTCTACAACTACCTGAAAGGAGGTCGTAGAGAAGAGGAAGCTGGGCTCTTCTCCCAAGTGACAGGAGACAGGACAAGAGGGAATGGCCTCAAGCTCCGCCGGGGAGGTTCAGCCTTGACATCAGAAAAAAAATTTTCATGGAAAGGGTCATTGGGCACTGGCAGAGGCTGCCCAGGAAGGTGGTTGAGTCACCATCCCTGGAGGTGTTTAAAAGATGGGTGGATGAGGTCCTGAGGGGCACGGGCTAGTGATTGATAGGAATGGTTGGACTCGATGATCCTGTGGGTCTTTTCCAACCTGGTGATTCTATGATTCGCCATGCAATACATGTCAGCTACGTGTCAGCTCAGAAGTGCAAGGACCAAAGGCTGCTTCCGTAGTATTTTGGGAACAGGATGGTTTTCTCTGGGCTACGTACTAGGATTGGTGAATAGACACGCTTGAAAATGAAGCCAGGCATTGTTGTCCCATAAAGCAAACATGATGCCTCCTGTGTACACAGCACGGAGTTCTGTTTTCAAAGCAGAAAACTAGGGACCAGCACTCCGAAAAAGGGGGTTAATGCATTAATCAGGCAAGATACTAAAGCAGATTATTTGACCAGTGCTCACAAACCAGTCCCCAACAAGGAGCATGCGCCAACACAGCACTGCACACATGCGTCACACGATCCAGCTTCCTACAAGCAACACTTCTAACGAGGGGTGTTTGCCCTGATTGCAGCTGATGGCTTTAGAGGGGTTCTAGTCTATGTTAGCGGCTCTGCCATCCAGCGCCCAGCTGCATGGGATGGGGAATGCTGAGCCCAGACAGGTTATTACAACTCACGCTTGATTCTGCACCCAGGAACCCCAGACCACAGGAGCCCAGTGGGACCAGAGCCATCAGACAAGGAGCGAGAACGGCACACGCTGGGTACAGGAGCAGTGTGACTCCAGAACCACTCACTGGGAAGCAAGGGCACCAACAAGTCTGGCTAGGAACTGGCAATTGGAGATGTACTGGACTTCTGATCAGTTCTGTTAATACAGAAAACCCAAACTCTCAACACCAACCAAAAGAGGAACAAATGGGGACATTGAGCAACGGTCGGTTCCTCCAGACCACGATGCCCAGCCTCCCTGAGGGACCCTGCCCTGGCAGTCCTTTACGCTGTGCAATGCTCATGCCATGAACCGGACTTGCTGGGAAGGATATGTTTTGTGTAATAGGACACGGCGCATCCTTACTGCAGCTGCATGGCCCATGGAAGAGAGCGCCTGGGGGCAGGCTGACATCTCACAACTGCTGGTCTCCTCCACGGACCCTGTGCCATAAGTAAAAACACCCAAAGGAATGTTGTTGGCCAGGTAGGTCAGATGGTCTGACCCACATGGGTCACTGCATCAAACAGCTGACCCACAAACAACACAAAAACGACCCATCCCAAACTGTACTCCACTTGGCTCATGAGGAATCCCGCTGGCTGATACACATTTCAGCTTTGACAAAATTCTGCACACATCACAGTCTCTAAATAAAGCAGGAATTGTGCTTGCCATGATCAAGGCAAGAATCAGCCCCAGCTACCTCTAATGGCTCCTGCTTCTCCTGTTCAAGCGGTGCCAAACACTGTGGCACTGCTGAGGCAGCAGTGAGCAACGCACCTGATTGCGAAGGGCCTGCTGTGATGGTCGGTCCCTATGGACATGGCTGTCTCTTGTGACTGCAGATGTCCCAGAGTCTACATGAACAGATCCCACTGGAGTAGGCTAGAAAACAAAGTGCTGGTTAAGATGAAGGCAATGCTGAAGATGCTTCTCTCTCTACACATGCACAAACCTGACTGGTCAGGTTGGCTCCCTTCGGGTAGAAGAAGGCAGGAAAACATCAAAAGTACTGACAGTGACCAAGGGAAATCACAACCAGAGCTATAAAATCCCTGTGAGTTGATGGCTTGGCAGCCACCAGCACAAAATGTCTTGTACAAGGCCAAATTAAAAAGATGTAGTGAAGTATCAGTAGCGGGGTTGGATCACGTGTGATGTGTCTCACACAGGATTATTACAACCAAAATGGACAGACTTGTTTTCCTCATCTCATTGTCTTGCCATGATCGAAAACCACACTTACCTAGGAACAGGATGTGTTAAAATTAAAATTTCATTTGCTCCATTCTCACTCAAGTCATAATCCCTGCTCACAACATCAAAATCTCCATAGCAACTGCTGCAGTTGTCAGCAATCGCACACTTGTCGTACACAGGGCTTTTTATCAATTGTAATTAAACACAAACAAGGAGACTTATGATTCACAAAGGGATGAAGATTCTTTACGAACTGAACACAACGACAGGATGCTGAGCCCACTTTAGCTAGAGAGCAGCAGTGAATCATTTGACCCTGAGCACCCTGGTATCTATTGGGGCAATTAGGAAGAAGCAGCACCAGGAAGGCAAGGGCCAACTTACAATTGGCCGGCCAACCCAGTCGTAGGCGTAGTCAAAGGTGTAGCCTTTCTTTTCAAACAGCTCTGTGAAAATGGTGCGTAAATAGTCGTAGTCAGGTCTCTCAAAGAAGTCCAGCCGCCGCACATAGCGGAGGTACGTGGCCATCTCTTCTGTCAGAAAAGGGGAGAGAAGTAGCAGTGTCAGTTCTGCATGCACATGAGCTCTGTCACTCACAGACCGCTCAGATCCATCACAAGCACTGGATATGAGCTGTTCAAAGCCATCAGAGCGACTCATCCTGCGATCTAGAGATCTCTTAGAAAGCAAATCTTATGATGATAATGTTTTCACTCATGCTATTTTATTCCTGTAACGGCACTTAGGGACATAGGCTGCTGAGAGCTTGGCAGTGTTGGGCTAATGTTGAGCCTTAATGATCTTACAGGTCTTTTCCAACCTAAGTGATTCTACAATTCAATTAACCCCAGTTAAGTTCAGCTGAGCCATGTAGACTGGTAGAAGCTGCAGACATCCAACAAGCCTTCACACTCAGTGCCCTACCCAAGTCTTCTATTGCCGAATGGATCTCCCTTGGCTCTCCAGAGCCCTCCTGCCCTGCCCAAAGTCTAATAACAGCTTCTTTTACTCCAAATCTTCTGAATGATTTGCTATAAACCAAGGCCCATATTCTAGCATAGAGTGTCACATTGTGAGAGAACCATCTGGGCTGTTGGTGCTACCTTGGGCTATTCTTTTAGGAGTGCTTTTAGTGACAGTCCACAACATAGATCAATTCAAACTCTTCTCAAGCAAAGATGGAAGCCCTACTCCTGCTCCAGAGAGCTGCTGCTCAGCCCCAAATCTGAGTTTTATCCTCTACATGTGTATAAAACCAAACACTAAAGCTCCCTGTGTAAGAGAAGGTGCTGGGCTGGAAGCACATCTTTAATAATGCTCTCTTTAAAACTGCTGTCAGAAGGTGGAGTTCCATGATAGACACGTCATCCTTGGCCTAGGTCATCACCTTCCAACTGAAATAGTCTATTCTATCTCATCCTTCTAAGCTGCCCACCTAAAACTTTAACATTTGTAAACCCTTCTGTTTGGAAAAGAATTAGCTCAGTAGATCCAAGATAGTCACTTGGGAGAGGGAAAAAAGAGGCCCTCTTCTGGGAGAAAGCCAAGAAGCACAGCAGGAAAACAAGGCACATGAGCACTGGGCAGCCTCCTCGGTGAGAAGAGCTGTGCTCATCTGAACCCACAGCTGCAAGCCCTCAGGCCTCACTCATTTATGGTGGCAGCTCCAGTTGTTTGCCAGCTTGAGGAATGACAGAAGGGCTACACATCGTCCAAATCCTTCCTGCCAGCACAGCCCAGAACTGCCGTATTTACCACGGTACATCCAGCCCCGCTCACACAGTCCCGATGAGGCTTTACCTGGAAAGTTCTCACAGAGAACTTCGACTGGAGTGTTTCTCTTGGTGTCCCCAATCTTCTGATACCTCTCTTTCAAGGTGTCAGCCTGCAGCGCACAAAGACAAAACAGTTGCAGAGAAAGAGTTCAATCATGTGACAAATGACATGCTGTTGGGGAAGAAAAACAAGGAATTAATTCAGATCCTGGGTGGTATCAGATGTTAGGTGTGACCAAACTGCATGCTGGGCTGCACCAGCAGGATCAGTCCTCCCTGCTGTATCCCTCACCATGTACTCTGCATGCTGTTGGCAGAGAACATCTGTGGACACGTTCCAAACACCTCAGTACTGGGAAGGAAGGACCTCTGCAGGTGTCCTACAGGGCCAGGTCCATATGAGCCCAATCCTAGGGGCTGCACAGGGAAGCTTTTGCGGGATAAGTGAGAGAAGCTGCATGTGCTATGGAGGCACATCAGCCCTATGCTCAGAGCTAACAGCAACCGCTGCACATTCATAAACAGCCGTAAAAGCAGTCAAATCGCAACAGCAATTTGGGCACGTCGAGTTTTTACTGTGTACAATGGAATGCCACCATATGGATAACCAGTTCACATCAGCCACCCTTCTCCCAGATCCCATGCTACTCCCCTGCCACCTCTCCTGTCACTCCAACGACAGCACTGATTAAACAGTAGCCAGCAAGAAAAATGAAACCATTTTCAGCTAGACATCCCACCTAAATCCCTGTTGAAGCAGAGACCTCTATACTCAAGTCAGCACCCTGAGAACTGGTGTCAGTGCCTCCATTTCAAAACACACCAATTAGACCTACCAGCACCATAATTAGCATCGCTAAGATATTCTCTAGAGACTTAAGCACCAAAAGAATAGACCAGAAGCTGAGGAAACCTGGAGGAGTGACGATCCCATATTCAGAGTAAGGAGTCTGTGGTTGTTCTGGAGCTGAAAATAAGCAGGACTTCAGTCAACTCATCAAGCTCAGCACTGAGCTGAGGAAGCCCTGTAGAGTCTGCTCCGAACCTGGAATTACCTTAGAATAATGTGCAGGATTAATTTAAAGCAGATGAGCTCGACTAAGCCAGAAACAGAATACATAAGAGCGTAACGCACACTTACAGAGGTGTGAACGTAAAGTCAGAGAGACTCTGCTTTCTTTCACAATCATTTTCACACTTGAAAACACTTTCTTTGCTGTGACGAGTCACCGCAAACATCTCTGGTACATGTCCAATGAGGCTATGCTGGGACTGACTCTGGGTAGGTGGTGATAAACAGTTTTGTGAGGTCCACCGTGCCAGCTACTGCCACCAACCACAGCAGTTTGTGAGCCCAAAGGCCCCTCTCCATTGCCCAACAGTTCTAATAGAAGTTATTGCCTTAACAAACCTTCTAATGTGATCAGATTTGATCCCTTCACTCACTGCAATTCCAAAGCTGAATGCAGTAGCTTAATCCTCAGGGAAGGGATGGAGAAGACTTAACTACTGCAACCACCAACAGCTTCCGAGACAGCAAATGACTTACTCCTCGTTAACACAGCTGATGGATGCTCGCTGCAGTTGCTGTAACTCAATTGCTCACAGCCCTTCACATCGCACATGACATTTCATAAACCTCCAGGCACTGAGTGCCCGGTGCCTCTGGAGGGAAGCCAAGCTCAATGCTCCTGCCAGAAAACCAGTTTTTCAAGCTGCAGTCCATCTGCACATCTGAGGCCATCAAACTGCTCCCATTATAAACACATCTTACAGATGCTTATCGGGGATTGTGTGTCGAAGCTGGAATTCCATAAACAACCACTCTGTTCCCATCGTGCTCCAGCTCAGGGCAGTTCCACGTTACAGCAGAGCCGCTCCAACAGCTCCACAGTTTTCTCATTGCCGTCCCTGGCCCAGCTGCTCATCTGCCTCTGCTCAATCTGCTCCCCAGAGCTGGACCCATGCAGCTAAGCTCATGGTAACTGGAAATGACAGGCAAATTCCTATCTAAAAAACTTATCTGTAGGTAATGCTAATGCCTTGCCATTACACTCCAAGGACACAGAGACGGGGGCAGTGTTTCTGACTGGATTTTGCAAATGTTTTCCCCATCAGATGCCCATTTGGACAAAAATCAGACACAGGGTCAAAGGGCAAACCCTAGAGCTCAAACCCACCTTCAGTCCTTGCCAGGGCAGGCTGCCTCGGAGGAAATACATAAACATATGGCCGAGGGCTTCCAAGTCGTCACGACGGCTTTGCTCTGAAACAGAAGAGACATGAATTATTGCCTCAGCTGCAGGAATGGATCTGAGATCTGATCAGTAGCTACACCTGTTTCTGAGATAAAGGCATTGCAGGGAAGGTCACTTGCTGTCTGTGGCTCAGACCTTGTGCAAAAATGCCCACAACCTGCTAGAGAAACCCATAAAACATGTAAAGAAGAGATCAGCTGGAAGGTGTGAGATGACACGGGAGCAGCAGAACACACTGCCCAGCCTCAGGGAGAAGGGACGGCACTGGCAATATTAACTGCAGAGGAACAAAACCATTCCTTGGGTGTTCTCTGCTCTGCCAGCACTGACAGAACCATCATGATGTACTGGATTGCATTATTCCCTCTGAACCTCACAGGAATGGGCAGGGGACATTTGTGACCAGCTGCAGGGAATCATAGCACTGCAAGCACCAGCCCTCTCCCAGCTGCTTCTGCAGCACATCGCACCAGAGTGGATCAGAAATAGCTTCTTCTGGCACCACTGCTCCTCGTGAAACACTTGCTGGTGTTGCCATGCAGATGTTGTGGTTATAAGTGAGGGGGGAAAGGAAAAGTGTCCTTAAAATAATCTACCAAACCATATCCAAAACCCTAGAGAGGACACAAGATGGAACAAATCTGAGCACAGCAGCACAGGACTGCGGCTGGGCTCGGCTGTGTTGGACAGGCTCAGGTTCCCTGAGCCTGCTGTCTGATTTGGTGCAGCCTCCTCTTCTCCAAGCCTCCACCTGCAGGCTGGTAATGTGCTCTGAAGCTGCAATCCAGAGCAGCTCTTGTCAGGCAGCCCTCACGCCACCACAAACCACGTGCGAGCTGTCCCTGACGTTGCGTCATCTGCAGGAGGAGGAAACGGCAGTGCTCTGTGCCCAGCGTGACTCCTTCAAAAGCAGCAGCAAATGGAACCCTCAGACAGTGCTGGGGGTGAGAATGCTCAGCGGAAGGGAACCGAGATGATGGTTCCTGCAGGTTACCCTGATACAGCTGTAAAAAGGGGGAAAAAAAACCCTTCTTGTTTCTCCATCCTTTCCTGTCCCCTCACCAGGCTTTCCAAAATCAGGAGCTGGGCTTATCTCTCCTTGCAACCCAAAGCCAGCGAGCTCTCCAGAAGATGGAGAGGCAGTGATGCCCAGATATCCCACCTGGGAGGCCATGCCAGGAACATCCCATTATCCCATTGCTCTTGTGACTTAACAGAATATAAACATTCAATACGATTTTTGCCTTCAGCCACAGAAATGTACTCTGGTATGGAAGGCGGCAGTGAGGAGAGGAAATGAAACCCAGGTTTAAAAGCAGTTAAATCATTAACTTTCTCCAAGCAATTATTAGGTCAGAGAACATCCAGCTCTCACACCTGAGAGTGGAAGGTGCCAGTACAGCACTGCGCTATAAAAACCTATTTGGTCACATTTAGTATGGCAATTACTGCACGCCCACTCGCCTTTACCAGCGCAGAGCTGCTACCCGCTATTTAGTGCCTAATAAAAACTATAATTATGAGGCTTCCAACATTTCAGCTCTCTCAGTGCCTCAAAAGGGGGAAAAAAAAAGCGTTTCAACTGTAAACAGTGTCCTGGCATTGAGCGGCTCACCAACGGCTCTCAGGGAGGGAAGAGCCACAAGCCAGGCTCCCACCAGACCCTGCAGGGCTCGGCCTGGCTGGTGCCCCCCAGCCACACCAACCTTTGCCCAGGTGCGTGTTGATGGACATGTATCTCGCTGTCCCGGTCAGGCTCTTGTGTTCCCTGTATGGAATGTGTTTTTTGGTTTCCGGATCGATGTACTCTTTTGCCAAGCCGAAGTCAATGATGTGGATGACGTGCTCTTTCTTGTTGCCCTGCCGGCCAATGAGGAAGTTTTCTGGCTTGACATCACGGTAGATGAGGTTCTTCGAGTGCACATACTCCATCCGAGATATCTGCAAAGCGACGGGGCAGGAGTTACTGGCAAGCACCCCACTCCTGCGCCCTCCCAGCCAGCCAGCGAGAGTCCTTGGCCCATCCACACACTTCTGCTTGGGGCTAGCATGGATTTCAGCCACTCTATGAGAAACACAACAACGGATGGAGCGAACCCAGGCAGGAGCTACAACCAGACTGGGGCCATGACCTCCGGTGCACAGCTTACCAAGGAACTGGCCGTCCCCTCCTTCCTCTAGCTGCCGCGCTGTGTCTGACTCTGTACTAGAAAGTGCAAAGGTTGCTTCTGCAGCCAGCGGGACACAGCTCCTGGAAGGGTTTCACTGGGAACAGCAGCAGCTTTTTTGTATTGGTTCTAAACACACTGAACTGGTTACTGAGAGCTCTTCCCTTGCCCACAGCCTTCCCTCGTTGCTCTGTGTCTCACCACCTCCCTCCTTTGGCCCATATGTTCTCTGAGACATGCCAGATCCCTCATGGAGGGGGATGTTTGGGCAGGCAGAAACCTCACCATCTTCAGTGCTGACTGAAAATAATGATTAATTTCAGCGGTTTTCAACCAGGAACAGCTGGAACAGTTCTTGGCTTTTGACTGGCTTTGTCCTGGTGGTGGGAAGGGAGGGTGACAGGGCGGGAACCCCACTGCAGAGGTGATAGGGGGCTCTTCCCCTCCGGCAATGCACCTTATTCAGACGCTCATTATCAATAATGTTTTTTGAAACTAAATATACAGCAGATGAAGTTCAAATAGGTCAGCAAGTGGGTCTCCTACAGGTTCCTAGATGATTCCATTTGGAAATAATTCCCAATTTCACTGAGTTCTTTATTTCTTTAATAGGTTTTAAATGAAAACATGTGACTTCCCACTGACAGCTGCTTTGGTCCATGACTGCCCTCTGTGCATAGTGGCTTCTTTAAGCAGGACGCTTTGTTGGAACAGCCAGCTACCCACAAAACCCTTGCAAAGCCCCCACCAATGCCACGTTTTGCACTAACAGGTGTCCGTGCACAGAGGTTACTGCTGCACCACTGCGGTGACCTCCCGGTGCGATGCTATAGGGTTAGGAGAACATCAGGGGTGGAAGCCACTGGCTGGGTACTCCCTGCGAGAGTCACCAGCTCCTGAGTGGTTCTGCACTGCGTTCGTACTGGTAATATGGCTCTGCACCTCCTGCAAGGATTCACCAAAAGCTGGATCAGCCTTAAACACCAGGACCCAAGGCTTTTCAGAAGGTGACACACGTGTCCCCTCTAAGAATGACTTATTCCAATGCACTGAGCAAATGGGTTTTGCAGCTAACAGCTATTATTCCTGATCAATTACGGGATGAGGCAGAACAGAGCAGATGCTCTGTGCTCCAGCCATTCTTCATGCTCCGGATCACCTACTGGACACAGCAGCAGGTCAGGAGACAAAAAGGGATTTCGGGAGGCAATTCAAATTAAGATGCAACTCTTAAAGTGGAACAAAGTGTTTCCTCGCCTCTCCATACATAATGAGCTTTCACACGGAGCCTGGCTGGCTCATTCATTTGTCTCTGCTCCCAGAGATGCTCCAGTGTCAGAACGGCCAGCAGCAATGACACAATCTGCTAAAAGCAGGTTATTTTTGTTCCTTAAGACCTCACAGTCAATTGCATTGGCCAGGACAGCAAACTGTCCTGGGATGTCAGTTGGGATGTCAGATGGACCAACATGCTTCAGCAGCGCTTGCAGATACCGATCTATCTGCTATTCTCACTTCCACCACACACACAGACACTGTTGGGTCTCTCACATTCCTTTTCCTTTACTTCCAACTGCCTGGAGGCTTCATGATGCGCTGCCAGAGCGCTGCACACAGCTGATGATGGCTGAAAGCCACTCTCCAAGTCAGGAAGATGTTTCCCAGTGCAGCTTTATTTGTTCTGCCAAGACCCTCACCGGCTGGTGGCTGCTGGTGGAGCCGGTGGCTGCGCTGCATCACCCTGCCACTCTTGCTGCTGGAGAAACGAGCGGCACCAGGGCAGCGTGACCACGGCCTGGCTCAGACCCATCACAGAGCTGGAGGAGAGGAGGAGCAGAGCTCCCACTCCAGAGGACTCAGAGGCCTGACATCTACTCCTTCGATGTTGGAACTGCAGGCTCTGAGGTCTGTGCATCACAGAAATGTCTGTGCAGAGAAACCACTGCAAGGAGTTGGGACCAACCCTTGGTATGGCTTCTATGCTGGAAAAACAGCGACTGTGAAGAAGCGTTAACATCTGCTCCATGATTTCAGCAGTAACAAGAACAGACTGGAGCATATTATCCTAGGAACACTGCAGGTATGTGGAGTACTCTGCTTGTGAAGTAAAGCAGGATCCCTATGGCCATAGCAGGCCAAGTCCATCTTTGGAGTTAATCATCTCCATTTCAGGTGTCAGAGAAGCCACTGGGAGGGGAAAGTGTCCCTAGGCACAAAGCAGGACCAAAACCATAATTTCTGGAGGTGAACCTCCTCTGATGTGGAGGTGACACAGTGACTGCAAGGATTCAGTGTACGAACTAAGATGAATCCAGGCTATTTCTCCAAAGCCCTGTGGCTGGAGTGAAGGGTTTTCATTCCGGTTGAGCAGTAAGAGTTTCAGAAAACACGGCTCAAAGGGCCAGCTGAGCCCTTCTCCTCTAGGAAACCTCTCAGGGAAGGAGATGGGGCACAGCTAAAGAAGCTGAATCTGTCTCACTAAGCACACATGCTCCAAGCTGGTAACTCGTGTAATCTTCCTGAGAAGATTACCCTGGGAGAGTTCAAGGCCAGGCTTGGAGCCTCCTGATCCAGTAAGAGACAGGGTGTAGGACTGGATGGGCTTTGAGGTCCCTTCCAACTCAACCCATTCTATGATTCCCCAATAGAAAGAGATCCTCTCTCCCTCCTGATCTTCACATTGTGCCAGCCTCATCCTTCAGCTAACCTAGGGCTGATATAAACCCAGGTCGTCATTGTGGTGGCGCTGGGCAGAGCCCTGCTGCCGTTACTCACCAGCTGGATGGCTATCATTAAAACCGTCTTCAGAGTGAATGTCCTATCACAGAGGTCAAACAGATCTTCCAGGCTAGGACCCAGCAGTTCTAGTACCATGGCATTGTACTTTCCACATGGTCCGAAGTAATACACCTGGGGAAGCCCTTCAGCTGGAGGAACAAGAAAAGAGGTGAAGTCAGTCAACAGGACAGCACTAACACCCTTCCTCTTGGGTGTAAATCTTCCGCTGGCAGAGGCTTTGTTTTCACCTCCCAATTGTCCTTTCTGTTTGGTCTTGCCCAGTGATCAAATACATTTCAGTACATGTTGTGCATGAACCGAAGGCTAAACTGGTGCAGGTTTTGCTCAGCTACACCCAATACAGAAATGGATTTCAGAGTAAGAACACAACCACATGAAAGCATCCAGCTTTGGCAGCATTATATGTTGGGCTTCATGGAACAAGACATGGAGTTCCCTATGTCGTACTGAGCAACGGAGAGAGTCCAACCCCACACGAGGGCTGGTCCTCGTCTGAGTGGTCAGGAGGTTGGTGGCCCTCACGGAAAAGGAGGCATGGCCAAAAATGGGCTGTTTTATCAACATTTATCAACATATATCAGCCATCATTTATCAGCATTTTTCATACTCACAAGAAAGGGGAAAAAAAGTTTTCTCATAAACAAGAGCAAAGATGTAAGTTCTGACCCATCCTTGTGTAAAAACAAGCACTCACAAGCGTTCAGCACACACACAAACTGTTCCACTAGGTCCCACACAAACCTCAGCTGCCAGTGGGTCAGAGTCAGAACCCACCCTGTCCACCCCACAGCTCTGGGATGGTTTTCTTTGCCAGAGCGTGTGACACTGGCACTCGGCTGAGAGTGGCTTTGTGTGCGGATCAGCCTTCCAAAAGGCACCAGGATAAGGGATACCTTCCCTCAAAGGCCAAATGCTCCCTGTGCTGTGTGGTGCTCCTGCAACCATCTTCTAGTCAAATGGACAGCAGAGCCACCCATGCTGGGGGGAATTCACTGCAGGGCGAGCTGCAAATTGTTCTGACCAGCATCAGCACGGGTGCTCAGATCCTGGCATCCATGTCCAGCTGTGGGGCGCTGGTTTTTGATCATAAATTGCCAGTCTACAGCTCCTAAGCAGTCCCAGGCCACAGTGAGGGGTTTCATTTTGACATGGGGGATTGTCCTATGTTGAAACAACATCTCTGCTTGAACACACAATGGTGCAATGAATGAAGGCTTGGTATGAGGAGCACTACTCTATATGCAGTCTGTTTTCACAAGGTTGCACAAAGGTCCATAAATTACATCACACAGGACCCACAAGGACACCGATCATAAATTTTATGGCTTGTTTCAAGTAAATGCATACACACACCTGTACTTACGTAAGAAACCAACATTAAAGGTAACAAAAATCCTCACTGATTTTCAGACACCAGAACTGCATTGCTTGTGAAAATGTGCGGTTTTGTTCCTGCTCCATGTGTCCAGGGAAACACTACGGCTCGAGTGTGTTGGCAAACCTGAGAGCCAGGCATCTCTGGACCCACTCTTCTTATGTACAGAACAAAGGGGCAGCCTAAAGAAATGTGTGGTTTCATACAATCACAGCCCAGCTGCATATTATAGGATGCAGCTTGGCTCTATTTCAGCAACAAGCACAGTGTCCTGGTTTCAGTGAGTCCACTGTCACAGTGAAACACAGGAGCTTCAGCAGCATCACCAGTTCCTAAGGAGACATTGCCGATGACACAGACTGATGAAGCAAAAATGATCTTTGGGCAGTCAAACCTGAGGTTAATTAAGAGTGAGCGACTGTGCCAACAAAGGGCTGAAAAGGTCAAACACTACCACGGTGGTGGGAAGCAATGTCCTAGATGAGCAGCTCTGGATTCAGAGTGCAGGATGAAAAGCCATGGGCAGAGCCGAGGTCTCTTGAGGATTCAAAGGTACCACTCAGCACTGGAAATAGAAACCAGCATCAGATTTAATTCAATTAATGTACAAAAGCCCATCTAAACATGGGATTTCTCCATGGTGTTAAACATAACCATATATTAAGTGTATTATGGCAAGAAAATCCAGGAGTGGCATGTGTAGGTTCTCCTTTGGCCCTGATGGCAGGGGAGCTGCTGCAGGCAGAAATCATTGGAATTTGCTTAATGGCTCCAGTCTCGCAGCTCAGTGACTCGGCTTGACTGTGTAAAAGGCCCTGCTCCACCCCTGCTCCCTTGGGAAGTTTATCACCCCAATAAGCACAGACTGCACTGGGATGCACAGGCGAATTCCACTACTTCAGCAGCGCAATGCCTTGGATAAAATCAGGCTGAGCACAGCAAAAAGCTAGCAAAGCATTCCGGAGATTAAAGCAACGCAGCTGGAATGAGAACAAATGCCAACATCAAAGCTGAAAGCTCAGACACCGCTTCCACTGCAACCCTGTGCAGCCATATGGCTCTGGCCTTGGGTTTTCCTAAAAGCTCCAACCGCTCCTGTGGCTGCCCCCAACAGGGACTGTCCCAGCCTCTCTCCTCCCTCCTCATACCTGTGCTCACGCAACCCAGGATTTGGATCAACCCCTCAAAAAGCCCAGTGGTTGAGCTTGGACACAAGGACAGGAACAGTAATGAAGAGTGAGACCACTTGTGGTGAGAGCTTCATGGAGCTGGATGAACACCAGGGACCTTTCAGCAAGTTCCACCTCAAGATGAAGCATCCTGGCTGATTCACGTAGCGCTGTCTTGCTGCCACAGCATGACTAATGGCCCTTATGACTCGTCAGACATCCAGCATACTCCAACCCGCCCCATTAGGGCAGGTGTCAGATGCACAAGATGTACAGAGAGTTCAAAGCCACTGTCAGGACCGGTGACTGGCAGAGAGAGGCCAGAGAGGTTCTGCCCAAGGGGAATCCGATTTTGCAGCAACTGCCCCATGTGGAAGGTGTGGTAAGTGTGAGCCATCTGCAGCGGCAGAGAATATCTACTGATGCTCTGAGTACGTGCATCCTGAGAGGCGACGAATAAACCTCGTGCAACAGTGAGTAGCCCAAATACACCTAGGGAGAAACGGAGCCACAATGCAGGAAGCTACACACAGCAACCACATCAGTGGAGGTGTAAATCTGAGTCCCCTGGCACCAAATTGCCAGGAGGCACCGCAGCTTGTGACAAGTGAATGACACTGGCAGCTCCTCAGCCACCAATGGTCTTTGCTCCCATGGGAAATTGGCTTCCATTGCCCTCAATGGCAAAACGAAGAGAAGTTGATGTCTCCAGTTTCAAGAAAAAGAATTAGAGAAAAATTTCACTGCCTCTCTTTATGCAGGCTTCAAAGGCTCCAAATCTCCCCCACTCCGCTGCAGAGGGGAGACATTCCCAAGGAACCCCGAATTAGAGACCCAAGGACAAAGGCAGCGGGGCGCAATCCAGTGCCAAGCGAAAGGCTAGGTGCAAACCCACGCCCGACGTGAGCAGCAAGAACTGTTCTTCATGGAAATGTCTGCAGGGACACAACAGCAGCACCAGTGCACACAATTTCCATGCAGCTTTAAAGCCACGCTGATGAATGGGACGTAGATTGTCACAAAATTCCCATTCAGAGCAAAAAGTTTATTTTGACAAATGACAGAACACAAAATTACACGATAAACAGCATAAATGGCAACTGCATGAGCGCTGAACATCTACAGCTAAAATTAAACATGCTCCAAACAAATTAAACAAATTGCTTTAGAGCAGTCAACCCATTTAAGCTGATTACACTAATGAGGAGCTACCCCTCTCTTAATTTTCCAACTCGGATGAAATCTGGCTTTGCCATCAGCGCTGACCGGGCCACGATCTCGCTGTTCAACCTCTTAAACTACACCGTGTGATGGTGGGTTTAAGTCTATGTGAATGTGCTGGTTAACGGGTTACCTCTGTGAGTTGGGATTGCAAAGTGTTGTTCTGACTGTCCGGTTTCTGAACAATCTACCTCAAAAACAGAACGAGGAGAGAAAAGTTAAGCTAGGCTTACTATGTGGAACGGTTAGCCCAAAGGTCTTTCCAATATTTGATTGCCTGTGGTTCAAAGATATCTTATTGCGAAGCAGGACGGTAACAGCTTCTCAGTGCAACCCTTCGCCTTCAACTACAGCTGGAGGAGTGTGGGGAAGGACAGATTTCAGGTGACTAAGAATATTTTCTGTGGGCTGCCAGGAGGGAACACCAGCAATTGAGACGCAAAGGAAAATGAACAGACAATGCTGACTGCAGCACCGACTCAGTGCAGCCGTGCTGCAGCAGAACAGGGGGTTATGGCACGGGGTCCACCATGGTCCTGCCAATCACTCCCAGTTCTTTACAAACCTTGAGCTGGCATCAGATTAGGGAAACAGCCTAAAACTAGTGAGCTGATCCCCCCTGCCCCAAACAGTGCCAATATGAGCTCCTCTCATTCCTCCTCCCTCTAAACATCCTCCTGCCCTGTTTGCTCCAGCTGCTGCCAGACATGGCTCTCTGCTGCCAGCCTTTCCCCACATCTCTCTGCTGCTTCGGCCAGGCACTGAATCACCTCCCTTTAGCGAATGCGGAACGCTCTAGGGCCGCTGCCCAGCAGGCGTAGTTGCGGCAGGACATTCCACTTAAGCCCATCTGTGGGCGAGAAGGGTGCAGAGCTGCTTCTGAGGGAGAGGAGGCAGAGCAAGGTGCTTTTCCTGCCCTTGGAAGTGGCACAGCTCAAACACCCTCTGAACCCCTGGAAATAAAGGCAGGGAGAAGGTCACATCTTGGATCAATACCTTCTCCCCTGATGGCTGCAGAGTAAGCTGAACTTTTAACACAGGAGATGACACAACAATTGTGCACAAGCCACAAGCAGACAGAGCTGCTCTCATTCTCACAGAGTTGGCAAGTAAAGTGTGGCCTCCATGCAGACTCCAAGACTCTGACTTTGGTCCAGAAAACCAGCGCACTTCGTGCCCCTGCTCAGGACATGCAGGATGCATTGAGTCCCTGATGTGTTTTGAGTTGCTTGTCAGTATTGGAATGTACAAAAAAAGGTAGGGGAAAAGGAACAGAAGAAAAACAGAGATGGGAAGGACAGAAGGAAGAACATATTTGTTCTTGCTGCTGGTGAAAATCCAAGTGCTTTGATATTACTTCAGCTGCAGAAAAACAATGTTCACGATCACTGTGTTATTAAATGGGGTGGCATTTTGTTCTCCCCAAGCGGTACAAGCTGCTTTCCTGATACCATGGCTCAACTCTGTTAAACAACTCCTCATGTACAGAGAAAGAAGTGGGTTTAGAGCAGGTGTTGAGAGGACATTCGTGTTCATAAACATGAAAAAAAAAGGCTGGGGGGAATCAGTCCTGGCTGGAAGGGCTGACTGTGGGAAGGCTGCCAGCACTTGGGAAACTCACCTCAAACACCCATTCACAGGCAAGTTTTGAGCTGCAGCGAGTAAACCTCACAAATGAAATTGGTTCAATGCTTGACAAAGACAAACGAATAAAGCATGACATAATAAATCTCTTTTTTTGGCAAGTGTTGGGAGGCTGAATTCACATTTCTAGGGCTCAAGGGAAATGACTGCACTCGAATCTCCACGTTACTGATAGATTTTATACCAACAACCCCTGTGTAGCAACCTCTTGTTCCAGTGGAGGTGGCAGCTGGGATGTAAACACCACCGTAGGAGAAGGATCAAGCTAGTACTGTGTTTTGGAAGAGTTATTTTAGACCAACCCAAAAGGCTCTAGCTTAATTATCCACCCTTTCCCGCTTGCCTACGATATAAGGACATGGGTGGAAGAAAATACCAAGTTTTCTTTCATGTAATTGTTCCTGCTCTGCTTTCTTCGTGCCCTCGGCACAGCCCGTGGTTTTGCTGGAAGGTGCAAGAAGCAGCGCTGCTGCCATGGTTTTAATTTCATGAGGTTCAAGTGCAGGTTGCAGAAGGCTGCGACAGGCAATGCACTTTGCCCCAAAAGGTCTCATTGATTAAGATACAGCCATGCTGGGAACCAACTCCCCAGGCTGCCTTTCCACCTCCAAGCTCAGTTTCGCGTTTGGAAAGCATACGTCATTCCGTCCATCGGCTCCACACTGCTCAACCAGCCTCCACAGCTGGGACCACGGCTTCTGGGCGATGGATCTAGCAAGAATACTGTGGGCTCCTGCTCCTGCCCCATTGCAGGTCACTGTGCCAGGTGAGTTCTGCCTGTCGGTGTGAACCCAGATCACATCTGTGATGGCCAACCTGGCAGCCCCTGCCCCTCATCAGCTCGTGTCCACTGGAGACCGTCAGCTGGAGGTAGAGCTTAAACCAGCTCCCGGCTTCCTCCCTACCCACACACCAAAAATCCACAGCATTAGCTAAGTGATGCTTTAAGGTGACAGTGCACAGCCAGTGCAGAATGGGGTGGAAGTGCCGTGACGGGAATGCAGAGGGAATGTGACAGCCTGAATTATGGCTCAGCTGCAACTCATGCCTCTGTGCAGTGACCAGGAGTCCTTCCAGCCAAAACAGTGCAGTGACAGAAGGCAAAGATGGCACGTGCGGGCGGTCTTTGTCATTGATCCAGCGGCATTCGGGTCTTGGATGACAGATCAGACATGAGACGGACCTTTGCTCCTACAATAGCAGCAAACCAGGAAGTGATGGATGCTAGGAGATAAACACATGGGAAATCTCCACAAGTCAAAGACTGGCTTTCATTGGTCTGGTAGCTATTGTAGCATCTGAGGGAAAAAGGGATTTTTCAGCTTAGCAGGAAGGTGCTACCCATGCAGTCCTTCCAGCCTACTGGAAAACCTCCTACTGCCTCTTCTCACAGGAGAGCCTCCTGCCAAAGAGAAGTTCAGAGGCACTACATATGATACTACCTTCATGTACCATCACTCTGTTCCACCTTAGACAGCTGAGCACAAGCAGGGTTTGGGAGGAAAGCCTGCTTCTTTCAGGCAGAAAAAACATTACAGACCAGCGAGTCTCTGCTGAGGGCAGAGTGTGCTGAGAAATTCTGGCACAGCTGGATCCAGTAGAGGTTAAGGGGCAGAGGCTTTGGCTCCACCTGCATCAATCCCCCACACCCCACACAGCACAAACGCTTCCCTCTCTAAGGTGTAGAGCACTTTAAAACCCTTGGCATGTGTAGGATGCTCCTGAAGCTTGGGAAGCACAAGCAGGGTCCCACTGAATCAGGCACCCACATTCCAAATGGGAATCAGCTTTTGTTTAAGTCAGGCAGTACTCAACACCGGACACATCAACTATGCAGAAAATGAATCGACTTTTACAGTTCACTTAGATTTCTGCATGCAGCTTCCTAACAGCCTGAGGAATTGTCATGGAAGGGCTGTGAAAGGGGTCTGGCAGAACAAGAAGGTTGGCTGGTTGCTGCACCCTTGTTATTATTGTGGCCCTAATGGTCAGCCTGGGTTTTCCACTCAACATGTACATCGCAAACTGGAATTCCAAAGGTCATCTTCAGACATTCCATACTTGCATTCCCTCACTTAAATGTCTCAGGCCCTCCATGTCCCAGGTGCCAGCAAGCCAGAGCTATTTCACCTCGGGGTTTGCCAGGAAGCATGAGAAGCAGCACAGACATCCGGGATTCTGTGTTCTGTCCCGCTCCTCAGCTCAGTGGGAGCCCTTCCGCAGCGGGGCAGCAGCACAGCACAAAATCCACTCTCAGGAGATACTGCCATCAGTCAGAAACCAGCAAGGCATTGAGGATGAGTCTGATTGCAACAGATCTATGACCACCGCTACAGGGCACGCCAGGCTCCAAGGACGAGGGGCTGCAAGAAAGGCATCTTGTGGCTGCTGCTCCTCCCCAGTGTCATGGGGTTTGGATTAGTGGTCACTGCAGTGTGTACCGGAAGAGTAAGCGATGCACAAGGACTTTCTGGAACACGAACTGCCCCAATCCCATACTCAAATATTAATGGCCTCACTTTAAAAGCATCTGAGAGCTTCCAATTGCCAAAGCCTAAATTTAGCCAAGGAAGTCAGAACTTCTGCTGTTAAGGGATGCTGCAATGTGCACATTAGGGAAGCCCTTCCCAAAGAGGGAACGGACACGTTAAAAACCATATTGGGTTGGAAGGGACTCCAAAGACCATTCAGTCCTAGCCCCTGCCATGGGCAGGGACACCTCCCATGGGATCAGGAGCTCCAAGCTCCATCCAACCTGGCCTTGAACCCCTCCAGGGATGGGGCAGCCACCCCTGCTCTGGGAAACCTGGGCCAGGGCCTCCCTGCCCCCACAACAAAACATTTCTCCCCGAGATCTCATCTCAACCTCCCCTCTTGCAGCTGAAAACTGCTCCCCTCATCGTATCCCTGCCCTCCCTGGTCAAGAGCCCCTCCCCAGCTTTCCTGGAGCCCCTTTCAGTACTGGAAGCTGCTCTAAGGTCTCCCTTCTCCTCTCCAGGGTGAATAACCTCAACTCTCTCAGCCTGTCCTTGTATGGGAGGTGCTCCAGCTCTCGCATCATCTCTGTGGCCTCCTCTGGACTCGCTACAACAGCTCCATGTCCTCCCTGTGCTGAGGACTCCAGAACTTCTGCCGCGATCTTCTGCTGGTTCATCTCCTGGCCACAACCATGTCTTCATCAAGGTGCTGAACAGGAATGGGTTTTCTGAAGATCAAAGTGACCACAGCAATGGCTAATGCATATGTTGACGCTTCTCAATGAACCCAGGGCGTAGACACCTTGCATTAACCCTCAGTTACGTGGCCTTCAGTTCCTCCAGCTCCCTGGGGAGAAGTGTTGCGCAGAGGGAGTTCCCTGTGGAATGGCTGGTGTTGGCAGCACGCTCCACCATGGGGACTTGTTTACATCCACCCCTATAATGAGCCTCACCAAATGACCCCTACCTAATTACTTTGTGGATGAAAGCATTGTGCAACCAGCACAGAAAGAACATCTTTATGAAAGAACATCTTTATGTGTGCAGCAGGTCAGGAGTAAAGCAAGAGCCGCAGAGCGAGGAAAACAGGGAGCTAACTCCCCACACAGTACGGAGCCGCAGCCAGCTCAGCTGCACTGAGATACACAGATATAAATGCAAATATTGACTAGACCGTGCGGAAGGCTCGGTTATTTATACCACCTGCATTTCCCTTGGTCCTCCTTCCCGACAAGTAAACAGACTGCCTCGCTCCAGCAAGTTGTGCAACAGAGAGAGCTCCGAGAGCAAACACAGACTCCGTGCTTCACTGGAGGTGAAAGTGTTTACGGAGCAGGAATTAAATCAAAACCACCGGATCATTGTTGTTCTGTATGTAACGGCATCCCCCTCCCTGGCTCAGCACACGCTGCTTGTACACTGTGACTCAGCCCCTGCGTGGGCTGGCAACAGCAGAGACCTCAGTTTCCTGGGATTCTCCAGCATATCAGACTCCTCTCCTCTCCTGCTTCCCTCTCTCAACCTCGCAGAGCTCATTACGTTTGACTTCCAGTTGCCAATGTCCCCTACCCATCCTGAGGATGAGCGCGGGCTATGGAGCTACGGCATGAAACCCAACGCGTGTTGATGCCGGCCGGCGATGAATCACACGTGCCAAGGTGGGATGGTGAGGGAGCAGGGATGGGGTGACTCATCTGCCAGCTGGTGTAAAAATAAAGTACTACTGAATCAAACCTGCGTGATTCTTCACACCGTGTGCACAGGCAGAAGCTGTCACTATGTGGGAACTTGCTCACCAGCTCAGCCCAGCCAAAAGAGACCTGAAAATACACAGCACTCCATTTTCCATCCAAAGGCAGAGCTCCTGGGGAAGGCATTTTGTACGGTGTTTAACAACCACAGGGGAGAGACGCCAGAGACACTTTGAAATGCAGTAACAACAAAACCTTCGCTCTTGTGCACCCACAGATCACTGCTGGGAAGGCAGCACTGTCCAGCACCACAGCAAATTATTTACTTGCGTGAAAGTGGCAGATTAAAGAGCAGCTTCCTGAGAGAGTGAAGGTGTTTTTCAGCCACAGTCACATCCTCAGAGAGAGGCACTGGGCTTGGAGCAGTGCAGCAATCAGCTCCCAGTCCTCGAGAAAAGACTGAGATTTTGGGAACAAACACACTTTGGGGAAAGAAATAGTTAAAGCTCTGCAAACACATATCAAGGCAGCAGACAGGTTTGCCTCAGCCTCTATGCAAAGCCATGTCAGGATGAACCTTGTGTGTCAGGATATGCGTGCATGCTCACGTGGCCTGTTCAGCAAAGAGCACCCATGGAGCAGCTTGGGATGACATGGGCACTTTACAGGACTGAAGGCAGAGTCACACAACGAGTTAGCAAAGACACTGTTAAAACTACTCCAAGTATCTCGGTCAGCAAATGGATCGTATCCCCGACTGCCTAAAAACTGAAGGAGCACTCGTCCTCTCCTGACACCCCATGGACCGACCATCAGGTCTCTGACTCCCTGCCTGCTGCTTGCTTTCTTTGTTTCCCTCCCTCCATTAAGGTCTGGTAGCCATCCATTATTTTAGGTTTTAAATATTTAATGCCTCAGCGAGACAGAAGCAGCCAGCAGATGGTCCCTGTACAGCAGGGCCTTGCCTCTCCTGCTAGGGGGTAGATAAAGTTCAAGGAAGGATCATGAAAACCCGTTTCTATAAGCAAACATCCCTCCATTGAAAAATCATAGAATGCTTTGATCTGGAAGGGACCTCAAAGCCTACCCAGTTCTACCTCCTGCCATGGGCAGGGACACCTCCCACGGGATCAGGGGCTCCAAGCTCCATCCAACCTGACCTTGAACCCCTCCAGGGATGGGGCAACCATCACTGCTCTGGGTAACGTGGGTCAAGGCCTCCCCACCCTCACAGCAAAACATTTCTCCCTAAGATCTCACCTCCAACTCCCCCCTTTCAGCTTCAAAGTGCAAGGTAGGAAATTAAAGGGGAGCCATTAGTTTCTCTTACTGCAGGGAGGCACTGAGACATCAGAGATGGCATTGTTTCCTGCAGAAGCCCATCAGAGGTGGTCTTCAGTTGGTTCTGTTGACCCAGGACCACCCCAGTCAGCTGCTGCTGAACCAATTTGATAGTGCTGAGCTATTCAAAGAGCACCACAATGAGCTGTTCATGCAGTTCAGGATTCCTTTACCAAACATTCCACTGCTCTGGGATATCCTAATCTGGTGTGAAATGTCTCTTCAGATGTAGGAGACACAAGAGATCCAGTCTTCTCAGCTAATCCTAGCTGACTGAATCATGAGGCAGATGAAGGAGCTGGTACTGAGGGGAGGTAATGGATGCAACACCAGTGCCTTGTCAGAAAGTCTCTAAACACTGATGCCTAGGGAGTGTGCAGCACAGGAAGCCGTGGAGCAGCTGTGAAAGAAAAGGCAGCTATCGCACAGCGGCACCGCTCCCTCAGTTCACGTGGCAATGTCTTAAATAGAAGCTCATCCTGGGAATTAACTTCTGATGGAGCCATGGCTTATTGAGTTGCCCATCCCTGGAGGTGTTCAAGGCCAGGTTGGATGGGGCTTGGATCCCCTGATCCAGTGGGAGGTGTCTCTGCCCATGGCAGGGGGTGGGACTGGATGGGCTTGGAGGTACCTTCCAACCCAAACCATTCCATGATTCTATTTGCTGCTCTGTTTAACCACACCAAGGAAAACACAGGACCAGAACAAAGAGCTTAACAAATAAAGACTCATTTCACTGGTTTGTGCTGCTGGCAATGCATGAAGCGGGGAACCAACACACTGCAGACACTGAGCAGCAGGACTGCTCCAAAGTTTTGGGTTTTGTAGTGCAATCTACTGCAGGATCCAGCTCCAAAGCCAGCACTGCAGAGCCAGCTGCAGGTTCCTCTCCAGAAGCAGCCCTTGTCCTAAAGCAATCGAGTGCTTCACGTCTCCTCACCACCACCAGTTGGGCTTCTGCAGGGGTTTACACCACAAAACCTTTAAGCTCCTCAGTTCAAGGAGGCTGTGCTTCTTGATCTGGTGCACTGCAAGCAAGTCAGGACCAAGCTTCTCACAGTCTTTAGCATTCAAGACCATTCTCTCAGAAGGCTGACTGCCACAAAGCACCTCCCTTCAGGTTCGGGTATGCCAGCCTGCCAGCCCCAACTTCACGTGGATGCAGCTGGTCACATCCCAGAGATGACAGATATAAAATTCCTCTTTCAACACACACAAAGATAATCTACAAGAAGGTTCCCACGCAATCCACAGCAAGCCGGCCCCTTCCAACCTAAGTTTTCGTCTCCAATAGGAATATACTTAATACTTATAGGTCCAGGCAAAAAAGAAATAACCATGAAAATTATTCTTATTAGGAAAACCCCCATTTTTCTCCCAGTTCTGCAGGTGATGACAGTTCTGACTTCTCACGACGGTGCTGCTTGCTGAGACCATCTGGTCGCACAGGCAGTCAAACGCCGCAGTTGCGCTAACGAGAGGAGCACACTGCTACTGCGGTGCTACAGTGACGCCTTCCCTGGTCTGACTTTTTAGGCGAGCAGTGGGAGGTTTGCAGTCAGCGCCGTTATTTGGCAAGATTAATCGGCTGATTTATTGAACAGCATGGCACGCGCAACACCACTGTTGTTCTCTGAATCACATGCACCATGGGCTTGGACACCTCTTGTCTTAACTTGGCGAGGCTGCGATAATTCCAGACAACCAGTCCTGCTTGCGGGAGGTTCAAAGCTGTTTGAGCAGCTGAGGTTCCTAAGCAGGAACTGTTAAGGGGAGCCTGGCATCAGCACCATCCCTGAGAACAGATCCATCCATTCCCCCAACACCGGCACAGATTTAGCACCCATCCATCTGTACAGACAGTCAGTCCTCCCCTAACTCTCAACGTGGCACACAGACATGAAATTTAGGCTCCCTGTCCCGTCAGTTTGACTCCACCAAAATTTACGTTGTTCAGCTTCCAAGTTTCATGGAGAGGCCAGAGATGCGACTCGCATCGAGCTCCTGGCCTGCTTCCAGTTGTTTTAGCACAAAAGCTTCCAATGGCATCAACAAATTATGGGAGCTGGGGTTGGGATGCCCATGGGACCACATGGAGATAGGAATAAAAGTCATGTTGTTCATGAGGATTCTCAACAGTCTCTCGACAAATACTGGCTGAAAAGGCTTAAGACGACAGTCAGCTCCCTGCATGATGGAGGGAGGAGAGCTCCTGTAGGCAAGAGGTCCATGCCTGACAGCAGCATACTCAGAAGTACTTCCATGAGCATGCACAGCATTGGAGAGGGCACAAACGCCCTGTGGGAATGGGTGGTGTAGAATGAAATGTTTTGATTCATTGCAAATAGGAGAAAACCCATTACAAATACTTAATCCAACCAAAGTAAAGCCAAGTCCCAACATCTGATCAGTTTGCAAATTCCTCAATGAAGTCTCTGGAGAGTGGCAAAAAGCTGATGGGTGCAGAACAAGCAGATTCATCCCTGTCTCATGAGATACACACGCCGAGGTATCACAGAGGTAGCGAGCACCAACAGAACTCACATTGGGAGCAAAAAGCAGAAGCGAGTGCCTCATCCCATGAACCCTTGTTTGGTTTATTTACCTCACAGGCTTCAGCAGAAACGCCCCAAGTCTTACAAGCACAGCAAATGGAACTCAGTAACGACACTGACCTGCCAGGAGCTCTGTGCGCAGTACCAAGTGCTACCAGCAAAACACAAACCACTCATCATGGAGCACCTGATGGCAGTGGACAAGTCCTCTTTAAAAAAATACATATTTTACTGTTTCCAATAGTGACTGCATATGTGGCTCCCACATCCCAGATTCTGCATCCTATCAGGAGCAAAGAAGCCACACAGCAGAGTGTAACACCACCTGATCCCCACAGGATATGCCACACAAAATCAAGGAAACCAATCAGAAAAATTAATTGGAACAAACAGAAAGGAAAAATGCAAGACAACCACTCAGGCTCGGCATATTATGGGGCTCAGAGCAGATCTATCCTTCATTCTGTTCAATTAGTATCTTGGGGATTGAGAGGACACCAGGGAAAACAGGAAAAGTGGAATAAGAAAGTGTAAAACAATCACAGTCACGCAGAGAAGCTGCTAAACCCAGGGGCTGATACACGACCATGGAGCAGGGGAGGTCTTGTTCCTGAGAGACTTCCTCCTGCAGTGGGCAGTCTGGGCTGTGGAAGCCTTTGGCATGGAAACAGCACACAATACTAGTCCTTACCGGTTTAAAAAGCTGATAAATTCAGGGAACTATAAATTCAGGGAAGAAAAACCCAGGCACTGTTAGACACAAGACCTGTGTGAGGGAAACTGAGAAATAAACCCCAAACCCAAACCACAGATGGCTACTCCCACAATATTCCCCTCTCCTTTGCTGTCACGCAGTGGATCCTGTGCCCGTGTGCTTTGGGACACCCATGATTTAGTGAATAGAAATGACAACAGCATTACAGGTTACTTAAAAAAAGCTCTAGGCTTCTCACACAGTTTCCTAGATTTTAAGACTTTTCAACCCCTGTTTGAACTGTGATATCCCCATGCAAATACCTTCTCCTCCAGCAAAGGTCCCTGTTTTACCAACACATTTATGTGGTTATTTCCCACATCAGTCAACCCTCACTAATGCTGGTTCCTGGGTCCACATCATTGCCCAGCATCACTGTGACGCTATTCTGCCTAAATCTCCCTCAAAACTTGTGTGAGGTTGCAAGAAACAGCCCAGATCAGCATGTTCCAGTCGGTGACACAACAAACAGGATGGCGACATCTGATTTAATGAAGAAATGCCAGCCTTTATAAGCTCAGGGCAGGGCCACTTACCCGCACTTCCGAGTTGTTTATAAAACCTGTACTCCAAGTGAAGCTGGGGAGCACGGGATTTTATTGGTTCCTGCAACAGAAAGAAACATTTGGTTAAAAACAGTTTGGTGGAAGAAAGTTCTGTCCTACACCTGGAGATCCAAAGCTGTACGTAAGGCTTCAAGGTGAACCCCTCACAACAGATGCCATTGACACACGTGAAGAGCAAACATGGGATGACTGCCATACACGCTCTGGAGGAGAAATCACCTCCTCATTTAAACACCATTGCAATACGGCAGTGAAAGGAATCGCTCAGCAAAGCCCCTGGTCCTTGATGAGTGACTCTGGCCACCAGCAGCAGGAAAGTTGAGGCTGCAAAAGACCAAGCCCCAAATTCACTGTGTGGACTGTGGCTGGTTTTGTGGGTCATCAGCCTGTGTTTCTGGGAAATGTTGAGCCCTGCATCTGTGTTTTAGCCAAACCGCAGCCGTACAAACCTACAGCCCCATGTGGCAGCCAGGTATCCGGCAGAAGAGCTGGAAGAGCACAGATGCTGAGGGCAAACATAAAGACGCAAAAGCAAGTTCGTTCTAGGAATTGCATTTAAATGGAGGTAATTGTTGATGGTGGCTTAAGGGAGACGCTGTGGAATCATGGAAAGGTTTGTGTAGGAAGGGATCTCAAAGCCCATCCAGTTCCACCCCCTGCCATGGGCAGGGACAACTCCCACTGGATCAGGGGGCTCCAAGCCCCATCCAGCCTAGACACCCGCACAGCCATGGAATTCAGGGCAACGGGAACTCGGCCTGTTCAGGGAACAGTTCATTCATCCAAACAAACCACCTGGATACAGGCAGAAGGATGAAAATCTCAGGACATGAGGCTGCTTCTGACAAAATCGGGGAAAGTAAGCCCAAACCACCTCTGCCTCAGAAGCTGCTGAAGCTGGAGCTCTGAGTGCTTGGCAGAGTCATGGCAGCATCCAAGATCACACCAGAACAGACGGCTGTCCTGTAGGCCAAGGGCTTACGGATGCCAGCAGATGTTGCATTTGTAGGGAAAATCACCCACTTGCTACTGCTCAATGTACAAATTTCACAGCTCAAACTAATAGGATCACTGCAAGGTGTGCGGCGCAGCCTGGCAGTTCCTCTGCTCAGGCCGCACCTGGATTCTCAAGGACTGATTTCACGCAGGGAAGGAACTCCTGCAGTGTACAACTCAGCATTGTAAACCTGCAGAAGATTAAAACAGTCAACACCACTGAGGTGTTTCAGAAGACTCCTTCATGAACCCGATGCCTTTAACCAATGTTCAGCTGGAGAGCACGATGAGGAGCTGTTAATACATGGTGACCCCACTAAAGTCAGAAGACAGGTACTACCTGTCCCACTACCGGCAATATTCAAAGATGCAGCCCAGTCCTCACTCTGAAAGAGAAACCATGGGATATTAGCACTGAATTTCTGATCAGATCTGTGGTGCCCATCACCCAATTCTCCACATTTCCAGCTTTAACAGCGTGGGGCAAGCAAGGCTTTAGTTGTAGAAGACAATCTCACACAGCCAGAAGGACTTGGAGCAGTTTTAACTTGGCCAGTGATGCAGATAAAAGAGAAGATGTTGCTCCCAGTGCCCTGAATGCAGGTACTCTACCCAGAGCCTACAAACCATTGGAAGGATAAAAAAATTACAGTTAAGTCCAGGCAGAAGGAAAAAATATTTGCTGCTGAGGAAGCTGAGCAGTTCTTACTCCTGGGGAATACGGTCTAAATTTAGGAGACCAGAACCACCACATGTCCTCTACTGTGCCCTCATTAATCTTGTCAGAAACAGAGTCAGCACCTGAATGCCTGGATGGCCACCAGACGGCAATTCCAGTCCTCCAGATGGGAATTGCAACAGGGCAAACAGAAGCAGAGTGTGCTGTAGAGTGACGGCTTTAGCACTCAGATTTTCTTGCGGGGAGAGAAGGAAGAAGGAATGCTACTGAAAAACAAGGTAAAGGTGAAGGCAGTGATAATGCTGAAGCCACACAGCTGCTGAAAGGTTCAAGTTTCTGGGATAGCAACTGCAGGCACTGATTGGAGAGAAACTAGCATCCTTTAGACAATGCAGCTGTGTTTTCCCTCTATTATTACTTTCTTATGCCTTCCAACGCTCTAATCTTGAGTTCTGATTTGCTTTCAAAGATTAGAGGTGTTATTGATTCCATTAAACACCTTGTCTGCAGACACCAAGCATTTTCTATTGTCCAATCTGCCTATAAGCGAGCTGCCTTGCCAGCATGGATCCTCCCTCCCGATGTGGATCTGTAACGAGGACATCCTCAGCTTCACTGCAGGCATTTATTTATTTATTTATTTTAGGGAATATCTTCTGACATTTGCCAACAGCCTTGAAAACAAGTCCCTCCTGCAAAGCCCTAATTATTTTTCATCTCCTGTGCATCACACAAGGAGAACGCTGGAGTGAGACAATCTGTGGCACTTGGATGTGATCAGAATCAACACACGAGTCCATCTTCACCTCCTGTGGTCTATAACAAAATCCTGCAATAAACCAGAGCAACAGAGCTGGGAAGGGTCTGGAGAACAGGGGTTGTGTGAGCGGCTGAGAGCCCTGGGCATGTTTAGCCTGGAGGTGAGGGAAGACCTCATTCCTCTCTGCAGCTCCTGGAAAGGAGGCTGTGATGAGGTGGGTGCTGGGCTCTGCTCCCAGGGAACAAGGGATGGGATGAGAGGAAATGGCCTCAAGTTGTGCCAGGGGAGGGTGAGATTGGATAGTGAAAAACATTTCTTCCCTCGCAGTCTGGTAAAGTCCTGGCAGAGGCTGCCCAGGGCAGAGGTGGAGTCCTCGTCCTCAGAAGGGTTCATGAAACGTGTAGCTGGGGCACTTGGGAACAGGGTTCAGTCGCTACGGGGTTGTGAGGCAGGGGCGAGGGCTGGGCTGACGGTTGGGCTGAATGAGCTGAGAAGGTTTTTCCAACCTCAGTGATTCCATGAATCTGAATGACACCTCTCATTGTGTCAGACACCCTCACCTGGCAAACAGGCGTGTTTGCTGCTAATATCAAATCTGCGTAATAGCTTTAACTTCAGATTCTAGGGTTTGGCTTTGTGATTAAAGAGCCTACAGATGAGAAAAGAGCCCCTCAGCCAAAGACCCCAAATCTGGAATCCCAGCAGACCAATGAAAGTCTTCTTTTACAGGCAGGAAAAGTTAAGGCATAAACCCAAACTACAGGGCTGTGGCTGTATCTACCTGGCAGAGCTGCGAGTCAGACTGTGCCCCATCCTCCAGGCCCCCACATCACACCACTGCTGACCCCCGTGCCTTCAAGCCCGAAAGCAGGCTTCCAAAGAAGGTTTTCTACTGGGACCACTCGCTGGTCTAGGTGTGTAAAACATGGAAGCTATTGTTAGATAGCTTCCATGGAGAGGGGCTACACCAGCTGAGGGCAAGCTCAGCATTCAGCCCAAAGCAGGATGTTGCTTATTGTCAACATTAGTACAAGTCATCAAGGACCCCTGAATCCCTGACTCACCAGTTTGATGGCCACATACTCGTTGGTGTAGAGATTTTTACCTGCAAAGGAAAAAGAAAAATGCTTTTAGTTCTGCGTTCAATACTTGATGAGACAACACGGAGTGTCACTGATGGCACCGATGTCTGTTCTGGCTCCCTGCTGAAGTCCATGCCTTGTACAAAGCGTAAGCTCAGAACAATCATCATCATCACAGCACGGGGCAGGCAGACCCCACCTCACGCCCAGCATAAAGTAACCAAGGTTTATGGCAGCACTTCTGTCTGACACAGCGTGTGAAGAGGCCTCCCAGACACATCAGGTTTTATTACTCACATCACGCCATAAAAGACTGGGGAACAACAAATGGAGGCTCTGAGCAGAATTTCTTTCAGGAACATCTTCAGTCTGCTCCACAGTGAATTACTTTATCTCATGACCTATAGGGAGCTGCACTGGCTTCATCATATTATGGAGTATAGGCTGCTGCAAGGTGGCTTAGGAAAACAACCTTTGCACCACACACAACTTTTATTTCCTTCTCTGCAACAAGGAAGCAGTGTTTATGAACCGCCTCTGCACATCAGTGGCACAAAGGCAATGCCTTCAATCCAGTGAGGCGATAATTGAGCTGCAATATGGTAGAGTGATGTTAAAAAATACACTTTAAGAACAATCTCTGTCTGGGACCCCAAAACACAGAGCAGTGTCTGATCCGATGCTGGTGCTGGCAAGGATGAAGGGCAAGAGCCTAAGATGAGCATAACCAAGCAAGCGCGTGGGCAGCTGCCAGCTCACCGCGGCTCCACAATGGAGCCGGCACCCACGCGCACTACAGCTGGAGATGAGCTTTTCCTCCAGGAACCCATCTGGGGTTTGAACCAAGCCCCTGGCCTCCTCAGTAATCCATGCCAGAAATGCACAGCTACACATGTCAAGGAGCATCTCTCTGGGTGTGCTGAAGCTGCCAATTATCATATCACTTAAGGTTCTCCACTCCCTCTGCTTGGCAATCTGAGCAATCCCTCCCCATTCCCCTTCCTCACGCTGCTCATGGCTGACAGCAAACACTCCTGGAACAGACATCACTGTGAAGGATGCTCAGGCTGCCCTAGTACCCGATTTCCAACCCAAACCAATCTGTGATTCTATGATCTGTCCCCTCATCCTGACAGCTCTGCTGCCTTTCTGACCTACTCTACTCCATCCTTTGAGTAGGGCAGCCTCCCTCACACAAAGCTCCTCATTGTTTGATGCAGGGAGTGCTGGCTGCCTTTGCTCCTCATCACAAACCAGGCTCTCCTCAAGGGACCATGAAGCTCTACAATTGAAGAGTGAGCTGTACTGCGAGTTACCAGTGCTCCCCTCTGCCTGGCTCCACTACGCGTGTGCTTTCCAGTTCCTGTAGCAGAGTGACGCTTAGGACAGACTGGCTGTTGGGAAAGTCTGCAGCAGGGTATGAGCAGGCAGGATTATGGGTAGCTCTCCAGTAAACAGCATCCCGTGCTCCCTTGCACACCCATGCTCTTTATATGCACCAGCTGCACTCAGTAAAATTAAAGACAACATGAACATGAAAGCAGACAAGCCATCACCTTTAAATCCTGAGGGACTTATCCAGGGAAGCTCCCCATCTATTCATTTTGCTTCATAATGGTATTAATCTTCCCTGCTATGTTGCTCCATGTAGTTCTGGCTTCTGGATTTGGGATGGGGCGTTCCCAGCCTGCACCGAGCAGATGGCTTTAACATTCATCAGGAAGTCACATGTAATGGAAAGCTTCAATCTGTTACAGTAACGGGTGATGTTGTTGCCCACTGACACCTCCTCCTCCCCTTGTCAGGGACCCAACTCCTACCAAGATGCTCGGTTTGGGGCCACTGGGCTAAGGGAAGCTCCAGCTCACAGACATGAGACAGCCATATGCTTTAAACAGCAAAAATCCATGGGAATGCCATGGGAATGCCATCTCCTATAGATCCTGCAGCGTCCATCACAACCGTGGAGGTACACCACTTTCAGGCAATTTTGGTGCTCAGCACGCAGGGGGAACGATGACCCACAGACCTTCCAGCAACACTAGAACCAGCCTAAAGCCGTCACCCTCATCCTATCCCTGCATTCCCTGATCAAGAGCCCCTCTCCGGCTTTCCCTTGCAGCCCCCTGCTCTGCAGTCCCTCCACAGACAGAGCGCCCAGCCAGCCTTGGTTCACTACTCTAGGCCAAGCACTGTTATGTTCATTTTCCCACCTCAGTTCAGCTGCAGGCTTGAATCCAACTGTGCTGTTCCCATGTGCTTCAAACAAGCAACGCCCCTGGGCCGTCTGTGCGTGCAGCGAGATACACCACCAGCAGAAGCTCGGTACTCGCAGAGAGCAGCTTCCACACAACCACGCTGTCTCCCCCACCACAATCACTCCTCTGACTGGTGTGGGAGCAGCTCAGAGTGCAAACACAACACCTGAAAGCAGAAATCCCTCGGGGAACTGGAAATATGCCTTATCCCCTTGTTTATAAGCGTGACTTTGTTCTGCCTGTGCTACTGAAAGTATTTGCTGGTGCCTCACTTCTTCAAAACCACATCAAAAAAGACAAAAAGCAGAGGGCGCGCCATTCATCTGCACAGGGCAAAACTGTCATCAGAGACGGGTTTGCTTGCATTTCAGATGTGCCGCTTCTCCTTCCCCCCCGCCGTCATCACCATTGCATCTGTGCAATGGAAATGCCTGATGTTCGAGCAAAGAGGAGTTCTTAAAACTCCAGTGACAGGAAAAAGCAGAAGTTTAGAAGGAAAACAAAAGTCATACAGCTCTGGGAGGAAAGAGAGAGCCCAGAGAAAGGAAGATGGCCCCATGGTCGAGGAAGATCGTGTTGGAGATCATTTAGGTGAACTGGACACCCACAGATCCATGGGCCTTGATGGGATGCACCCAAAAGTGCTGAGGGAGCTGGTAGATGTTATCACTAAGCCACTCTCCATCAACTTTGAAAGGTAATGGAGAACAGGACAGGTGCCTGAGAACTGGAGAAAAGCCACTGTCACTCCAGTCTTCAAAAGGGGCAAGAAGGAGCAGCTGGGAAACTATAGGGCAATCGGCCTCACCTCCATCCCTGGAAAGGTGACAGAACAGCTCATTCTGGATGCCATCTCCAAGTATCTAGAGAAAAATAAGGTTACTGGGAGTGTTCAACATGGATTCATGGAGAGCGGTGGCTGTTGTCTACCTTGGCAGGCTTTTGACAGTCTCCCACCACATCCTCACAGCTTAGGAAGTGTGGGTTGGACGAGTGAACAATAAGGTTAGTTGAGAACTGTGTGGGTGGCAGAACTCAGAGGGCTGGGCTCAGTGGTGCAAAGCTGAGTTGGAAGCCTGTGGCCAGTGGTGTCTCCCAGATGTCAGTACTGGGCCCGGTCCTGTTCAGCATCTTCATCCGTGACCTGGTTGAGGGGACAGAGTATACCCTCAGCATGTTTGCTGATGACACAAATGGGAGGAATGGCTGATCCACTGGAAGGCTGTGATGCCATTCAGTGAGACATGGACAGGCTGGAGAGCTGGAAGGAGGGGCACTTCATGAAGTTCAACAAAGGCAAGTGCAGAGATCTGCACCTCAAAAGGAATCATCTCATGCACCAGTACAGGTTGGGGCTGACCAGCTGGAAAGCAGTGCTGTGGAGAAGGACCGGTCTTGGTAGACAACAAGCTGACATGAGTCAGCACTGTGCCCTTACAACCAAGAAGATCATGGGATGCATGGAGAGGAGTGTGGAGAGCAGGTGAGGGGGGATTCTCCTCTCCCTCTGCTCACCCCTAGAGAGGCACCGTCTGGAATCCTGTGCCTGGTTCTGGGCTCTCCAGCTCAAGAAAGACAAGGAACGACTGGAGTGAGTTCAGCGGAGCCCATGGACATGATTATGGGGCTGGAGCATCTCACTGAGGAGGCTCTGGGTCTGTCTAGCCTGGTGAAGAGCAGATGGAGAGGGGATCCCATCAATGCCGATTCACATCCAATGGGCAGGGGGCAGGAGGAGGGAACCAGACTCTGCTCAGTGGTGCCCAGCAACAGGACAAGGGGCACCGGGCACAAACTGGAGCACAGGAAGTCCCACCACAACATGGGGAAAAACTTTTTTCTTGTGCATATAACAGAGACCTGGAACCAGCTGCCCAGGGAGGTGTGAAGTCTCCTTCTCCGGAGACATCCCAACCCACTTGGACGTGCTCCTGTGCAGCTGCTGGACGTGACCCTGCTGTAGCAGGGGTTGGACTGGGTAAGCTCCAGAGAACCCTGCCAGCCCCACCAGCCTGGGATTCTGTGGTAAGGACCTCACACCTCACGGTAGTCATTGATGTGGCCATGGCCCAGACCCAGTGCGCTCCCCACATAACCAGCACTTGCAAAACATTTACTGGTGTGTTGGAAGAAATTAGCACGTGTTGGCTTCTCCACAGTTAAAGCTGAATTTCTCCATAACCCGACCTTTTCAGGAATGCAATCTCGTGCACAGCTCCCGTGCTGTGGGACATCACCTCAGTCAGAAACCCAACACTGCTGAAATCTGGAGAAATGTGAAAGAAAGCCACAGCAATGGGATTGGCACTTGGGCACTGACCAAACACATGCTGGAGCCTGGTACCTAGGGGACCTCTCCAGCTGCGGAGCCATGGAGCAGAGCGAGGAATGCAAAGCCACGCAACCTCTCCACAGGGACCCTGCATTGGGATGGTGGCTGCTGGGGAGCTTTGGTACTGCATTCAGCTCTCTGTGTTCTCTGTGACGACCCAGTCATGACTTCAGCTGTCAGGTACGTTCTGGCTCCTGAAGGTGGGAGTTTCTGTCCATGCCCTCAGTTTCTCTCCGCCTCTGGAGCATTACCTCCGCTCCTGCTCAGCAGTAGAACCGCTCTGACGAAACGCTGAAACCAACCCCCCTGTTTATCGAGACAGAGCACAAACGAGCTGCTTACCTTGTACTGCACAGAAGTGGCACGTCAAACCAAACCCGAGAGCAAAAGATTACACAGCTCAACCCAAGAGTACATAGATTCTGAGCAGGAACTTACAGAGATGCTATCAGCAGTGATGTGTTATAAACTCTCTGAGTACCTGAAGCGACTTCCCAATTGATTTATTTATTGATTTAATTATCACCACTTGTGCCTGGTGCACAAATGATTTTAGTTTTAATTTCAATTCTAAATACATACCAAATTTGGGGCAAATGCCATTTATATCAGCCAACCCATCTTGAGCACCCGCAAGTTCCTGATCACAGCAACAAATCCATTCAGCAGCAGAGCAGAAACACAATTGTTTTACTTATCTCAGGATCAAGACCATCACAGAACCACAAGACAGTTTGGGTTGGAATGGACCGCCAAGCCCATCCAGTCCCACACCCTGCCATAGGCAGGCACACCTTCCACTGGATCAGGAGCTCCAAGCCCCATCCAGCCTGGCCTTGAATCCCTCCAGGGATGGGGCAGCCACCACTGCTCTGGGCAACCTGGGTCAGGGCCTCCCCACCCTCACAGCAAAACATTTCTCCCCAAGATCTCATCTCAATCTCCCCTCTTTCAGCTGAAAACCATTCCCCTCGTACTATCCCTGCCCTCCCTGGTCAAGAGCCCCTCTCCAGCTTTCCTGGAGACGAGCACCACAAGGTACTGTTTCTGACCTCCAGGACTGCCCCAAACCCATGGACCAGGAGCACAGGGGCATGTAATTAAAAATGCCGGCTCCTCCTCCACCTCATTTCAAACCCAAACAACAGGTTAGTGCAGCCATCTGTGCGGGTGACCAGCTGCAAGATGTGGGGAGGAGACTGACGACTCATGAACAATCAGGGCCTGCCGGCTGGTGCAGCAACCAGAAGACTGGCCAGCACAGCCTGCTCCTTGCCAGCCAGCGAGTCAGAAATGGCATGGATCAGGGAGCAGGCGATGAGGCCCAAGCGAAGGTACCGAGGTCAGTGAGAGATGCGAACAGGGAGGATGTGGCCGAGTGCTGGGGAAGAGTTGCAGCCATTTGTTTAACAGGGCAGCCTGGATTATGAACAAGACATCAAGAGTCAAATTCAGCAACACAGGCTGTTAAAAAGACTTTTTCACCTTAGGCAAGACATGCAGCGCTGAGAACAGTCTCCATTGTTGGGATCGCTCACAGTTTGCATCTTTGGCCTCTCCATTGTGTTCGCTTTGACTTTATGCAAATAAAATGAATGCTAACAGTTACACTTTCTGAGTCAAGAGCTGTGGGTGAGGCAGCTCAACACCTGGGAAACAGACAAGCGCATGCACTTCCCGAACCAGGGAATAGTGTACATTTTCATATTCCAGTCGGAAGATGCGACTCTCGTAACGCAGGCCACAAGAGCGGTTACTTCTTACCTAGTCTGAGCTCTCCGAAGTTCCCACACCCGATCTTCTTTCCCACTCTGAAGTTGGGTCCCACCATAAGAACACCAGAAGATGCTGATGAGCTTGGTCGAGATCCATGCCCGCTCCTTCCTGGCATTCCTTTCGTCGTCCGCTGCCTTTCATCCTTTTCCCTATTAGGATGGTCCATGGTCTTAGTGAAACGTGTCTGCCAGCAAGCTGGCAGAAAGGGACTGGAGTACACTCTCTCCTCCTCAGAACACAAATCTATATCCAAAAGGGTCTGAGTCAGGGTCCAAGGGAGTCATGGAAATGCATGGAGTCCTTTTGGCACCGTGTCCAGTTTCCTAATGCATCCTGATAATGCACTGAGGATTTGATGACGTTCTGAGAACTCGAGAAAGGCCAGTTGCTTTTGATTTCTTTCCTGGGGAAAAGAAAAGGGAGATATGAAATCAAAATCAGTATTTTAAATTGCCAAGCAAGAAACATACAATGGGGCCAGCGTCCTGGCCTGGAGGAAGTTAATGTTACCATTTCCTTAACCATTTGCTAACAAAAGGCCCCAGTACCATGAAGGGATCCAAGAACCGCCTACCCCCTGCTGCCAAGTTTCCAGGACTCACCTGCACGCCCTAACAAAACCCACTTCACTGACACCTGCATGTCAGGTGGGAGCCGCCAGATTGTGTCCCACCCTCAAAGCAAGGGTGAAGTGTAAAGTTTGTTCTGTTCTTACTTTGTACATTTATAACATATTGCACAAAAGCCAGGCAAAAAATAGAAGGTGGGAAATGAAAGGTGCCAAAAGAAGAAAACACCACAGCACTTTGGAAGGCTGGAAAATCAAATTCTCCTTATCTGACATCTTTTAAAGCTGAGCTCCGATATATTTGCTAATTGGAGCTGTTGTTGTAGGGAGATGATCAGAACCTGGAACCAAAGCGAGATTCCTGATTTTAAAAAGCCAGAAGTTCCCCGAAAGCTGTGCCAATCGCGTTACCGACACACTCATCCTCTGCAATTTAGTTGCCAAAACACGGAGATCTGGAAAAATAGAAGTTCTAATGGAATTAGGCAAGGGACTTGAGGCCAAGGTCTTCCTCGGCAGCCCACATTCCTGACTGGCAAACAGAAGCTAGACAGTTCTCCCACAGGAGCTGAAGTATGCCTTCCTCCCACATGTCCAACCGTGTCACCACCACAACCCCAGGGCAGACAATTCTGCCCCACTGGTGCGTCTCATGAGCACCCCTCCTCACTCCGGCAAAAGAGGACAAGGAAGAGATGCTTCTCAACCCACGGAGGCCAGCGGTTCCTCTGTGCCCATTGACTGGCCTGAGAAGACAGGCAGGAGCTGCACAGATGCAGGATGTTCTGCTCCACACGTGCAGCCCAGGACCGGGGGAAGACTGGCATCTCACCACAAGACTTTTCCTGGGACACGAACTCATGCTTGATTGTTGGAGCGACCAGGTGATTCAACCCACCCTGCTAGGGTTAGAATACATCTCCACCACTCCAACGCAGAACTCTGAACAGCAGACCATTGTAGCCTGATGGACCAATCCAGAGGCATCAGGGGTGGTGGCCGACCTTCCGCTGAGTTCCCAAGCAATCGGGAAGGTGAAGGGAAAGGTTGCAACCTGCACAGATGCTGCATCGGGAGCTCGCATTGGGCAGTGCGTATGGACACTCTGGAGATGGCTGTGGTGCAATTCTTAAGCAAAAACTAAAATAAACAGAACTGGAGCCATCTTGCCATCCCAGGATCTGCACAGGTGGGGCTGTATCTTTTCAGGACGCTGCTGCAGTCACAGCTGGAAAGCTGTGAGTAGAAGACCACTGAATAATTTTAGAACCAATGTTTGTGTGGTATTTTCCATGGATGCTTACAGCTAAGATGTCAATATTTGGAAGGTTAAGTCAGCGTACACCTGCACCACATCTGTCCTACCAATGTGGCCATACCGACCCAGAATTGGCAGTGTCATGCTCCCAGTGCAGTACTGAGTCATGTGTGAAACGCCATTCGGGAGTAAAAGCCACTGGCCTCGCCAGAGAGGAGTGGGAGATGTTGAAGTTGAAGGCCAACAGCATCCTGGCTTGGCTCAGCCATGGGGTGGCCAGCAGGAGCAGGGAAGGGATTGTCCGTCCCCTGCAGTCAGCACTAGGGAACCTGCACCTCAAATCCAGCCTTCAGTTCTGGTCTCCTCACTCCAAGAAGGACATTGAGAGGCTGGAGCACGTCCAGAGAGGGGAACAGACCTGGGAAGGGTCTGGAGAACAGGCGTTGTGGGAGCAGCTGAGGGACCTGGGGCTGTTTAGCCTGGAGAAGAGGAGGTGAGACCTCATTCCTCTCTGCAGCTCCTGAAAAGGAGGCTGTGATGAGGTGGGTACTGGGCTCTGCTCCCAAGGAACAAGGGATGGGATGAGAGGAAATGGCCTCAATTTGTGCCAGGGGAGGGGAGATTGGATAGTGGGAAATATTTCTTCCCTGGCAGAGACTGCCCAGGGCAGAGGTGGAGTCCCCATTCCTGGAGGGGTTCACAAAGCATGTGGCACTTGGGGACAGGGTTCAGTCAGCATGGGGAGGGGGAGGCTGAGCTGGTGGTTGGGCTGAATGAGCTGAGAGGGTTTTTCCAACCTCAGTGATTCCATGATTCCCTGTTCACACACAAGAAGCTAAACACTTAGTAATTAACAAGCTTTACTTGCACCCCAAATGAATCCAAGATTTCAGTTAAAGCCGAATATAGATTAGCAGGAAGCATCTGTTATTTGCAAACAGGATGAACTGGTTTTTCAACCCAGACATCCCAGCACCGTTTGGAGATAGCACTGTCTCAAAGCTGTTTGCGTAGAGGGAAGCCCAGTTGTTTCTGCTGCGTGAAAGCAGCTTGCAGAGCCCTGGGGATGCTCTGTTGGACACCAGAGCAGTGCAGTGACCAGACCCAGCCTGGCCTGTCCTGGGAGGAGAAAGGCTGCAAAATGAACAAAGGGCAAAGGGCAGTCACTGAACCTATGGGATTCTAAGGACTGGATGGAAGAGGGGCTGCAAATCCGTGAAGGACAAGGCAAAATCTGCCCATCAGGGCTGGATCACAGCAAAGGAAGAAGGAGCTAAACACGTTTCATAATGCAACAAGCAGATTACTTCCCTTGCTCGCTCAGCTCCCAGTGACAGGGCCAGCAGTGTGAAAGAAAAGTCCATGTAAGTGAAACCCACTGGTTTCTAAACAGCCCTGCTGGGGGTGAGGCGGTTGGAAAGAGATGGGCTGTTTGAGAACATATGGTCATGCTTTCCTGCCTGATGCCAGCAGCTAGGTAACCTCCGTTCTGCCATGAAGCACTGTTGTCTTCCGACCTGCAGAGCAAATGCCCCAGACGGCTAGGTGGTTCTGCAGCAGAACCCGGGTGCAAGTCCTTTCCAAGCTGTTTGCCTGCTTGCTGGCACAAGTGTGTTACAGAAAAGCTCTTCACTATCTATGACAAAAAGGAGCTGAGAGCCCCCAAAAGATAAAGGTGCAGGATTGTTTCACATGACTGATGAGGTAGCCGTGCTCTCCAGCAGCTACAGGGTGGGTGGGCCTCCATCAGCACTCTGTGACACATGTACATCATTCCAGTGAGGGCTGCTTGAGCCTCTTGTGAGGGCGAGCCCCCTGTAGCATCCATACAGAATCCCCCTCCTCCAAACTGAAGTCAGAACTCACCCAAACCCAGCGCACCCAGTGTCAGACTCGGCTTAAGAAGCACAATCCTTGGTTTGACACTCACCACCTTGCCCAGTGCCCCTTAGATGGGGCGAGCAGCTCTGCTCTCCCCAGGCAGACCAAGCACGGAACTCACCACATATGTTCTGGTGGAGAAATGAAATGTTAACGGCTATGAGCTACTCTGCCTCTATTCTTCCCCGTTTGCCATCTGGGTAGTCTCCCCAGGGGGAAAGATGGAAAGGTCATGTCTGACAGTCTGCAAATGCTCAGCATCCTTGTTCTCAGCTGAAAGCCTCCTGCCAACAGCAATTCAGCTTAGCAAAGAATGAGGGAACCAGGCACTGGAAAGGCTCTTTCTTACGGTCAAGTCTATGAGCAAATCCCGGCTGCTGGCACATCGGATTATGGAATCAGGGAATGGTTTGGTCTGGAAGGGACTGCAAAGACCATTCAGTCCTACCCCCTGCCATGGGCAGGGATACCTCTCATTGAATTCTGTAGCTCCAAGCCCCATCCAACCTGGCCTTGAACCCCTCCAGGGATGGGGCAGCCACCCCTGCTCTGGGCAAGCTGGGCCAGGGCCTCCCCACCCTCACAGGGAAATATTTCTGCCTAAGATCTCATCTCAATCTCCCCTCTCTCAGCTGAAAACCATTCCCCTCATCCTATCCCTGCCCTCCCTGGTCAAGAGCCCCTCCCCAGCTTTCCTGGAGCCTCTTTCAGCACTGGAAGCTGCTCTAAGGTCTCCCTTCTCTTCTCCAGGCTGCACAGCCCCATCTCTCCCAGCCTGTCCTCGTACAGGAGGTGCTCCAGCCCTCACATCATCCCCGTGGCCTCCTCTGGCCTCACTCCCACAGCTCCATGTCCTCCCTGTGCTGAGGACTCCAGAGCTGGACACAGGCTCCAGGTGAGTGTCACACAGCAGAGCAGAGGGGCAGAATCCCCTCCCTCCCTGCTGGTCCCACTGCTCTGGGTGCAGCCCAGGACACAGTTGGTTTCTGGGCTGCAAGTGCATGTTGCACAAAGACTTTTCAGTACTGCTATCACCTGCTGAAAACGGCCCTAGTAAATACAGCAACAGACACAGCTTTTGAGGACCAACACAGTGCTTGGCTTTGCAGGAGAAGTGACAGGAGACCAGCCTGCAATCTCAAGTTAGTCGCGTTAATATTTAAAGGCTGCTCAGAACACCTGGACAATTTCCTGCCTCAATTCAAGCTTTTTCAGAACGATTTTCTTTCCCATCTTCACACTCACTCAGCAAGATCACTCCTGGAGGTTTCTTGTGCTTAAACAAGGCTGCATGGAGATCTTTCCCTAGCAGTGACTCAGTGATTCCAGAATTCATGTCACTGCAGTGCAGTTGGAGGCATGGGAACAGTTATTTAATCAAAGACACAGGCTTGAATGGAAATCACTTAAAGCATGGTTAGCTACAGAAAAAAAAACAACTTTGGATCCTACACACTTCAAACTCTTGGGAGCCAAGATCTAACTCAACACCACTCCTCCACCAAACCACCGCAGCACTGGAGCTACAAAGCAACTTCTCGGTGATGTTGAAGGTCTTGACGCTCGCGCGAGGATCCATCGCAGTCCAGTGCAAAGGATGGCCGATCACCCAAGGGTTCGTTAGGGCACAGAGATGTGGCTGACAGCCACGGAATCATTGCAGTTGGAAAAGCTCTCTCAGCTCACCCAGCCCAAGCGTTGGCCCAACCTCCCCATGCCGACCAAACCTTGTCCCCAAGTGCCATGTCCACACGCTTTGTAAATACCTCCAGGGATGTGGATTCCACGTAGGTTCTCAATGAAGTCCTTAAGTTTGACAGCCGCAGTAAAGAACAATGCAAAGTAGTCTGAAGAAGCCAGAACAAGTCTTTCTCCTACCCTTCAAAGGAAAAGCTTGCTTCTCTGACACTGAGAATTCCTTTGACCTATTGGAGATGCTCTGGAGACCCTTGCACGGCTAGAATGAGAGCTGTCAACCTCTTGTTTTGAGGCACAACTTCAGAAAATCTATCCAACTGAAACTGCAAATCATTGAATGGTTTGGGTTGGAAGGGACCTTAAAGATCATCCAGTCCCAATCCCCTGCCATGGGCAGGGACACTTTCCACTGGATCAGGAGCTCCAAGCCCCACCCAACCTGGCCTTGAACCCCTCCAGGGATGGGGCAGCCCCCACTGCTCTGGGCAACCTGGGCCAGGGCCTCCCCAACCTCACAGCAAAACATTTCTCCCCAAGATCTCTCAATTGCCCCTCTTGTAGCTAAAAACCATTTCCCCCGAAGAAGCTGTGGCTCCCTCCTAGCCCTGGTGTGTCCTCCAGAGGGACAACGCGCTTTTACGCCCTGCCATGGGGCAACCTTCAGCACCACAGAAACTGGAGTTGTTCTTCATTGTCGCACAGCCTCATACATAGAGAGGGAGGGGGAGAGAAACCTGCAAGTGGACAAGACCAAACCCAGCGGTTCTGGTGGGTGAAACCACAAGAATGCTCTGTGCAGCCAAACTTTAGAGCTGGGCCAGCAGGCAAAGCCCGTATGCCCCATAGCAATGGGGAAGCAGCCATCCCTGCAGAGCTTGCCTGGGTCTGTCCCACAGACTCTCACAGTTGCCCAACAGATCAGACTTGGCCCCTGTCTCCAGGTTGCTCATCACTAGAAACTCCTTGTCAGAACTGGTTAATAAACTGGAACCAACAACGTAAGCAGTGGTGAGCCAGAATATCGGCATTCATTAAACAAACAAACAGCAGAGGTGATGCCAAGTACAGAGACAAGCAGTGCGTTAAGAGGAAACACAAGAAAACCTGATACTCAATGGCTTAATATAGATGTCTTTTTGTTTTAATGCCTGAACCTCACCTTCTCCTTATTCGTAGATGCTGCCTTTCCGGCAGGCACAGGATGGAGGATCAGACCACACTGTCGGTTCACATAATTGTAAGTCTGGCAGGAACTCAGCTGACATTACCTGCATATTTTGCCTGCAACTCAGCTGTCTCAAAGAGGAAACCATGTAGCTGAGCTGTACGCACAAACCTCCCCAGCCTCCTGTGGGCTGTTTGTTGGGAGGCAAACAGCTGCGCAGCTAGGGTGACCGGCCCTGTGACCACGTGCAGAGGCTGCAGAGCCCAAGGTAGCTATAAAGGTGAGAACCCAGACCCCTAGAGAATAAATCCTGCTTGCTTGTCATTAATAAATCCATTGATTCAGCCTCAGGAAACAAACCTCAGGGTTGCTACCAAGAAGAAGCAGCGGCACCAGTACCCTGACTCCCTGTCACTGCCACACATTCTCCCACCCTACTGCTCCCGCAGGGCAAGGGCCTTACTAGGGTTCTCACTTCTGTCAAGAAGCACCAGTAAAACCCTCACTCTCTGCAGCACCATGTCGCTCACAGCCTGAAAGCCGCTGCAGCGAGGTGTCGTCCCTTCCACTAAGGGATTATGGAAACTTGATAGAGTCAGTGCTGCAGCTGTGCTACAGATCCAAACTGCTGCAAACCCTGCTCCTATGGGGAGCAGCCTCATGCTGTATAAAACATAACCTTCTCCTTTCTTGCCGAGGTTTCAGATTCCCCTTTTTCCAAGGTCCCAACTGCATGTCCATAAGAAGCAGCTCTGCCATCAGAAAAGACTGATCTGAGAGCCCACATCATTGAAAAGTGCCAAGGATTCTATGCAGACCAAGCATGGAGAAGTCCAAGAGGGCCAGAACACGCATAGGAGCTCCGTGATGACACTATGAACTAATTCTGCCTCTTTGCTTGGGTTTATTTGATTGGTTTCTTTTCTTTTTTTTTATTTATTTCTAAACCAAGCAAAGGTCACTGCTCTTGCTGGCAACTGTGCTGCCTCCTCCCCAGTGCAAGGTACAGGCTGGGTTACTGGTTTCAATACCTGCTATCCCCACCCAAACCCCATACGCTCCATAAAACCCTGCACTTCCTCAGCAGAGCAATTGGGTGTAATCATCCCAAGCTACAGCACCAGACAGTTGTGTTAGCTCACAGAAAGTCAATGTTTGGGCCTGGTTCTGTCCTCAATACAGCGAGGAATTGGTCACACCATCAGCCCGTGGCATAGCCATCAATAGTCTGGGGAGCTACACAGTGTTAGAAAGGCTGGAAGGCTCCAGTGTTGCTATTGTTCATTCATTTTGTGGGAGGTTCTTCCTCAAATCTGAAGGCAGCAAGTTGACAGTGGCTTAAAATTCTTTTAGCTTCTTCCAAGGTTTATTAGCCAGCACCATCCCATGCCCATCATTTGTCTACCTGTGCCTCTCAAGATCATGGAACTGTTTTGGATAGAAAAGACCTTGAAAATCAAGTCCAACTGTAAAAAGCTTATTGTACTGCTTATCGAGGTGAGTCAGGCAGAGCAGCACTGGGAGAGGCAGGCCCTCCATGCTGGCAGCCCGCATAAAGCCGTCCAGCACTCCAGGACACATCTGGGAGGCAGAAGCAGTGAAAGGAATGGCAACAAACACTCCCAACGACAGAGTTAAGAGCAGCTCTGGAGGTTTCTTTTGTCTGTATTCATTCAGCTGACAGCAGTTTCCTTCACGCACCATCAAGCCCATCAAATTCCTCCCTTAAGAATGCGGTCAAATTCAAATTTGCAAAGGATTAGCCTGGTTAGGAGACATCATTGTCCCTTCCTCATTCACGCTGTTATCCTGAGCACAGGGCCAAAAGCAGGGCCAGCAGGGCAAGAGAGAGGGGATTCTGCCCCTCTGCTCTGCTCTGGGGAGACCCCATCTGGAGCCCTGCGCGCAGTTCTGGAGCCCTCAGCACAGGAAGGCACTCCAGAAGGTCTTGTTGGAGCAAGGCCAGAGGAGGCCACTGAGATGATCTGGTGGCTGGAGCACCTCCCATATGAGGACAGGCTGAGAGAGTTGGGGTTGTTCAGCTTGGAGAAGAGAAGGCTGCGGGGAGACCTTAGAGTATCATCACTGCTTGGATTCCTTTGGCTTCCCCTGAAATGGCACAAACGCAGGTGACATGACAGAGCCCGCATCTCCTCTGGCCTCTCCTATGCACTTGCAAGTGGAGCAAATGAAAGGATTAGGATTTTGCAGCCTTTCTGGGAATTGTTTCCTGGGTGGCTGTGAGAGGCACAGGTCAGCGGTGGGGTTTGGGTTGTCTTAAGGGAATGTCAGTAGGACAACTGTTCCCATTGCTGTATGCGTACAAGGAAGCAGCTTGTACCTGATCAGACACGTATCACATCCATTAATCAGCTCTAGTTATCCTGATGGTGGGGTTTGTTCCAGGAAAGCGATCAGCATGACTCAGCATCCGTGCACCACTCGGAAACAGCTCTCCCAGCTCTATTTACGACAGCACAACCGCCACTTCTGGGTGTGAGTCAAAGCTCCATCTGTAGCCTGGTTCTGACTGCAGAGGGGCTCAGACACACGGAACACACTGGATATTCAGCCACCTGCAAGCACTGAGGCACAGTAAGAAGGCTCGAGTGATAAGGAAAACTTCCAAGTCTTAAAAGTGAAACAATTAAGCATTTACTCCCAGATTCCTTGTGACCTGAGGGAAAGAAACAGCAGGCAAATGTTTCTCCAAAAGCCATTGGTTTGGCCCATTAACGTTTTCTATCCACTTCACGTGCCTTTTTAAGCGGCTGCCTCCAGGTGGATCCCCAAACAGCCTCATCAGCCCCTGCAGCACCCCATGAGTCTGAAACACTGCTTCCACATCACAGAGTGGTTCCAAGTCCTCCATCCCATCCCCAGCAATGTGACAGAGCATCACCAGCCTGGACTACAGCAGCCTTAGCAGTTTAGCGGTCAGGCTGAAACCAAAATTAAGCCAAGAGGAGACCCCTCAGGCCCAAAGGAACCTCCTGGAGCCAGCAGCTGTCGCTCAGGAACACAACTCTGACTCTAGGGCAACATCCTGCCTGTATGGTACCAGATCCCTTCAAAATCGGTGCCAGCAGCATCCAGGCAGCACTACAACCTGGAAGCGCCGGGCAGACAAGCAATGGGAAGCACCGTGTCCAAGTAGTCTCCGCATCTGGTACTGGGGAGAAGGGAAAGATTTCTGCCCTGCTTCTCAGGGATGTGTGAGGTGGAGCAGAGCCTGAGCGCACTACTACCTCCCTGCTCCCAGACCCCTCACCCTGACCTTGCCTGACCTGGCCTGTCCCCACTTACAGCTCTGCCTGTGTCCTAGGTACAAGGAAGGACAGTGCAGGAGTCACAGCCAGGCTTTGGGTGTCTCCTGGGGGCTGAAGGAGACAGAGATGGGCTGGTTTACAGTGCTAGGTAGCCCCTAGGTAGCCAGAACAGCCCTACCTGGCACACACATGCCGGATGGCTCATTCTGTTTGACATCTAGCTGTCCTAAAGGACATCTTCCTGCTCCTCCATCCATCAAATGCCCATAAGCCTCTCCACTTCACCAGCTCTAGCACTCGTGTGACCTCTCAGCGAGCCAGCTCCAGAACTATATGACTTTGACAGGTTCCCGAGCTGCGTCCCTACCAGGGGATTAAAATAAGCCTTAGGGACAGCCACGGAAAGGTACAGCTCAACGGGATCATCCTTCTCAGCAGCAGCATGCTGTCACACACTGCTGTTCCATCAAATGGTCAGCTGAGGAACTTGCAGACAGTTGGACATTTACGATTCTTCAGACTCCTAAAAACAAATGCCAGTACTCGAGGAGTTCTGCTTCCCCATTGTCTGATACCTGGCGGCAGCGCTGTTCGTACCCAGAACACCAGAGACATAAAGGCTTTCACCTATGTCCACGGCGGCAGCAATGGCATTCACCGGAACTGCAGCTGCATCTTCCACACTCACACGGTTCTCAAACCCTGGGATGCAGCATGGCCTTCTTCCCCCACCACACCAGGAGAAATCAGGACAGGGAATACTGAATTCCAAACCTGGCAGATATTTAGCAAGGAAAATAATTGGATAGCAGTTTGAAGAGGTGTTATCTCACACACACTGAAAGAAGCAGCAATACAACTGGTTGTGCAGGGACGACAGCAGCAGGGACCACAGCCGGGACCAGCTGGCAGACAGTGGGCAATGTGGCCATGAGGTTGTTCCAGCACAGTGTTCCTGTACGAATTCCCCTCCACGAGCTTGGAACCTGGCTGCCAACGCAACCCCGATGGAAGCGGCACAGGAGAAAGGAGCTAGAGTTACAGTCTTAGGAGAAGAAAGGGATGTGGAAGTGACCTCTCACTTAAGCAACCCACCAACTTTTTGTGGGAAGGCATCTCAGTCTTCCAAAACCACACCAAGCAAAGGCTAACAAGTACCAGCATCCCTAGCTGTGGAGACTGGAGCATCCACATTGTGTCCAGAAGTATTCCCAGCACCAGAGAAGCAGCATTTCCAGCAGAAGCTTCTCTAACCTGAACCAGCAGATACTCTGACCTCTGAAACCTTGAAGCCCTCTGCAGAGCCACGCTTCTCAACCCAGTCCACACTCCTTGAGTACGGACCTGTCACCAGTACTCCCAGTTCAAGACCAGTACATTTATTCTTGAAGATCTGTACAGCTTTTCATGCATTCAGATTCTCAAAAGCTGCATCGTATCCACACCAACCACACTGTTCCAAGACTGACAGAAGGTCCAGCCAGGATACCACCAGTATAGCCACCTTCAGGTCCAACCTGCCCAATCAGGGGAAGCACAGTGGGACCTGGGCTGGGATATCCTCACAGGGAAGGGAAATGGCACAGCTTTGCTTCGAATAACCTACTACCTGCAGACCTGGAGTTGAAAACTGATCCCACAACCCAGGGATAACACCAGATCATCCACCCCCAGCAGAAGTTCTCTTGTGCAGGGCAGTCTCAGAATGACAGTGTTGCTTGAAGCCCTAGGATGGGGATGTTTCAGAAGCAAGAGCTGATTGGACCTCCTACAGCCACCATCAGGACTGCTCACCCCACATCCCCCAGTACGACGCTGGAGCTGAAAAACTGAGACAAGAGTTGGTTTCCCATGGAAACATGAAATACAGTCGGCCTAGCAAAGCACAGGGGTTGATCACAGAGGACCTACAGGTGGCTATGAAGCCCAGCTGACCTCCAGAATCCATAGGAGGATCAGCACAGTGGGATATCCATCAGGCAGACTGAGCCCAGACACTACTAATTACCCAAGTAACACTAACCCTTGCAAAACAGCTTGATTCCAACCCCCCACAACAGGAAACATTAAACCCATGGAAAAGGCCTCATACATACCACAAAACCCAGGGATCCATCGCTGCTGGAATGAAACCACATGGCTTGCACTGGGTTTTGAGAAAGAAAACAGGGCTCATGCTGACATACAATTGTTCCACCCCCACATTCGCCTTCACACATTTCTTACAGGTCAATTTTAAAGAATTAAGTCTTGTTCGGGGGAACATCTGGTGGCTGTTGCCAGAGGAGACAGACGAACTGCAACGCTTGAGCACAAATAACGGGTTACATAAAGCCAGGCTGCATAAGCAAGGACGCGCACTTTGCCAGTCCATGAACTGCAAACATCGCACAAAACCCTGTGTTCCATTTTTGGGTCAGAATGCAACAAAGTGAGCACTGACGCACTGCAACAGCCACGAAGAGTTGAGCTGGACTGTAATGAACCACCTGGCTAGCAGCTCTCCTAGAGACCTTCTGTAAATGGCAGAGACAGATGAATGCGATTCAGCTCTGGGCAATCTTGGCCCTAGATCAAGTTAGTACAAGCTGAGGAGTCAGAGATGGTTCTGGCCATCAACTCCAAGTCAGTGGCTCTCCCGTGCCTGGTGGGAGAGCATTTTCCATAATGCTCCAGAGCCCCTTCGGGGTCACTGTCCCCTTCCCCTAGGCATCTATCAGTGTCTGAGCCTACCACCCAGCAGCTGGAGCTGTGTTGCGTGGAACAGGAGGTGGGGTTCTGTGGGAGAAGGGAAGTAGACCTAATGGCATCGCCCTTTGAGTCCCTAAGACCAACAAGAAGCCTTGTTAGAGTACAGTTTTGATACAGGCTCTACAAATCAGGAAGTCCCAAAGCAGGAGAGGCAGCATTCCCGACAGCATCTCGAGCAGCGTGGCTCTAATAGACAGGAATTGCACTTCACATGATGTTCCTTTCCACAAATAGATGCTGCTGTGCTTTGAGGAGAGCTCTGGCACTTCACTACTCCAGCAGCCTCGTGGATGACTAACAATCAGAGCGCTGCACGTACAGTGGGATATTTTAGCTACCACACAGCATCAGGACCGCCCTCAACACACAGAGAACAGCAGAAGCTCCTACAGCTTGCACTGTTGCCTCCCTCTTTGACAACGGCTCCAAGACTTCAGATCCAGCTGGCTTCCTTCTGGAGAAAATCCCACTCTGAGCCAGCCCAAACAACATTCTCCTGCACAAGCTACCAGTGCTACAGGTCTACCCCACACCGCTATACCAGATCAGCTACTATGCAGAAAGCCACTGCAACATTCTGCTGGGTGAGCACAGAGGTGTCCCATGAGATTGACTGTGGAAGCCAGGAATTTAACTACTTGTTAATTTATGAAATCCAGGAAAAAAAAACTTGCTGCTAAAGCTGGATTCCTGGAACTGGAGGTGGCTCCCCAAGGACACTGGAGACAACAGGACAGGGTTAGGAGCCAACTCCTCACTCACACGGATGAAGCCTGTTCTTGCAGCACAAATGCAGGAGTGGAAGCACCTGGCACTGGTTTCACCCAAGCTGGGAAAAAGTCAAGCCAGTGCACCTCTGCCTGGGGATGCTGAGGCAGGGAACAAGGAGATGAAGTCCCAAATGCTCCTTGAACAAGTCACGACATGAGCCAGGGCACTCATTTAGGGGAGTATGGGCAAAAGGAAGTCATGGAATGGGAAAACCAGAGCTGCTTTAAAGAGTGAATTTAAATACACACAGCAATATAAAAGCAGGCAGGAACGGGATACAAATGTAGGCAGTTGGGAAGCAAGATCCATGGCCAAGACAGCAGCACTTCTGTGTATCTTGGAATTGATAAAGAATGTCAGTAACACATTATCAACTTCACAAGGATTAAAGAGAGACAGGATGGGTCTCCTCGTTGGATCATTTCCATTTCTGCTGCCCAGCAGTCTGGGTGTGAGGAACCCTCATCCTCCTGTGCAAGCACCTGAACAGAAAGCAAGGGCAGGGGGGAATCGGACATCGTGAGTTGGGCAGAAGCTTCACCTCGGTGAAAACGCACGCTGTGATCTCAAAGCCCATGGAAATTGGTTGATCCAGTCTCCCCTGGACCCACACGGAGATATGAACAGCACCATGCTGTGCCCGCCTATAGACCTTCTAAACAATTAAGGGCACTCCTCGTACTGGCACCACAGAAAGGGAAATGGGTTTCAGGAGGTGAAGCTGTAAACCAATTTGAGACACAGTTTCAAGGAAAATTGAAACAAAATTTTTCCTCCAGGCTGGAAGCTGCTGAAAACAGGAAAGCGCTGTCCATCCCTCTGCCCTGCCCCTGCCACCCCAGCTCAAACTATCCTTAGGCGGGAGCTGATTCAGCTTTCAACGTACAATATGGAATGATGATCTGAAAAGGATTTGTTCTGTTGTGTCAGTTTGTCCAACAGTAGAACCAGCATTCCCAAAGGTTGGTGCATAATGATAGCCCTGAACAAAACGCCCCAACTGCTTCACCAGTGTCACTCACCCTGTGCTGGTTCATATTTGAATGGAAATGCAGCCTGTTACTACATGTACGTGTATCTGGAAGTCCAGGGAGGGAAATCCAGAGCTAGTTTCACCCTGCAGTACTCATGACAGCCACGCTGACAATCCCTCCTGCCCGCAGAGGCGTGTACTGCTCTCAAGGTCGTTACTGTTACGACATCAACACTCCTCCTTGTTTACTTCCATCCTACTGCCTGTTCCATGGAATCAAGGCATCCATCCCCATCGGAGTCAAACACTCTCACCTACACATTATTCCCTTTGATTTCTCCCTGCTGGAGAGGAAAATTTTCACAACACTTTCAGCTTTGAGTTTTCTGCTCATTTAATGGGTCAGACATAACCAAACTGGCAGCCCAACCCCCGTTTCATTCATCACGCTGGGACAAAATGCTGACACATGGAGCACTCATTGCTGCCTGGTAAAAGTGCTTTGACTTTGTTAGAGAAGCTTCAGTTCACTGGGAAAGACTCTGGACTCTCCACAACATCAATTCTGCCCAGTTTCCATGTTGGAGCTGCTCCTGGCTGACATAGCTCTACAGCACCTACTCCTCAGCTCAACGAATATGGTTCTAAAAACAAAGCCAGCAAGAATGGATCAGGGATGCAAGCTCCCAGGGAAGTTACTTCAGATGAAAAATGCTGACAAAACTGAGAGGGTAAAAAAAAAAAAAAGTCTTTCAATGGAAATAAGGAATCAGAACTGAACCCCTTGTGTCTGGGTCTCCAAGCAGCCTTCCGCAGGCTTAGCAAACACTGCATGCACCTCAGGTAGGAGTGACTGGATTTTATTGTGTCTGCCCTCATGCATGGCTAGGATTTTAGGAAGGAACACTTGAGCCGTATGCAAAACACTGACATATCGAAGGCACATGATACTCACCACGTGTTTGGAACTCCTGTCTTGTGTTTGTTATCTGCAATCAGAGGGCAGCAAGTGTTGGGGCTGGGAAGCAGCAGGGCAGCCAGGCAGGCATCGCCGTGGTGAGTCTGGACAGGGAGAAGGGACAGGTTAGAAAGGCTCCACACAACAGCTCATCTTGTAACCTCCAACCCTGCTCCCTTCTGCTAAAAAACGTCACACCCCACAGTTTCAGTTTTCAGTTCAATATTCCAGATTCTGAGTACTGCATGGATGAAACTGAGCAGCTCCGACTGCCGCCCTGCAGACTGGTTCTTCTGAAACACTGCGCCTGACTCCCTCACACGCAGCACTCTGGCTTTAAGCAGCCAGGCTGCCCAGTGCGTGTTCCAGGCGTGCCGAAGACAGCACCATTATCCTTATTTTCCCAGCTATTACAGCAAGGATGGAAGCTGATGAGTTTGCACTGACCTGTCTAGGGCACAACGGTTGCTCTTTTCCCTGACACGGCAAAAGGAAACCTGGTACCAGAGAGCGCTTTTGCCATGTCCAACATCGTGTGCCAAACAGACCAAATCCACCCTCACTGTACGGCCCAGGGACACCGCTCGGACTGCAGCTGCAGGAACTCAGCCTCCCTCTGCCCTGTCCTTTGTTGTCAGTCCAGCCCGAGTCACAGAAGTGCCCTTCCAGTGTCATCGATGATTGCTGTCCTCAAGAAGCTATGCAGGGATTGCTCAATGGCCTTGCACGAGACTTCAAAGTCTCCACAAGCTCACAGCAGCTGTTGTTAATTAACCCTCATCTATAATTACCCAGCAGCAGCTCCTGAATGAAGTCAACTGCGGGGCTGAGGAACACGCCGCTGCTCCACAGCCTCCGCGTGCAAGTGGTGAGTGATGCCCATCCCTCCAAGATGACAAGGCATGCGGTGGATGGGCTGATCCTCCAACATTAGGTTTATTGTGAGGCATTTAAGGCAAGTGTTTGTTCCACCTGACACTAACGCTGTTCTGTGTTATGTGACTGGGTCAAAGGCTATGGCAAGGAAGAACCAGCCAAACTGGAACCAAATGAAGCCCTCCAAGAAAAGGGAACGGAGGCACCTCTATCCACAGAGAAAGAGGGATTGCAGCTTTATTTGACCTTGCAAAACTAACAGCATCTTGGGCAGAGGCCAGGAGCATCCAGGTAACATGTGTGTGAATGATGGGCTCCCTTCACCACAGAGGAGCTTGCTCCTTGGCCACCCTGAACGCACACCAGTTAAACCCAGAAGGAAAACAGTGCCGTACAAAAATTCCACTGGGGTTCATTAACCAAACCTGCCTCAGTTTCTTTACAGAAACCCAGCCTCTCCTAAGGGGCGGCACCTCCAAACAAGGAAACTTAAGGTTCTATTTATAGCCCGCTCTATGGTACAATGAGTTACATCAGTAATAAAAGTCAATAAACCACCTCATGCCATCCTACGGCTCCAGTGCAAACCAGGAGTTGGGTATCACTCACGTTCTGCTAGAAGAACATGATGACAGACAAGTTACAGAGGAGCCAAAGTACAACATGAGGAAGTTGCCCCTGCCAGGCAGCCTCTGCCACTTCTCACTGGCACAGCCAGGCGACAAAAACCCATCCCTACCTGCAGGGTAGGATGGGCATCCCTACCCATCTCTCGACCTGCAGCACAGACACGATTCCTCACACATTCACACAGACGGGACTCCAGTGTTCTGAGTGCACCTGAGGTTCACATTCCGTCCTTTCCAGCTTTGCACTGACGGAGCTGGGCTCACCTAGAAACCCTGCCCCGTAGCAAAGCATGGAGGAGCCCAGAGTAACAAAAGGATCCAGCTCACGACTGAGCACATGTTAAACCTGGCTGAGGAACCAGGAAATTCGTTCAGCTCAAGCATGGCAGGAGACAGAAGCCACCTCTTGTAGCAGGAAAAAGTGATGGTTAACAAGTGAGAGAACTGGTTTATGGTGGGAACAAGCTCCAGCCTTCCCTTTTCCAGGAAGCCTCACTGCCCAAAGCCCAGCATTGCAAAGGACCCTGGAACCATTCCCTTCCCGAAGGGAATTCTGTGGCAGTAGAAAGACCTTCTGTGGAAAGAACAACAATGGAAGAGGCAGTCGCAAACCACACACAGCAAGAGGGACCCTTCCAGCTTTTGACAGATAACGAAGATGTTTTGGTATGTAATGAGTACCTCACTTTTGCCTGCAACATCTCCTTGATGGCACAGCTGGGCCTTCAACATAGAGACACCATCTCAGCTTGAACTCAGACCTTAGCTTTCTACAACTGTGCAGATGCAACGCCGAATCCTTCGATGAGGGTGCTCTGCTTCCCACCACCCAACTTGTTTCAAGAAGAGCAGCAATTTATTTCTCAGCCTGCCACAGCCAGCAGGAATCAAATCACGTGGGGTTCAGAGCCGGGCACAGACAGGTCCCACACACCCATGTTCCAGACAGGCCCCTCTGCATTGCTTGTCATAAGTGTGGCATAGCCACCTCTCCTCAGCACACTGCCAGCCAGCAGTGCTCCTGTTCAGCTCTTGAAGGCCACGCTGCTCAGGCAAACACCGTCTCACTGGCTAGAGAGACCCTGCAGATCACAAACCCCTTCCAGCAGCCAGAGAGGGAAGGTGGCTATTCCAGATGCTTTAAGCCTTCCTAGATGTGTTCTGTTTTCAAAACAAGGAGCAGATGAGGAGCTTGTTTCAATTTCAGAGTAAAATTTACCCTCCCTGCAAGCAGCTTGTAACGAGACAGTGCTTGCTACCTTAGAGCACACAACTGGGTCTTTCAGCTCCTCTGGGGCCAGGGAAATCCATGCCAGCCTGAACGGAGAGCAGTGATTGCTAAGGTTTGAAAGTCCAGGGTCTATCCCAAACGCCTTCTGGCTCCCAGCGGAGGACACTGCTTCTGCCACGCCGGGAAGGTGACTCCACAAACCTGTTCCTTACGAATTCCCTTGGGAAGTGAGTACACGGACAGTTTTTGGGTCTTTTGTGCTCCAGCTCGTGATTATTTTATTACCAGCAGAAAAGTCGAGGTGTTACAGAACAAGAGCTGTCACCTCAGGCTTGAGGCAGTCACAGTGTGCGTTATCAGAGGAAAGGATGGGGACAATACTACAGTTCCAATCTAAAGGACAGGATTCCTACAGGAAAGCTGGGGAGGGTCTCTTGATCAGGGAGTGCAGGGGTAGGACGAGGGGAACGGTTTTCAGCCTCTGCAGCTCCTCAAGAGTTTTTGTCGATCTTAGCATCTTTGCAGCCTCCGGCTATCCCTTGTAGATCCCCTCCTCCATATATGAACCCCATTCAGGAGAGACCAACAATCCACATGTGCCCCAAAAGCTAGGAAGATGCTTGCAGCCTGGAACTTGCACCATGACTGAAAAGACCTTTGAAGAAAAACCCAAATCTGTTCACCATAAAACAGAGCAACCAAAGAGCAGGAAGTCCTGCCAGGCTCTCCCCTGCCTGTGCTTATCGGACCAACTCATGAACAAGTCTAACTCATCACAGCAACAGGAGAAACCCAACCCAACCATACCTGGAGAGCCCTGTGCCAGGTTGGAGCGTTGGGGCAGCTCGGGAACAGGTCTGACAAGCACCAGTACCACATGGGAAAGGCAGGACCAAAGCCTCCCCCTTTCAGGCATGGCAGTTGCCACCACAGCTTCACCAGCTGTTAACACCCCACAACAGGGTGTTTCAATACCAAGCGAGGCGTTGAAACACCGAGTTTCGTGTTAGGTACAAAACTGCATCAACAGCTCCTTGTACACACTAAAACCACTCTGGTTTCACAGTCCCATTCCTGATGAAAACAGTTTCTGCCCATCCCACCTTAAAATGCTTCCACACACCCATTGCAGTACGTTGCATGGCAAATCTCCTTTGGATATGCATAGCACGGGAAGCCTGCAGGTACATACAGAATGCCGAGAAACACCAACACTGCCCTTCCAGAAAGCATCCATAAGCCATCTTCCAGGTATCTTTGGAGATACTGACTCCCTGCCCTGCGCCAGTGCTCTGGAAAGGCAAGTAGTTCATAAAGTTAGAATAACAGAAATGAACAATGCCTTCCTGGTATGCCACCTCCATCCACAGCAATCGCAGATGTCAAAAGGAGCAGTGAGCTTCCACAGTCTGCTCCAGCATCCACAACCACTGGATTACAGATGTCAGTATGGACATGCCCGCCCAGTCCTCCCAGTATTCACCTTACAGACCTGCTGGCCACGGGCTCATCCAACCAATTTGCAAATGCATGTAAGCCACCACTTCCATAAACATCTACAACAACAGGAATGGAAATCTTCTGCCTGCTTTTTAAAGAAATCCTTTTGCTTCCAAGAGTTTTGGGCATTTCAGACTGCAGGACAGGCGGCTGCTCCTCTGCCCTCAACTCAACTGCCCAGGAAGCTCTTGATCAGGGAGGGCAGGGATAGGACAAGGGAACAGTTTTCAGCTGAAAGAGGGGAGATTGAGATGAGGTCTTAGGCAGAAACGTTTTGCTGCGAGGGTGGGAAGGCCCTGGCCCAGGTTGCCCAGAGCAGTTGTCCCATCCCTGGAGGTGTTCAAGGCCAGGCTGATCCAGAGGGAGGCGTCCCTGCCCATGGCAGGGGCTGGAACTGAATGTGCTTTGAGATCCTTTCCAACCCAAACCATCCCATGATACTGTGATTCTCTCCATTTTCCACTGAAGATACAATGATCAGAAACATACAACACAACAGATGCAGCCACTCGCGCCTATCGAAATTCATGAACTGCTGCATGACCTTACTTCTTAACCAGATCAACATTTCAGACCTCTAAAAGGTAAGCCAAAGCATACTACCTGTGGCAAGTGAGACCAGTGTGCCATCAACAACTGAGTCAACGCCAGCAAGACAATCCCATCAGGCAAGCCATGCCCATAACAATACAGGGTTTGCCCTCTCACTGCACTCCTCAACAGGAGTGAGCATGGCAGGCACTAGAAAATCCTGTTTGACTTCCCAGCCACCACTGTTCCCATTCCTATCAGCGTGCTGCTGACTCCAGAGAAGTGTGGTGGGTTTCAAGGATAGCAGAAGAGCTCCAGAAGACTGATTACACATCTTCGTTACGCTCGTAGGATGAATGGTGTATTTAATTAGACACAGTCTTAATGCAAAGCTGCTGGAGTTGAACACGGAGAAGTCTCACTTCACATGAGGAGGCAAACCCACACAACAAAGCGGGTGCCAGAACCGTCCACCTCTCCGCACCACCATACGCACGGGAAAACCTTCCCAGAGCCGAGTAAAATGCTGTTTTGTGCAGACAAACACAATCTCACCTCCAAGACAAACACTGCTGCTCACACAGCGAGGAAACTCCATCCGCATGGAGCCCCTTGGATTCAGCTTCTGCTTTCAATCCCTGATCTTCAGTGCAGCTGTCAATTAGAGATGTTCCTTCCCAAGAGATCTGCTCTGTGCACTGAGCGGTGCATTTTGCCTCCAAAGTTTTAATGCCCGCCAGCAAGGCTCGCTGCGTGCCGCTGGATTACTTGTCGACCCTCTGAACGGCATCCAGGTATGGAGCTCAGCACTGCCAGCGGTGGCACCAGCAGCATCAGCCAATGACCCAACACAAAAATCCTTCTGGTATCACCGAGCCCCAGGTCCCACCCAGCACAGCAAACAGCCCTGTTGTTTTGATAGAGAAATGAGTAGGAAAAGCCCTTGTAGGCAAGGTCGCACCTCGCCAGCTACACGACTAAATTTAGCCACCCGTGCCTCAGGCGAGTCTGCTTGCTATGGGAAGCTCGGATACTGGTGTTGCACACTGGTCCAAGGGTAAATCCCTTGGAAGGCTTGACTCCATTTAATTGCAAATGATCTCGGAGCTATTAACGGGGAGCCTGCTCGCAGTTCAAAGAGGAGACATGTTCACCTACCACATCAACCAGCACCCGGACACAACAATGCTGTTTCACAGCTGGTTTGTTTACACCAAGTGCTGTAAATGATGACTATGGCAGCACAGAGGCTCAGGACACATTTTGACAGACAGGGTTTCATCACAAAGGTGTTTCAGATCACCCCCTTCACAAGCACATCCCCTGCTCTAACACCCCTCGTACTACCATTCTAACACGCCACAGCAGAGCAGATCAACAAGAACACAGCGATCACCCCAAACTCTTATAAAGATTAGCAAAGACTGGCTGAATGGCACGTGAAGATGAGTCCTGGGTTACCAAGAGATGTCATAGCAAACAGCTCTGTCAAATGTGCAATAACTTTGCAAGATAAGAAGATGGTGATGATTCAGGTCCTGCAGCTGCAGTGAGTCTCGGGACGGACACCAGCCACAAGCTCATGGCAGGACTACAGCGTTCAGCCAAGTGTTGAAGTCCAGGACCCCTGCCGGAGTTCAACAGAACCTGCCCTCAGGAAAAAGAGTTAAAGAACTTGGATTCAATGCACCACAGTAGATTACTTACACCACTTGCCTTCAGAGACACCGAAGAGCCTGTTTTGGTGCCAGAAACCTAGACAGGAGCGTTAGCTCTATTCCCCTCCCAAAAGTAGGATCACTGGGATGACAGCACCAAGTCCAACGAGCCGATGCTGAGTGCAGATGGCCTAATGAGACACCTGTAAGTCACACCTCAACCCCTTGAGTCTCTGCACACAGACAGGAACACAGCAGGCTGCCGGAATGTCCACCGGTCACCCCACACAGCTGCTTGTACACCTGACTGCGCCCCTGCAACATCCCCAGCCAGGAGAGTGCTGAGACCCTTGAGCGCTCCAGCCAAACCCCCGAGCTGCCATCGCAGTAGCCAACACGTCGCCCCCAACCCAATCTTCAATCATGTCACCTCCTACATGTCAAAGTACTTAGTGTTCTGCAGAGACCAGAGAAGATGGAACAAGCGGTGCCTGAACACCAAGGTCCCCACCACAGATCTGAACAAGCAAAGGCCCTCTGGCATGGACAGTAACTGCTGACATTCAGAAATGGGAGTTCCCGCGGTACATCCAGTAGAAGCAGCCAAAACCGAAGCGCTCTGTGTCGGTTTGGAGCCTTGTACCAGCTTTGGATCCCGACCACTGAACAACACCCATTGCAGTAGGTCTCCCCACAGCAGAGCACAGCCCAGCTCCGATTTACAATTCCTGTGTCACCAATCACCAGTGAAACTGAAGCTACTGACCCTGCATGGAGCTTCTGTGGAAGCAGACACCTGCCAGACCTTCCCAAACAGAGGACAGCTGAGGTGGCTGTGGGCGTGATCCGAGCAGCAGGACAGTCATCCAACGAGCCCAAGGACCTCCAAACCACTTAAGCTGAACCAGCCAAAGTAGTCTGTGGCTAGCAAGCATGGAGCAAGCAATTTCCACCTCACTGCCTGGTGGATGCACACACAGCAGGTATTTTGGAAACACTTATTTCCATCCAAGAAGTGACTTTACAGCATGTGCTGGTTCCACCTCTCCCTCCACCACAGAGCAGAACATTGTTACCCGCTGCTGAGGCCCTGCCAACAAGCAACAGCAGTAACGAGGCTTCCCCAGCCCCCCAAAGGTGAGAGTGTTGAAGTCTAACTTGGACTTGAAGAGACAGCAACAAAGCGTGTGGCCTCTGCTCCATTAAAATGGGATGTTGCAAGTTCTCCAGTTCTATTTTCCGTTGAAAATTGTGCTTTTAACACCTAAAACCAGCTGTAAAGCCAGCCTTGTCTGTTACAGAGGCAGACAGTTATGGGCACCCAAGGACAGCACAGCCCACACAGGCCCACGGCAGGATTTCATAAAATCATGGAATGGTTTGAATTGAAAGGGATCTCAAAGCCACCCACTTCCACTCCCTGCCATGGGCAGGGACACTTTCCATTGGATCAGGAGCTCCAAGCCCCACCCAACCTGGCCTTGAACACAGCCAGGAATGGGGCAGCCACCACTGCTCTGGGCAACCTGGGCCAGGGCCTCCCCACCCTCACAGAAAAATATCAGGCTTGGATTTGTCAGGAAGTGAGAAGGTTTTAGGACAACTGGAAGCCTGACCAAGAACAAAAACTGAATTAATCAAAGAGCACCCTGATATGGGCACTTGCAGTCATGACTGAAGCTCCACTGAGGGTCTGGAAGAGGAACAGAGAAAGCCAGCACGGAGGGGAGCATGGATCTGGGGAGGACACGCCTTTGGAGAGAGAGAGAGAAGTAGATCCATAAGAAAGTTACCTCCTCAAAACCCCTATGATGGGACAAGAATTGGCCATGTAAAATCCAGAACAATCAAGGTACAAGGAAAACAACATGAGAAGGCAAATCCAAGGCACATATGTGTTCATTCGCAAATGCGGGAAGTTGAGAAGATGGAAAAACTGAAACGCCTGGTTTTAAAGTGATAACAGGGATGCAGCAGGTTCTGCTGAAACACCGGGGGCAGGCAAGTCCACAGGATGCTCAAAGCACACCAGGAGTCAGTAAATGTTAGAGGACCAAAGCTTCACGAGCACACACAACCATCTGGGTCATCCAAGCTCACTGTGCCAGCAAGAGTCACCCTGTAAATCAGAATTCCATGCTTCAGCTGGGAAACCAGGTCCTCAGCCACCCAGGCAGCCAGGGGAGCTGCCCTGCTCTCACCAGAAGCTGCACAAGCAGGAAGCTCCGAACTAAGCAGAGGCTTTCAGTGCCTCAGGGAAAACTCAGGTCAATGCCCTGTGCCAGGACTGAGTCCTTAAAGAGCCCAAAGCAGCTGCTCCCCAACAGGGATTCCTGCCTGTGCTTGGAACGGCAGCTGGAGTATTGGGGTGAGCCTCTACCATGCGATCTCACTGTGCCGAAGCAGGAATGGAAGTCAAACTGCTGTCAATACAGAGAACTGGGACAGCACAAAAAACTCCTATGGAAGAGGGAGATGGATGGATTGAGGATAGAAATAGATGGAATAAGGCACGGTCATACGCTTCAGACTTTGCAAGAAAAGGTACCATGAGCTGGAAAGCTCCTCCATCCAAGGAGAAAGAGAGGGACACAGGGAATTAGCTGCTTGCTGTGACCTGTAAGCCAGACGGGAAGGACATCGGGATGGAGACATAACCTACAGCACCACGCAGCGTCCCGGGGAGACCTCCCTGCCACCCTGCTCCACTACAGTGGCTTTAAGCAAGCACGTGAATGAAAGAAATGGATGGAGAGCCTGGAAAAGAGCAACCAGAAGGCTGGCATGCATGGTTGGGAAAGGAAAAGCCGAGAGGCAAGCACTATCCGAAAGCTCTACAGGAGAGAAGAGCTGGTTTACAGGGAGCAGTGCTCACACAAGCACAGACAGGTACCCACCATCTGCAGTTGCACCTGCTGTGAGGGGGCTGCTGTGGGCTTCCAGAGGGAAATAGGGGAGCTTTCCACACAGAAAACATAGCAAGAAGGCCAGATCAGCCTAAAGCAGCAAGGACTCTGGGCCAGCAGTTGGAACTGGGCTGCTGTTGAGGCACAGAGCAATGCAGGGAGCTGTGCCTCACCTCCCATGCAGCCCCACAGCACAGAACAACAGCAAAGGCCCCGGTCAGATACTTTGTGAGTCCGGGAAAAGTGATTCCAGGCAGGAAACATCACAAAAGGTTTGTACCTGAGGAAAATAAGGCACTTGAGCAAGACGAGCATACAGCACTGATATTTTCAAGCTGAAATTCCATGGGAGTCAGCACTACTTCTGCCACCAGGCTTTGATATCAGCTGCCTCAGGTACCGCTACCCCAGCAGCCACATTTCCACGCAGGAACATATCCGGCAGGCCAGAATCCTCCATTCCTTCTGAGTATATCGGGAGTTTCACCAATAATTACTTTTTCTGACCCATCGTGATATTTAAATCCCTTTCTCCTCTGGTTGCACCTCATCGGCAGTCATCTTCCCAAACGAGAGCTTACGTTGTTCTACTGGCAGCACCTCCAGCTCATCCCTGACTCGCCACACTCTGACTTCCCACGGAGAAGGCTGCTCTGTGCATTTTCCTACAACAACACCATAAATGCCAAATTCTCCTGTCAGGACCATCTCACTGCCCAGGCAGCACTTCCAAAACTTCAGCAACCGGCCGGCAGCGAGGGCTCCTCCCCGGCTCTGGTGGCCTGGAGGAAGCCAAGCTCCGAGCTTGGTCACTCAAAGGCCCTTTGTATTGTTTGGAAGGCGACTGTGGGAACATGCTGCCAATATGTGATAACGGGAACACGGATTGCGTGGCTGGGCTCTCCCACTGTCCCCTCCTGTCTGGCACAGCACCGGAGAGCAGAAAAAGAGGAGATGGATTGGTTCAGTGAACTCTGGGAGAAGGAAAGGGCAAGGAGGGGAGCAGCAGTGCCAGCCAGTTACACACAGGCGTTCGGTCACCGATAACAAACTCCGCTCTGAGATCACACCCAGACAGTACGGGTCCAGTGGGAAAGGCAACTGGAGAGGCCCCGGGAAGCCCAGGCAGAGGCCGGGACACACGGCGCTGCCACCGGACCACGATGCCCAGGAGAAGCAGGGCTTGGAGGGGCAGCAGCAGCTCCGGAGCGCTTTGGACAGGTGATGAACCGCAGCCTTAGGGAGCCGCGACGGTGCAGAGAGGAGACTCCCGGATCCACGGACTCAGCTCCTTCACCAGAGGTGGGAAACGCACCCAGGGCCGCACCGGGGCGGCGCTGCCCACGGCCCCGTGCGGCGGGGTCTGAGCTCCCGAGCACCCGCGGCCTGGCACGGAACGACAGACTCTGGGACAGACAGACAGACCCACTGACTGACCTATGGGCCCCGGGACAGACGGACGGACCCACCGACCCGCGGGCCCCGGGACGGACGGACGGACCCCCTTCTCCCGCTGGTGGGAGCTGAACCGGGCCCTCTCCCCTCGCGGGGCCGCGCCCGTACCTGTGCGGCGGCGCTGCCGGCCCGGCCTGGCCCCGCCGCTGGGCCGCTGCCGCCGCCGCTCCCGGGCCGGCCCCGCCGCTGCTGCCGCCGCTCCCGGGCCGGCCCCGCCGCTCCCGCCGCCGCTCGGCTCCCCGGGCCGGCCCCGCCGCTCCCGCCGCCGCTCGGCTCCCCGGGCCGGCCCCGCCGCTCCCGCCGCCGCTCGGTTCCCCGGGCCGGCCCCGCCGCTGCCGCCGCCGCTCGGTTCCCCGGGCCGGCCCCGCCGCTGCCGCCGCTCCCGGGCCGCCCGGCCCCGCCCTCCGCCCGCTCGCCGGGGCGGGCCGCGACCCGGAAGCACTCCGCGCTCTGGCCCCGCCCCCGCGCCCCGCGGGCCAATGGCAGCCGCGCGCGCGCCCCCCGGCCAATCGCCGGCGCGGGGCTCTGGCAACCGCGTCCCGTTGCCACGCGGAAGCGGCGGCGCCCGCGGCCTCGGGGGCGGGACTGCGGCTCAGGATAGAGGCTGCGGGGTCTGGGGTTGGAGCCCTGGGACCGGGCGGAGACGCGCTGGGGTCCGAGACTGGGCCTGTGTGAGCCTCGTGGAGTTTAACGAGGCCAAGGAAACGTCCTGCGTGTGGGTCGGGGCAATTCCATGCGCACGTCCAGGCTGACAGAGAACGGATTGGGAGCAGCGCTGGGGAGAAGGACTTGGGCTACTGGGGGAGGAGAAGCCCCACATGGGCTGCAATGCGTGCTCACAGCCCAGAAACCACCCATGTCCCAGGCTGCACCCAGAACTGTGGGACCAGCAGGGAGGGAGGGGATTCTGCCCCTCTGCTCCGCTCTGGGAGACCCACCAGGAGCCTGCGTCCAGCTCTGGAGTCCTCAGCACAGGGAGGACATGGAGCTGTGGGAGGGAGGCCACGGGGACGATGTGAGGGCTGGAGCACCTTCTGTATGAGGACAGGCTGGGAGAGATGGGATTGTGCAGCCTGGAGAAGAGAAGGGAGACCTTAGAGCAGCTTCCAGTGCTGAAAGGGGCTCCAGGAAAGCTGGGGAGGGGCTCTTCATCAGGGAATGCACAGATAGGATGAGGGGAACAGTTTTGAGCTGCAGGAGAGGAGATTGAGATATGTTCTGCTGTGAGGGTGGGGAGGCCCTGGCCCAGGTTGCCCAGAGCAGGGGTGGCTGCCCCATCCCTGGAGTTGTTCAAGGCCGGGTTGGATGGGGCTTGGAGCCGCTGATCCAGTGGGAGGTGTCCCTGCCCATGGCAGGGGTGGAACTGGATGGGCTGGGAGGTACCTTCCAACCCAAACCATTCTATGATTCTATGAATCACACATTTTCATCACTACCTTGTATTCCTAAGGCCAGGCTGTAATCCTTCCATGACTGTGATAGAGCTGGAAATAAAGCCCTGGTTTGGTAAAAATTGCCAACATTCCAGTTTTGCTGGTCTGCTCTTTCCTTATGGCAGCTCCACAGTCCCTGGCCTGGTGACCACGTCCTGTCTTTTCAGTCTGCAATATCAGTACTGAAAATGAATCCTCTTAATACAGCTACCGGAAAGGCTGCTCCTGGCACACCCAAGCCCCTGCCCCAGGATCCCCTCGCTCGGCTCCATTTGGCTCCAAGGTATCATGAGTGAAAAAACACAGCATTGGCATCACCCAGTTTCAGCCCTGGGAACAGAGTGCTCATGGAATGTCAAGATTCAGTGTTCGCGTTTCTAAGTGCCATAAGGAGAAAGTGGGACTCATTCAGCAGAGCAGGGGGTGTTGTTCTGGAGCAAGATGCACATCCCGGATTGCTCAGCCACAGCCCCATCCCTGTTGCCTTCCAAAACGCTCTTCATCATTAAGGTGGAAGCTCTACCAACATCTGAATTGTCCCTGTTTCCGCTTTGAACCCCCTAGAACTTCTCAGGAATGACTCAATTCTGAACAGTTGTTTGTCATCAAAGGATGTTTTTCCAAATAACCCTTCCAGTGAGCCTTGAGTGCATGGAGGTGAAGGGAGTTGGAACCTGAGCCAGAAATGTCTCAGAGGACTCAGGACCTCCCTGCCAGAGTGTCTGCTGGCTGGTACATGGCTCCAAACCCCACTGGAGCTTCCACTGGCCAGCACGTGGCTCTGAACCACCCCTATGCCTTGTTAGTGACAGAAAGGAACTATCCTGCTCTTATCCCTGGAATTGTGGTGCAGCTGATCCAGACCAGCTCATCACTGTGGAGCAGGCGGGCAGGACAATCCTGCTTTGTCCAGGGTGGCGTTGGGAAGGACAACGCAGCTCCTGTTAGGGGTCAGGCGCAGGGAGGCACCAGCTTGGCACAAGCGTGGGAGCAGCGTGGGCAGGAGACCTGGCGAACACAGGCACAGAGTGACCTCCTGCCCTTTGGGAACACTGGCCGTGGGCAGAAAGGGAGGAAACCCATGACAAAGGGAAAACAAAGACTGAAAGAGTGGATTTGGCTGGAGTGTGAGAGCAGGGAGCCACATGTGGGGTGAGGAGGCACCAGGGGCTCCTCCTTGTCGCTCTCGATAGAAATTGCTCCTGTAATCATTCAATCCAGAGCAGGAATACATGGCATTTACCGAAGTGAACAGCACTTCTAGGGGAGAGGCCGTCCTGTGTCATTCCCTGAGCGGGAGCAGGCAGCATCTGAACCCAGAACCACTTGTCTGTGTTCAGGAAGTGGGGAGGAAAACGGGTGGCAGCATTCCATGGACACGGTGGTGCCACATCGCAGTGGGGTCTGGTGACGGCTATTTCTAAGGAAAGGCCTTGCAAGTCAGGAAAAGAGATGGGAAGAGCACCTCCTCTGGGGGTGCCCGCGGCCTCACCTTGGCACAAGGCACAGCCCAGCAGCTGGCAGCCGTTCCCCTCCCCTCACCCGCATCCCAGCATGGAGCGATCTGCTCTCCCTGGCCAAGAAGACCCCTCCAGCCCAGCCGCCTGTGACAGGAATATTGGGTCTGTCCTGTTCCTGACACAAGGGGAAAAGATTTGAAACGCTTTGGAGCAGCAGGGTTTTGGGATTAATCCATGTCATTTCAGGAGGGAAAAGCAAATCTCTCCCAGACCTTCAGCTGTGGGGATGGAGCATCCCAGAGCCACCCAGCTGTGTGGGCAGGGAAACCCCTCTGCTCTCAGCCATCTCCACCTCCCCCTGCCCCTCTTCTCCTCTTTTCACCCCAACATCGCCACTTACCAAGCTCAGTCCAAGCCCCAGCAGAGGAGAAGGGGCATTTTGGCCATTCCATAGGGAACCAGCCCTTTTCCCAAATGGTGAACCTTGCTTCTGCTGCCTGGGTTGCCCTGACAGACCAAGAAGGATCAAGACAGACCACAAGCAATGAACTGCTGCTAAGGGTGGTCCATCCCACATCCCCAGGAGAGACCCAGGTGTCCCAGTCTGGGTCAGATGGAGCTCCCAGACCTTTCTAGTGTGTGTGGGTCCAGCGGAGGCTGTTCCGTAAAGCTGAATGGTCTTTGTGGCTTTCAGGGCTGTGATGTTATCCAGGTCAGGGGTCAAAAATTATCTGGACTATCTGCAGGCAAGTTTGCTTGTTGGAGATGGGGAAACCCATCCCCTTGCTGCTCACCCCTTCCCACGGCGATTCCCAGTGGTTTCTCTAGTGCCACGTTCCTGAGGAGAGCAGTGCCTGGCGAGGTCCCGCTGGCTCTCCAGGGAGAACGAGCGATCTCGGGCTCACGTCCAGGCACTGACCTGTTCCCCGCATAGCACTGAAATAAATCCGCTGGAAGAAGGCAGAAAGAGCTGGTGGTGCCGGGCGTTCGGTGGCTGGAGCTGCTGCTGACATCTATTGTCAGCTCCGGGAACTCGCTCCCACAGCTCCATGTCCTCCCTGTGCTGAGGGCTCCAGAGCTGGACGCAGGCTCCAGGTGGGTCTCTCAGAGCGGAGCAGAGGGGGAGAATCCCCCCCCTCCCTGCTGGTCCCACAGCTCTGGGCGCAGCCCAGGACACGGGTGGTTTCTGGGCTGGGAGCGCACGTTGCAGCTCGTGTGGAGCTTCTCCGCCCCGGCACCCCAAGCCCTTCTCCCCAGCGCGGCTCCCAATCCATTCTCGGCCCAGGAACGTCCCCACCGGCCGCCCCACGGCCACAAGGTTTTCTCTCCCTCAGCCAGTTCGCTGCTCCCTGGGCTGAAGGGGCTGATTAGGTACAGCAGGCCCGCGGGCTCTAAATCAGGGGCACGGGGACAGGCAAACAGGGACTGGGGTCACCCGGACAGACGAACAGACAGACGGGGGGCAGGGACTGGGGGCACACGGACAGACAGACAGACAGACAAGGATAGCCGCCTCCGCCGGGCGGCCGGAACGGAGCCGCGGCGTCGGCGTTGCCGGGGGGGCGCGGCGCGGCAGCACCGGTGCGCGCCGGTGCCGTTCCCCCGGAGCCGGAACGCGGTGTCCGGTTCCGCGTTGCCGGGGGGGCCGGCGCGGCGCTGCTCCCGTCCCCCGTGCGGCCATGGCCGGGCCCGAGCCGCTGCTGGCGTGGTGCGTGCGGCACCTGCGGGGCGGCTTCGGGCTGGACGTGGGCGAGGAGCTGGTGAGGTGCGGTGAGCGCGCGGGGGGCGCTGCGGGCCTCTCCTCGCCCCAGGCGGGAGCGGAGGGCGCCCTCGGGGAGGTTGCAGGTGACACCGAGCTGAGCGGTGTGCTCGTCACGCCAGAAGGGTGGGATGGCATCCCGAGGGACCTGGACAGGGGGAACCTCGTGAGGTTCTACAGCGCCAAGGACAAGGTCCTGCTCCTGGGGCGGGGCCGTCCTAAACACAAATCTAGGCTGGGCGGAGAATGGATTGGGAGCAGCCCTGGGGAGAAGGACTTGGGGTGCACCTTTCCCCAAGTGCCCGCCTCAGAGTTTCCTAAGGATTCCTCACATGCCCATCTCAGAATCTGACTTGCGAACCCATTCCATGTTGTGGTCTCTGCAGGAGCCTGGTCTGAGGAGGACAGCGAGATTGTGCTCGTTGAGTACATGTGCAGTTCAATGTTTGTTTTCCTCCAGATTAAAGCCCCGTTACCCATTTTCCTCTCTCCTGTCCCCTCACAGGTACATCTTGTCCATAACGAGTGAGGAGGAGATCCGGGAGTACATTGTTGACCTCCTCCAGGGCACCGATGTGAAGAAGAGCCAGTTCGTGGAAGAGCTGCTGGCCAGGTGGCGGAAATCATCCCAACTACCAGCTGATCCTTTGCCAGGGTATCGGAAAAAGGATGGTGAGCAGGGCAGGCGGAATTATGATTTCCAATCAGTTGCTGTGTTTATAAACAATTCTGTGCTGGAATGCCTGTGACTGGTCCTGTTTCTGTTCATTGTGAGAACGTAAATCCAGTTCTCCGAGTAGGAGTTCAGGGACACCTTTCTCTCGCTGGCATTACCCAGACTTTCTTTGTGCTTTCAGAGACTCTGGAAGCACCTCGGGCCGGAGACCAAGTGAAGAAAGGTAAGCGCAAAGGAAGGAACAAGCAGGAGACACCGGTGTATGTGGAGCTGAGCACTCCTGTGGAGGAGGTGAAGACCCCGCTGGACCTGGCCAAGGTGAGTGTGCCTAGGGCTGACTGCCAAGGGCATGCTTCCAACAGAAGGTGTGGTTGGAAAACAGAAATCAGTTTTCTGCAATATGAATCCTTCATTAATCCCTGGCAAAGATGATTGTGTTCGAAGCAGGGACTGAAACAATCGTTTGGCAGCAGATCTGTCCAAAGGGGCTTTCCCCACCAAAGCAGCTGGGGTGAGCGGGTGGCGATGGAGGTTGGTGCTGTGATGAGGGACAGAAGATGTTTCCGTCAGGCAGAGGTGTGGAGACTGAGGAAGTCAGGAAGCTGCTGAGTGTGCAGAACAGTCCTTCTCACTGTAATTAAAATTTGCTAGGATTGAGCTTTAATTGGCAACTGAACTACTTCAAAGAGGAGACAACGCCTTGAGCACTGGATAGAGGAGTCTGGGGCCAGAGCTGGTGCCTTTACGCGAGCAACAGCTCCGCTGTGGCCACTTCCCTCTCCTGCTCTGTGCCTGCAGAGCTGATATTGAGATGACGCTTGTGTTGTGGAGACTTTTTGTTGGACTATTCAGAAATGGTCTGAGGTGTAATGAAAGAAACTGCAAAATAAGAGCAGGGAAACACTGGAAGAAATTCTTCACAGTGAGGATGGGGAGGCACTGGCACAGGTTGCCCAGAGAAGTTGTGGATGCCCAGCGCCCTCTAGACCCAAGTGTTTTTTGCTTTCAAGGGCAGCAAACATCGAGCAGATCAGCAACCTCCTTAAGTCCCTCCTTTGTTTAGATTCCTCAGATCATTTCTGGCAGGTTTGACCTTGTCTTTCCATGGAATCTTGGGTCCAGCTTTCATCTTGGTGAGGTGGAATAGCCCTTGTCTGGTCTCCCAGCCTGTCCGAGGGTTGGTGCTTTCTGTGCCTCCTTCTGTTCTCTGCAGATTCAGTTCGTTTGTTGTTTTTTGTCACAGGCACAGGAGAGCAGCAGCGGAGCCAGCAGCAGTGCCAGCTCCTTCAAGAAGAAGCCCAAGTATGTCAGCCTGTACAGCAAGGAGGGGCAGGACAAGCTGGCTGTGCTCATCCCCGGCCGTCACGCCTGTGAGTGCCTGGCCCAGAAGCACAAGCTCATCAACAACTGCCTGGACTGCGGGCGCATTGTCTGCGCACAGGAGGGCTCCGGACCCTGCCTGTTCTGTGGTGCACTGGTTAGTGACGAGGCAGTTTATGTCTGCCATAGCTTGCTCAGGGCTTGGGAAGGGCACGGGACTGCCTTTGCCTCTAAGGGAGAAATTCCTCTGACGAAGCGCTCTGAGCTCTGAAGCCAGGCAGAGAAGAACGTGTGAAAGAACTTCAGGGTGGAGGGAAGTGTTTGTTGGATGAAGGAAATGTTTTAAATCAGATCAGTCGCTATTTTCAGAGATCTGTTCAAATCCAAGAGAGAGGAGTTCTGCGTTAGACATTGCTCGTCTGCACAGGGAGCTTCTGAGTGCAGCTTTCATCCTGTGAGATCCCTGAGCTCACCCACAGAACCATGAGAGACCAAGCCATGTGTTTCTCATGGATTGCTTGTAATGAAGGAAGAGCTTTCAGGATTGGACTCCTGGCTGTTGTAAGCAGCTTGCCTTGTCCAGGGCTCTGAAGCTGGTCAAGCGTGTGCTGCCCTTCCTAAGTCTGAGTGTTTTCCATAGGTTTGCACTAAGGAAGAGCAGGACATTCTTCAGCGGGACTCCAACAAGAGCCAGAAACTGCTGAAGAAGCTCATGGCAGGTTGGTAACAAACACATACCTGAGATGTAGCAAATCCAATCATTTGTGAACAGTGTGAGCCCTCAATGGTGCTGCAGTTGCCTGGATGTTGTGTTAGCAGTGGGTGTGTCTGTCCTGCTGTGCTAGGTGTCTGGATTAGTGTGGGGAGGCCCTGGCCCAGGTTGCCCAGAGCAGTGGTGGCTGCCCCATCCCTGGAGGGGTTCAAGGCCAGGTTGGATGGGGCTTGGAGCCCCTGATCCCGTGGGAGGTGTCCCTGCCCGTGGCAGGGGGTGGGACTGTGAGATTCCTTCCAACCCAAACCATTCTGTGATTCTATGATCTATTCATCCGAGTTTAAAGGATTGCTGGTTAAATGCAGTTCTTTCTTGGGAGCTGGCATCTAGATGTTTCTCTAACATATAGATTACCAGGACTTTACTGAGTCCCCTGCCCTTGCTGCTGCCCAGTGTTTGTGAAGGACACTAAACGAAGGCTGGGAAGCCGGCTCCTTGTGTAATTTCTGTGAGCAATCAGCAGCCAGCGTTCCTGGACTTGAGCAGAGGTGATAACTGAGTGTTAAATGGCAGTGTTCCTAAGGGCTGCTCCTTAGGCATTCCGCTCCTTAGGCAAAGCGCTGATCTTGGTGGAAGGTTCCTCTGCTAGGTCCTGGAATGGCATTAGTTTCAGGGGGCATTTCTACAGCTGCCACACCTGGTCTTTAAACAACTGTCCTGTCCCTGACTGCTGAGTTGGGATGTATTTTCTGTCTCAGGTTCTGAGAGTTCAGGGAATCTGGACACCATAAGCAAAGACTTGCTGCCTCGAGAAGAAGCCAGGCTAAAAGCAGGTCTGGAGATGGCTGTGAAACACAAAGATAAGTTGCTGGAGTTTGACAGGACAAGGTAAGATACCAGCTATCGTGAAATAACCCTTAGCAAGTTTGCAGATGACACTAAGCTGGATGGAAGTGTCGATCTGCTGGAGGGTCAGGAGGCTCTGCAAAGGGATCTGAACAGGCTGGACCGCTGGGCAGAGTCCAATGGGATGAGGTTTAACAAGGCCAAATGCTGGGTCCTGCACTTGGGGCACAACAACCCTGTGCAGTGCTACAGCCTGGGAGAAGTCTGGCTGGAAAGCTGCCTGGAGGAGAGGGACCTGGGGGTGTTGGTTGACAGTGACTGAACATGAGCCAGCAGGGGCCCAGGTGGCCAAGAAGGCCAATGGCATCTTGGCTTGGATCAGAAACGGTGTGACCAGCAGGTCCAGGGAGGTTATTCTCCCTCTGTACTCGGCCCTGGTGAGACCGCTCCTCGAATCCTGTGTTCAGTTCTGGGCCCCTCACCACAAGAAGGATGTTGAGGCTCTGGAACGAGTCCAGAGAAGAGCAACAAAGCTGGTGAGGGGGCTGGAGAGCAGGTCTTACAAGGAGCGGCTGAGAGAGCTGGGGGTGTTTAGCCTGGAGAAGAGGAGGCTGAGGGGAGACCTCATTGCTCTCTACAACTCCCTGAAAGGAGGTTGTGGAGAGGAGGGAGCTGGGCTCTTCTCCCAAGTGACAGGGGACAGGACGAGAGGGAATGGCCTCAAGCTCCACCAGGGGAGATTTAGGCTGGACATTAGGAAAAAAATTTTCACAGAAAGGGTCATTGGGCACTGTAACAGGCTGCCCAGGGAGGTGGTTGATTCACCTTCCCTGGAGGTGTTTAAGGTGTGGGTGGATGAGGTGCTAAGGGACATGGGTTAGTGTTTGATGGGAATGGTTGGACTCGATCCGGTGGGTCTCTTCCAACCTGTTTATTCTATGATTCTATGATAACATCCTGCAGGCTGAGCTGCCTATAGCAGAAATGTTGCAGAACTCCTTCTGAACCTGGGCACATCAACGCTGGCATCTGGGGGAGCAAGGCTGAATCTCTCAAGCTGGTCCCATTCAGATGTCCTTGCCCTGTGTCACTGACAGCCCAGGTCTCTGGAAAGCACAGGAAGGAGCCAGTGGGAAGACAGGTTTGGGGCAGGCAGCGCTGTGTCACTGCCCTGCTGTGCTCATCTCCTGCTGTTCCGGTGGTTTTTCCCCAGTGTGCGTCGGACCCAGGTCATTGACGACGAGTCGGATTACTTTGCCACGGACTCCAACCAGTGGCTTTCCAAGCAGGAGAGGGAAGTGCTCCAGAAGAGGGAGCAGGAGCTGCAGGAGCTGCGGCACGCCTCTCGGCTCACCAGAAAAATCACCATTGATTTTGCTGGCCGGCAGATCCTGGAGGAGTACGGTGCTATGGCTGAGTACCACAGCAAGTGAGTGGGAACCGCAGCGCAGAACACGCCTGGGACCAGGGGGCTGAAAACCCTTCCGGACGCTGGTCCAGCTTAGTCTGGAAGAGCAAGTATAAGGAACGCTGAGCAAGCTGATCCCTAGGAGGACACTTCCCACACTAGGATGCAGTTTTCCAACCTTTTCTTCCTTGAGGGGTGTTTGGCCTGCACGATATCATTGCTTTCAGCCTGAGACCACTTCCTCTGCCCCACTATGAGGCTCGCTTGGGGTCTCCATAGCTGGCGCGTCTGTGGAGATAATGCTGCCCTGGCCTGTCCCAACAGAGCCAATTCAGCTCAAATTCAACCCAGGCTGAGTTTCTGTGGGAGAGAAGAGCAGCTGTTCTGGTTAGAGATAAGACCTGGCAAGGAAATCCTTCAACTGGGAGAGGTGGTGAAAAATGCTGTGGGTCAGAAGTGTTTGTGCAGGGAGGAGGAAGGCGTTTCCTGGGGAAGTGAGGAATTGTCATGGCTCTTGTTTGTGCTTGCAGGCTGGATGAAACAATCGAGGCCATTAACTGTGGCACGCTGAGCCAGCCAGCTGGGAGCCCAGAAGCAAAGACAGCTCTGAGTTCCAGTGGTTTAATGAATCCCCGCCTCCTTCAGCCTGCTCCTTTGGTCAGTACCGGTGAAATGTCTGATCCCAGAGTTGTGCATAACTCTGGGGGAGCTGTGACTTGTGAATTTGGGTGTATTTGAGTTCGTCTCTCCTGCCCTGTGCCAGGGATCCTCACTGGCCGTGGCAGGTGGGGACAGAAAAGGTGTACCGATGCTCCGCTCTGTTCCTGGCTCCTGGGAAGTTTGATTTATCTGGATTTCAGGAACAAGAAAGAATTTGAGAGTCGCATCCTACGGCTGTATCACTTTTTGTGCTCATTTATGAAGCCTTGTCTGCCAAATGTCTAGTTTTGAAAGGGCATAATCTCTGTGCTCCAATTCCACTTCAGTTGTGGTGTTCTTGGTGTTTGCTGAGCATTTGGAGGTTGGATGAGTCCCAGATTTGAGTGCTGATGGCTGGGAATGTGCTTTGAGAATTGCATCTTCCTGTGCATGCTCTGAAATGCCAGCAGATTTATTCCTGAAATCCTCAGTTTAACTGTAATGCACAGAAAGGAAGAGCTGCACAGAGCAGAGCATCTCCTTGCTTCTCCTCCTGCCGAAGCACAGCGCAGCCAGCCTGTGAGGAGGAAAGCGTGATCCCAATGGGAGCACTAGCTCTGTCCTGAAGTGAGGGAACGCTTCGGTTAGGATTTGCACTTGATTTACACTATTCTGAGAGAGGAGCTAACTTTTCCCTTGTTTCTTTTGAACACACCACAGTGGGTGGACCAGACTGGTTTGCTGTCGCACAGGAGAGCCACCCATTCCTTGGACACCAGAAATGAGCCTGGCTCAGAGCGGAACAGGCTGCGGATTCAGGATCGAGAGTTGCAGGAGATCTCGGATGATGGTTGGTGCCTCAGTATGCACCAGCCCTGGGCATCCTTGCTTGTGAGAGGAATCAAAAGGTACAAGTAGGGCCTGAACCATGGCGTGTTCTGGTCAGCTCCTGCTTTGTAAGTGAGATGGGAAGTTGTGTTCCTCAGTGGAGCTCTGAGGGCTCGCCTGCTGGAGGCTGAGGAGCCACCCTTCCTCTGTTCTGGTGGTCTGGAAAGCTGGTGAAACCATTTTTCATAGGAGCAGCTGACTTAGAATGTACAAGTTTCTTTGCAGTGGGCAGGTTTAGAGAGAGGCTGGGATTTCTGCACTGCAGTCGCGGCATGCCTTTCTGGAATTTGAAGAGCGAATAACTTGAAAATGTGAAATGTGTTCTTCTGGTCTTTTTGTCCATGTTAACAAACCCAGCAGTGGCACCAGCCTTTGTTTAACTGACCACATGCACCCACCCTTTGCAAGCATCTTCCCCTCACCTTCTGGGTGAGCAATCAGGTTACAAAGAGAAGCTTCTTCAGCCCAGCATCCTGGGTGCATTAATTCACCTTTCCTACTGTTAAAGAGGACAAAGACTTTCTTAGCCTTTTTTTCTTTTTCCTTCAGAGAATTTGTCAGCTTAGAGAGCCAAGCTTTCTCCCTTCCCAAGCTAAAGACACTGTAAATTTCCTCACGCCTGGCTCCTGTGTCCAGATGGCCTGGGGATGTCTCAGCTGCTCCGGGGCAGCCGCAGCATTGACACTGAGTGCCCAATACTGCAGCTAACAACCGCTTCACACAGATGCGTGGTTCTTCATTACTCATTGCATGCTTACGTGACTTCATAAGGGAATCATGTGAGCGGGTTGTCCTACGTGTGTCTGATGTGCCGTGGTACCTGCAGGGGTCTGGTGTCCTTTCTGCCATTGCTGTGAAGCAGCCAGGACACGCTCTGCTTGTGGCATCATTACTTGCCCATCTCAGCGTTTCTCTGCAGTGCTGACATGTTGCTCAAGTTGAAATAGTCAGGGCAAAGCTGAGCAGCAGGAATTGCGTAGCGATTGAAAAACCTGTCTGTGTGGGTGATTCCTGCTGAAATTTCAGTCCCCAACTCCCCTTTGTTCTCCAGGGTGGAGGGCAGGACCTGGTACACGTCCCACAGAGGGCGGTTATGGATTGCAGCTACGGCTAAGCAGCCTTCCCTGCAGGAAATCTCTGAGCTGGAGGCCACCTACCGAATGCTGCTCCAGAAAGGTGAACTCCTCTCCTTGGATCTTGTGTTATTGGTGCATTAAGCCACATAATGAGTGGTGTCAGAAAGTCCCCTCTGCTGAGCAATTATTACTGCTTTGCTTTTCAATCTTTTCTTCTTGAAACTCTCTTCATCCTCTCTATGTTCCGCCAGCCAAGTAAGCGCGGCACAGACTAACACTGTCCTTCGACTGGTCACGTACTCTGGGCACAAACGCTGACAGTTCCTGGATTTTGTGATGGCTTTGGACAGCAAAGGGCTGAGTTCCGTTGTGGGCTTGAACCACGAGCTGCCAGTGTGTGCTTGTGTGCATGTGAAGTGGTTTGTGCTCTGCTCTGCTTACAGCACTGTTAAAGGCTTTTCATGAGTTCTGACCTTGTGGAAACTGGAACTGGAAAGCTGGAGGTTCTTGGGAAGGAGGATAGAGGAGGGGTAGGAGGGTGCTGGTGGCTGCACCGCATGTCCGTGTATGGATGTCGGAGCCAGGAGCTCTGTCTGCACTGTCGCGCTGTCAGAAGCTAAGCAGGAAAAGGGGTGTGTGTGTAATTAAATCTCCCAACATTACTCCCATTGTGGGGATGATCCTGAGATGGGAAAAGAGTGACAGGGCATTAAAATTGCTGTATGTTTCCTTGTTCCTCAACAAGTAGAAGTGTGTGGCGGGGAGAAGAGGCCCCTGGGGGTTAGGAGACCCCAGCTGTGTGGGGATGTGGGCCCCCTTAAGAGATGCTTCTTTCCCTGCAGACGTGGAGTTCCCAAGCGATTACCCCTCAGGGTGCCTCCTGGGCTGTGTGGACATGACTGACTGTTTATCGCAGGAGCAATTTAATGAGCAGGTGAGTACAGCATATGAACCTTTATGAGATTTATTAGCCATAAGAGTTCCAAAGTTGTGTAAGTTGCCTCCACAATATGCTCTAGAGTGGAGATTTTTTCGACTGTGGTGGGAGGAGACATGCCTGCTGTGTGATCTTGTGTGGCTGGAGCCAGAAATGGACCTGGAAGACACAATCTGGCAATGGTGGCAGGGAGCAGGTGACTAATACATACTGGATCCATCGCCAGGCTCCCTGGCAGTGGGGCGGTTTGGCTGAAACTGGTTTCTCACGTGCTCTCAAACTCCTTGCAGTAGGTACTTGTGCCTGTTTAGTTAAACCAAAACTAATGAGAGAACATGCTGTGATGGCCGATGACAGCTGTTGCTTCCCTTGCTGCATGGCTGGATGTGCACTAGGATGTGGTGGCTGTCCTGGGCTGTGGAACAGGAACTTGCAATGCATTAATGTTGCATTTCTAGTTTTCATCCTTACTTGGCAAACTTGGGAGCTTACATCTTACCTGGCTGTGGCTTTTAAAATGCTCACTGTTTCTCTTAAAGAATAGAAAGAATTGCTCCGAGTTTTGCCCAGCCAGGCGGCGATTTTTTGCTGTCTCTGGGTGTAACTGCACTGATCTTCCTGCCTGGAGAAAAGTGAATATTCCATGTTATGGATAGATGGAGCCAGGCTCTGTGCTGATGTGCACAGCAGGAGGACAAGAGACAAAGGCTGTAGAATGAAAGGGGAGGTTTCAGCGTGATGTAAGGACAAAATGTCCCCATGAGAACAGTTGGGTGCTGGAGCAGGCACTGCCCAGAGGGGTCGCGCAGTCTCCAGCCGTAGAGGTTTTCAAGACCTCACAGGACAAAGCCCTGAGCAACCTTGCCTGAATTGAGCATCGACCTTGCTTTGTCGGGGAGGTTGTACTGGAGACCTCCTAAGGTCTGTGCCTGTGATGCAGTGACTGGCTCCGTGCCCAAAGCCTGGAGCAGCAGCTCTGCTTGGGGCATGTTTATTAACTGACAAAGCCTGCACTTAGCGCCAAGCACAGCTGTTCTCACTGCTGTTTCATCCCTGTTCACACTGCCCCCTGTACAAATCAGGTTTGGTCTGATGGGAACCACCAGACCATGTAAGGCTTGATAGTGACCTAAGACCACCTTGTGAGAGTGGATAAACAGGCTCCTTGGGACGGAGGAGGAGGCTGATGGGCATCTCCTTGCCATGAGAAGCTGGAGAGGCATCAGCAGCTGAGGGCTGTTACTCACTGAGTGCTTTCTGGCTTTCCCGGAGCCTGTGAGGTTTTTAGCAGAGGGAGATGCCTTGGAACTAGAGATGAAGGGTAACATTTCTGATGAGGCGTCTCCCCTTCGTCACAGGCGGAATAAGGAGAAGTTGGAGTATGAGCAGCAGAGGGAGCTTTGGGACTGGAATACCCTGAAATCTGCAGGAGTGCTTGGCCTAGGACAGGAGAAGAGGGGAGGATGCTGGGACCAGGGCAGGGTTTTTGTTCCTGTGGCATCTGTGGATTTACAGTTTGGTTTTAAACGGAGAATCTCATCTTGCTGCTGTTGGTGACAGTAGTGGAAGTAGTTTTTCCTCTCTAACAATCCCTCCTCTCCCTCTGTGGATATGTTCTTCAGACAGTGGTGGAGTGGCTGTGGCAGCTCCTTACAGTACACAAACTGAGCTGTGAGTAACGAGTTTTAATCTGCCCAGAGAGGAGCCTCACAGGGAGCTGGGTTCGCTGTTGATCCCTCCTGGTTTGCTGGCACAGCTTGGCTGCAGATGCGCTGGGGGAAGAGCGAGGTGTTCCAGGAAGGGGGTGTGCCAGGACTCTTCTTAACAGACCTAGCAGGGAGAGATTTCCCTCTCCTCTCAGTGCCATGATGCTGTGGTGTGTACTGGTATAGATCTCACTTGCTTTTTGCTGCTCCCGTATTGCAAACTCTTTATAATTCCTCATCCATGCCATTTTCCAGTGGGTTTGTTCATGTTTTCCCCAGGATTGCTTTATTTCCCTAGCTGTAAGATTGAGTTCAGAGATCTGAGTGTCCTTCTGACACTGATTTATGAGGAAATGTGTGTATGAGGACCCTGACGAGCAGCAAGTGCGTCGGAAAGAAGCTGGGATTCATTTAATTGCAGTGCTAGTGAGATGAAAAAGCATGGAGCACCAGCTCAGGAACTGAGTGGAATCTCGCTGGGAGCAGGAAATCCGTGTTGCTCGTGCTGATGATTCAGCTTGGGTCCATTAGCAACCAGCAGCAAAGCCACTTGTTGGCAGAGTGATCCGGCCATCTCCTAGCGTGCAAAGGCCTGTTCAGGAAGGAGGCAAAGGGAGATGGGGTTTTGCCACTTAGGGCGTGCACAAACCATGGAATACTTTGTAAAGCTCTGCAGCGTGCTAGCAAGTGAGGGTGATGTGGAGACCTCTCAGATTAAGCCAATACAGCACTGCTTGCAGGCACCATGCTTTGACTCACATCTCTCTTCTCAGCCTGGATCTGGAGCTCCGGCATTTTCTGGAAGAAGTTGTTTCCCAAGGGTTGGGTGAGCCTTGTGTGCTGATTCTGCCCACTGCCTGGTGGTGAAACCGTGAGGGCCACGGAGATGGTGTGAGGGCTGGAGCACCTTCTGTATGAGGATGGGCTGAAAGAGTTGGGGTTGTTCAGCCTGGAGCAAAGAAAGCTGTGGGGAGACCTCAGAGCAGCTTCCAGTACTGAAAGGGGCTCCAGGAAAGCTGGGGAGGGGCTCCTGATCAGGGATTGCAGGGATAGGATGAGGGGACAGTTTTCAGCTGAAAGAAGGGAGATAGAGATGAGATCTTAGGGAGAAATGTTTTGCTGTGAGGGTGGGGAGGCCCTGGCCCAGGTTGCCCAGAGCAGGGGTGGCTGCCCCATCCCTGGAGGGGTTCAAGGCCAGGTTGGATGGGACGTGGAGCCCCTGATCCAGTGTGAGGTGTCTCTGCAGGGGGTGGTATGGGATGGGCTGTGAGGTCCCTTCCAACCCAAACCATTCTGTGTTTCTATGATTCTCTGTCTGGTTCCTTATCCTGCAATGGGCCTGGCCTTTTCCAGTAGCTGCGGATGTTTGCTTTGCCCCTGGTGACCACTCCTTCCCATAGGCAAGGGAGACTTGTCCTGGCCTGTCCCTCCTGTGCCTCTCCCGCTGTTTCTCAGTCCTTCAGCACCGTCTGCAGATCTCCTTTCCTTACTGTTTGCAGCCCCTCTCAGGTTGCTAATGAAGGCATTCCTGGCACCCGGCTGGTGTTTTTCTGTCATTATCCTCATTTTGTTCTCAAAATGCAAACCCAAGCAATGATTGAGAGAGCTTCCATCATTAGTAGGGACTGGTTATTTATCCAAGTTGTTGCTGGGCGTGTAATTCTGGCCTTTTGTAATGTGCTCAGAGGAGTTAGTCCCAAACCTCTGCCCCGTGTACAGCGTTTGAGGACTGGTCAGTGATGTTGAAGTGGTTTGCAGCTCTGTAGGGCCATGTGAAAGCGATGACAATGGGATCTTGTACGCAGTAGCTGGCAGAGGAGGGGCAGAGAAGAGGCATCCTTGTGATTCAAATCACGTCATCTGGCATTGCCCTAATCCCGGTTGTGCTGCTAATTGCACGAGCTAGATAAATCCCTTCCTCTGGGTCTCTTTCCCACCTGGAAATAAACAGTGCTTCTCGTCAGAGGCTCTGCACACCCAATTTCTCTGCACAGAGCTGGCGTCTTTGGCTCAGAGCTGCTCTGGGAGCTGAGGTTGTTATCAGGTTGGAAAGGCTGCCCCAGGTGCCCAGCATTGTCTGCGTTGTTCAGGGGGATGAGGAAAAGCTGCTTTCTGGGTTTGGCCCCACTGCTGAGGGCAAGCACTTGGCTGCTGCCAGCAGCTCCATCCAGGTGGTTCTTAAATCTCCGTGTTTCCAGTTGAGCTTTGCACATCTCGCACCTCCTCAGAGCACGGCCTGGGCTTGTTTCCTTCTCTTTGTGGCAGCCACCCAAAAGCCTTGGCTGAGAGCAGAACGATCCCTTTGTTAAGCTTCTCGGCACTAAAGGTGACCTGGAAACTTTTCCACCCTCCCCGTTGAGACATGAGTGTTGACGGCGGCTTTTCCTTGTGCTGGGGCTGACGTCACCGACACCTTGAGCCGAGCGAGGAGCTGCTGTGCTTTTCCTGCATGAGGTGTTGGTGACTTCAGCAGTGCTGGCTGGGGAAACACGGAATGGTGCCGGAAGCGCTTGGCAGGAGGTGAAAGTGAGCAGGGAACTGTTTACATTTGTGCCTTTTCAGGTGCTCTGAGGTCTCTGTTCATTTTGCCAATGACTGTCCGAGAGGTAATCGCTTTAACTGGGTAAAGAGCATTCCCACTGCTGCTGTTTGAGCAGCCAAGAGGTGCGTTTGGGCTTACTTTGAATGCAAACGCACACATATGCTGATATCCGGGGTTGAAATATTGGGTAATTACGTTTGACGGGAACCAAGTGTTTATTTTTCATTTCTAGGTGATCACTCAGTGTCCTAAATCTGTGCAGGGGAACACATCGGAGCTATTTTTATGCCATAAGATTGCAACTGCCATTTAAATAGGCTCCATCTTTCTCTCTCAGGAAATTTGTGTTCAATCCCTTGCCTTCCTCTTCCCTCCCCGATGGAAATAACAGCAAAACAAATGGATGCCAGGCAGACAGGACTGGCTTTAAATTCTCAAAGAGGAGAGGAGGGCAGACGTTTTCTGTATGTAAGCTCCTGAAGGTGCCTGTTTGGATCATGTCCAAGTAGAGGAACAATTCCCACTGGGAGTATTTTGCTTGGAAAGAAGTTAACGAGAGGGAGAACCGCACACACGCATGCTGACGTCTGCTGTGAAGCACAATATCAACACATTGAGACGTTTTATGAGGATCTTCCCCCTAAAGTAAAGGTTTCCTAGCGCAGGCTCTGAGTGAGACAAGAGCCTGTCTGTGCGCTGCAGTGGTGTCCTGGCTCCTGCACTCACCCACTCTGAAGGGATGTTTGCCTCCTGGTTCCCGAGGCTCTGGTCTTGCCCCTCTGCCAGTGGGTGATTTTGAGCAGGGTGTGAGAGGCCAGGCCAACCATGCTTCCTTCTGCTGCAGGCTGGGTGAGAGGCCTTTGAGAGTCCCGGAATTCCCTTTTGGTGTGGAGCTGGATCAAGTGGGATCAGGCGTTGGTCTGGCACAGGGACTCGTGGGCTGTGTACCTCTCTGTTTGGTTTCTCACCACACAAAGCCACTGGCTGTGGTTCTGGATGCAGAGCAGGCAGCTGGTTTGGATTACAGACGTGCAGGGTGGGGGAGTTTTCCCAATGGGGAGTGCTTCGGTTTCCATCAGAGGCTCTGCGGAGGCTCCAGCTGCCTCGCCAAAGCCAGCAGGTTGACGGAGGCCACTGCTCATCTGTTAAGATGAAGGAGAGATTGTCACTTGATGATGATTAATTTAGGAATGCATTAACATGCCAAAGCAATTGAATGAGAGAGGCTGGTGTGCCCTCTCCTCCGGTTTCCAGGACCCCAGGGAGCAAGCAAAGCCAAGGCTGAAGCGTATGACTTAATTACCGATGGCTGTGGGCTCGGCCTCTGCTACCATTTCAGCAAGCTGTGCTGGGAGCTGGGATTTGTTCTCCTTTCCAGGACGGTCACTGAAATTTGCCGCTTTCTTGGTGTTTGGTCTTTATTTAATCCTGAATCCAAGGGTTCACTGGAGTGGACCTGGAGCCTGGCTGCTGCCCCAGTACCACACACCCTCGCAGGCCAGCTGTGGCCCCGTCAGGTTGAGCCGTGACTGCCCTTCCCTGAGTGACAGGGAGCTGGCAGCCACGGAGCACAGCCACTGCGGTGATTGTGCGAGGGCCCAAGGGCTGTGCTTGCTTTGGCTTCCTTCGGTGTCTCATCCATTTCCTAACCCTGAAGGGACCAGTTACTTGGATGCATGTCCTCGTTCTACCATGTGTTGGGCTGTGAGACGTCCCGAGGTGGCAGTGGGATTGAGTGAATAGCTGCGAGCAGCCGCTGGCATCATGCCCCCTTGGGGAGCAGCAGCTGCCGTAAGAGACCCAAGGGGGCATGGGTGCTGCGCTCACCAGAGTTGGAGTTTTGTGAAGTTCACTAATCTCTGGCACCTGCTGTGCTGGTTTTACCACTGCACTTTTCAGCTCTGATTTATGGAAGGACTTTATGACACTGCTGGAAAACATCCGTCTGTATCCAGCAGGGTGTGAGTGCTTGGAGGTGCCTGAGTAGACACAGGTGCCTTGTTTTTCCCTCATCTCCTCCTCCCTGTTGCCTCTTCCCTTCTCCTTGCCAGCTTGGGCCCACCCACGCGGAGAATGGGGCTGTGGTGCAGTTGAGGGCAGCCCAGCCTTTGCTGTCCCTTGGCAAATGACTCCTTCAGCTGAGCCTGGTTCACTATGGAACATTTTTCTGAGTCCACCCAGTTTCCCCTGACTGGATTTGAGCCGCTGGAATGTGTTGAGGGCTGTGGGTCCAGGGACACCAGATCACAGAGAGCTGGGGTTGTGCCTGTTGTCTGCGTCACGTCTGGGTCCTCCAGATCTCCCTGCGGACCGGAGCCCTGGCAGGCTGCTCAGCATGGTGAAAATGCAAATGCACCGGCACGTGCTGGAATATTAACTCTCCATTTCAAAGTCCTGTTATTACTGATTGTGCCTTAATTGCTTACCCTGCCCTTCGAATCAAAGTGCAGCTGGTGGTGCAGGAACATGAGGAGAGCGGCGCTCGAGGCTGGCAGGCAGAGAACGCCTGCTAGGTAGATCCAACTGCAGGGGCAAGGATCCTGCAGCGATCCCAGCCTGGATTGGGTTGCGTACCAGCCGAACAAGCGAGGGGCAGAGCAGGCCAGGCCTGGCAAGCATTGCTGTGGGGAGAGGGAAAGGCAGGCAGGCAGGCAAGCAGAATTCCTTGCGCATCCTGGTGAAGGGAGCCCGTGCCAGCATGCGCTCTGCCAGCAGCAGATGTGAGCTCTCGGGAACAGCAGGGAGGGTGTCAGCTGCAACAATGCATCAAGGCTGCGGTTTGTAACCTCAATGGTGTGGTACTTAACTTCATTTTTTTTGTTTAACAAAGCCATTTTGGTTGCCAAATCTGTAACCATGCGCAGCTGTGGGCTCGAGCTGTTCCTTCCTCACACGTTGCAGTCTAGACCTGACAAGCTTTCAAACAGAAGTTTGGCTGCCGGCTTTTGTGTTTCTTTGCAATTCTGCTTTTTTTTTTTTTTTTTTTACCCTTTTCTGTTGATTGGGATGGAACATCGGCACGTATCCCTTCTCTAACTCAGCCTCTGCAGGGTGGCTTCTCTGCAGCCCTGAGGTCTTCTGCATCCAAGGGCAGCGTGGAGAGTTCCTTGGATGCAGTGCTGGATGTTTCTGCCTCAGGCAAGAAAATCTGGCATTTCTAGAAAATTGAATTTTCTGTTCAGTACAATGTTGTGTTTCTGACAGGATAGAGGCTGCTTGGGCTGTGCTGAGATAGAGGGAATGGGTCCTCAAAAGGTGATGTGACCAGCAGGGCAAGGGAGGGATTTTACCCCTCTACTCTGCTTTGAGAGACCCACCTGGAGCCTGCATCCAGCTGTGGAGACCTCAGCACAGGGAGGACATGGAGCTGTGGGAGCGAGGCCAGAGGAGGCCACGGAGATGATGTGAGGGCTGGAGCACCTCCTGTATGAGGACAGGCTGGGAGAGACGGGTCTGTTCAGCCTGGAGAAGAGAAGGGAGACCTTAGAGCAGCTTCCAGTACTGAAAGGGGCCCCAGGAAAGCTGGGGAGGAGCTCTTGATCTGGGACTGCAGGGCTAGGGCAAGGGGAATGGTTTTCACAGAATCACTAGGTTGGAAAAGACCTCCAGGATCATCGAGTCCAACCATTCCTTTCTGTGATTGTGTCTCCATGGGGCATCTGGTGGTACCCGGACTGGAATCGCGGAGTTTGCCGCACCCACTGCCGAATAAGAACCATCTCTCATTTTTAAGGCCTCCACTTCTCCTGCGTCTGTGTGTCCATGTTGTAGGCTTTCCAGGTGCCCCTCTTGCTCCTGCTGCCTGCTGGGACCTCCTTACTTTCCTTTCCCTTTGTGAGCCATAACAGAACCATTTTCTAGCTGGGTGGTGAGTGATTTCTCTCCGGAGAGGAGGAGAAAATGACTGTTTAGTAGTTAATTACCTGTTCCGGTAGGCTGACAGCTATGAAGCTTATGAGGCGTGAAAGAAGAGTGTATCCGCCTTTCCCGCAAAGCACCAGGAAAGCAGAGTGAAGGGCATTGCGCCCTGCTCCCAGGATCCTGCTCCTCTCCCGTGTGCTTCTCCTAACGCCCGGGGAAGAGGCCGGTGTGTCTGTGCCTGGGGAGGCCAATTTATTGCCCCTGCTGACTTCAGCTCTTTCCAAGGGGCCGCTCTCTCTGCCAGGGTTACTTTTGTTCCCTCCGTGTGTGTTTTGCGGGTGCTCTCTTGCCAATGCATGGGCTCTGTGTGCTTTGATTCCTTCCAGACAGCACAGCTTTCCAGTGCTGCCTCTTTTATTTGAGAGGCTGGAGCTGGTGTCCTGGCCTGGTGCTGCCTGGCAGAGCCAGCTCTGTTCCCCCGTTGTTCGCCCAGGAGGCACGCCAGGAAAATGATTCAACCCTTCCCGTTATTAACCACACCAAGTATCTTGGCCACCTCCATGCCGCTTGGAGCCAGCGCCCCAGCAACCCTGAGATGGAGAGGATGGCAGCAAACAACCAGAGGACTGCAGGATCCAGTGTGCTCCATGCTCCGGCTAACTGGGGCCATGTGGTTGCACGCTCAGTGGGCAAGGGGAGCAGAGGGGAGCTCCGGCTGTGTTGCAGGGCTCCGTAAGCTAGCCTGTCTAAAATTCCATGGCTATTCCCACCCAGCATTAGCATTTGGTCTCTCACGCCATGCTTGCTTGTCATCTTTTGTGTTCGGAGACCTTAATGAGAGCAAAGGATGCTCTTGAAAGATCCCTAACAAAGCTGCTGGGCAGTGTTATGTCTTGGCGCTGCGCAGAGCTGCTGCTCTGTTGCACATGGTGCCATTGTTCTGTCTCCGGACTCACCGGAGCAGAGCTCGTCTCGTTAGCGGTGGCTTGGCACGTTTCCCTTCGGCTCTGTTGATTCCCCTGCCTTCAGTTCACACCACTTGGCTTTAAGTGAATGTAGCTGATTGACGAGGGGCGAAGGAATCAGGGGCTCAGGATAGCCCTTCTCCATCGTTTTGTTTTGGGTCTTTTTTCCACTGCTGATTTGGGATTGGGGTGAAGGGTCCCAAACCCTGCATTGTTCCCAGCAATGCTGGGCAAGCCTGCACGGCCCCTGCAACCACAGCAGGCTTTGCCCAGATCAGGGAAAATATTTAACAGATTGGTGGTGGGGGGATAAAATAACAGGGTTTTCTTTTCTTAAATGCCAGGGAAGGTGGGTTCATCGCTGCTGGCTCCAAGCTGGCTTCTCCCCTCCTTTGCTCTTTTGCTGTGGGCTGTGGAGTGGGAAGGCTGGCAGCCATGCTGCTATTGCTGGTGCTGATGGGAGATGAGGGATGGCGAAAACAAAGCATAGGGAACGTTTGTTAGCAATTTTTCCCACTCATGGCTTGAGTGGGGTGGTTGAGAGCCGCTTAATGTGTGTTCACAGTGCCGGCTCCTGTCAGCGGGTGAATCCGGTGGCCAGAGCTTGGAGCCCAGCTCCCATTTCCAGCGTGGCCCCAGTCATCACACTTAACCTCTAGCTCCTTCTGTGTGTTATGCTGTCTTGAAATCCTCTTTTTCCCTCCTTCCTGCTGTTATCCTCACAGCCAGGATCTCACAGGCCTGTTAGCAGCAAAGCCTGACCTGTGCGATCACAGGGCTGGGATGAGCAAGGAGGGTAGTGGTTGTGCAGACTCTGGTGTGTGCAGAGCGCATGTGGGATTTTCGACTGTGGGCTGGAGCAGCAGCTGCTGAGCTGTGCCAGGTGTTGGCGGCCCACGGAGCCCACCGTCCTCTCCACTGGCTCACTGCAGGCCTGCTACGAGGTGGCAGAAGGTCTGAATCATCTCTTTTACACTGTAGTCACATTGCATAGCCCCGTTCTTTAGAGCTCTCCTGCTCATCCCCAGGATCCGAGGAGGGAGGGCTTTCTCCTTCTGGAGGGACAGCCTGGTCTCTGGGCTGTATTTGTTGTAGAGGGCCTTTCCAGCTGCCTTTTCCTGAATGCTAAGGTGGTTCCTGGTTAGAGGCAATGGTCAAAGCCTGGAGTACTGGCACCAGTGCTATTGGCACCCTCAGGATTATCCCAATGAGTGCCGTTGGAATTGGGAAGGGACATCCCCCTCAAACTCCTGGGTGGATTTGAGTCTTGGTTCCTTTTAAAGAGGGACTGTGGTTAACTTCAAAATTGATCTGTAGTGGTTGAGAGTAAAGTTTTTCTCTGTCCCCTAAACTCACTGTGTTGCCTCTCGCAGAGCGACTCGACTGCCCTCTTACAGCAGAAACACTGAGAAACGAGTGTTGGACTCATTAGGCACTCGGGCAGCTTTGGAAAATGTAAGGGAGGTGATTGTCTTGGGTGTTGTGGCGGCAGCATCTCCTCTGAGAGTGTGGCAGCTGCATGGTTGCCAGTGTGGCATCTGCAGCGTGGGACAGAGAGGTGCTGATGTCCTCACGCTGAGTTGGAGATCTGGGAAGAGCCATGGCGGTAAGGGAGCACCGCTGTTCAGCCACGCTGCACGTCTCCATCTCGCTGATGATGAGACAAGGTGGTGTAGAGTCTGAAGGGGTCTACAGGCAGTGTTGCTCATGGTGATCATGTGTGATGTCAAGAGTGAGCACTGTGTAGGGGGCTGAATCGCAGAAGGAAGAGATTTGGGGTAGGGAATAGTAACAGCTCTGGTGGCTTCTGAGAATGAGGTCCATGGAGGTCATTCCCAAACATGTTAAATAGTGGCAGCTCATTACAGGGAGAGGCCCTGGTGATGTGGCATGTGCCGGAAGAACATCTCACTGTTCCTGTGCTCCAGTCACTGGCGGTGCAGCAGGCGCATCTGACATCTCACTGCTTTCCAAGGGGAGTCTCAGGTCCTGCCAGCCTCCAACCTTGTGCTCTTGCCATCCACCCATGGCACTGAACCCCTCTCAGAGCACTTCAACCCATTAACCCAAAAGAAAACTGACTTTCCCCAAACCTCCCTAAATTTCTGTAGGGGGAATGAGTTGAACTGACTTGTGGAGGGGAGCGAGGGAAGAGGAGACCATAGACATCAGATGGGCTCAGCATCCTGTGAGCTCAACCCAGTCCTCTCCACCAGGGAGCATCTTGCCTGGAGGCAGAGGAAAGGGTTATAGCTTCTTCTAGCTCTGGCAGGCAGGAAGACTCTGCTTTTGTTGTTCACTAGAGTGGGATCAGTGGTTTCTAGGGTATGTAGCATAGGAAGCCTTAAATGTAGCAGTGAGATGGCTCCTTCCCTGCCTCTCCAGTGAGCTGCCAGAGGAAGGGCTGAGGCTTTGGAAATGCAGGACATGGAGGACTTTGGCACACGTACCCTAGGAGTGAGGGTGAAAGGCTGTGGTGTGGAACTGTGAACCTGAGTCGCAGCTGTAGCATCTGACTGGGCCTTGGGATCAGGTTGAGCTGGAAGCTTTTGGAGCTGGAGGTTTGATCCTGGGTTTGGATACAAGCTGTCAGTGGAGAAACCAGACCATGCCTGGGTCCCCATTAACTGGGATGGTCCACGTAAAGTGCATGAAGAGGAACATGGTGGTGTCCAGGTCCACTTAGGAGATGGTAGCTGAGGAGATTTGGGAAGCAGCTGTTCTCCAGGCAGGAAGACCTGGAGAGGTGCGCTGGTCTGTGACACGCAGCCTTGTTGGAGAATCTGCTGGCTGAACCATGAGGAGTGGAGTGGGGTTGGACCCGCTTACGCCTCTCTGCCTTGTGTGACCTTCAGTGGCTGTGCTGGTGTGGGAGCTGCTGGGGGTTAGGCTCTTCTGGCTGTGGAGGGGCAACCAGGCACCTGTGTGACACTGAGCAACACAGCGGCGCCAGCATCTCACGCTCCCCAGGCACTGGCCAGGGATGTTCACATTGGCTCTTTCTAACCTTCCAAGATCCTCCTTCCCTGCAGATGGGAAATGAAAATGCTTGGCATTGGCGTGTGGTGGTGGAAGCAAGTCAAGTACCGTGGTTCAGCCAATAAAAAAGAGGAAGAAACCTGTCCAAGCCCAGATCAGTGCAGCCGGGCACTCACGTGCGATGCAGATCGGTGCAGCTCTGGCTCCCCTGGCTCCGTGTTGTACGGAGCAGCTTGGAGCACACACGTCTCTCGCTTGGTGAACAGCTCCTACACGCTGTTGTGGGTCCAATCCCAGTGCTGGGCTTCTGTAACCCTCCCCTAACCGCTGCAGCACTGCCAAACCCCACTCAGCCCAGGGAGAGTGGGTCGCTCCCTGTGCCTTTCTCTGTGCCCAGCTGTTCCCGGACAAATCCAAACTCATCTTGGCAGGGTGGCAAGAGCTTTTCAGGAGTCATTTGTTAGTAACAAATGGGGGATTTGCCAGGACATGCTGCTCCATCTGCTCTGGCATCCTGGCCCCTACAGCAGCCTGGATGGATCTGCACAAGGAAGGCAGAGAGCAAAAAGGAGAGAATGCGTTTTTTCCATGGAAGGAAAACCACTTCTGCACTCTGAAGGGGGTTTCCTGGGCTGGAGCACCTTCATGCCGTGTCCTCGCCTCCACCTGTCAGCACGGTGTCTGCAGCCAATGGAGAATCCGGAGGGATGGGTAGTCTGTACATTTTTTATTACTTCACTTCTAAACACCAGTGGGGCTGAGCTGCATCCAGACAGGATTTGGTGCGCTTACCTTGCCTCCTTTCCGGGAGCTGCAGAGGTCTCCCCTCACCTCCTCTTCTCCAGGCTAAACAGCTCCAGGTCCCTCAGCCGCTCCCACAACCCCTGTTCTCCAGACCCTTCCCAGCTCCATTCCCTTCTCTGGACATGCTCCAGCCTCTCAATGACCTTCTTGGGGTGAGGGACCTAGAACTGAATCCAGGAGTCGAGGTGCAGCCTCACCAGGGCCAAGCACAGCTCTGAAAAATGAGCTCTGGCAGAGGCGCAGTGAGGAGGGGCTTGGCAAGGGGCTCCCTGATTAAGACCAAAACCTGGATTGAGGTTTTCCTGCTGTCAGTTACTGAGCTGGTTTGGTCAGAGCTGCCACAGCCCAAGTGTAACCTGTTTCTTGCTTTCTCTGCTCCTGACCCCCTGGCTCTCCTCACCCTGTGGCAGTCAATCTGACTCTGTGTGTGTGTGTGTGTGTCTGTGTTTTGCAGTATCCGGATCTGAGCCAGGAGTCCAGCTCTCCCTTTGTCTTTATCTGCACCAATCCCCAGGAGATGGTGGTGAAGTTTCCCATCAAAGGAAAACCCAAAATATGTAAGTAGCAAAGTTTCCACGGGTGCCCCCCTTGGCTACTCGTGCCTGCTCCGTCCACTGCTCTGCTTGCCGTTGCTGTAGGAGTGTGCAGCCTCTGCCCCATGACTTTGATCTGTAGGTGCGTGGTTAATGGCTCAAATATGTCTCTAATGTTTCTTGTCTTTGGTTCCCCTTTCTGCAGATGTTGCTTCCTTCCAAACATGTCCCTCTTCCTGCCTCTGCAAACGCTCCTAGGTCAGGGAATGCATGTGTCTGCAGCTGATCTGCTCCTGGCACCAGCCTGGGTTGGGTAGGAGCTGGTGCAGCAATGCTTAGGTGGATCTGTGTGAGCTCCTTGCCCGCGGCTCCAGTTGTGATGGTGAAAGCCTGAAGCAGCGAGAGCTGCGGGGCCAGATGGATGTTCTCCATCCACAGGACGGCAGGATGGCATGGCCTGGCAGAGCTCACAGGGAAGTGCCGCAGCATCTGTCTGCGCTCTGCTTGCCAGTGTCGTTAGGCCCTTTTTATGAGCCACCAGCCCCTCTGCAGGCTGCCAGTTATCCCTGCCCCCTGCTGTAAAAAGGAAGGAGGAGGGGTGCAGCAGCTGAGGAGCCTGCAGCCAGCTCCGTCCTTATTAGCAGCCTCCCCACCACCCAGCCTGAGGAAGGCTCCGAACACACTTCCAGAGGAGGTGAAAAATTAATGTGACGGGCTAAAAGCAGCAGAAGCAGGAATGGTCTTGGCTGGTTGGTTTGCAGAGTTGGGTTCTCTTTCTCGTTTGCAGCCTGGTTCTCTGGGAGCAGTTACCCGGCAGCACAGGAGCAGCAGGATTTCTCAGGGCTGGTTCACAAGGGCCTCTGAAGGACAGCGCAGGGTTGTGGTTGTTGGTTGTGGATTTTTTACCTCTCTCTGCTCAGGGAAGTGCTGTTCTTCCACAGCGTCAGGCTCTCCCTGGACACTGGGTCTGTTCCTGCCCTGACAGGAATTTGAGCAGGACAAAACAGTTTGGTTTCTTCCCTGCCTTTGAGGTGCATTCGGCCGATGACGACAAACGATACTTGGGGAGCTGCGGTGCTCGGGTCTCGCCAGTGGCAGCATCCTGCCCCAGGGACGGGTTTTGCCCAGCGCGAGGCTGCACCGAGTTATTTGGGATGCAGGTGTTGATGGAACAGCCTCCTCGCTGTTGCCTGGTGGATCCTTTTCCGTTGTTTTCAGCTCTCCTTGGTCTCACACAGGCTCTCATGCCCTTCGCTGCCCCAGCTGCCACTGTCTGGCTGTGGTTTAGAGCTGCTGGCGGCTGCAGGGGAAGCTGCTGCACGGTGCGAGCGCAGGTCCCCTTCCCATCTGTCACACCCATCTCTGTTGTGTTGTGACACTTTCCTGCTTGGAGAAGGATTGCTCTAACAGCCTGGAAGGAAGTTGGCTGTGCTGGTGGCCGCCTGCACTGCCCGCTCCTGCTGCCAGCCCTGCCGTTCCTGCCCTCCATCCCGACAGGAGCCATCAGCAGAGCAGGGGCAGGGGAGGCTGCAGAGCTGCACCTTCCCCTCACGGATGGGATGTTCGCCATCTGGGTGATGTTTGTGACAGCCTAGGGAGGAGCAAGGGAGGCTTTGACCTTTCTGTAGGAGAAGGTGCTGCTTTAATTGGAACTGGCGTCGCATCCGAGGCTGTCAGCAGCTTCATTCTCCAAGCTGGAAGTGTAGCAAAGGGGCAGGCACCGGCTCCTGTCCCCACCTGAGCTCTTTGGCTGCCCTGGGCTCCTCGCAGCCTGGCTCAAGCCATGACAAAATGCCAGTTTGTCTTGTTGGGAAGCTAGTTTGGAGCGGTTTTTCTTGCCAAGTAACAGCGTGGACTGTGCTGCAATGACATCCAAGTGCTTCTCCATTGCAAATGAGTTGTTTCTAGCAGCTGGGGAGGGGGAAAAGAAAAGGAATGTAACTGGATTTCTGCTGCCAGGGTTGCTTGTGTGGAAGGAAAGGGCACGACGTTCACATCTTGTCTGGGAGCATGGCCAGCCCCACGCACATGCCCCAAGACAGGGTTTGGTGGCAGTTCTTGTGGGACGTTTCTTGGAATCCGGGCAGAGCTTCCCTGAAGCCTCCCTCGAGCATCGCTCAGCAGCCTCCCTTCAGAGCTGATGGCTGGAAGAGCACAGAGGAGCAGGCGCGGGGACAGGGCGAGGTGAAAGGCTGTAAATCATGGAGTGGAAAGAGGACCCTTTAGCCTGTTCCTAACAGTTCCCCGTGGGTTGTTTTATCTTTGCCAGGGAGCCTCCTGAGCACTTTTAGGGCCCAGCAGGGGCAGGCAGGCATGTTAAATTTGAAGCTAACAGCCCTGGAGGTGACGTGGTGGTGGTGTTGGGGAACCAGAGCGTAGAATGAGTGTGAACTCCCTGTCTTTCTCTTGCTAAAAATGACACAGCACTCTGACATGGCGCTTCCGGACAGTCTGGCTGTGTTGGCTCAGCCTCAGAGGGTGCTCATTGTTGTTTCCAGCCATTGTAAGGTGGGGGCAGATGGGAAAAGTCTTCTGAACAGGTTGGTGGAGAGAAGGGTGGATCTCCCAGGCCTTGTAGGAGAGCGTCTTGCGAACCCTGTGTCTCCAGGCGAGAAGGCTGTCTGAAAACAGATGTTTCAAGCAAGGGCACTGAGCCATTGGCAGCGTCCGGTTCCTACCAACATGCCTGGCTTTTGGCTCCTGCTGCAGGAGCTGCCCAAATCCCATGTATTGGTGTCCTACTCCTCTCCTGGGTGGGAAAGCAGAGCTGCGGTGAAAGCAGTGAGGGCTGTGGAGGACAAGGGGAGGCAGTGTTTGCTCTGGGTCCCACTGGAGCGGCCGGCTGTGGGTGCCCAGGCTCCCCGAGGGGCCTCGGAGGCTGCGAGTGTGGCGCTTGGCAGCACGGAGCGGTTGGTCCCGTCACACTTTGTGCCCCGTGGCATCATTGCGCCAGGCTGAGGGCATATTGTCCCCACGCTGGGTTTTCTGTGGAGAAACCTGTGCTTGACACGGTGCTTGCCAGTCCCGGTCCCCTTTGAACGTGTCACATGCATCCTGTGGGCAAGCACAGGGATCAGCTGCCCCGGCTGCAGCGGGTGAGTGCTGGACGTTAATTTACTCTCCTCCGCGCTGCGTTTCCCCGTGCCCGTGTCTCTCTGCCGCGTCAGACACGCTTGCCCTCGGCTCCCCGGTGTCGTGCCTGCGGAGGGAAGCCGTGGCGGCTGGCAACGCCTGGCTCCTCAAGCAGGATAATTGGATGTGACAGGAACACACTAACTAGGAGACCTCGCTGCCTCCGGCTGATTTGCATTGCAAATGGCATTTAAAAATAAAGAGCGATGAGGGGTTGTTATGGTTCTTTTTTTTTTTTTTAATCCTCTCTTTACAGGGAAGCTGGATGCAAAGATCCACCAGGGAGCAAAGAAGGGGTTAATGAAGCAGAAAGCAAGGGGGTGAGCGCAGGGAGCATCTCGTTCCCACCGAAGGGTGCCAGGATGGTCCTCGACTCTGGAAAGCAGGTGCCAGACGGATCCCAGAGCGCTGCTGGGTGTTGCTTTATCCACTGTATTCCAAAAGCATTAAAAGAGATGTGTTTTCACACAGCCTTGTGCTTCCAGTGAAGTCACATGTCGCAGACACGGGTGGGTGGGAGATGGGATTCAACCAAGCACTGGTGTCTCTGTGTCTCCTGTGAGCATCGGATCTCGGCATGTGCGGGGAGAGCTCGCCAGCATCCAGCCTGGCTCTGAGGTGGCTCCGTCCTGGCGGCGGCAGCGTCTCCTTCCCCGGGATGTGTGCGCCGCGAGGTCCTTTGGACGGACGCCTCGCAGGAGAGGGGCAAGAAATTCGGTGAAACTGTGTCCCTCAGCTGGGGCGCCCGTGCCCGGTGGGGGTGTCGGGGGAGCAGGGGGCTCTGTCCCTGCTCGGGGGCCTCACAGCTGCCGGCAGAGCTCTTGGCTCTCCCGATCTGTACGGGAGCAGCAGCCCTCCTGCAGGAGCTGGAAACCCGCTCTGCTTTAGGAGGGGGATTCATTTCTCCTTTTCCTTTAATCCTTCGTGTTCAGCATCTCCCCGTGTGGCAGGGTCCGTGTTCCCTGGGCGAGGAGCTTCTCCTGCCGCGTCGCTCCAGGTTCTGCACCTTGTCTCTGCCTCGGCTGCAGAGGAGGAGGAGGAGCAGGAGCAGCCTTCGCACCAGCTGCCTGCCCGCCCTGAGACGGAGCTGGATGAGCTCTTTGCCCTGGGAATCCTCTTCGAGCTCCTCTGTTGTGAGCTCCCCAGGCCGCTGGAGGGGGTGGATCTGGATTCAGTGCCCCCCTCGCTGTCATTCCCCGTTTGGAAAACCCTCCCGGGTGCGTCAGCCCCGAGCGGCCCGAGGTGGCCGGCGCTGGCGGGGGGGGGGAGGGGGCGCTCCGCCCTCCCCCTCGCTGCGGGACCGCGTCCTGCTCCGAGCTCCGCGCGGCCGGGCTGCCTGCTTGGACCCTGCGGCCCGTCCTCCCCCGGCTCCCCGCGGGGGCCTGGGGGGCTCCGGGGCCAAGAACGGGCCCCGAAAAGACGCCCCCGGCCTCCGATCCCGGGCCTGATCCGCTCTCCGCGTTTTCCGTCCCCTTCGTGCCGGCCTTTCCCCGCCTCCCGTTCCGCGATCCGCCTTCCGGCTTTTGCCTCGCACCTGCCGCCGAACGGAGCCGGAACGAGCCGAGGGGAGCCGAGCGGAGCCGAAGCGGAGGCAGCCGAAGAGAGCCGAGCAGAGCCGAAGGGGCCCGAGGGGAACCGAAGCGAGCGGAGTCGAGGGAAGCCGAGCGCCCGAGCAGAGCTGAGGGGAGCAAAGCCGAGCGCAGCCGAACTGAGCCGAGCGGCCGGACGGAGCCGATCGCGGCCGCTCGGAGCCGATCGCGGCCGGACGGAGCCGCTCGCCGCCGCTCGGAGCCGCTCGCGGCCGGACGGAGCCGCTCGCCGCCGCCCGGAGCCGCTGGCCGCCGCCGGGCCGTTGCGCCGCGCCCGCAGGCGCCCTGCGCGGCCCCGCCCGCTCGCGGCTCGCGGCGCATGGCGGCCCCGGCCGGGCCGTAGCTGCCGGCGGAGCGGCGCGGCGCCGGGCGGCCCCATGGAGGAGACCTAGGGCCGCCGGCACCGGAGCGCGGCCCGGTGAGTGCGGGGGGCGGCGGCGGCGGCGGCGGGGCCGGCGGGCGGGGCGTCCCGGGGCCGTTGGGCCCGTTGGGCCCGGCCGTTGCCCCCGCGGCCGTTGGGGCCGGGACCCCCCGTGCCCTCAGAGCCCCGGGGGGCGGGGGTCCCGTGTGCGGGGGGGGGTGCCGTGCCCGGTGTCCCCGGGGCGGGGGGAGGCCGTGCCCGGTGTCCCCGGGCGAGGCGCGGGGCTCCCCCGGTCCCGGTGCGGGCTCCGCCGCTTTGTGCGGTGTCCCCGGCGCGGGGCTGCGCCGCGCGGCTCCGGCTCTTTGTTTTGCTCTCGCACCGGGACCCCCCGGCCCCGCGTCCTGGCGATCGGCCCCGCACCGGCCGCCATCGGTCGGGGGTCGCTGTGGAAACGGGTCGCTCTCCGGACCGAAATCCTCGCCCCTTTGTGCCCCCGCTCCCCCTCGCCGAGGCCGGGGCCGTTTGCGTCGGCTCGGGGCGAAAGGGCGAGGAGCTTGGGTCGCGGCGACATGGGCCCCGGGACGAGTCGGTGACGGAGCCGGCGGGGAGGAAGGAGCCGCCGCTGGGCTCGGCCGGGGCGCGGGGGCGGCTTTCCTGCCTTCCAGCCCGTGTCTCCGGAGGGTCCGGGCGCTCCTCGCAGGTGCCCGAATCCACGTGCCGCCGGGTCAGGGGCGCAGGGGCCCCGCGCCGACGGCCCCCGGGGACGCTCCCTCGCCGCTGCCCGGTCCCTCCGGCCGGGGCTCCGGGGCTCCTCCGGCTGCCTGTCCCTTCAGAACCGGCCCGCGTCCCGCGGGGATTCGCCTGCGATTGCATTGACAGCATCTGGGTGATTTTAATTGCATAAATTAAGGAAAACGAGAAGCCTCCTCGTGTTTGCAGCACGTCCGCGCGGGCGTTCCCACCAACACGAAGTCGGTGCCCAGGGGAGACCCGTGCTCGGGGGGCTCGGCGGGGCCTGGCGCCCGGCACGAGGGTTGGGTTGGCGTCCCTGCCTCCCTCCTCTTGCTCCAGGAGGGAAGGGGAAGAGCTGGGCCCTGTCACGTGGCTCTCGACCTTGGAGGGGCTGGAGCGGGATGTGCCCGCCGCTGGCAGGGCTGCGCTGGGATTAGAGCTGGGCACTGATGCAAGGCTGGTCCCAGCTGTAACGCCATAAGCCTCTTTGTGCCTTTATCTGGAGCGTTATGGAAATGAGAGGGTATTTATGGGCCCAGGTATGCTGTTCCGGGCGTGGATGATGCCCTTTGGGTGTTGGCACCGCTGCCGCTGGCCGGCGTTCCCGCGGGAGGCAGGGACGCGGTGGGCAGATGCTCCCGGGCAGCGCGTCATGCGCCGGCTCCCTGCGAGATGGAGGTGAGGCTGCAGGTGACCTTGCTGGGGGCTGGTGACAGTTCATAGAATCATAGAATAACCAGGTTGGAAGAGACCCACCGGATCATCGAGTCCAACCATTCCCATCAAGCACTAAACCATGTCCCTCAGCACCTCGTCCACCCGTCCCTTAAACCCCTCCAGGGAAGGGGACTCAACCCCCTCCCTGGGCAGCCTGTTCCAGCCCAGTTAACTGCGCTTTGTGGCTTGTGTGCAGCGGGTGGGCGCTGGGTGGCCGGTGGGAGATGGAGCGGCTTCAAGGCGAGATCCGTGTCTGTCTTGGTGGAACTCGTGTGTTTCCAGCCTTTGGGGCTGTTCCAAACCCACTCTGCGCTCTTCCCGGCTCGTGGTGCTTTGTGGAGAGGTGTTTAAAGACCTGGAGGTGCTTGGGCTGCCTGTGCTTCTCCTGCGATGCCTCTTCTGATGCTTCAAGTACGCGTGCGCTCCATGTGGGAGGAGAGCCAGGCTCTTCCCATGGAGCTTCCCGTGTGTTCAGGAGAGTCATAATGTGGATACGGTGGTTGTGGCTGGAGGCTGCCGTTGTGTAGGGGCCTGACTCCATCAGGGTTTGGGGATGCGGAGGATGTCGAGGACCTCTTCTGTGTGCCGAGGGTCTTCTGTCAGGGCAGGAGCAGGGAGATGAGCTGGGTTGGAGCAGGTGGCTGCCCTGGGAGCCTGTCAGGGGCCACCTCTGGCTGCTGAACCGGAGCCTTGGCCACCCCATCAGCAGCCACTCTGCTCCGCGTCCCTATGTCGGTTGACTCTGATGAAGAAGGTATCCACTTGGTTTCAGGGAAGGGAGGGAGAAGCGATCCCACCAATTTAATGGAAAATGTGCTTTCCACTAGCGAGGATCAGTGTGATGTGGTTTTGGATCTAGGCTTTGCTGGGACACCCCAGCAGAAAAGAAAGTGGGAATGGCTGCCAGCGTGGGGATCTCTCTCTCTGACCCCAGGTGCTGGTGTGATTTCTCTTGGCATTTATGGAGTTTCTGTAAAGGGAACACCCACTGTGCTTCTGGTTTGGTGAAAAGTCACTGACTGGGGTGAAACCGGATGCTGGTTTGGCTTCTGCTGCAGCCAAAGGGCCTTCATCTCTGCACAAGTGACTGTGGTGGCTGCCAAGGCACCAGGGAGAGGGAGAGGAGGGTGTGCTGCATTTTTGTGGATGCGTAAGGTTAAGTTCAGGAGAACCTTGATATGTTTTGTCTAAACATGAAATGCTTCGCTTCTGCAGTTTGTTTTCTCGAGTAAGCAAAGAAAGAAAAAGGGAAGATGATGTTTTTGTGGAATCACTTGGAGTGGAAAAGCCCTCTCAGCCCATCTAGCCCAACTGCCCCGTGCCGAGTGACCCCTGTCCCCAAATGCCATGGCCACACGCTTCGTGAAGCCCTCCAGGGATGGGGACTCCACCTCTGCCCTGGGCAGCCTCTGACAGGACTTGCCCCTTCCTGCTGCCTCTTTCCTGAGCACACGTAGGCTCAGAAAGGCTCCACTGCATTGGGTTTTTCTCCCTGGTTCCTGGGTGTGCTCAGCCACCTGCCAGCCGGTGGGAAGGGCGATAGCTCTGTATGGTCCTCTGTCACCTCCGACCCCTCGTCCCTCTGCACCCAGTGACTGGCAGCAAAACAAGGCAGTTCGGGACTGATTTCAGTAAACTTGCTGAGCCTGCGTGTGGTTTGGATTCATTGGAGTGTTCCTGGCTCAAGCCAGTCCAAAGGTTTGGTTCAGAGTTATCCCAGGGCCTCTCCCAGGGTAGGCAGGTGCCTGGGGAGGAGGCTGCGAGGACCTTGCTGAGGGAATGGCTCCTTCCCCATGGATTTGGGGTGAAGTTCCCCTTCCTGGAGATCTCCTGTTCGTTCCTGGGGGTTTCGTGTCTGATCCTTGCCTTCTCCCTGTGCCACAAGTGACCTGCGACCACCAAAATATGCATGGTTCTCCCTGGACTGATTTTATTCCATTCTGTGCCTGCTAATTGACAGAACTGGGTGATTTGCAAAGGGCCGTTAGCAGGAATTAGTGACTTTGTGGTGGCTGTGGAGCTGTGCGTTGCTTATTGGTGGAACACACCTGTTTGTTATCCCTGCTGGGGAAGAACCGGGGCTTCTTGGCATGGTGCTCACTGTGCTTGCATTCATCCCTGCCTGCACGCACCTTCCCTCCTCTCCATCGCCGTCCGGCTGGTTTTCCCAAAGCGTTCCCAGGCTGCTGGCATGACAGTAAGAGCGATGGCGGCCGCCTGCGCGCTCCTTGGCTGCGCACAAGGCCCCAGCTCGTAGCCAAGGTGCCCTAATTGGGTATTGAGCAAAGGGAATTAATGGCATTAATAGGCGAGGTGGTTTGGAGCGGCGGGGAGATGTTCCTTCTCGTCTGCAGCCTGGGAAACGGCCAACACTGCCTGTCCGCTCTTCTCCGAAGGAGGAAAACAAAGCCTGGAAGCTCACCCTTCCCCAGGAACAACCTGGGAGCGAGCAAGCGAGCGAGTGTTGTGTGTCCTCTCCACACCACACAGCTGCCTTCCCTCAGCTGTCAAGGCCTGGGCTGGGAGCGTCACTCCACTGGGATTGCTCTGGTCGTCTTCCCTTGGATGGAGAAGACAGAAGTGAGACATTTGCTTTGGTATGGAGCCCTCCCTGCCTCTGCTGGTGGGCTCCCTTTCTTGGAGGGTGGACTTTATGGGAACCCATGTGGGTTCATCCCGTACATCCCAATGGGAAGTGTCATAACACAGAGCTCGGTGCCAAACAGACCTGTCTCATTTTGAGTGGGTAATGTCATTTTTGGCACAGCCAGTAGCGGCACGGCCGGCTCGGCTCAACAAGAGCGGGCACTGTGGCCGGTGCTGCCGGCAGCGCCTGTGATGAGCTGTGCTGCGCTGGCTGGTCTTGCTCAGACTCATCAGAAGCACTTCTGAGTTAATCCCGGCTGGTTATTGCTCACAGGACTGCTTTTTGCTTTTGCCACCACGTAGCTGCCAGTGTTGTGTGCGTCAGCCTCTGGCAGCCAGACCCCATGGTGATGCCTGTGCCTGCCAGGCGCTCCCGGGGTGCTGGTGGTGCTGTGGGCCCTGTGGCTGCACCGGCTGACGAGGGGAGATGGAGGGGCCAGTGGGGTGCTGGGCTGGGGGGAAGATGGGCACTCAGGTTATTGTTCAACCATCGTGTGCCAGTCGGCACGGTGTTGTCTTCCAGTGCGCGGACACAGCGATGAGGGGTGAATCCCTCTCTGGTGTCTCTCGTTCTGGACAGATTGGAGAGCAGAGCTGGCAGGAAGGAAGCTGGCGCTGTTTTACCCGCCGAACGCTTTTCTCCCATGCCTGTGGGTTTTTCAGTTCCTTTTTCCCAGCACAGCTGAATATTAAGCTGAACACGGGGGGTGGGAACTGGGTGATCTTTAAGGTCCCTTCCAATCCAAACCATTCCATGATTCTATGATGGATCTGAGTGCTGGGGTTGCTGAGAGAGTTCTTGGCTGTTTCCAGCTGTTGGAGGTTTTGAGGTCCACGAGGTGGCCTGCAGGAAGGGGTCCAGCCAGTGTTCAGGCAGATGAGCAGGCTCAGTCTCCAGAGGAAAGGCCGAGCCTGAGCATTGCGGCTCCCCACTCATCTCCACAGCAGAGGCTTGGGAAGGGGATGTGCCTTGCGCAGACAGTACTGTGCGAGCTGTAACAACGCACAGCGTGGCTTTTGGCTTGGTGCTCCTCTGCGTTATCCCACCTCTGTCACCCTTCCTGCAATCCTGGCTCCTCTGTAGGAGGGCTGTGCACGTGGGCACGGCGCTGGAATTTTGTGGGTGGCTACAAAGAGGACAAAGGCTCTCTCTTTACAAGGAGCCACATGGAGAAGCCATAGAATCATGGAATGTTTTGGGTTGGAAGGAACCTTAAACATCATTCAGTTCCAGCCCCCAAGATAAGGGGCAGCGGAAACAGTTTGCACTGTGAAAGGTTTCATCTCGATGTTTTGCAGAACAGTCATTCTCTAGAACAACCTCCCCAGGGACACAGCAGAGTCCATATGGCTGGAGGTTTTCCAGATGCAACAGGACAGGGTGGTGGGTAACTTTATCTGGGCTCCCTTGCTCACGAAAGGCTGGGTCACATGAACTTCTGAGGTCCCTTCCAACCCACTCTGCTCTACAGTTCTATGGCTTGAGCCTTGTTGATGCGTACGTTCCCGCTTGTGTATAACGATGACGCTTGCTCAGCTTCCCGCTGGAGAAGACTCCGGCAGTGTGGTTCAGCAGAGAGCAAGTGGGAGAACCAAGAAAGTGACGTTTATCTGCTGTCCATGGGGAACAAAATGTGGTCATGTTTGGTGTGGGTCTGTAGGTGTTGATCTGCCTCCTGCTTGAGCTGAGGAACATGTGTTTGAGTGATGTTTCTCTTCTTTTCTTGATATATGAAGCTCTGGACTTCCCTGTGTGGGGAAATCGGAGTCATGTTTTATTCTGTACAGAGTGAAGTAGCTTGGAAACATGCAAGGGTTCAGAAACATCAAAGTCAGATAACTGTAGATTGAAGGAACTGCGGGCTCTTGAGGCACAAACAGAAAACAGGGACTGTGTTGACGATGGATTAGATCTTGGGGAGAAATGTTTTGCTGTGAGGGTGGGGAGCCCCTGGCCCAGGTTGCCCAGAGCAGGGGTGGCTGCCCCATCCCTGGAGGGGTTCAAGGCCAGGTTGGATGGGGCTGGGAGCCCCTGATCCAGTGGGAGGTGTCCCTGCCCATGGCAGGGGTGGGACTGGATGGGTTTGGAGGTTCCTTCCAGCCCAAACCATTCCATGATTCGATGATGAAAGAGAAACTTGTTCCAGTTTTCCCCATTTTGTGATATAAAGGAAGGCCTGAAACGTTTGCTCCTGCTTGTTTTCCCCCTTTTTGGGTTCCTGACGTTGGTGACATTATGTCTGGTTGTGTTTGGCTCTATGGGAGCTGAGGGTAGTGAGGGGTCTGCTGAGGGCAGCTTTGCTATCGAGCCACCTTCCACAGCCCTGGGTTTCTGAGCCCCAGGTAGAGTGCTTCCTCAGTGCTTCCCTGGTGTTGCGGCTGAGGAGGCGTTGATAAGGAAAAGACACCAAGTTTTAGTGGATCCGGTGGAGTGTGCTCTTCAGACAGAGCCAGGCTGCGATTCAGCACCACGTGCCCTTATCTTGGTCTCTCCCCTTTTGCTGGACTCCTTTGTGTGCCACAGCCTGGCTGCGTGTGGCTGTGTTTTAAGGTCACGAGTGGACAGGGGTGGCCATGAGGTTGAGTTTCTATGTGAGCAACATCTTTTGATGGTGGATGAGGAGCAGGCCTTTGAGTGTGTGCTGGGCGTTGTGACTGACAAATCTCCTCAGTTTTGCTCCAGGTGGGGCGATTGTCTGGCTGCCCCTATGCCGAAGAAGTCCTTGCTCACCTCTCCAGTCGTCCTCCATCTCCAGCCTCTTCCAGTGACCTCGTCTGTCCCGCTTTTGTAGTGCTTGGACTCAAATATTCCAGGCTTTTCTCAGGAATGCCAACAAATGACTCATGCCCCGGGTCAGGTTCATCCCCAGTGTCAAGGCGCAGCCTGCGGAAGCTCGGAGTCCCGTGTAAGTAGCTGGTCGTGCTTGGGCTGCGGTGCATGCTGGAAGATGTAGTCTGGGGAGGTTCACCTCCATATTGAAAGAAGAAGGGTGGCTCCATTTTATTCAAATTGGGTCCAGGCTGCTCCCTCCGGGCAGCTCGCCGGCGTGTCCCGCTCAGCCCCAGAGCTGCCCGAGTTCTCTCGAGCAAGGGCTGGGAGCCTAGCTCATCCATTCAGAAATCGGGCTCAATCCCACACCGAGCAGCCCTTTCAGAAGCCCTGTGCTCCGGTGTGTGGTGCAACGGGATTGAGGGATCCTGCTCCGGTGGGTGCCACGGCAAATCCCTTTGTCTGCTGTGGAGTGGCTGGTGTGTGGGGAGAGAGCAAACCCTCCTCCCCGCGCTGTTCCTGGAGCTGCGAGCAGCAAGTGAGTGAGGAAGCTCCTTTGTGCCGATCCCTCAGTCTCCTCCGTGCGTGCCAGCTGGCTCACACTCAACATTTCTCTTTTTCTCTCTGTTTTTTTCCCTCCCCCATCCCTGGAGAGAGGGGGCGGGGAGAGGGGGAGCAGCTTAAAAAGCTCTGCAGCACGGGCATGGGAGCGACTGCACAGCCACCCAACCCAAACAAGCCCAGCTGGGGGATTACGGCCGTGGCGGCGGGAGCGAGCGCAGCTAGAGAAAGCAGGCGCTCCTGCCGTGCCCCGGGTGCCTCCAGTTGGACAAGGAAACAAAAAGGGATCTTGTGCGGAGGCAGCATGTGGGGAGAGCGGACGGCTGGCTGCCAGCGTGGGAGGAAGGGCCTTGCGCCACGGCCCTTGCGCTGCTGCTTTGGCTTCTGGGCAGCATTGCTTCCCTGGATGTTCTCCCTGGCTGCCCCTGGCTCCCACTGTATGCCGGGGCTTCCTGGGAGGCGTGTGTGTGCTCTCCGGGTTTGCTCCCGGCCAGGGCAAGCATCTCCCTCTGTTCTCTGCCTTGTGCCCCTGCCGCCTCTTGGAGATTCCCCTCACCCCATCTTTGCCACTCCTTCTTGCGGGCATTCCTCAAAGTTAATCAGGGTGAAAATTGCAGTTGGTCGTGTCTGGAAGCCACCAGAGGCCGATCCCGGCGCGCTGAGGGCTGGAGCACACGGGGATGAGACAGTCTCCTTGCGTGTGGGCTGGCTGCTGCCAGGAGAGGAGCTTTCTCCTGCACCTCGCCACCCTTGGGTGTTCCATCCTGCCTCATTCTGGGATCTTGGCTGGGAAAGCTGGAGCGGCGTGGGCTTGGTGGGTTTGCTTCTGAGCGTCCTGTGTGCCTTGTGGCACAAAGAGCTGAGGGCTCACGCGGTTCCTCGCCCCCATTCCGAGGGCGAGCCTCTCCGTTTGCATGGCTTGGTGTGTGTGTGGCTCCGAAAGTGAACTTTCAGGTTCCTCTCTTAATGGGGCTGGCTCCAGCCCAGGCCATAGATGCGGATTGTAGAGGTCTTGGCACCTCCTGGAGCTGAATTATTCATGTCTGGGGCTGTGTGTGTGCAGCATTCCCAAGCAGAAAGCTGTCTCCGCGCTCCAGGACTGCTCTTACAGCGCTTTGTTGGCAGGGCTCCAGGCCAGCAAGTGAGCACATGCTTCTCCTGTTGTGGAGGGATCAATCCCGCGGTGCAGGAGGTAAGGGGAAGGGCGCATTTACAGCTGAATCAGCCTCCTCAGTCTGGTTTCTGAGATGCTGGGTTTGTGGTGGCGTTAGCCCCTGCCGACAGGAGAGCGGGAAGGATCTGGAAGCACCAGGCATTTCTCCAGCTTGGGCAGAGCAGGCGGTGAGGAAGGGACGGCTTCTCTGGACCCCGGGCTGTGGGAACTGGGGTTCCCAGCAGGCTGAGATGGTCCTGGCAGGGCTGGATGGGATCCCTGGGAGTCTCGCTTGGGAGAGGGACCTGAACTCTCCTATAGTTGCAGCGTGGAACCTGCAAGTGGCTCTTGGGAGAAGAGGAACGGGGAACCAGCATGGGAGTTTCAGGATGTGTGGGAAAAGCTCTAGTGCCTTCCCACCACTCCTGCAAACCCTACAGGTTCCCGTCAGTCCTGTTTGTGGTTCCTTCCCTCCGCGTTAGCAAGGCTTGGGCTCCCTTGACGCCTCCTCCATAGGGGAGTGTTTTTCCTCCTCTTGTTTTCTAACCCTTTGATTGTTCTCAGCTCTCTGATCGCCGGGGATCCTGCGGGCTCTGGGCTCCATATCCCTTTTGTTGTGGTGGGAATTGGCAAGCGCTGCTGCTGGTTGTATGGTTTCAGACCAGGGTCCTGCTCATCTGCTCCTCTTATTCCATGGATATAAACAATATTTGTGTGTGTACCCGTGTTTATCCGCACACTTCAAAGGGCAAGGTGAGCTCTGCAGTGTGGCCGAGAGCCGGCCCAGCCGCCGTCGTGAAGGCGTTGGCGGAGCAGGTGACGCTGTGCCTGCCGCCATCTGACCCTGTGGATTGTCCGTCCCCCTCCTGCGTCCATGAGGGCAGATCCTGGCCCTTCTGTCCCTCAGATCCGAGCTGGATGTGCTCTAGCCTTGGGTGAGCAGCTCTTGGAGCTGAAGGCTGAGCCGCATTCCCTCCTAGGAGCTCCTCTGTGTGTCCCTGGGGCTGGGCCTCCACATTGGGCTGGGAAGGGGCTGTTACCAGCGCAAAATCGGGTTCATGCACCTTGTTACCAGCTTTGCCCATCCTGACAAAGGAATCGCTGCATATCTGTGGCACAAAGGGAACTGCTCTGGCACGGAGCCGGCTGTGGTGCTGCTGGTGGCTGGCTCCATCCATGGCTCCGGAGGGGCAGGTTGGTGGCGTCGGGCTGGATGCTGGGGAGCTGTTAGTGACTGCGGAGCACAGTGATCTCCTGATTCGGCACTTTCTGCCGCTGAAACGAGAGGTCAGTGCTTTTCATTCCCAGCTCACATGCTCGCCCCTGGCTCTCGGGGTTAAAAAGCTCTGTAATGACCTGTCAGAGCGTGGATTATTAGCTGTGGAGAGTGGGACTGCGGTGGGAGCAGATGGAGAATGGCCTGGCTGCGGCAGCCTGGCTGATGAAAGAATCCCTGGCATTTTTACAGTGTTTGCATCCCTGGAAGCGCACCGGGAAGCTGCTCTCCAGGCTCCTGCCTGCTGGGCTCAGAGAAACTTCTGCATGTGGGGTTCTTTTTCCCTTCTGATTTGTCTCCAAGTCACCTGGTTTTGGAGTGGTGCTCAGGAACTGGACCAGGAACAGACAGGCCTGGAGCGCAGCGGGGAAGGGGAGGAGGGGAGCTTCGTCTGAAGGGGTGGGCAAGGATTCCAGAAGGGAGCTGGGGGCAGGGGCTGCTGGGGAGAAGCCTTTGCATGTGTTAATTTTATCTCCTCGGTTTAACCGCCATGAGCTTGTCTCAGGAGCAACTCCATGCTTTTTTGGGTTGTGCGTGGAGGTCTTTTTGGGTCTCCTCACTGAGGCCAGGGCAGCGCACAGGGCATCCGAGAGCTGGGGGATGAGGGGTTGGGAAGCCAGGAGGAATCCTGGGCTAGCCAGGGTAGGGCATGACACGCGTAGGGAGGATTGATTCCCCTCTTCCCATTTAACTCTGCAGCTGTGTTTGGTTTTCCATCATTCAAAGCCCTCCCATCTTGTGCTGGAGGTTTAATGTCCTCAGGCTGGGTGCAGGATGGGAAAACAGTGCTTCCCCGTGCTGGTTGGCATTCGGTGACTGCTCTGCAGCATCTCAAGTGTTCCAGGCGCTCTGAAGCCTGGTTTTTTACCACCCACTGAGGCACTTGACTTCCCCAGCGAGTGGCTCTCATCCCTCACGGAGAGGAGCCCTCTTTGGGTGGCATCGGAGGGAGTGAAATCAATCCTCCCTCCTGGGGCAGCGCTCGATGATTCTGAGGGAAATGGCGAGCGGGGGAATGTGTGAAGAATGTCTTGTTGGAACCGAGAGCCATGACCTGCCAGGCTGGTAGTGATCAGGGGGCCAGGGCTGGATGGCACCTGTGGCAGGGACATGGAGGAGCAGCCCCTGGTGTGGGAGGGCAGCAGGAGGAGGCTTCCTCGCACTGGGTGCAGGTGGTTTTGGGAGGCGGGGGGGCATCCAACCTGCCCAGTGCCTTGTCCGGCTGCTGGGGAGGCAGATCTGCATGTGTAACCCTGTTCTCCGCTCTCCCTTCAGCAGCGATGCCGTCACCTGGGCAGACTCCAACCGCTGGAAGCCGCCCTAGGACGTAGGTGACCCCAGGGCCTGGAGGCAGGGAAGAGCCTGGAACCGTGAGGGGCCGTTAACTCTAAGATGTCCTTGAGCAGCGGAGCTTCCGGAGGGAAAGGAATTGATGCGAACCCGGTTGAGACGTACGACAGCGGAGATGAGTGGGACATTGGCGTAGGGAATCTTATCATTGACCTGGACGCCGATTTGGAGAAGGATCAGCAGAAATTGGAAATGTCGGGCTCCAAGGAGGTGGGGCTCCCTGCACCCAATGCGGTGGCAACCCTACCAGATAACATCAAGTTTGTGAGCCCGGTGCCGGGCCCGCAGGGCAAGGAAGGCAAATCCAAGTCGAAGAGGAGCAAGAGTGGCAAGGACAGTGGGAAGCCAGCCCCGGGGAGCTCCTTGTTTGCTCCCGGTGAAGGAGCTGGCGGCAAGAAGGAGGCTCAGGGACGTTCCGGGGATGGTGCGAACTCGGGCGGCCTGGTGCCCACTGTCACCCCGAAGGGCTCAGAGAAGTCGGCCAAAGCGTCTCGCAGCGTGGCCGGCTCCAAGAAGGAGAAGGATGGTGGCTCATCCAAAAGCAAGAAGGAAAGGAGTGAAGGTGCAGGGGCTGCGGCAGAGAAGGAGCCCAGTGTGCTGCAGCCCCTGGCCCTGGCAGTGAGGGTAGGACAGTATGACACGAGCCAGGGGACGGAGCCGGCAGCTGCCGAGCCACTGGGGAGTGTAGCGATTGACACAGGAGCAGCGCTCAACCCCTTGGGAGTTAAGTCGGAGCTGGAGGACGGGGACAGCGAGTGCCGGCAGCTGAAAAAGGTGAAGTCGGAGAAGGTAAGAAAAGTGTTGGGGTCTGGGTGGGGTTGGCATTGCCACTTGGCTCTGACAGTTGTTGCTGTGCTGGGATGTGGATGACAAGGGAGCGGGAGCTTACGGCAGGACAGTGTGTCTTCTACATTATGGGGCTCACGCTGATGAAGGACTGGAGCCTTCCAGGTCTGCTGTGAGGACAGTTTGGCCACAAGTTGTGCCGAGGTTTGGACGTGGCGATGGGAAGGCACCAACCAAGCTGCCTGTGGCTTCTAGGAGCTAGGCACCAACAAATCGCCTGTACTCACTGTGTGCCAGTGTATGATCCTGCCCTACCTTGGGGATTCAGTTTCTTCAGTGCCACGGCTGTGCTGAGTGGGAACCAGGCCTCTCTGGCTCCTTTTGCTCTGCAGGAGGAGCTTGGGCTGGTTGGGAAGGTGATGCCCTGGGCGGGTGCCTGCTCCAGCTCCTAACAGTGTCCATTGGCTGCCCTGTGCTCTGCCCCGTGCCTTGCGTGTTCTTGCTTCCTGGAGCTCCCAGGGGAACTAATTTCTCTCCAATTGCATCCTTTGCAGAGAGGGAGACCCTGATGTGTTGGTAAATGTGAAATCTGTCTGTCTGAGTGGCAGTTGGTTCTGGGTGGCTGCTCAGCCGGTTCCAAATAGGGCTGTTCAGGTAGCTTGTGTCTTGGTAACCATGGTGGATGATGGGATTTCCATGGGAGGGTGGGGAAGACTTGGAGTGTGTGGAGGTCTTTGTGCTTGGAGCAGATGCATGTGTGGTGTTGCCCGTCTGTGCCTGTGGAGCTGTGCATTTGTCATGGCTGGGGGAGCATCCGGAGTCCGTATGCTGGGCTGACTCAGCCCTGGTGCCAGTGAGAAGGGCCAGGGTGTTGGGGGAGTGGCTGGGGGAACCAGGTGTGATAGCTGTGTCCACAACCAGTGGCTCCCAGGAATGTTTCTGTTTCACCGTGGGGATCACCAGTGAGGGACGAGTAGGGAGTGCTCAGCAGATCTGGGAGAGTCTCTGTGGCCAAAGAATGGAGCGTGTGCGGAGAGAGGGCTGGTGAGGTTGGTCAGGCATGGGATGGCTCTGGAGAGGAGCTGCTAAGCAGGTTGGTGCTTCCTCGCTTGAGAGGCAGACTTCTGCGAATGTGGCTGAACTCTGGAAAATTAAGGAGTGGTGTGGAGACGATGTGGTGTTTCCTCATCCTTCCCAGCAGCAGGACCAGACACTGGAAGAGGAGCAGATGCTTTTTGGCAGGATGGACGTGAATGTGGCTACAGAAGGTTGTGGCTGCTGAAAGCTCAGTCGTGCTGTGGGGCACCTGTATGGGTTTGAGGAGGAGGAACGCATCAGGGGCTGTAGAGGTCTGGGTAGAGCCCGAGGAGGGCTTGGAGGTCAAGAAGTATGACAGCATGCTCAGCTGTTGTGGCTGTTGGCTGAACATCACAGACGTAGGCAGGCTGGAGGAGCGGGTCAGTGCCAGCCACATGGAGTTCCACCAGGCCAGGTGTGAGGTCCTGCACCCGGGGGGAGCAATTCCCAGTGTCGGTGCAGACAGGGCATGAGTGGGTTGGGAGAAGCCCTGGGGATGCTGGTGGGTACAAATGGGACAGGTGCTGGTAATGGGCAGTGGCAGCCCAGAGAGCCAACTGCGTTCTGGGCTGTATCAAAGCAGTGGGACCAGCAGGTAAGGGAGGGGATTCTACCCCTCTGCTCTGCCCTGGTGAGACCCCACCTGGAGCCCTGCATTCAGTTCTGGAGTCCTCAACGCAGGAGGGACATGGAGCTGTGGGAGCAAGTCCAGGGTGGGTGGTGGGAATAGGCAGGGTCAGGAGCACTTCTGTTCTGAAGAAGGGTTGGGAGAGCTTGAGAGGTTCAGTTGGAGAGGCCTGGAGAGATCTGATTGTGCCTTTATCAAAATATAAATTAGAGGAAAGATGGAAAGAGACTTTTTACCAGGATCTGTAGGGATGGGACAAGAGACAATGGCTTTAAACTGGGAGAGGGGTGGCTGAGATTGGGAAGAACGAAGAAATGTGTTATGATGAGGGTGGGGAGGCCTTGGCCCGTGTTGCCCAGAGCAGTGGTGGCTGCCCCATCCCTGGAGTTGTTCAAGGTCAGGTTGGATGGGGCTTGGAGCAGACAGATACAGTGGGAGGTGTCACTGCCCGTGGCAGGGTGTGGAACTGGATGGGCTTGGAGGTCCCTTCCAATCCAAACCATTCCATCATCTCCGTACGGACACCCCTTGAGGATGGTTCTGCTGTTTTGTTGTCAGATTCGGGTACAACTGCATTGATGAGGGCTGGAGGGTTGAGCCCTGCTTTGAGAAGATTGATCCACCGGAAAATGTGCCAGGTTTGGTCTCAGGAGGGAACATCGGGTTTCAGGCTCTTGGAGGCAGTTTGATGGCAGAGGCGCGTGCTGGTGGTGGGAGCACAGTGCCTTTGGGCAGGGTGGGGACGTGGAGAGGACAGGTTCTTGCAGGCCTGGGAACAAACCCAGTCTGGGAAGCAAGGAAGTTGCTCAGAGCGAAAGGGGAAGGGCAGCAGCGGGACTCGGTCCCAGCCCGACCTTTGCTCTCGGGCAACCTGTCCTCAGCGTAACCCAGCACTGCTCCCGCATCCGTTCTGGCGCAGAGGCCGGGCTTGGCTGGGGATGGTGGGAGCGAGCCCCTGTGCCTCCACGGCCTCAGCCCGGGACGGGTGACCTCCCTGCGCGTGGCATGGAGCAGTCAGCTCCAGTCAGCTGGATCTGTGCAACCTTTCTGCCTGAGTCCAGGAGCGCTTCCGCAGGGAGTGTTTTTCTCTCAATCAGAGGCTCCAGTGCCACATCTCCTGCTCGCCCGTCCATTGGCTTTAGTGCTTTAAATATCTCACCAGAGGGTTTGCCACCCTCCCACGCGTGCTGCGTGTAGGGATGTATGTTGCATTGGGATTTGTCAGACAACTCCACGTCTGCCAGTCCTGGAGCTGACGTGGTGTCCGCAGGCACCCTTGGCCACGCTCCCGTGTCTGGCATCGCCGCGAGGAAGCCTGCGGACATGGCCTGTGCCCTCCTTGGGAGGTGTTTGCCGGCATCCCCACGGCTCTTGTGGCCACTGTTTTCTGGGGTGATGCCTCAGAAACCAAATATCCTAGTTGCCCATTTCCTAGGTGCACGTCGTGGCCGTATCCAGCCTCAGTCGTGGCGTTCCCCTCCAATGCGATGCCATCGGTCTGCTAGTACACGAGGATGGCTTTGCTAGGAATGGTGCTGGCCCTGCCAGAACCTCTTGGAATAACCCCAGGGTCTCCAGGGTGGGATGAGCACTGGGCTGGGATTCTCTTGGGCTGTGATTGGGAACCTGGGCTGCTCGGTGTGCCGGCCCACGCTGCTGAGCCCCAGAGGGCTTGGGGGGCAGTGGTGGGAGCTGGACTCGGCTTGCAGCAGCGAGAGGAATGGGCACTTGTGTCTGGAGCGTGTGGACTGCAGGTGGCCTTGTCCGTGACTCTGCAGGTCGCTGGGGTGTCCGGAGCGTGCGGGGCTGTGGGAGGGAGCGGCCGCTTGGTGCGCGGCCATGCTCGGCAAAATGGCCGTGCAGGGAGCCAACGCGCGGGCCGCGCTCGGAGCCCCGGCTGCGCTGCCACCCCGGCTGCGCTGCCACCCCGGCCGCGCTGCCGCCTGCTCCGTGGGGTCAGATCGCTGGTGACGGCTCCCACCCCGCTGGCTGCCCACGCCATCACCCTGGCACCTCATGCTGGGAGCGCTGGGGCGGCCCGGCCGGCATGGAGAGCACGGAACAAAAGAGCCTCCAGCTCTTGGCTGCCGCTCGGGCTTTGTTTTGATGGAGAGGTTGTTCAGCAGGAGGAGGGGGGTTGGTTTTTTTTCCCTCCTCTCCTGAGGAGGCTCCAGATGCGCCGCTGCCGCAAACAAGGGCAAAGCAAACAGGAGCCACGGGAGACTCGGCTCTGCTGCACAGCCGCTCCGTCCACGTGCACTGCGGCTCTGGGCAGCGAGGAGCATGAGTTTGGCCGAGTCCTGCTGTGGGCGAGGTGGCAGCAGCCACCGGCATGCTTTGTGCCTCCCCAGATGCAGTGTGGCTGTACCCCTCCTGCGCTCTGGGCAGGATCCCCTGCGCTGCTTGCCCCGATGGTGAGGGGATGCTGTAAATGGGGGACACGGCGGTGGATGGGCCCCACAGCTGGTTCCATGGGAGGGCAACACATCTTGAGGTGGTACTGGAGCAGCAGCTGGGAGGTTGGACAGCACTGGAGGAGGTGGGGCGGCTGCTGCAGGGAAGAAATGCTCCCCAAAACCACATCCTGGAGTTCTCCAGGCTGCCACCGTCTTGTCTGGCAGTTTGCAAGTGGCCTTGGTGTCTCTGTGCAGACTTTCTTCCCCTGAACCCACAGAGCAGAGCTGCACAATGTCCCCAGCGCTGTTCCTGCAACTGGAACTGGGTTGTGGGTCGATCCCAGGTGCTGGGTGCCCCCCACCCATTGATTCCGTACCTGGAGTCAAAGCACAGTGCCTTTTTCAGCCCTTTTTTGGTGGGAGGCATAAAGTTCAGTGGTGGATGGAGTGTCGAGTGTTGGAATGAGGTGGTGCTTAGATGACTCCTCGGTGGATCTCATGTTTTGTATTTAGGCTGGAGAAGAGGAGGCCGAGGGGAGACCTCATTGCTCTGTGCAGCTCCCAGAAGGGAAGTTGCAGTGAGGTGGGTGCTACGCTCTTCTCCCAAGGAACGAAAGATGGGGCAAGAGGAAATGGCCTCGAGTTGCACCAGGGGAGGCTTAGATTGGATAGTGGGGAACATTTTCTGTACAAGAAGAGGGAGGCCCTGGGAAAGACACCACTCCGTTCCCTATGGTCCCCAGAGCCACCTGCTATAGGACTCTGTAGGGTGGGGGCACATGGCCAGCGTGTGTCGGGAACTATGGAAGAGGAAATTGTGCTCGCTGTAAACCATGGGGTGAGTCCTGGAGTCCTGGATCCTGCGGAGAGGTTATTTATAGGTGGGCTTTGTTACCATGACCACTGGGTGCAGCCGGCTGGGGGCTGTATACGGTGCCCCCTCGGAGGGTTCTCTGAAGGGTTCTCTCCCTGTTGGCTTTCCAGGCTGGAGGTGTTGGGAAGGACTGGTTAGTGTTGATGCTCAGCCCATCGGCATTGCCGTATCCCATTTTGTAGGCCGGTGTGCCGAAACGCAGCCCCGTCTTTGCTGGAGCAGGAAGCAGGACCTGCGGCTCTTGTCAAGGACATGAAGCCGCACTGGGATAGCATAGAAAACATCTCCCTGTTCCTGAGGCGCAAGAGTGGCATGGCAGTGTGCTAACGGGGTGGCTGACGGAGGGGACGTGGCTCCTTCCTGATGGCTCCGTGTGCCTCTTCCTCAGCACGAGCAAGCTGCAGTCCGTTCCCAGTGCTCTGGTGAGGGATTTGGGTGGAAAGGCCAGAGGCATATCCCGTTGACTCATGGAGCCAGCCAATTCCTCTCCTGACGGAGATACTCGCTGTCTGACATGGGTCAGATGTTGAAGCTGGACTCGGGTGTTGGTGGCTTTGCTCCCAGGCTGCTTGTTAGCCTAATGACCCCATTACCCAGCGCCATTTATCTGCCTGATGAGATTGCTTTAAAGGAAGCTTCACGGGGTCCTGAAGGCTCCAAAACCCAGGGAGCTGCTCTGGCGGCTGTGATGCTGGAGGAGTGTGCCAGGATAACCGACTAATGAGGGAGGCTGTGGGAAGGGCTGCGGAGCGACACTGTCCCCTTCCTCTGCATTTCAGGGACAGCTGGTTGGGGATTTGCTGCCTTTTCCATGTTTCCTGCAGGCACAGCATCTTCTGTGCCCCTGTTTTCCTAGCGTTTGCTGTGAAAACCTGACACTGTTCCTCTGCCAGTGGATGCCTCAGGCTGGAGCTAGGAAATCCATCTCTTCTGTGAGTCCTTGTGTGAAGGTGACCTTGGAGACATGCAGGGCAAGAGGGCACCTGGGTGTTCCAAGCTGAGGGCAGGCAGCTGCCCTGTGTGGGACTAACGGCAGCAATGGACTTCTTGGGGTGAATTTTTGTGACTTTCCCATCTCACGGTGATCAGTACCAGGAGCCAGAGTCCTTGTTGGGATACAAGAGGAAAAACCACCCCAGGTCTCCCAGATACTGTGCCAGCGGCTGGAGCTGGAGAGCTGGGAAGACACAGCCTGGGGCTGGAAAGGTGTTGCTGGGCTCTGAGATGATTTAAATCCACCGGCAGCCTGATGGTTTTTCTGTTGGGTGCCAATAGCTGCTGGAGATATTCCTGTCCCTGTTACTCATCCCTGCCCCCGGCCCTGATCGGGGAGCTGCTCTGATAGAAATAAAGGCGCTCAGGGCTTTCCAGGGTGAGCTCAGGTGGCGTGGGTGGGTGGATAGGACTGGAGACAAGGCCTCTGCCGGGGCGATGCCATGAGGTGAAGGGCTGGGGGCTCTGCCCGGCTGCCAGCGTCTCACAGGGCCTGCAGCGAAGGTGTGTGGTGCCCGTGCTGTCCATCCCTCTCCTCCTCCCATGTCTTCGGCCTTACCTCTGGCTGGCTGAGTACTATGGCTCTGTCCTCTCGTGCTGCAGGCAGGATCAATCCCGTAGCAAGAAGGCACTGACCACAGAGCTTTTCTACAGGGTGGTGATGGCGCGTGGTCCTGGCTGCTGGTGTTTGCTCCTGCCTGGCACTGAGGTTGGTTTAAAATTCGGTGAGTGTCAGGATTTAATGTAAAATGCTGCCTGGCCTTGTTCACTGGGGTCTCTTGGTGCATGCCGCGATGGATAATGTGAAGAGCCAGATGCTTTATCATGCTTGAATTCTGTCTGCAGTGTAGGTGTCCCCACATTTTATGTCCTCACAGGGCTAGGATGTGAGGGAACTTGGAAGCGCTTTGTGGGAGCAGGTGTAGCCTCTGGGGCTCCTGGCTGGCCTGCCCTGGTGTGGGGAGGGGGCTGTGATGTCCTTGTGGTTTCATGCCAAGCACTGTGCACACTGAGAGCTGTGGCTTACGTGGCTGTACCAGCTCCAAGCCAGTATTCCCAGCTGGTGCTGCCCTGCTGGCTTGGGATGCTGACCCTCATTCCCAGTGGGACACAACCCCAGGTCTGCTTCTGTGTCCTCTTGCCCTGCCACAGGCCCTCTGCAAGGAGAAGGGGGGACGTCAGTGCTGGAAATGAGCTTCAGTAGAGCAGGGAAGGGAGGCTTGGAAGAGTAGGGAAGAGCCAGGGCTAGGGGCGTCACCTTCAGAGGCTGACCAGGATCCTGTAAGAGCGGATGGCCAGGCGCCCGCCAGCTCTTTGAGGTGGTGATGATGCGTCGAGCAGAACCGTCAGGTGCTGGCACAGCCTCTCCTGTCTGGGTGTGGGAAGACAGCGGATCTGTAGGGCGCCTTGTGCCGAGTGGTGTATGAGAGCTCAGAGTGCTGTTTGCTGTCCTGTGGCTGAAGGGGACGTATAAATATTGGTGTACAAACAGGAAGGGTTCTTTTTTTTGCTGAGCATTAACGTTTCAAGGTACAGGAATTCCGTTGGTATTTGGGGTTTTAAGGCCGGCTGTTAATGCTCCGCTTTGTATGCAGGCAAGGAAGCCAGAGGGGCTGAGCCTTGAGGGAGCTGGAGCTGAATCCTGCACGTCCCTTTGAAGGAAGCCAGGCCATGGCACGAGCAGAGCTTGGCTGCCCTGACCTGGGGGAGAGTTAAAGCCCCTGGTGGTTCTGCCCTTGGGCTGCGCTCTGCAGGAACTGAATCATAAATCATAGAATTCTGGATTGTGGAAAAGCCCTCTCAGCATGTCCAACCCAGCCACCAGCCCAGCCCCCCCCCCGTGCCCACTGAACCCTGTCCCCAGGTGCCACAGACACATGCTTTGTGAACCCCTCAGGGACGGGGACTCCACCCCTGCCTTAGGCAGCCTCAGCCAGGGCTTCAGCGCTCTGCCAGGGAAGAAATGTTTCCCAATATCCAATCTCAGCCTCCTCTGGCGCAGCTTGAGGCCATTTCCTCTCATCCTGTCACTTGTAAGAATGTAGGAGCAGTTGGTGCTCCCCATGGTGGGTAACTCAACAGCAGCTGTGGGAGCTTGGCCCCACTTGTGTCCTTTCCACATGGTGTCTGTAAATGGGTTTCATGTTGACCCATCCCTCAAGGGTGTGAGGGGGTGCATGGCATTAAAAGATTGGAATTTTGGGTTTTTCAGGTGTGTACTCATCAGCAGTGCCATGGCTTATGGCAGGAGCACCTTCTAACGTGGATGGTGCGGTGGAGAGGGCAGCGGCAGATCTGGTTCTGGTTTTTCCTGTTGTGTGAACAGAGGCTGTCCTGGGGTTCCTATTGTGCCGCCTCTGTACCCAGCGCTCCCAGTGTGCCTGAGCCTTGGGGTAAAATGCACTCATCTTCTCAGAGGGAGCGGACTCTCCTTGGCTGCTCTTGGCTGGAAGGAGGGGACAGGTGAGATCCGCTGCATCTTTTTGACATCCCCAGGGTCTCCAGTCTTCGTCTGCAGGGATGAGTGACCAGGCTGCAGGTGGCGGTTGTTTCTGAGCGGGAACCCAATGGCTTCAGCCTCCAGGCCACAGAAGCAGCTTGGTTTTCTGGACAAGAGGGGATCCACTTTGGGACTGATCCTATGGTGAGAGGCTGTCTCCTCTTTGGAAGTCACTGTTGTGAAGTGTGTCACTTTGGAGTGGGGAGCGGGGCTTTGTTAGATCAGAAGTTTCTGGGCATGGAACCCTGTGTTATGGTGCTGCGTGTTGCTCCTTACCCGCTGCCTTGCTCCAAAGCCTTTGGGAATCATTCTTCCCAGGCAACCTGTCTCAAACGCAGCTCTAACGCAGTGCCTGGTGAGAGGGGCCTCGGCAGCCCGCACCAGCCCAGCGATTCCAGCCGCCTGGCAGTGAGTGGGGCCATTAGAGCCAGTCTCTCCGGGAGCTGGTGGTCCCGTACAGGAGGTGGGAAAAGAATTGGTTTCAATTCCCATCCACCTTAAGGAGGTGGTGTGGGAGACTCGGATGGCCCAGCTTTGTCGGTGGCTCTTGGCTCCATCACTCAGTGCCACTCTCTGTTGGGCTTTACGCCTCAGTTCTAGGGAACTGGAGAGGGGAAAACCACTCGGGAGGGGTTTAATCGGAACTGGACAGAGGACCTTAAGGGAACCCAAGGAATCTGGCAGCTGTGCTTTGTGCCGAAGGGGCAGAGATGGGGCTGGGATTGAGTGCGTTGGGTTTCTCCTGGCCTGTGTCTCCTTGCTTGGGCAACCACGTTGCTGTGGTGGGAGATTGATCTTAGCTCTCCAGAGCCTGAGTTTCCCATAACATCTCATCTCAAGTTTCTTTTTGTTTTATTGACATTCCAACATCTGGGCTGTCTTCCTAAATGTGATTCTATCCAAGAGAAGGTTAAGGAAGTGAAAACTTCTGATAGCGCTGCCAAAAATAATCTTTGCTTGAGCCCAAGTGCTGCTATTGGAACTTTCTCCTGTAAAACAGTTTGTGGGTGAGCACGATGAGCAACCCCTGGAAGCCTCCAAACGCTCCAGCTGTTCGCTCCAGCTTCTAGGACTCTAAGTTCTCTTCAGGACTGTTTGGGTTTGTCACGTGTGGCGTGAGATGTTCCAGCAGTGGTCAGGGAAGCTGCAGGAAATGTCTTTGAATTTCTTCCCTGGCAGAGTAGTGAAGCCTTGGTTGAGGCTGCCCAGGGCAGGGGTGGAGTCCCTGTCCCTGGAAGGGTTCACAAAGCGTGTGCCTGTGGCATTTGGGGACAGGGTTTAGGCGGCATGTAGGGGTTGGGTTGTTAGTTGGATGAGCTTGGAGGGCTTTTCCAGCCTCAGTGATTCCATGATTCTATGAATCTCACAAAGTTCTTGTTCAGCGTGAGCTTGGGCACAGGACCTTTCCTTCCTGCTTGCGTGATGGTCAGAGCTCTGCTGCTGCACCAGAGGTGTCCCACCTGCTCCCGCCCTCCTCTGCCCACGCTGGGGCTCCAGGGTTTGTGCCACCATGTGGGGAGCTGGGGCAGGGAAACAATCCAATTAAAAGCTGTGCTGAACAATGTCAGCAGCAGATTCTGACCAGGTGGTTTCCCAATGCTTCTTGGATTGTTAAAGGAAGGCTTGTGGCCAGTGTTGGAATGGGCAGCTGTGGTTGGAGTGTGGTGGGATGGTTTCTTCTGTGGTGGTGCCATGAAGACTTGCTGAACACAGGTTGTGTAGGTACACAGAACAAACCTGACTCCTGCTGGGATTCTAGCTGGTGAGGCTTTGTTTTCTTCCTGGGCAGCCCAGCCTTGCTCCCTGGCGGATGGGTTGATGTTTCAAGGCTGCTGTTGCTCCTGGAGAAGCCTCCTTGAGTGTCAGCTCCTGCCCTTCCGAGGCTTGTGGGCATGAGAGGAGATGCTGGAGCAGCACTGCACCCGTCCTGGCTGCCTGGGGCGAAGGGGGTTGCCTGCAGTAATCCTGACTAATCCATTAATCTGTATCAACACTGATAGGGATTAGAGCAGCAGATAAGGTTCAGACCAGGCTTGGAGCTCAGCGATATCCCCACCCTCTTCCAGCTCAATCCTTGCTGATCATGGTTCCTCTTAAGGGGGCCGCGCTCCTTCGCTGAGCAGGCACCGAGGGTGAGTGTGGATGAGCTGCTCCCGGCTGGAGCACACCCGTGTCGCTGGGCTCCAGCTGGCCAGACAAGTTCATCGATCCGTCGACATCTGGTGACCGGCATCTCAGGCTTGCTGGAACAACCGCCTCTGGTTGTATGTTCCTCTGCGTGAGGCTGAACTGGAGATCTGCCACCTCTTGCTTCTTACCAGTTAGGTCCACCTGGAGGTGAGCCTGATTTGGTTGTGAATGCGTGGTGGAGCTGTGAAGGAAGCTTTTTTGGATCAGCTGGTGCTGCCAATCTGTGGCTCCATGCAAGCTTTGCCTCCTTCCTGCCTCCAGACCAGGGCTCTCCTTGTGTCGTTGTCCTCCAGGCCTTCCGTGTCTCTTCTTTTTGGGCGCCGTTGCTCATGACTGAGGGCTGCACTGTTCCCTGGGCTCCTTCTGTTCCCCTAAGGATGCCACGCTCTCATGTGGTGGTGGGACTCAGAGCTGGCAGCAAACAAAGGTTGCTTATGCCTGGAAGAGCAGCTCGTGGTCAAGTGCCCTACACAAAGCCCACTGTCTCTGCTGGGTTTGCTGTTGTAGCCTCCTTCCCCTGTCCCTGCCCTCTTCCAGCACCTCCCCATGCTCACGAGATTGCTCCGAGGTTGCCACCGGTTCCCTCATCAGCAAAGCCATGGTTAATCCTTCCCTTAAATCCCTTAAGCTGTCAGCAAACAGCCCCCTTCTTACCCTTCTAGCACGCAAGCTCGGCCAGGATGGAGCCTGGCTCTGTACCCAGGGGTTTATTTTTGTTCCCAGATCAGCAGTTCCTGCTCCCGCTTTCGGCCGGTGCTGCAGGCTCCCTCACTGTTGCAGTGGAGCAGTGGGTGGCTCGCTGATGCGTGGCCTGCAGTGACAGAGCTCCGGTGTGAAAATATGCAGGTTCTTAATTCCCTAAGGACAGGCGCCCGGTGTTGTTTGGAGTCACCGGGGAAGATTTGCAGCTCAGATCCAAGGTGGCTGAGGTCTCATCTCTCCAAGGAGCCTCCAGCTCCTTGGGCAGTGTGCAGTGGCCTTGCCTGGGGTCTCTGAGCTGGTGGTGCAGCTGGTGGGGCCAAAATGGGCCAGAAATCCTGATAAAGCTTTTTCCACAGGCGTGCTCACCTGTCGGCACCTGAACCCTCAAATCTAGCTGTTCCACTCTGAGCAGTGGTGATGGTGCGTTGGCAGTTTGGCTCCTCAGGGGTTATTTATTCATTCAAAACCAAAGGCTGGATCATTGTTTTGGGTCATATTTTTGTCAGCAGTTAGGTTAAGTGTTCAGTTATTGCATGTCTTACGTTGGTGGATCTCTGAACCATGGAGTCATGGAACGGTTTGGGTTGGAAGGGACCTCAAAGCCTCCCCAGTCCCACCCCTGCCATGGGCAGGGTCACCTCCTGCTCCAAGCCCTGTCCAACCTGGTCTCGAACACCTCCAGGGATGGGGCAGCCACCACTGCTCTGGGCAACTTCCAGCACAGCCCAAGGGAACACAAACCCAGCAAGTGCTTCTCAGCATCTCAGCCTGTGTGTAATTTGGTTTCTCTCTCAAAACTCTGGATGAAATGCTCATTGGAAGGGGTGGGAATGGTGTTGCTCTTGCTCTCCAGGGCTGTCAAACAGGCACTGCAACCCCTTCCCACTCTTGATCCCAGGGGGAGAGAAGGTGCCAGGGCTCCGTGGGGGAATATCATACGGCATCTTGCTGTGGAGTGGCTGCATCCAGGGATTACTCGGAAAACAGAAGGCAGGGAAAAGGGTCAGTGTAGTGTTGGCAGCTGGCAGCTCCGGAAGCCAGCGCCCTCCAAGCCGTGCACTGGGTCAGTGCTGCGACTCTTGGCTGACATGGTGCGGGTGGTTCTTGGCTGATCCCTCTGGTCTGGCAGGGAAACAGGACTTGGAGGAAACAGCACGTAAAACTGGAATTTCTGAAGAACTGATGTCCTAAAATCAATTTGTTTAAAGCGAACTCCACCAGGGCACTTGACTGCAAATGTAGCTGTGGGCGGAGCTGGGTGCGTCCTCCTCTCGCCCAGGCTGTTTTGCTGCCACCAGCGCAGGATACACAACTGCTTGGCTCTGTGCTCAGGGCAGCTCTGCCTCCATAGCCTGCAACGCCGTGACATGGGGCCGAGCGTGGCAGTGGACCAACCCCCAAGCTGCTCCGGAGAGCTGCTCAGCCAGTGGGTTCCCATCACCTTCCAGGAGCTGGAGGAGGATTGGCCTCCGGGCGCTGCGTGCCTTCATGCAGCTGAGGCATTTGCTCACCCACGGCTGGCAAGCGCGGGCTTGAACAAAGCCGGTTGCCTGTGTCTGCATGGTTCCATAATGTTATTTGGGAAGGAGCTGGGCAATCTCGGCTCGGCTCTGGCACCGCGGCGTGCAGCATATGACAGATAATCGGCCTGGCTACCCGCCTGTGCAGGAAGAGGCTCCTGTCGATATCCGACCTGGAATGGCACCTCACCTTTATCAATCACTGCCAGCGCTTCTCCTGGCATATTCTGGATACGCTCTGAGGTGGTGGCTCCTTGCACTGGCTGTGATCAGAGCCTGCCTGGGACGTGGAGGCAGGGTAGGTGTCCCTGCCTGTCCCCTCTCCTCCTCTAATGAGTTTTCCCAGGGGATGAGGAGAAAGTCACTTGGCTAAACTGCAGGCTGGTGCACAACTTGCCCCTCCTGGCTGGTGGGGTCTGCTGCCTGGCACCAACCCACAGTCTGGATACGTAAAAGCCAGGGATCCATGAGTGAAGGGTGGTTTTGCTGAAGCAAAGCTCGGATTTCCTGCAATTGGCTGATAGGGTTTCCAGCCCGTAGGGTTTGAACTGCTCCAGCTCCCCACTGATCCAGCACAGTTGGACATGAGCAGACCAGGAGTGGCCAAGTGTTGGGAACAGGGTCTGTGCCTCTGATTCTTTTCTGGAACAGGGAAGTGTTATGTTGTCTCCTTCAGGAGTGCCAAGCAGGCTGATCACACTAGGTGAGCTTCTACTGCCAGCTCCCTGCTTGAGCTGGCAGCTTCCTGGCATGGAGCGCCTTGTTCCTTTCCTCCGAACGTCTGTGAACCCGGAGCCCCGCTTGCTGGGTGTTGTGAAGCCACCACCAGGTTTGCTGATAAGCAGGAGGGCCTGAGGTCAGGCCAAGGGTTTTGCTCCATACTCGATGAGTTTCAAGGCATCTCCGACTGCCTTGTCTGTTGTTGGGAGCAGGGGAGTGCTTCCCTGATCTTGGCATAGCCTTGTCCATGAGCTGCAAGCCCGCTGGCTGAACTGCAGCAGGAATCACACAGTGTGGGCACGGCCAGGCCTGGAGCTCTGAGAGTGCTGCCAGTCCCCAGCACTCGTTAAGCAGAGCAAAAAATTGCTGTCGCGCTTTATTTCAGCAGCAGGAGCAGAGGTGAGGGGAGCTGCCAGCCTGCCTGAGCACAGGAACACCACTACTGCCAGCTTTGCCAGGCTGGAGCAGGCAGCAGCATCGCGCTGGGCTGCTGGGCATTATGAAGAGGAGGGAGAAGTGAGAAGGCTGCAGACCCCACAGTAGACAGTCCCTATGGATGCTCTTCTCCTCCCTTTCTAGACCAGCTTTTCAAGCTGAGAGTCAGACCAGCAGCTCCTGCTTCATCTACCCTTCCTTGGAGGCTTTGGCTTTATCTCTCCATGCCACTGCATCCAGGCTTTTCCCTCTGGATCTCCTCCTCGTGGCTAACGATGCAGCAATGCCAGCCACGGATCCCAGTGCTTGGTTTGCTGCTCTTTGGCAATCATGCTTCTCTGGTACCACAGCACCTCTGTTTTCCAGGCTGTACCTGGGGAGCTGCCATCCCAGGGATCAAGGCACAGAGTTTTTAAAGGACGATAGTCTCAGGGATGAGCTCCACTCTCCTCCTCAGTGTGGGCAGGGGGTGACGATGCTTTGAGTGGGACCTGTGGTGCCATCGCAGACTGGAGCCCCAGCACAGTGTCAGGAGACTCCATCTCCCGTTCCTGCTCACCCTTGGCAGTGGTGCTGGCCTGACCCTGGATTTTGGGATAGTTCGTGCTTCTTGGGAAGCATGCAAGAGGGTTTATTGTATGTGGAAGGGTCAGAGACCTCTGTCTGGGGCTAAGAGGAAGAGGACTTTGGGGGCTGAAGCATGAAGAAAGCCTCATTAGTGGTACAGGTGCAGCTTAAGAGATGCTCTGGGAGTGGGATGCACAGAGTGAGGCCTCGTGGCTGTGAACAGTGCCCCTCTCCTTAGGAAAGGAGGAAATCATTTCCCCTTGCTTGCTGCATCCCTTTCTCTCTCCCTGTGTCCTGTTCCTCCTCCTCTTCCCTGCCATTAATTGCTCAGCTGTTGCTGATGCAATTGAAACAAGATGTGTCTGCAGCCCCCATGCTCGCCTCCTTCCTCCTCTGGGATCTCCTGCTGCTTGTGAGGAGCTGGGAGCTGCGGCCTCGGGAAGGCGGCTCGGGTCCCCGTGTTGGCCGATCATGCCTGCGGCGTTGGGCCATGGCCGTGAGGTCCCCAGTGAGGGGAAAGCGGCTGGGCCAGGCTAGGGAGGTCTGTCCGGGCCTGAGGAGGTGGCTGTCTGGCTCCCGCTGCTCCCAAGGACACAAACCGGCTGGAGCAGGGACGGCCTGGTCCCTCGCAGCTGATGCCAACGCTCAGCGTGTTTTGTGCTGTGCTGGGAAGCAGGGTTGGTGTGCGAGTATGGTGCCGGATGCGCCACCTTGATGGGCAAAAGCCTCCCAGGCTGAGGGGAGCAATTTCTTGGCTTTCACCATGGTTTAATTCTCTAATCCTGTTGAATCACAGCTACTGCCCAGTTCCTCGTCGCTGTGCACCTTGTGAAGGCTTTCACCCCTGCAGCCGTCAACTCTCTTCTCTGAGGTGGCACTGTTCGAACACCAGTGTTTCCTCCTTGGCTCTATGGCTAAGAAGCATCTCTTGGATCTAACATATTGGCTGTGCATCTCTCCTTTCCTGGTTCTTTTTCTCTGCGGCCGTGCACGTCTGATCCCTTGAGCAGAGGCTTTGGGGCTGGGGCAGTATGGTCTCTGAAATGCTGCACTTGGCTTCCGAACTCTTTTTGTTCCCCTGCACTTAAGCTTTCCTGGTGGGATGGGTTGGGCTGGCCAAGGGCTGCATCCTTGCGTTATGCTGCTGGGCTCTGTTGTGTTGGATGTGCTTGGGGAGCTCCATGGCTGTCCTGGCATGAGCTGCATGGTGGCATTCAGGGGATGTTGCCAGAGGATCTGCCGCAGAGCAGGGCTTGGTGATGTTCGGACAGGCACTGGATTCAGTCGATGTGGTGGGATTGGGCTGGTGGTTGGGCTAGATTTGCTGAGAGAGCTTTTCCAGCCTCAGCGATTCCATGATTCTATGATTCTGTGTATTTCTCAGCCCTAGAGCTCTTGGGTGGTGGGTTGTTCCGGGATGAACCTGTGGCCTGGTGCTCAGGATCCTGGCTGGGATCTGCAGCACTAGGCAGACCCCATAGGTCTCTGCCCGCCGGAGCTGGCAGGGTTAAAACAGCCTGCCTTGAAGCTGCTGCTGTTCCCTGGGGATCCGGGCTTCGGGGTTGTCCCTGGCTGGGCTATTGTAACCTCCATATCCTTTGGCCGGGTTTTATATATCCAGTGGCTGTCACCAGGCTTTTAACAGTGATGGAGCTGTATCACAAGTGGTTTGTGAAAAGCCTCCTGGATTTATTTCCTCCTCCCAGGAGACTGATGGATCGAGGCACTCCAGGAACTTTTTACGTTGTCTTCGCCTGCTCTAATGTGCTGGTCAAAGCGTGCTGGGGTTAACCGTGGCTGTGTGAGTGTGGCAAGGGTTTGGATGTGAATTTCATGTGGTCCAAGGAAGAAAATGTGTCACTGTAATTGTGACTTTGGTCTTCTTGCTTCTGGTTTTCCTATGTGAACCTCTTTTAGTGGGAACAGGACAGAAAGTGAATGTGGGGGGAGTTGCTTGTCAGGAATGGCTACTGGAGGATCCTGCTGTGGGTGTGCATCATGAGTGGAGGGGTTTCAGATGCTCGAAGAACTGTCTTCTGCAAGAAGGTTGGGTGCAGGGCTGGGACCTTGCTGGAAAGCCAGTTCCCGGGGAAGAGACGGCCTCTAGCCCTGAAAGCAAAGAGAAGATCATGTGCATGTCCCTGAAGGGGAGCACTTGGGAGCTGAGCTGCGCTGGTGGTTGAAAAGGTCCCCAGGAAAGGGGCTGGGGGGGAAGAACGTTTCTTCTGCTTGGGTAGAGTTGCCTGGTTATCTTGTTGGGCTGGCGAAAAGTAAATAACTAAAAGCAGGACTATGCCCCATGGTTTTTCTTCCACTCAGCCTCCTGGCTTGAAGGACACGCGGCTGGTGTTGGCGGTACCAGGGTGCTGGAGGCGAGGCAACAGTGTAAGAAGCCAACCACCCATCGGCAACACTGCCCGTGTTCACGGGAAGAGGAGCTCTGGTTGGAAGCACTTAACAGAAAACCTGGCCCAGGTTGCCCAGAGAAGTCGTGGCTGCTCCACCCTGATCCAGTGGGAGGTGTCCATGCCCATGCCAGGGAGGGTGAAACTGGGTGGGCTTTGAGGTCCCTTCCAACCCAAACCGTTCCATGTTTCTATTCTATGTTCTGGCTTAGTGTTTTCAACTATTAACCTGGACACATCTCCAGTGCTTTCCCACAGGGGATCTGGTGATGCCCACCAAAGATGCTACCTGGTTACCTCTGTTCTAGGAGTTGGAAGTTCATGTGCCCAGGTACCACTGTGAAGAAGCAGAACTGTTGTAGATGCAGTGACCGCAGGACAAAAGCGACAGCATCACAGCTCCCAGTGCTGGGCTGAGCTGTGCAACAGCATGGGAAGTGTGGGCTGCAGCCTTGAGCGATGCACCATGATGGAGCAGGCTTGGTCCATGTTTTGTCTCCTGGCAGGTGAAAGGGATGCTGCTTTGTGGGTGCCCTGCACCTTGTGGTTGTTTGCACCCACTCTGCCCCTGATGATGCACTGTAAATACCTCTGCTGGTTTTTCTTCCGTGGGTTTTGATGTCCTTGGTGGCTTTTCTTGCTCAAAAATGCACTTTTCTGCCTGGTTGACGTTGATATTGGGAGCAAACCAAAACACTCATAAATGTGAGTGAGTAGGCTGGGTTAGTGTCAAAACCAGTGTGGTGGTCTGGGGTTTGTTGTGCCCTCTTCTCTTCCTCTCGTTAGCACATTGCTGCTTGATGTCCCTTTAGCGGTGACGCTAACAAAGCCGTGCTGGCACAGCTCTAAGATGGCAGGCGCTGCTTTGTATGCTTCTCCCTTCATGTGGGACCCCACACCACCTTCCAGTGTGGGCTGTGATCGGGTGTTGGTTTTAGCGACCCACCCGGAGCCCAGGACTGGCACTGCGCGGCGCCATCGGCATCGCCAAGGAGTTTGCTTTTTCCCCAGCAAACAGCAGTTGTGCTGCCACCGCCAGGACTTGGCTTCGTTCCACCTCTGTCCTCGGTGGCAGGGAAAGCACGTTCCTCATGATGGGAAAGCCGCCACCGGGAACACAAAGGGCGATCAGGAGGGGAGGCAGCAGGCGAGCGGGGATGGCTAGTGCTGGCAGGGGAAGCTTCGCCCCATCTAATGTTGAAGCTCGCTCCAGCAGCCGTGGTTGCGCTTGTTGGTATTTAACCTCGGAGCCTCCCAATGGGGAACAAGACAAGGGGGATTTTGGGCTCAGAAGCATCGAGTGCTTTGTTCAGGGGGTGGTGTGTGTCAGTGTTGGAGCCCAGAGGGTGCAGGGCTTGCTCTGAGGAGCTGAAGGCAATCTCCAGCTCCGTCCTTGCTCACAGGAGGGGATGTGGAAGGAGCTGCTGGTGGGGCCCCGTGGCCCCGATGCCAGTATCTCCTCTGGCTTCTGGCCTGGTAGAGGGAGCTGGGTGCCTGCTGAAGGTGAGAGTGGCTGTCAGAGCTGCCCGGTGGTACCCGGGGCTGTCCTGACATCCCCAGCCGTCCCGCAGGCTAATCGGGGTTCTCAGGGCTGCAGGAGGCTGCAGAGCTGTGGCACCAGGAGATCAGGCACACACTGGGGGAACGGAGTGCAGGGACTGACCCATCGGCCTCTCCAGCGTGGCTTTCCACTGGGTCCCAGCAAAGTGGCTCTGCTCCTGCCCTCACCCTCGGAAAAGCTGCCTGGGCCGTCTCATTTTGCTGCGGAGCTTTGGGTGAGGGACCAGGAAAGTGAAACATGACGTTCCACCCGGCTGCCATGCGTGTCAGAGTGCTCAGCCAGCTGCTTGTTATGCACCATGAATGTGACCGGGCGATAATTAGCAGAGTTGGAGCTGTAATTAAAGGCTCCTGTGCTGTGCTGGGGGTGCTGTCGCAAAGTGGAAGGAGGCTGAGCAGAACCTGGGGCAGTGTGATGAGTATTCTCAGTCACCACCCTGGCCTTTCCTTTCCCAGCTGTGCCTGGCTCCTCTTGGGCCATTTCATCGCGTGGGACTTGCGTTTGGTTTGCCAGATGTGGCCCGCACAAGGGGTTTCCTTCCTTGAGCCCCTTTCAAGGAGCCTTGCACTGCTTTGGAGCATTCTCCTGCATCTGCTGGCCTGTGCAGGATGGAACTGCTGGAGTTTGGGATGATTTGCCTCCTCTCCAGCAGGCATATGGGGTATTATATGCCAACCCCCTTCTCTAGTCCCATCAGATATAGCCAAGGCACTGGCTGTGGGGCGGCTTCAGAGGTGGATGAGGATGGAGAGATGGGATGGAGGGTAGGTGTGCTGCCAGCAGAGGACCTTGTGTTCCCAGCTGCCTCCAGGTCATCTTCAGCACTCAGTGGAGGGGATGCAGCTGGAGAGAGGATGCAGGAGGGCGAGGAGACGGGTGTGGGCAGTAGGGGCTTTGTGTTCTTCTTGCTGTGGCAGAGCCAGAAGATCTCCGAGGTCTCCACAGGGGTTATGTTGGTGTCCCCTGCCCACACCTGCCCCTGTAGGAGCAAGCAGATGCCACTGGGTGGTTGGGATCTCCTCCTCTCGACTCCCCTGCCGAGACTTGTATCTTGCACAATCTCCGCTTGCGAGGGTGTCTGTGTTGCTGAGGGTGCGGAGAGGCTCTGCAGGGTCATGGGCGGGTGAGGAGACAGGATGCTCCAGCTGCCACTCGGAGCAGGTAGGGTGTGCCAGCTGCTTCTGGAGTTGTTTGTCTCACCTGAAGGTTGGAGGGTTGGGAGCAGGAGAGGGAGCAGATATTTTTGGCCATAGGTCAGGACCAGGGTGCTTGTTCGGGGTGTGAGTTGGAGCATTAGGGGGCTGTTGGCAGTGCTGGCCAAGGAGAGCCAGCAGTGAGGTCGGGAGTGGCTGTGGGCTGGTGTCTGTGTCCACTCCTGGTGGCCGGCAAGCTTGGCCTCTCTGGGGTTACAGTGGTCTGTCTTTGGCAGAGGCTTGGGAGGACATGTCGGTGTGGTGCTCGGTGCTCCAGAGGGATCTCCCTCTGTCTGAAATAGAAACCCAGGTCAGCACTCACTGATGGTTTCAGTTCTCTGATCTGCTTCTTTTCTGAGGTTGCTCAGGATTTTACCTAGACTGTAAACTGTAAAGAGATGAGAGCAGCTTGCCCCATACTGCCGTGAGTCCTTGTGAGCCAAGGCGAGGGGACAGCTGACCACAGCTGGCTTGGCTCGTGAGCCCTGAAGGACTGGAAGGTCTCCACTCCACCCTTCCCTTGACCAGCAAAGAAATCAGCAGGTCAGCCACTTTCCTCCTAACGCCACTGTGATCTGCTTGCGCGGCAGAGTGGCCAAGGACTTTGGCTCCTCAGCACAGCACGACTTGGCCGTGGTTTCACTTGGCGTGTTGGCTTGTTGGCTTTCCAAGTTGGGCTTTGGCCATGAGATGCTGTTTCTATGTGCGAGGAGAGCGCAGTGGCTGGCATGGTCAGCTTGGCTGTTGGCCAGATCGGGCTCTGAAGCGGATGCTTGTGCAGAGAAGAGGGATGTGATCTGAAAGCCCATGTCCTCAGGTGGCCACAGGGTGGATTTGGGAGGAGGAGGATGTTGGTTTTCATGCGCGCTGGAGGGAGACCGCTACTTGTTGGTCCTGTCCTTCCAGTTGAGCAGAAGCCTGTAAATCTTTTTCTCCTAATGAGGTCCAATGTCATTGACTGTGTGTTAACATCTGAGGGATAGCCAAAAGACTTCTGTATTCAGCCAGAGCCATTGGGGAAGGACCTTGGTGCTCACTCTTGCAAGCAGGAGAGCAGATACATCCTGTGGAAGGCCTTGGGGTGATCTGTGTGACTGCTAAGCACCAGCTCCTCGGGGTTATGTGGGTATGGGCATACCAGGGTGGGAGAGAGCCGTGAGGTCCTTGTCTTCTGATGAGGTGTGGGGCCTGGAGCTGCCTGCTGGCACAGGTGGTGAGAAGGTGGCAGCCCTGGGCTTGTGGTTCTCTAGGAATGCAGATGCCTGTTGGTACTTGATCTCCTTACTGTGTTCCCCATGGTGACCGGCATTTTCTTCCTTCCCCACAGATGGAGTCTCCAGTCTCCACGCCTGCTGTGTTGCCCTTGCACCTTCTCGTCCCGGTCGTGAACAATGACATCTCGTCGCCTTGCGAGCAGATCATGGTGCGCACCCGTTCGGTGGGTGTCAACACCTGCGACGTTGCCCTGGCCACTGAGCCCGAGTGCCTGGGGCCCTGTGAGCCGGGGACCAGCGTCAACCTGGAGGGGATCGTCTGGCAGGAGACGGAGGATGGTAAGTGGCATCAGAGAGCATTTCACTCTCCTGCAGTGTCATTTTGGGGTTATGGCAGTCCCTTCCTTCTTGTGCCTTTGCTGTGTTGCTTCTTGGCACTTCCGTGGCTTTCCCCACACCATAGAATCATGGAATCATTGAGGTTGGAAAAGTCCTCTCAGCTCACCCAGTCCAACTGCCAGCCCAGCCCCCCCGTGCTGACTGAACCCTGTCCCCAAGTGCCACGGCCACACGCTTTGTGAAACCCTCCAGGAAGGAGACCATCTGGGTGGTCAGGACACAGAGCAGCCCTTCACTTGTCCAGCAAAGGGAGGAATGGACCAAAATTTGTATCCCTGTACCCAGCAGCAGGTGAAAATCCCAGCTGCCATTTCTCTGCCTTTCTGCAAGAGCCGACTTGCTCTGGAGGTGCCAGAGGAGCGGTTGTGCCAGCCTGCATGGGAATGTGGTGGAGCTGACTTCCTTTCTGCTTGGCAACCCACAGCGCTGTCACAAAACCGCTCCAGCCCTGGGAGGCGGCAGAAATCTCCTGCTGGATTAAAAAACCCCAGCGGAGCTTTCAAAATCACCTTGGCAGGAGATCAGGCGCTTGGCGATCTTGCCAAGCCAATCCAATCTTTGTTTCTGCTGGAGCTCCTCTTGGGTTGCTTTCCCAGATCCTTTGATGGGTTTTTATTGCTGCTGGGGCTCTGCCAAGGAGTGCAGGGATGAATGGGTGGCTCAGCGAACCACGGCAAGTACTGGAACCTGGCCTTCCTTGCAGTCTGGCTGGGATGGGGGATGTTTCTGCTCTGGGACATGTGGGGTGAGCTCCTTGTGCTTGCGTCTGGCATTGGCTGGGGTCTGGAAGCAGGAATGGAGCTCAGAGTCATAAAGGTGAGAAGGAGCAGCATCGGTGGAGGCCAGCTGGTGGTTCATCTCAGCCAGGTACCCCAAAGCTCCTTTTGGACATCTCCTCCTGCTCTCCTATAGCCATTGTGTGCAGAGAAGGATGCTCTTGTCCTTTATCTGCTGGCCGCTCCTCACTACAACTGTGTTATCTCTGAAGGAAGCTGAACTGAAACTTGTGTTCCCAGGAGCTGCTTCCATCTTGCCTTGTGCTTTGGGAAGACAAGGATGGGCCCGGTTTACCTTTTGTCTCTCTTTGCTGGGAAACTGGTTTGGAGACAGTGGTTGGTGCAGGAGTGAGTGCTGTGATGGGAGGCAGTGAGTACTGAACTTGTTCCTGCTGGGAAAAGCTTCGTGACCTGAGCTGCTTGGGAAGAGAGGAGCTCATGGACCATGCTGGAAGAGGCTGGGCTGTGCTGGCTTGGCATGGGGACCTTCACACTCCTCTGCCCTCTCTGATTCACTGTCCATTCTGTAGGGAAGAATTTGTCTGGATTGAGGCAGCTGGGAGCTCTAAGGGCGTTTTTTTCCTGCTGCTCCAAGGCAGAAAGACACCAGGCGTTGTGAAGTCAGGCCCAAGGATCCTCTTCTTTGAGCTGTGCTTCCTGGTGGGATAAGGACCTGCAAAGAAGGAGTGTTAAGGAGCCCTGCACATCCTGGGGCTGGGGAATCTGCTGGAGGCGGAGGAAGCCTGGGGAAAGGCTTTTGAGCTCCCAGCGTGCTGTCACTGCTGGAGAACCCTCATGGGCAACAACAAAGCCTAGGAGAGCTTGGACCTTGTAGGGGCTCTTTGTCAGTGGAAATCAGAGGAGTGCAAGCGACTGTGTGAAGGAGGGACAAAGGGAGCATCCCTGTGCACAAAAACATCCTCCTCCTCAAATGCTGACTGAGAGGCAGTGATGTGGGAGCGTTGCCTGGTTCTTCTCCCTCTTCTCCTGCTCCTCACCCCACCATGGAGCTCTGCGGCCCGTCTGCCTGTCCATCCACATTACCCATCACTCCTGCAACCCCATTTTGGAGTGTGCCCCGCAGGCACCCGTCGATTTCTCGTAGCTGGGCTATTTTTAGTCTGCAGGAACGCGATGAACTCGCACAGAGATCCTTCGCTGCTGGCTGCTGCTTGGTTGCCGCCATTGGGAGCAATGATTTTTACAGCCAGCGCTGCAGAAGACAAATCACACTGTTGGGTTTGGGTGCTGCTGGTCAGCTGTGTTTGTTGGCTCCTGGTGTAGCAACATTTCTCAGGGTGAAACCATCCCTGTTTCCTGCCTGGCATCTCTCCTGCCTTCCTGTTGTTAACGGAGGAGTCAAGGGTGGTGCTGGAGGAGATGCTGGGTGCAGGTGCCCAAAGGTGGAGCTTGTGAAATGCACAGGGATGCAGTGGGCATCTCCTGTCACTTGAAGGATTTGGAGCAGAAAGCTGCACTGCAAGCACGTCTGGAAATCCAGGTGAGGTGCTTTTGGCATGAATGAGCACACCTGTGTGGCTGGAGACCATCGGAACAGTGAGGATCCCGATGTAGCAGCACCAACAGAATGGCAGCAAACTTCATCTGCATCTTTTCCTCTGCTCAGTGCTGGGGCAGCAGCCACAGGTTGCCTGTGGCTGAGTTCTGCATGCTCCGGGGGTTTGGATTGTGCTCCTGCCAACATCTCCATGCTCTCCAGATGCCAGCATGGACACATCCTCGCACAGATAGAGACACAGTGGACTGGGAGAGGATGAGGAAGGCTTGGATGGAGGGTGAGGGCCAAGGCTGGATGACTTTACCTTGTCTATGAGGAAGCCTGACTCCAGATGTGATGGCTTTGTGTGCTGAATGTGCTGCCTCGCCATTACCCACAGCCTCCCACTGCTGCTCTGGGGATATGGCGAGTGTGCTGGGACCGTGCTGCTTACAGGTGGGCTGTGGGCTCCGGGGGGGCTGCACCTTCCCCTCCACGCACGCTGTGGGCTGTACAGCCGGGTGTGCTCAGACCCAGAGCAGGAGGGAGGTTTCAAGGCTGACACAGCAAGGAGTTGGAATATGGATTTCTCCTTGACTTTAATGGCATTTCCCAAAGCAATGTGTGGTTGTAAATCCCCTCCAAGGTTGCAGAGCCAGTGCGCAGGCTCAGAATGCTGCTCTGCAGCTGAAAGCTGCGACAGCATGGCTGTGACCGCTCTCACTCTCAGATCAGCAGTCTGGGGTTTGGGGCTACAGCCTTGCACCCTTCTCCCCTTTCACTGATGGGTGGGGAGGCTGTGAGATCCTCCCAAATCCATGTAGAGAATCAGAGGTTTTGTTGTGTGCCATCCCCAGTGCTCCCCTGTTGCTGCTGCTCTGTGTCTGGTATCTGCTGGCTTGGCAGCGCGGGGAGCTGCAGGAGCACTAATGCACCGCTTATCGTGCTCAAAGCATCTGCCAGCTCCGCGCAGAGGCTGTTTGATCATTTGGGGCGCAGTGTCCTGCTGCAGACAGGAGGCCGGCTGGCATCCAGCTCCCTGAGGCATGGCTGGGGCAGCCCTGGCTGACACTGGCTGGGGCTCCAGCTTCAGCAGCCAAGTACTGAATTACAGGCCTTGTTTACATGGAGGCTCTGAAGCTGCAAATTGCTCTGCCAGGCATCCCTGGGAGCAAAGTAGGTTTCAGTTCCTCTGCCTTGCTTCTCTGGGAGTGTCAGGATGGAGGCCTGGGCACAGGTCCATGGCCCCAAGGAAGGGGTGTGAGCGCTCAGTGACCAGGATGCTGAGCAGCTTGCACCCAGGTTTGGGTGCTGTCTGTTCCTTAAGAGCGTCCAAGGTGTCGCCTTCAATGAAACCAGCAGGTATCCGAGTAGGATTCTTCCTCCACAAGAGCATCTCCAGCTTCTGGGCTGCGAGGGCGTTGCCTTGGTGGGAGAGAAAAAAAGGCTGCTTAGGATCCATCCTGGGGTTTAAATTGTCCTGGGTTCTTGCAGGAGGATTAGGAGGAGATTTGGTGCGATTGGTTGCAGCGTGTTCAGTATAGGCTGGTGCATTTCTGAGATCTGGCACTCCAAAGGGATGCCTGGTGTTGGTGTGCTTCACCTTTCCGCTTCCATCACTCTCCTCGCATCGTGCCAGCAAGGGAAGAAATGTGCCAGCACATCCTTTCTAGTATCGGACAGCAGTCCCAGGGTGTGCAGGAGAGTCTGGTGGCTCCTCATGCAGTTAACTCCCAGCAGCACGTGTGGTCTCTGGATTCAGAGAGGGATTGAGCCATTGTGGGGAGGGCAGAGGGAGCGGCTCCTCTGCGCCCTGTGGCTGGGAGGGGTGGACTGGTTTCCAGACTAGGGTCTGGTTTGGAGCTGCTTGGTCCTGCTGCAGTCCCTGGGAGCATCCCGCCACAGCTCCATGGAGGTGTCCTGGGTTGGTGGGGTGCAGGGTACAGCCAGCAGCTTCCCTGGAGTTTATTGAAAGGGGGGACATGCTCTGTTGTGCCCGATAAAGCTGCTTTAGGAGGAACGGAGGTGGAAGACAACTCTCCGCGTGCCCTCCTTGGGATGCCTGGGATCAGCATCCCTCTCCTTCCAATCAGTCTCTCCCAGCAGTTGGCTTTGTTCCTTGTTCCTACTCTAAAGTAACATCTCCAGTATCACATCTTGGCTGTATCTGTCTTAGGGCAGGTCCCCAGCACCTTCCTTTGAGGACAGGATCCGGCCTCTCCTGCTTACCAGGATGAGGTGGTTGCAGGTCTTGTCTGCGTTTCCTTGCCGTGTCTTCCCACTGGAGCACCCAGCATTTTCCAGGAGGAGCAGGAAAAGGGAAGGCCTGCATTTCAGTTCTCTTCCTGAAGGAAACTCCCGTGCTGGACCTGGGCTCCATATGTTATCACTCCCTGAAGCCTGCAGCTGGCACAGCATAGCAGGGATATGGGCTGAGGTTTATAAAGGTACTTCAGGCACAGCTGCTCTGTGCTCCCATGGCTCCATCCCTCTCCTGGGGCTCTGTGGCTGGGTATCTTGCTGCACTCATCAGCTCTTGCAAACGAGTTTCCTCTCTCCTGTGTTTTACCTGGCTCCAAGCAACAGATTCCTCTCCCAGTCACTTCAACAGCAATCTGAGTGGTCCGTGGTGGGAGGGAATAGTCACAAAGCTGAGCAATGCTTCCAAAGACCCCTGACCCTGAAGAAGAGACGTCAAGGGTCTGTGCTTGGCACAGGCGGGAGCCAGGCTGCTTCTCCTCCAGAGCTGGCATGGAAGAGCTGAGACTAGTGGGTTTTCTGAATGCCTGCCGCCTTTGCTCCGTGCTGGGAGGAGACACAGCCCTGTGCACGGTTCTCCCTGGGCTGACGGGTGCCGGGGTTGCAGGAGCAAAGCAGAGTGAGGCACAGGGATGCTTCCCAGGGGTGGTTCTCCTGCAGGAGGTGGTAGCTGGTGTGGAGATGCTGGGCTCCGTTTGCCATCTAGTGGCAATAATGGCCTTCTCCAGGGGCCCGAGGGGCTCGGGGCTGTGCACGGGGCCGTTTCTCAACACTGAGGTCCACAGCTGTGCTTGGAGGATCTGCATCTCCCCTGGGGGTATCATGATCCTCACTCCCTGGGATTGCCTTCTCTACCCCACTCAATCTGCATGGAGCCAATGCGAATCTTCAGGCCGTCCCCAGACCTCGCAGCCCACTGAGGGTCACCGAGTTTAACATCCCCATGAGAATAGGGAAGAGTGCAGAGCAGCTGGAGAAGGAGAGGTTGGGTGGACACTGGCTGGAGTAGTGCCAAGAGGGGATTATCCAGGGGTCTGCAGCTCCCATCTTGGTGCCTGTCCAGCCCAGAGTCCAGGGTCTTGCCTCTCCTAAGACCCTTTGTTCAGCTTCCTCCAGCCCTAGAGCCAAGCTGTTTCCTGAGGAGTGGATCACACCTGGCCCCTCTGACCCTTTCCCCTCACCTTGCAGGTATGCTGGTGGTCAACGTCACCTGGAGGAACAAGACCTACGTGGGGACGCTGCTGGACTGCACGCAGCACGACTGGGCGCCTCCCCGGTAAGTGAGCAGTGGGTCCGGCCACACAGTCCCAGCCCCTTTGCCAGGGTGCAGGGCACAGACCCAGGCCATGCAGCCCGTGGCACATTCTCTTCTGGAGTCAGCATCTCCTCTGTGTCCAGCTGAGCTGCTCCCATGGCTCAGTGCCCTTGTGGTCATAGTCCTGGAGGCTGGAGGGGGTCGAGTGTTTGCCGATGGAGCTTTTGCTGATCCCTCTTTACTGGAGCGGTCAGAGGAACAAGGCTATGGGACCTACAGTGAGGTGGGGCTGCTATGCAGCTGGTGTAGCCTGGCACAGTCATCTCTCCATTAAAATCTCCTTGTCCTCCTGCTGCAGGTTTTGTGACTCTCCCACCAGCGACTTGGAGATGCGCAATGGCCGGGGCAGGGGCAAGCGCATGCGCCCCAACAGCAACACACCAGTCAACGAGACTGCTGCTGCCTCCGACAGCAAAGGCACCAGCAGCAGCAGCAAGACCAGGGCAGGAGCCAACAGCAAGGGGCGTCGGGGCAGCCAGAACTCCTCAGACCACCGCACGCCACCCGGCGCAGCGGAGGACGTGAAGGCCAGTCCTTCCTCTGTCACTAAGAGAAAGAGCAAACCCCTCTCTGACATGGAGCTGAACTCCAGCTCCGAGGACTCCAAGGGCAGCAAACGCATCCGCACAAACTCAATGGGCTCAGCAGCCCTGCCACCTGCCACAGTCAAGGTGGAGCCGGCTGTCCTTGACCGGAACTGCCCTTCTCCCATCCTCATCGACTGTCCCCACCCCAACTGCAACAAGAAGTACAAGCACATCAATGGGCTGAAGTACCACCAGGCCCATGCGCACACTGATGACGACAGCAAGCTGGAGGCAGATGTGGACAGCGAGTATGGCGAGGAGCCCTCCCTGCACGCGGATATCGGGAGCTGCAATGGCGCCGCCTCCGCTCAGAAGGGCTCGCTCTCGCCAGCCCGCTCGGCCACCCCCAAGGTGCGCCTGATGGAGCCCCACAGCCCATCCCCATCCGGCAAGTTCAGCACCAAAGTGCCCTGCAAGAAGAAGCTGGGTGGGGAAGGAGACACGGACCCAGGTGCTCTGTCTAATGACGGCTCCGAGGATGGTCCCTCAGTGGCTGATGAAACAAGCAACGACGGCTTTGACTCTCTGGAGAAGCGATGCGTTGACAAGGACAAGTCTAAGAAGGCATCTGGTGCTAAGCCAGAGAAGATCCCTTCCAAAAGCCTGAAGTCGGCCAGGCCCATTGCGCCGGCCATCCCTCCGCAACCCATTTACACCTTCCAGACGGCCACCCTCACCTCAGCCAGCCCTGGCTCCTCCACCGGCCTCGCCGCCACCGTCGTCCAGACCATGCCCAACAGCCCGCAGCTCAAACCCATCCAGCCCAAGCCCACGGTGATGGGTGAGCCCTTCACGGTCAACCCCACCCTCACCCCTTCCAAGGAGAAGAAGAAGAAAGACAAGAAGAAGAAGGAGCCCAAGGAGGCAGAAAACCCTCTGACTCCTGGCAAAGCCTGCAGAGCGGAGGAAGGGAAGAGCCCTTTCCGGGGGGAGTCCAGCGATGTGGGGACGAAAGGTGAGGGGCTGCTGAATGGCTCCTCTGACCCCCACCAAAGCCGGCTCGCCAGCATCAAGGCTGAGGCAGATAAGATCTACAGCTTCACTGACAATGCTCCGAGCCCTTCCATCGGTGGTGCCAGCAGGCTGGACAGCACCAACCCAGCCCAGCCCTTGACCCCGCTGCATGTTGTCACCCAGAATGGTGCAGAGGCCAGCTCCGTCAAGACCAACAGCCCGGCCTACTCAGACATCTCCGATGCTGGGGAGGATGGGGAGGGCAAGCTGGAGAGCGTGAAGGCGAAGGATCCTGAGCAGCTGGTCAAGGAAGGTGCCAAAAAAGCCCTTTTCCCCCCGCAGCCACAGAGTAAAGAGTCTCCCTATTACCAAGGCTTCGACACCTACTACTCCCCCGGGTACCCCCAGGTGAGCCCGGGGCCCCTGAACGCCGGCAGCCAGGCCCCCTCTGAGGCGCAGGCCTTGAAGCTGAAGAAGGATGAGGAGCCGGAAAACCCTGAGGCGAAGGTGAAGAGCGAGGGCTGTGAGGAGAAGAAGGCAGAGCTTGGTGGTTCCAGCCAGCAGCCCTCGGTCATCCAGCAGCGCCCCAACATGTACATGCAGTCCCTCTACTACAACCAGTACGCCTACGTGCCGCCCTACGGCTACAATGAGCAGGGCTACCACGCGCACCTCCTGAGCACCAACCCTGCCTACCGCCAGCAGTACGAGGAGCAGCAGAAGCAGCGGCAGAGCCTGGAGCAGCAGCAGCAGCGAGGGCTGGAAAAGAAAGCGGAGCTGAGCTTGAAGGAGAGGGAAGCAGCGCTCAAAGAGGAGTGGAAACAAAAGCCACCCATACCCCCGACACTCACCAAGGCCCCAAGCCTCACGGACCTTGTCAAGTCAGGGCTGAGCAAAGCCAAGGAACCAGGAGGTCCCGACATGGCCAAATCCGTCATCATCCCCAAGCTGGAGGATTCATCCAAGCTGTCCAGCAGCCAGAGTGCTGAGGGACTGAAGGTGAAGCTGAGCGAGGCCAGCCACCTCGGGAAGGAGACTGCCGAGACGAAGACTGGCTCTGAGTGCGGCCGGCAAGCGGAGGTGGACCCTGTGCTCTGGTACAGACAGGTAATGCCCACCCACTGCCCAGCGGTGGACTTTCTCCTGGAGGAGGACCCTGTGACTCTGCTGCTGGGAACACACAGCATTGTCCCACACAGCAGGGAACACACGTTGTCCTGGGCTTATAATGGGGCCCCATGAGGTTCCCTTGGGATTGGGAGGCCATGGATGGGCCAAGGAGAGCCTGGGGAAGCAGAGTGGGGTTCCTGGTCTCCTCCCAGTCCAGCCTGGTTTCGAGGCAGGTGGGGCTGGGAGGAGGGCGCCGCTCTGATGGTTGGATGGTTCTTGCAGGAAGCGGAGCCCCGGATGTGGACCTATGTGTACCCGGCGAAGTACTCGGACATCAAGACAGAGGATGAGCGGTGGAAAGAGGAGAGGGACCGCAAGTTGAAGGAAGAAAGGAATCGAAGCAAAGAAGCTGCATCCAAGGAGGATGGGAAGGAGAGCACGAGCTCTGAGTGCAAGCTGACCCCCACCGAGGAGGCTCGCTTGGTGGGGAAGGACCCCAGACCCAGTGTCCATGTCCCCGTGTCGTCACCCCTCACACAGCACCAGTCCTACATCCCCTACATGCACGGCTACTCCTACAGCCAGTCGTATGACCCCAACCACCCCAGCTACCGTGCCATGCCCACCGTCATGATGCAGAACTACCCAGGTAGGCAGCTTTCCCAGGCTGTCCCAGCTCCTGGAGCAGGGAATGCCTGTGGGGGACATCCTCTCGCTCCTGGAGGCACACGTATGGAGCCACGTGCTCTGGCTGTGCTGTCCAAAGACAACTCATGCCCTGACTGCTGACTCTTTCCCCTCAGGCTCATACCTACCCTCCAGCTATTCCTTCTCTCCATACGGGAGCAAGGCATCCGGCAGCGATGAGAGCGACAAGTCCCGAGCCAGCCCCAGTGTGAGCTGTAAATCCAGCTCGGAGTCCAAGGCTCTGGACATCCTGCAGCAGCATGCCAGCCACTACAAGAGCAAATCACCCACGGTGAGGGTCGGGAAAGCGCTGGCTTTGCCCAGCTCCATGCGTGAGCTTTGGAATGGTCCCTGGATCCTGTGACCAGCCCAGAGCCTGAATTTTTTTGCCATTCCTGCTGCTGTGGGAGACCTGAGGGCAAGGAGAAATCCCACACCACAACCCCTTTGGGATGGAGAAGCCAAACCTGTGGGCAGGGCTGGCTTGGAGGAGCCCCGGGGCTTCTCCAGGCCCCGCAGCAATCCAGCACTGCTTGTCCTCGGCCCTGGTGCTGGTGGGTGGGCGGCAGGGGCCTGCTCCGTGTCAGAGCAATGCAGAGTCGGGAGCTCTTCCTGGGCTGCGTTGGGATGATGCAGGGGCAGGAAGGAGCTGCCTTAAATGGGAACTGCGTTGGCCTTGCTGCTTTTGGGCTGGTCCCCGGCCATCCTGTCATCTCCCAGCAGTGTTGTGGCAAGCATTTGGGCAAGGCAGGGGGAATCGACCGGACAGAGCAGCCTCAAGTGCCTGGCATGGGTCCCATGCTCAACCATGCCCCAGCATAGTGTCCCTCAGCAGTAGTGTCCCTCAGCATGCGTCTTACTTTTCCTCCCCAGATAAGCGAGAAGACGTCTCAGGAGCGGGACCGCAGCGGCTGTGGGGTGGTGGGAAGCGGCGGGAGCTGTAGCAGCGTCGGAGGAGCCAGCGGGGGAGAGCGCAGCACCGACCGGCCCCGCACCTCGCCCTCTCAGCGCCTGCTCTCAACGCACCATCACCACCACCACCTGGGGTACTCGCTGCTCCCGGCACAGTACAACCTGCCCTATGCAACAGGTGAGCGTCTGGCCTCAGGACAGAGCCAGAGCTGCCTGGGCCCTTGTGTGGGGCTTGGCTTTGGCCAAATTTGCTGTTTCCCAGCTCCCCTGGCACAGCTTGGTGCCCATCCTGGGCTGCCGGCTCCTAACACCACCTCTCCTCTGCAGGTCTGTCCTCCACAGCCATCGTTGCCAGCCAGCAAGGCTCTGCCCCATCCCTCTACCCACCTCCCCGGAGGTGAGAACGGTAAGGCTCTGCTCCTGTGGCGCCAGCACGGCTGGGCTGGAAGTGGCCGGGACGGGGATGCCGAGGGTACGGGGCTTGGCCGGCGCTGCCGGCAGCGGGAGCTGACTTGCACTTGGGTCACAGCAGGAGGTGAGGCGCCGGGATGCCTGGGCTGGATGAGCCGTGTGGCTGGTTCACTTGGGGAAACGCCGGAGACTCCGTTAGACATCAGTTGAATGGTGTCACTCATTCCACTCGACGTTCCTGCTGGGAGCCAAGGCAGACTGTGTCTTCTCCCCTGGTGCCAGACACACACTGACTCCCCTCCACACCCTCCCCTTGGTGAGCTGGTACCTGCGGAAATATTTATTCTACTGGGCACCGATGCTCGGGGTGGGGGTGATCGCCTGCCCGGTGCATATGAAGAGGAAACGGAAGCACTGAGGTTTCTCCATGGATTTGGGACCCTGCGAGTCTCTGCGAGCCGCTGCTTCTGGATGGGGAGAAGCGCCACGGGACTGGGCGCTCCCTCCACCTGCCCATCACTAGGGCGAGCCTGCGCGGAGCTGCGGTCTCAGGAAAGGAAGGGCAGGCTTGCATGGGGGCTGGGGGTCAGCCTGGCTGGAGGCAACTGTGGGGCGTGGGGAGGTGCTGGATGTGAGGCGCACCCTCCCCCAAGTCCCACAGCCCGTCTGGCGTCCCACAGTGCCTGCCGGTCTGCCAGCAGGAGTTGCCAGTGCGTGGCCGATGGCGCTGGGGAGCTGGGGTCTGCGTCTGGCCCCAGCAAAGCCCCCTCTGCCCAAGGAGCTGGGGGCTGCACCCATCGCCCCGCGGCCACCAGGGCAGCTCTGTATGGGGTCCAGAGGTGCCTGGAGCCCCTGCCTGCAAGCTTCCCAGTGGCTCCAAGCTGTGACTGCAGATGCTGCGTGTCTGCTCTCCCCCAGCTCCAGCAAGTGCGCCCAAGCCCCTCAGCGTGGGGCCTCTGCCTGCGGTCCCCCTTGTGCCCGGCGTCCCTGGGCAGAGCCCAGCGAGGAACAAGCACACTTAGGCTCTGCCAGAGGCCGTGCCAGCCCTGCTCTGGGGCACCAGGCCCTGAAGGAAGCCGGTTCCCGCTCCCGGCTGCCCCCAGGACAGGGTCTCTCTGGTGCTCTGCTCCCAGAGCCGCTGCTCTACCTCGGCCCCGCAGCCACCCTGCTCTTCCCATGTGCCGGCGCACTCAGGCACGCGTCCGTCTGCGTCGCACCAGCTCAGGGGCCGCTGTACTGGGATGCTCTGCCGCCAGGCTCTGTACATACTGTAAAAAGCAATTGTTTGAAAGCTGTTGTTTTGGGTTTTGTTTTCTTCCTCCCCCTGCCCCATTCCCCTCCATCCCAGTTCACCCAGTTGGAAAGGAGGCGCCCACTGGTCGTGGCCCTGGATCAGGTGCGGGCAGCGCGGCCACCCAGCCCTCTCGTGGTGTTCCACTCACCTTCCTTCCACTCTTCGTTGTCTTTGCCAGGAGATGGAGCCATGGGGCCTGGCCCGCTCCGCAGGGAGAGGGTCGATGCTGAGCTCCCCCCGTGCCACATCCAACAGGCTGGGGACATCGGGGTGATGGGGGAGCCCTGCATCCCACCGGGGAGCAGTGTTCTGGTCCAGCAGAGCCTGGCTTTGGCACAGCCGGGGCCACCGGTGGCTCGAGGGGTGCAGAGGAGGGCAGGCAGGGTGAGGGGGTGCAGGCTTGGGTCGGGGGGGCTGCTCCCAGTTGGGTCCCAGTTGAGTCTCCCTGTAGGTGTTAACTGAAACAATGGTTTATGCAGACTAGGTTTGAGGTTTGACGCTGTTCCGGTTCCTGCTGGCCCGTGGGGTCCCTGGCACCGGGCCCCCAGTGCTGGCGGATGGTCGGGCATCAGACCCTCAGTGTTTATAGCTCTTGTTTGCGTTGGCGTTACTGTGTTGGGTTTCATTTCAGTCTTCCTGCCCTCTGCAAAGTGTACATTATTACCGAGTTCCTTGTTTTTTTATATATATATATAAATATATATATATACAAACTGTGCTCTTCTCACCTTTGTACATTCGGGCGAGGAGAGAGAATAAATCTTTTTAAGAGACAATCACAAACCTGTGAGGGTGGCTTTTTCTTCCTGCTCCCCCCAGTTCTGGTCCTTTGGCCCCAGTCAGGATTTTGGTGTGTGTGGGGGGGAGTCCCCAGCCTTGGGGCATCTGAGAGGGGGTGAGCAGTCACGCTGCTCCTGGCACCCAGCGGGGCAGCAGCTCCTGCCCCCAGCACTGTCCTGGCCCTGGATCCGGCCCCTCTGCCCGCGGATGCCGAGCGCTCAGCCCCGACAGTTGGGGTCAGGAGCCCCAGGCTTGACCCGCAGCAACAGCTGCACCACTGCCACCAGCCCCAGCTCACGGTGGAGTGACCCGTGCAGCTCCCACAGAAATCCAAAGTACCTTTACGTTTTCCAGAGGGTGTTGTGTTTCTTGAGACGCTCATTGATCCCAGACCTTTACCTTTGATCACACTTGCTCGAGCCAAGCAGGGAAATACGTGGTCCTTGGCAGAGCAGCACAGGCACTGGTGCAGCCCAGTAACTGCAGCAAATTAACACTCTTCCTTGCTCGGAGTGACCAGGACCAGGATCTCGCCCTTTACCAGTGGATTTTACCCATAGGGAAGGAGCAAAGTGGTTCCCCTGCCACCCCGTTAGGCTGTGCCAGCAGCCGAACACCGTGGGGTAGCAGCAGCGCCCTGGTGCAAGCAGAAAAGCCCGGAGGCAGCCAGGAGCAACAAGGGATAAAGCCTGGCACTGCAAAAGCCAGACCTGGAACTCAGCCTCGGTTCATCTGGGAATAGATGTGAGGTGTCCTTCGTCCCTGCACCGAGGGGCGATACCTCAGGCCCGCAGGAAAGGCCAAGGCATTGCCGCTCCCAGCAGTGCCACCACCAGCGTCCAACCTGACAGGAACTGAGGTCCTGCTGAGGAGGACCAGAGGCTCTGGCCCTTCAGTGGAGGGGAAGGAATACCGACTGTCAGAGGATTTATTCACACCTTGCCTCCCACCGCTCTCCTCAGACACCGATCAGGATGGAATGGAGCGGCTCAGCTTTTAACAAGCTCCTCTGCTGACCGGCGAGAGCACAACAAAGCACAAGGACAAGGCCACTGGTGCGCAGCCAGGCCGGGAGAGCTGCTGGCCACCCCCGGGCACGGCCTGTGAACACCTCGTCCAGGCCATGGTCACGGGGTGTGGAGACACAGCACAATCGCATTCACCAGCATTCGAAGGGGCAAGCGGAAAGTGGCACTGCCACCCCATCCCTCCACACCCCAGCGGAACGCCCACATGGGGAGAGCCCCCACAGTGACCAGCAGAGCCACCACTCCTGCCTGCGACTATCTGTGGCTTGGATACCGCTGCTCACTCAGTGTCTGAAGTCTCGAGATCCCGTTGGGAAGGTGAGGAGGAGGGAGGACAGAGGTGTGGTGACAGCCCCGGGCCTGCTCCACACCCGTCCTGGGCTGAAGGCCCGAGTGCTTTAGGCACTTCAGACCATCTCAACCACCACAGCACAGGCAGGGAAGGAAGCGCTCCCACCAAGCAGAGGTTTTACTCCCAGCACTCACCTGCCCTCTGAAGCCCCAGCTGCAGCTCCAGAGCTCAGGTCCTGCCGAATAAGCAGCCCCAGCTGCGTGGGGTTGATCCAAACGCCCCTTTTATTGAAGGCCCAGGGGTAACACAGGACAGGGTTAAGACTGCTGAAAATGAATGCCGGAAGAGCAGGAGGTTTTAAAATGAAAAGGTTAGAGCGGTTAGGGCAGCACCGGCTGCCCCCAAGCCAGGACGTGCGGTAGTGTTAATGGTTAAACTGGTACATGGTATGGCTCCTCCTGATGCTCCAAACACGCCTGAAACTGAGAAACGAAGCATAGTCTGTCCGCTGAGAGCGCAGCGGGCGGTGCGGAGGGCCGATGCGGGCTTGGAGAGGCCGAGGAGCTGGCGCTGCGCTACCCTGGCGCCCCGTGGCCGGCCCCACGCAGCCGCACAGTTCAGAACCATCTCCCGTTTACTATATGGTGATTACATGTGTGTAGAGTTCTCTAGGCAACATGTTTCAACGCGATGGTCAACTCTGGATACACAGCCAATCTACAATGAGAAATGCAGGGTCAGTCCCACAGAAGCTGGTTTTCCCTCTCCTCAGGAAAGGAGATGTCCCCGTCTCCCCTCCACGACGTCGCTGGTTTGCCGCAATGTCCCCGCTGCAGCTATTCTTCATCTGAGGAAGAGTTCTGGTCCAGGGGGTACACCATGAACATCACGTCTGGCCGCGACGGGACAGAGGGGTGGCCAGGCCGCACGATCTCAAAGCCCAAGAAGCTGAACGTCTTCAGGAGCGGAGCTACCAAAGAGAAGGACATCGTTAGCACCAGGAATGGCCCCATTTACCTGCCTTGGCCCCAAGGCCACGAATATAGACGTGCACGGCCCACCCTCGTGTGCTGGCACACGGCCAGCACATCCCGAGCTTCCTGCATGGAGAGAAACCACTGTAACGTGATGGCCCTCACACGTGGGAGGCTCTGTCTGTCCCTGCATTCTTCATGGACGCTCCTAAGCAGAGAAGGGCTTGAGTTGCACAGGTTTGTCCGCGTTTACCCTGCAACGTCTGTTCTGTCCCCTCCAAGATGCGGCGGTGACTGGTTTCCTCCTGGCACCTTTGCCATCCCACAGCACCTCATGGTTTTAACACGGGTCCCAGCGCCCCGTGAGCCCTGAAGGTGGGTGAGGCAGCAGCAGATGGGGTCTGTTTACTTGGGGCGTAGAGAGAAGTTTGCTGATTCTGCAAGGAGAGCCTGGAGTGTGGTGGGAACTCAGAGCAGCTCAGCACGGCTCAGTTCAGCTCCCACGTAATTCAAGAACAGGGTCAGCCCAGAAGCTCCCCTCAGTCAGACAAGGTTCTATCACATAGTGGCTGCACACACGCTTGCTCATTAGAATCATAATCATTTGGTTGGAAAGGACCTTTGAGATCATCGATTCCAACTGTACAACATTACTGACACGATCGCTTCCCTGTGACCCAGGAGAGGAGCCCTGGTGCAGCATCTCCTCATTATGGCACCCCCGACAATCCCTGCAGCCCCTAACGGCCACGCGGAGCAGCTCCTGTAGATTTCAGGCCGGCACTGAATTTCAGCTGTGCAGACAAGGACCGGGGACCTACATCACTGCAGAACTCAAGGAAACCAGCGAGGTCCAAGAACAACATGCGGCCCACATTTAGAAACAAGCCCGGCGGCATCGGGTGTCTCCTGGAGGCAGCCACCGCGCAGCCCCTGCACGGCCTGCAGTGGGGACGCTACAGCAAGGGCTTGGTCGGATGGTCATTCTTGGCATCGTACCAAGGAATGACATCTTCCTGGCTCAGCACAGCTCAGCTCACATAACGTCCTTCAATTCAGAGATGGCAGCAGAGTAAAATTAAAATTAAGGTTTGGATTACTCCTGTTGCTGCAATTGCTCAGTTACCGTGCTGCCTGTGTAAGGTTTAAAGTGACACATCCACAGCTTGGTGCCTCACCACAGATCCCCTCAAGCTTCCTGTTTGTGCTGTAATCGCTCATCTGATGCAGCTATCTTTAGATTCTAATGCAGCCCCCTTAAGCCATGCGCACCTCCGGCCAGGGCCAGGATTACCCATCAGCCTAGGGAGGGCAAAACTGCCTGGGGATCTTTATAAATCAGGTGAACATCAGGGCAGTGAGCTCCAAGAGGTCATTTCCTAATCACAGAAACCTCTGATTTCCTTTCAAATCACAGAAAACTGGTGCCAACTGGAGACCTTTGCTCCTCACTGAAGGAAAAATATTCACTAATTGCTGGGCAATAAAACACCCCGAGGTGCTCAGGAGCAGCTTTCCCCATGTCATCGCTGGGGAGAATTCAACTGCAGGGCAATAAGGGGTACCTGCTGGAGAGACCAGACCACTCCTTCCCACCCCAGGCTCAGGAAAGGGCTCCCTTTCCCCACGAGAAACTATTTCTGTTTTGTAAGGACAATGTGAAAACCATGCACGGAACATTTCATCGAATCATGGGATGGTTTGGGTTGGAAGGGATCTCAAAGCCCATCCAGTTCCATCCCCGGCCACGGGCAGGACACCTCCCACTGGATCAGGGGGCTCAGCTGCATCCATCCCTTCCTGTGGAGCCCTGCTCGGGATCCCCACGTTCTTGTGTGCCATTTGAGACCCAGCACCCGTCCTGACAGCAGGGTGACTTCTCACCTCTGTCCTCTCTGCTTTTTCGGAAGCAAACGAAGACGTAGTTGACTTTCATCTTTTCCTCAGCAAACTCGAGCAGTGCTGACAGCCTGCCAGGGAGGAAGAGGACAAGGGAACATCAGTGATCGGAAGTCCTGGCCTGAGGAAGCCTCTGTATTATCCACTGGATGGGTTCAGGCCTTGTTTACAGCGCCCTTCCAGCAGACAATGGGTCCTGAAACAATGGGCTTCCTGCTTGCAGAGCTCCAAACTGTCCTCACCCCATCACCCCGCAGGTCATTGTCCTTGGCGTCAACACCCATCTTCACCCACCAGTGGTTTTGTACAGAGCCTTCCTACTTCCACTAGCAAAGGGGATCCGCAAGTTTTGTGCTTAACGAGAAGGAAAAAGCAGAGCTCATAGCAGGCAGAGAAGAGAAAACGCTCCCTGAAGGGAAAGCTGCTCCCTGAACCCATCAGCTGGGTGCCACAGCCCCGAATCCCTGCTTTCTGCCTCTCCAGCTGAATGATGGAAACAGCGTGGCATCACTCCCTCTCCGAGCCCTGGGATCGGCACGCAGAGCCGTCACTGTCTCCGCTGGCCTTTTCACCACTTAGGCTGCAGGAGCAGGGACAAACCCGTCAGCAGTCAGTGAGACCGAGCGAGGCAAAGGAGATCAAATTAGCAAGGGTTTAGGTAATATGGTAATGAACTGGTTTAATTATAGCCTCTTCTAGGCTGCTTTACCCAGCTGAATTAACCTGACAGTGCCCTCCTGGAACGACCCGCTCCCCGGAGCGCCAGTGCTTGGACAGCAAAGGGGTTTAAGGGGCCGATGGCAGCAGCTACATAAACCTTGATCCGACCGGAACTCAAATGGGACAAGCGTGTGACCACAGGACACTGGCACTTGCAGAGTGCCAGGGAAGATTTTTTTCTTAATTAGCTGGTGTCATTTAGGGATGAAGCCTTCTGGGAGATGCAGGAGCACTTCGGAGCGCTCCACAGAGGAATCCAGTCCAGCCACATCTACGCTACCACGCTTGCCCCCAGCAGAGAGCTCCGGCAAAGCGCTTGGCTGGTGGGAGCTGCTCTGGAAGCTGCATTTACACAAACTTCCCAGAGCAGAGCTGTCTGGACAAAACACCACCATCTGCTGCCAACAGAGGAAAACCAGGCGCTGGCAGCACCCGGCGCCTGCGCGGTCACGCTCCAACACAGATCCACCTACTGATGAGCTGGGGCGCATCCAGATAATGGAGGCTTTTTCCCCTGACAGAGGGGGGATACCTGCCAAAGCCAGCTTGCCAAGTGGCCAGCAGAACAAAAAGTGGAGAAAGGCTTGAGGATTTTCTGTACCAAAGGATACAAGGAATCGCTCTGCTCATTTACTGCTTATTTTCCATTAGCACAGGGACTGAAAAACCAGTTACCCTTCTGAAATGGCCACTAGGAGGAAAATGTGGGTATGAGGGACTGAGGGAAGAGGACATGTTTCGGATGCACAGACCAGGTGCATACGCAGTCCGTGACTCGCCCCCAACACACACAGCATCACCCAGGGGAGGCACAGACGCAGCTCTTGGGTCCTGAACTCACCCTTCTTTGCTTCCATCGGCTAATAAGCCATCCGGGATTTCCACAAAGAGGCTCTGGTTAGAGAGTACTGCATCCCAGGAAGAGGTCTTCACCTCTGTGACCTTGTACTGGAAGTGGACAATGTGAGGCTTCCCTTCGTGCACCGGGACATCCTGGTTAACAGTGATCTTCTCGTCCTGCGCAGGGGAGAGAGGAGAGCTCAGAGCGGGTCCAATAAGCCTGTCCCTGAGGCTGTGACCAGAACTGTGAGATATCAGGCTTAAAGGAGCACACAGAGGGTCTGTGGTTCCAGTAGGAGCAGCCTCTGGACTAACCAGCCCTTACGGACCGGTGTGCTCAAAGTTTCTGCCGCTAGCGCTCTCCGCCGTGGGGGTCCCCCCAGCTCCTGCAGTCTTGAGCTCCTGCCTGAGTCCCAGTGCTCTGAACAAGTGCTCCAGAGCCGTTCTGAGCTACCTGCATCCCCCCGTACTTATTCTAACCCAACACAGCAATAAAGAACAGAACAGTGAGGGCACACTCCCCCTGTTTACACTGAGATGTAAATGCAAGATCAAGCATATTACAGCTTTGCTAGAAGGATGTTTCATTTTTCCCTTCCTGCCTTCCTGCTCAGGAACAGACCACAAAGAGCCTGCAGACCTCACGGTGATGTTCCAGCCCTGTTTTGCATACATGCAAAACATCCTGAACAGCGAGAGTCCATTTGCTCCCACAGGTCCCAGTGCATCCCCGCAGGGCAGTTCAGAACCACCCTTCCAAGAACAAACTGGAATAACAGGCTGGAAGAACGCCTGCTGCCGCAGTCCAGCCAGTTCCATTGTCTCCCCAGTCCCAGCGCAGTCTCCTTGCTTAAGGGGTGACCACAAATCGCCTTCCCAGGGTTTACAGCCAGCTGGGATGGCAAACGGTTTGGGAGGAGCAGACACAGTGTGGAGGGTCCCACCCCACAGCAGCCCTGCAGACCGGCAGATGGCAATGAGGGTTTTCCAGACCACAAATGCTCCTGTCCCTCTCCAGTGCTGCTTGAATCGGAATGCCGGGCATGCAGGCCACCTCGGATGTGGTTCACTATTCCTAGAAAACCAGTCCATGGTCAGAACACTCTCCTCCTTCTGGCAGCTTTTGCAGGCGCTTGGCTTGCCCAGTAATGATTTCCACATTGTGCTGCAAAGAGCCCCATAGAATGACGAAGAAATCCATTTGGTTTCCGCATTAACGCTGTAGCCGCGGTGGCACGCAGAGATAGGATGGCAGAGCCCTTGGCATCACTGCTTCTCAAGCAGATGTCTTCTTACAGAATCATGGAAAGGTTTGGGTTGGAAGGGACCTCAAAGACCGTCCAGTCCCACCCCCTGCTGTGGTCAGGGACACCTCCCACTAGGCTCGGTGTCATCTGCAGACTTGCTGAGGGTGCCTTCAATCTTGCCATCTATATCATCAGTGAAAATATTAAACAGCACTGGTCCCAGTGCAGATCCCTGAGTGACACTACTCGTCACAGATTCTTGTTGATGTTTTAAGCCACTTGGGTTAAATGGTTCAGCAGAAACACCTTCCCAGGCTCCTCAAGCTGTCCCAGCACTTTAATTCCTACTAGGACACATATTAAAAGAGCCCCCTCGGCTTGTCTGTCGGGGCAGGGCAGGAGCCATCTCGCATGTTTATGCTGGCGAAGGAACGCTGCATGCACATCAGGAACGGCTCGGCTGTGGTGACCCGAGCAGAGGAAGCTGCCGGGCGTTTCAAGCTCACAAAGCCGAGCTGAAAAACAAGTAAGTTTACACTTCACCAGAATGAATACACTGCAGGAAATAGTTCATTCAAGTCTGAAGGAAGTCTTGGTGGCTGCGCCTGCTGCTGAGTTTTATGGGTTTTAAGCCAAGTGTGCTAAGGAACCAGCTGCTCCGGTCAAACCCGACCACTGCCGGTAACGCTGCCACGAAGCCAGCTGCAAGAGCCCAGCGCGAGCCATGCCAGGGGGAGGAAGGTGAGAAAAGCAGGCTAGAACTGGCACACTGCGGGGGAGCATGCAGGGAGACTGGCAGGAGCCTGCAAGAGGAGAAAAACTTTTCCTGGCTCAGCCCTTTGCCCTGCCCTCCAAACCAAGTGAGGTGTTTCCACTTTGGAGTCCCAAATGCAACAGCCCATGAGGCAAAGGCAGCGTGACTGCAGATGAAGGGAGCCAGTTCCCCCAGTTCAGTGGGAATTACAGTTACACAGCCTGCTTTGAGCAGCTGAGGTTAAATTTCCAGGCATCAAACCAGAGGCAGTGAGATGCAGGGGAGAGGCCGCTCCTGTGAAGCAGCAGCCTGGAATTCTTTGGAAGCCGCTCAAAGCAAAATCCTGTTTACACAACAAACCTTCCCTTTTAGGTCACCCCTGCAATCCCCCAGCCACGCTACCTGGGCAAAAACTCCCACGAGGCTTTCTTTCCTACAGAGCTGCCCAAACTGTAGGCTCCCCGGCCTTGGTCCCAATCCAGGGGAGTAAAACCACAAGGATTGGCTTCCACTTGGTTGCAATTCATTGCATACAGGATCTTCCACCCCAGCCACACTCCTCAGATGTCCGGGAACAGACGGGGAGGCCCCTCTGCATCGGAGCGCAAGGAAAAGGGATGTTATGATCCACAGTGGCCAAGCGCCTGGAGAAGCCCAGGCTCACGGCCGGCACGTGCTTGTGCCTCAGCCTCCTGCCAGCTCAGCTCACCAGAGCACATCCCCCCATTGCACAAAGCCCCGATGCCAATCCCGACTGCATTCCCAGCTCCAGGAAAGCTCCTTTGAGGAAGGGCCAAGCATCAAAGTCTCTTAACACAAAGACAGCAACAACTACAGGGAGCCCAGCTGGTAAATTCACAGAAGGGTTGTATCGAGCATGTGCTCCAGAGAAGGTGGGCTCCTTCAGGAAGGCCAGTCCATGATCCAGGACAGCTGATATAGCTGGGAAAAGTGCTTCAGCTTTGAGTCCAGATGCCTTCCAAGGTCGAGCTGAAGCTGAAAGGCTCAGCCTGCTGTAACTACAGCACCACCAACTTGAGGGGACAATGGAGAGCGAGTCCCAGTAACCCTGAGCTGGGGCTGGACTTCAAACAACTGCGAACATGGCCCGCTCTGTTCTGGGATGAGCTACATTACCTGATGTTCCGACACGTTCTGCTCAGCTCTGTCAGCAGCGCATCCAGAAGGAGTTACACCCATATCCCTGGGATGCAGCAATCCGGATGGCAGCAGCCCCTGCCCACACACCACTGCCAACACCAAAACCCAACGCCTCACACGGCCATTCTGGCCACCAGCGTCCCTTCCACGCTGTGCCCCTTCTCTGCCTTTGGACCTTGCCCAGTGCGCGTGCGGGGCCCGGCTGTGCTGGCCTGTAGGGGTGCAAGTCCTGATTTCTCATCCCTTCCCGTTACTTGTCTGGAGCCCTTGTATCTGCTTTATCTGACTGGCAGCCCATTGTGCTCATTGCTACCTCTCTGTGGCTTCTCCAGGTCCGTACCCCTCGGACGTCTCTGACAGCTCAGCCTGACAGCGTTATGCAATGCCACGTTGTTATCAGGAGGCTGACGTTTCCTCACAAGGTGGGTGAGGCGCGCACTAAGAATTCACCAGGGCTGCATTAAAGAAAACTCTGAAAGCAGCCGTGATGGCTGTGATTCTCTCATGAATCTCAAGAGAAGGCTTTGGTGGCTGTGACCCAACAGGGCTGGTATCTTTTCATCTTATAAAGCCTGCATGCCTCCCACAGAGTAATTAAAGATCAGGTCTAACGTCTCTGACACCACTCCTGCCTGAGCAGCCAGATGTGTGAGCTCAGCACAGATTTGGGCTCCCTGGCTGGGAAGAGCTGCCCTGCCCCAGAGGGGAGCCAGAAGAGATGGACACGAGCCACCATAACATGAGCTGCACGAGTGCCAGTTACTCTGCAGCAAGGACCAGCCAGGCCTCCACATCCAGGAGCCAAAAGGAGAGGCCCCATGGAATGCAGAGGGCCAAAAGAGGAGAGCTGTGCAGGTCCATGTGCTCCCAAGCCAGCCCACGGGCACAAAGCCTTCCTAATCCAGCTCGCCCTGTGCAGGGGTTGTAGAAGGGTTCCCGTTCAAGGTGGGCGGCCGCCTCGCCCTGTGGTGAAGGCAGGAGTTACTCCGTGCATCGGTTCCAGCAGCTCCCAGGCCCCAACAGCCTCACCCTCCGGACCAGGGCAGAGGAAGGAGCTTATTGACCATCCTCGCTCTACATTTCACCTTGCTGCTCCCCGATTCCTCTTTCTTCACGGTGTCCGAGAAGCTGTTCTGTGTTTCAACAATGCCGGCTCCGCACACCTTAGCCAAAACAGGCCTCTGGGAATCGTTTGCTGCACACCTTTGGGAAAAGGTCCCTTGTCCGTTAACAACCCGGGGACATTTAAACCAGAGAGCGGTGGATGCAGCTCAGTGACCTGCCTGTTAACTGTGCTGCCTCAGAGCTATTGGCATTTGTTCCTGTTGGGCCGTAAAAAGAAGCGAATGCAGTTGGAACGCGCGCAGAGCTCATGATTTAAATGTCGGATCTTTCTCACCTTGTATATGAGAGCTGAGAGAGAAGGATCCCTGCTGGCCCCTCGCCCACCGGGGATCTTCGACAGTGGGTGAGGGGCATCAGGAGCACCACAGAGGCCCGGGAACGATGTGCCTGCAGCACTGCAGCTGGGGACAGTTACTCAAAGGTAAGATACTACTGCAAGAGAAAGAGAGAGAACGGCATGTTACGTTAGCAGGAATTACACTCTGGATGCCGCAGGTCCTCACAACGCAAACCGCTCCTCTCCCCGGGCGCTGGAGACAACCAGCAGGGTAGCAGTGCCTGGACATTCACATTAAAAACACTCATGGCCCAAGGCGTATCAGAACCTGTTGGTGTTTTGTTAGAAATGGAGCCACGGACGCACAGAGAGTGCTGAGCAACCTCCAGCTAATGAGGGAGGCCGGGCTGCCCGCCAGCTCCAGATGGCTGGAACGCATGACCGGAGCAGCACACGCTTTCGGCAGACAAACACCCACAAATAGATCAGCGGGACTGGCAGAAGAAGGCTGCAGCTTCACGTATTCAGAAGGAGGAGGAGCGAACCGGCTGGTTCTTCAGAGATTTTCAACACACTGCAAAGCCTACCTTGATGTTTTCACATGTAAATGAAACATCATATGTGTGTCCTCCACCCAGCCCCTTAAATTACACGTTCGCTGCACAGATCTACTTTTGATAGCAAGGAAAAGGCTTCCCTTGCAGTTTCTAAGTTTGTTTGGATGTCCTACATGCCTCTTCCAGGATTACTTTAATATCTGCTCCCGCTTTTAGGATGTTGATGAAAGTAAAGAATTTCACTTCTGAAGCATCGCTTCCTCTACTGGTGCTACAAACCTCTTTGCCGATGCGTGGCACCACAGCGGCGTTCCTCTAACAACACCTGCCACTGCAACGCAGGGAAACCAGTTGCTCCCCAGTGTTCCCACTATAAACACACCAGCACGGGACTATGTCAGCACCACCAAAATAAAGGGTGCACGCGGAGCGAGGAACGTGGCTCTGCAGGGCGTGTACTGACAACTTACTGTCTATCGCAAAACTCCTTCTTCCAGCTGCTCCCGAGACACTGGTTTTCCACTCATCCCCCTCCTCGAGGGAGAGAGGCTGAAGCACCCACAAACCTAGCACCAAGCTGCACTATCAGAATCCCCTGAGCCGCTACATGGAACGCTGGAGTGTTTGCCAGGCTGCAAACTCTTGAATCGTGGCATTTCTGGGTGCCAAATAACACGCAGAATCTCCCTGGATCCTGGCTCACCATCTCATACCAAAACAATCTCAAATAAGGAGGAAACACAAATATTCTTCCTCCACATTTCCTCCTTCTCCGAGCTGGCGGAGCTGTGCTCCGAGGCGGCGTTCCCGCACGCCGTGGCCTGCGGCAGGCACTGCCCGCAGGAACAGCTCCTCAAACAGGGATGTTCAACAGTTGTGCCGCAGAGGTCTGAGGGCAGAGCCCTGGCACGCCAGCTCCGCGGCCACGCGTGCCGATTCCACACGGCGCGGCCGGGCTATCAATGGGCCAGTGTGCACCCCACTTGGCGGCAGCGATGTCGAGCGGCATGACAAAGCACTTTGCTGCGCAGCTCCCCACCCCCAGAAAGCTGCTGGCAGCTTTGTTATTCCCTTCCCTCCTCCCTCACCCCCAGCCAACAATGTGCTATTGATAGCGCTCCCCAGCCGCGGCCAAGGCATCAAAAAGCTGGATAATGAACTGTAGTGGTGGGAAAAAATGGAAAGAGAGAGACGCAGCTGATTTCACGCAAAGCAGCTCGAGACGCTTCCCAGTTTGGCTTCCTCCGGCGCAGGCGGGAGCCAAAACACGACATCCGCGCCGCGGGCCTCGCCAGCCCAGGCCTGCACGGACCGCTGTCCCGGCCCAGAACGTTCCGGTCCCAGTGCGGAACGCGGCGGCGGCCGCCGGGGCCCTGAGAGCCGCGAGCCTCGGCCTGGGGCCCAGATCCAGAGGTTTTGCTTCCGCCAGATGCGCAGCGGCGCCCTGGGAAGAAGTTTGCGCGAAGTCTCATCCCTCGGCGCCGGCAGCTGCTCCCTGGGCCTCCAGCACCGGCACCGCTGCCGTCCGGCCTCTCTCCTCTCCCGAGAGCCGCTGCGCGGGGCTCGGAGCGGGCTGAGCGGCGTTTCCATCACCGGGGGCTCTCCCCGCAGGAGCTTCCAGGCCAAGGCGAGTCCTGCCTGAAACCGGAGCTGGGAGCGAGTGTAATTTTAACTCGCTAAGCTCCCCGCGATCCCAGCACCGCGTCCGTCCCCGGACGGCGTGAAGGGCAATTCCTCAGCTTTGGAACCGCGGCTCCTCGGCGGCCTCGGGCCCCGCACCGCGCCGAGGCACCCGGGGGGAGCCGCACGCCTGCCCCGTCCCGGGGGTCTCGTCGCTGGGCGCCGGGGGGTGACGGGGTTGGGCCGTTTCCCTTTCCCCGCTGCTCCCGGCGGCGCCGGCGGCCGCTCGCACTCGGCCTGCAGCAGCGATGCCGCCCGGCGGACACGAGAACCCGGCCCCGGCAGGAGGGGGACTGGAGGAGCTTTACGGCTCCTTCCAACCCGAACCGCCCCTCACCCCGAGGGGGAACGAACCCGCGGAGCGGCCGGGGAGCAAGGCCGGTCCATCCGCGCCCCGGGGGCTCAGAGCAAGGGACGAACCCCCAGGGCAGCTCGGTCAGCGGAGGAAAACACCCCCGCGCCCAGCCCGGGGAGGGCGGCCGCTCCGCAGCCATGCGGGCACGGACCGGGCCTCGGCGGTCTCGGTAGCCAAGGGCTGCTCCGCCGCTGCCGCGCCCCAGCCCCGGTGTGACCGGACACCGGCGCCCGCCCCGCCCCCGCTGAGCGAGGGACCCGCAGCGAGCGGACCCGGGGAGCGTCCCCGCACCTGTCCTGGGTGTTTATCATCCTGGGGTCCCGCTGCGGCTGCGCTCCGGCTCGGCTGGGTCCGCTCCGCCCCGCTCGCTCCGCTCCGCTCGCCGCCGCGCGCCGACTGACCGCGCGGGAACGCGGCGCGGGAGACGCCCCCGCGGGACACGCCCCCTCCGCAGGCCACGCCCACCGGCCCAGCGCCCCTTCCAGGCCACGCCCCCAGCACGCAAAACCACGCCCACCCCATTGACCCGCGTCCCACAAGGCCACGCCCCCGCCGCCAAGCCACGCCCCCGCGACCCCGCCCACCACACGAGGCCGCGCGTGTAGGGCCACGCCCCCGGCCACGCCCCCCGCCGCGCGCCGGGCAGCCTGGGAAAGCGACGCCCCAAACAAAGGCGCGCGCCGGGCCCCGCCCGCGCAGCCGTGACGTCACCGCGCGCGCGCCGCCTTCCTCCTCGCCGTTTCCTTTCCGGGGAGCGATGGCGCCTCCCGAGGGCCGCGAGCCGCGCTCCCCCGGGGCAGCCCCGCTCCCCGCCTGCCCCCGTTCCCTCGGGGCTCAGGGTGGCCCCGCTCTCCCCGAGGCCGCCCGCATCAGAACCCGCTGCCCAGGGCGGGGGTGGGGTTCCTGTTCCGGGCGGATGAGGCTCTCGGGGACGGGGACAGTTGGACTCGATGGTCTCGCAGGTGTTTTCTGACCAAAGCGCCCTCTGGTTCCACGAGCAGCAGAGGGCTCGGGGCCGAGGTGCCAGCACGAGGCTGCGGTGCCGGTCCTGGGGTCCGAGCCCTCCCCGCAGGGATGGGGAGCGGGCAGCAGGCCTGCGCTGTTTGGTGCGGTGGGAGAGGCCAGAACCGTCACCCTGAAGTCTTCCTGGAGGTGTTTGTCTCCCGTTGAAATGGGAGAAGAGGTTGGGGAGCAGCCAGACACACCTTGAGCCTCAGGGCTGCGGTGGTACCACTGCTTAAGAGGTGGCCTGGGGAGCTGCTGGCTCCCAACCCGGATGAGTCGGGGAAGAGAGGAAACGGGAGCTGAGGAGAATGGTGAAGAGTGTATTGAGTACCCAAGGACTTATGAGGAGCAGCGTAACTCTGAGAGTCAGTCACCCGGGCAAATACAAGGAGCCTGGAGGGCTGGGCAGCGTGAGAAACCGATGGGGTTCAGTCCCGGAGAGCTCTGTGGCCGCTGTGCCTTCACCTTGGCTCAGAAGCTGGAAGAGAAGCTCTAGAGACCCTTGGGATGCCAGCCCTGCAGGCTGCAGTCCTCGGGCGGTCTCACACCTCCTCACCAGGTCTCATGCTCTCATCTGGTGTTCCCAGCCCGGCGAGCACACGGACCCCAGGGTCTGACCGGCAGCCCTTGCCTGGGGCTCGCTGGCTCCCGGCGCGGCGATGCCGGCCCGCGCTGTGCAGGAAGCGGCCAGCTGTTCTGCAGAAAGCTGGATGCCGGCCAGAGCCGAGTTCAAACAGCGTCCGTTAAATGGCCTTTTCCCCCTTCCCCCGCGTTTAAAGCCCTGCTTGCAGCTGTAATTCTATTTATAATACCCAGGAAAAGCGAGCTGAGACTTTCCCACAGTGCTGGCTTCTCAGCGATTGTTGTTTGGGAAGCTGGAATGTACATAGTATTATTTTTGTATCCCCTAGGAAGGCTGTTTTTTCTTGCACCATGCTCTGTGTCCCCATCTGTGCCAAGGAACATTTGTGAAGCGCAAGGTCTCAGGCTGCTGCTCGTGGCTTTTGCAGGCTCTGCCGAGGGGCCGCAGGTCCGGGGGTCTCTGCCTCCTGCTGGGGAGGGTGCTGGGTGCTCTGGGAGACAGCTCGATGCTGAAGGGGTACCCCCAATATCCCCTCCCCATGGAGAAACCTTTGTGTCGCCCTGTGCCTCGAGGCACCCCATGTGTGGAGAGGGGAAGAGGACAATCTGCCTGGAAAGACCAGGGCTCACCATTGCTGCCTGACCCACGGTTCTGGCACCAGAAATTGCCTCTGTGCTGAGTTTTCGGGGTGGTGCCAAGACGCTGCGTGAAGCGGGGCATGACAACTGGGTCACGATGTCCCCGCTCATTGGGGTGTTGCTGCCAACGGAGTCCGGCGCGTGCTTGTTTGCCTTTCTTGGCCATGCGAGGCCATTCCCTGCCTTGGGAGCTGGACGTTCGGGCAGGCTGTGGGCATGGCTGTGATGTGGCAGCTCCGTGCAGCCCCTGCCCTTGGTGAGCTCCTGGCAAGCCCTGCAGGCCCCGCACCTCCTGGCCAGGGGTATGTTTTACAGAGCGACAAAATGTCGTGCCTGCACGCTTATTCTGGCAGTGATAACGCCCTGCCTGTCCTCTGCCTCATTGCTTGGTACCACAGCGCCGGTGTCTTTCCCTTTCCATGCTCCGTGAGGCCACGCGCTGTACTCAGTCTCAGGTGTGCGGGAGGGTGTTTTCCATCCCTTGTTTGCTGTCCTTGTCTGCTAGGTGCTGCCATCCTTCTCCCAGTGAAACTGTCACCCTCCTCTCCCTTTGTGTTTCTCCAATAAAAGCTATTTGCAGGCAGCTTCCCAGCTCTGAGAGCTCCGAGCGTGATCCCAGCCTGGTGCCCAAGAGGCAGCCCAGTGGAGCAGGAGCCGCTTCTGCCGTGCTCCAGTTCTGCCAGCACCACCTTGCTCCTGTGTGAAATCCTGTTTGCTGTGTCCTCTCCTGGCCTGGAAACGGTTCCCCTGCCCTGCCCGGGGTTTTGATGGCGGAAGGGCTGTTGTGCTGCTCTGTGGACAGGGATGCTTTTGCCAGTGATGTAGGATGGGTACTTCTGGATAGCTTTGCTGTTCATCGTGCTGGGTTTGGGGATTGATTGATCTGCAGAACAGATGACATCAGCTTGCAAACATTAGTTGGGAATCTCCTTCATTGCTCTCATTAATTATTGTGATTAATTGTGGAGTACATAGCTCTTAATCAGCACTATCCATTGGGGCAAACTGCAGAGGGGAGGGGTCCATTTATCCCCAACTGGGACCAGAGACCCAGAGCTGATCCGGGCCAGGAGCTGGTGGCCGCTCATAGACTGGGGGCCCTGGCCTCTCAGAGCTGCCTGACACTGAGGTAGAAGATGCCAGATGGAGACAGGCAAGGATGCATGGACTGGAGGACAACCGCTCGGTCACAGCCCTCTTGCACACGGTCTTGACAGCAGAGATGCTGCCCAGATGTCCGGGGCCATGGGGAAAGTGGGATCCCTGTGGGATGGGCCCTTGAACATTTGCTCCGTGCGCTTCCTTGGCTGCTGTCCTGGCCTTGCCTTTGTGTGAGAAGCGGCCAGAAGCGAGTCCAGCCGCTCACAGAATCACAGAATAACCAGGTTGGAAGAGACCCACCGGATCACCGAGTCCAACCGTTCCTACCAAACACTAAACCATATCCCTCAGCACCTCGTCCACCCGTGCCTTAAACGCCTCCAGGGAAGGTGACTCAACCACTTCCCTGGGCAGCCTGTTCCAGTGCCCATGCAGCCACAGGGTCTCCTGCTGCCCTCACAGTGATGCAGAGGCAGCTGTACCGGGAAGGAGTGAGCTGTGGCCCTCCCTGTGCCCCTTCCCCTGGCAAGTCCTTGTCTGTGCCGATCCCATCGGAGTGGAGCGCAGGCAGCCTTGGGGTCCGTGATGGATACCTCATCCCAGCAGAGCCTTGGACACGGTTCCTCGCTACCTGCAGCAGTGCTGCCATGCTGAGAGGTTTTCCTAATGGAAAACACATTCCAAACTTTCAAAATAAAGAGAGGAAAAGGTTGGCAGCTGTGTCTGTAATTAATACCCTGTAGTTATTTAAAAACCTCTTTGGAAAGGTGTCATTGAGAGTTTCCCTGGGCTGTGTGGATGTAATCCCTGTGTTCATCCCAGGATGTAATCATGTTTTTGACAGCAGCCTCCTCATCCCCCACCTGTGATTGCTCTCTTAGTTGTTGTTTAATGTGAGGATCTTGTTTTGCTGGGGGAAAACTGAAAAAGAGCGCTGCCAGGGAATTTTGTTTTCATGCCTCGGTCCTCCCAGCGCAGCCGCCGGTTCGATGTTCCTGTGCCGACACGTCTGGGTGGTGTTACAGCCACAGCAGCACCAGGAGCAATCCTGGGAATCTGCCTTCCTGTGTTTCTAGGTGAGCTGTGGGTAAATTCCCTAAAGCCAATACAGTGGAATCCTGTCAAGAGGCTTTCACGTGAGTGTCTGTCTCACAGGTGGATTTTAACTGTCTAAACTGTCAGACAGGTTGGCGTCACCGACCCCTGTCTCTGCCTCGCCAGAGGAGGTTCCTTGCAAGCCACGCTGGTGCAGCGCTCTGCGGTTCCTTTGTATTTCCAGCAGGATGAGCTGATTCCTTGGCAGACCTGCCTGGAGCTGGGGGTCAGAATTAAGCCCTGTTGCTGTCATCGATGGCTTTCTTTTTTTAATGAGCTCTGTCAGAGTTTGCTCTTTAGCCATTAAGCGGTGCCAGCGTGGAGTTCATGCATGAGCGGAGCTGGAAATCTGCTAGGTGTGAATTAGTGATGAGAGGAAAGCAGGTCAGGGAGCGTCTTCTTTCCGAGCATGCTCAGCTTGAGTGGTAGCTGGCACATCTGAGAGCTTGGGCCAGGGTATGGGCTGAAGAAAGAGCCTAGAAATCACAGCTAGGGAGGCTTTCCCTCTGCTCTGCTCTGCTCCGGAGGCATCGCCGCTCTCCGTGCCAGTGGAATGTGCATTATCGCAAGGGAAGGTGTTCCCTTGCAGTGCGAATTTGGGGCGTGTTGGGGTGGGATGGGGAGCTGGCTGGTGTCAGGGGGATGCAAGCTGGTGGTACGACACAGCTGTGCACCCTGAGATGGGGCTGTCGCTGACCGGTGTCTCTGTGATGAGCCCTGTGCACCAGTCGATGCTCTGGGCCTTCGCTCGCGCTGGAGAGGGCTCTGCGGGAAGCGAGGGGATGGGCACGGGTCGCGCTGCTGCTGCCAAAGAGGTGCCAGAGCGAGTCCCTGACCAACCCACTGTCCCTGCCAGCGCTAAAGCTTGGAATGGGTCATCCTGGAGCAGCAGGCAGGGGTTTTACCAGCAAACACTGGACAAAAGGAGGTCCCTCCACCCTTCACCTCCTGGAATAACAGAACCTGGCAGCAGGGAGTAACATTAAAGTAAGAAAGCCTACAGTCAAGCTAGGAACATGTAGGTGCGAGATCCAGGCATGCGGCTCCCAGCTCAAGACTGCGCCAGCCAGGCGCTGGCAGCAAGATGTACCTGTGAGAGGTTTGCTCTGGAGGTCACCTCTTTCTTGGCCAAAATAAACGCTCCTGTGTTTTGCTGCCTCTGTTTCTCCAGAAGGAAGCCTGCCCATAGCTGCTTTTCTGCTTCATCCCCGTGACTGGAGCTCTTTTCCTTGGCTGCTGTGGAGGTCACGCTCCAGGACTCCAGAGCCTCCCAGTGCAGGGTCTGGTGGGTGGCACCGAGAGAGAAAAAGGGGGAAAACCTGAGTACCAATGGGTAACAGAGCACAGAGGAAAGCCCGCAGGCAGTGAGGAGGTGTCTTCATGCTGGCAAGGATCTGAATCCACCTCGGTCTTCCTATTGATTTTTCTAAGAGCTCTTTCAATTAGGCTCACAATGAGCTCATCCTTCCTGACTGTTCTGCTCCCTCGCTCATTGAACACAGGCCTGGCTGCATTCTGCGCCTCTCCAGTCCTCCGCAGGGCAGCCCTGGGAAGCACAGGCGCCTGCACCCTGTCTCCTCGTGGCTTTTAGGTGCTGCGTGATGATGGGGTGAAAGGAGTTGGAGGTGTTTCTGGTGGAGCTGCCTGAACGTAGCCAAAACGGGGTCGGTGTCCCACTCCGTACAACCAGGCTGACTGGAGACCTGCCTTCACTTTTCTCTGTGGGTTTGGTGCTTTGGGATACATTCCCATGAAATGCAATGGGGTTGTGGAAAAGGATGTTTGAGCGGTGTGTCGGCTTGAAAATGCACGATGACGATGAGAGCCACTGCTGGTCCAGCCAAAACTCCAGAAGGCGTCTTGGAGTTGGATTTTTAAGACCACAAAGTGACTGCGTGTTGCAAGGACAATCCAAAAACTGAAGCCTTGCAAGTGTTCATGGTGTTTCTCAGTGTCAGAGCGAGCATTCTTAGAATTTCCATGTGACGAGAAGTCAGGACTATGCCTGGGGGAGCTGCTTTTGTATTCCTTGTTGTAACCTATGGCCATATCATAAATGGAGAAATCTCGAAAGCACAGATTTCAGGCGATGGAGCCTCGGAGTGGGTCCCGAGAAGGTCACACCCTGGTTTTGGTTCTCTGGTGGGGCCAGTGCATTGGGGTGTGGGGACAGGTCTCAGGGATGCTGCACTGGCACTGGTCGCTTTGGCAGCACGGGCAGCCCCGGGCCGAGGATTCGCTCCTGGCTGCAGAGTGCCTGGTCGCCAACTCCTCTGGAGCTGGCAGAGGAGCTGCTGGAAACAGCTGAGAAGCTCCAAGATCTGTCCAGGCAAAACACCTCTGCTATCTGCTTTAATAACTTTGTTTTTCTCAGTTCTACACCCCATAATAATCTGTCCGGGCCTGTTCGAATGCGCTGCATCACTTGGAAACTTCAGCTGAGGTCTGGTATCCAGCTATTTCCAGAACCTTGTCCTGCCTGTCTCCTCCTGTGGAAAGAGGCAATGATCAATCTCCATGGCACTTGTATACTCTCTGCTTTTTAGGTGTGATTTAATTCACTCTCAAACACCATTCATTCCTTGAATCACCCCCAGGAATCGCTGCGTGGCCATGCAGAGGGGCAGAAACCTCCTGGATTCTGAAGGAAGGGAGGTTTGTGATAAGGATGAGAAAAACGCTGTGAGCTCTTTTGCGACCGAGGTCTGAGCCATCTCCGTGCAGCTCCCAGCTGTGAGGTCACCTGTGGCTCTGGCCGCTAACTGGCAGAAGGAAATGAAAATCTGTGTGTCTTTTGCAATTCCCTTTAAGACAGATGACAACTGGCTCAGTTTTTCTTTTGCAGAGGTGACTGTGAGACGTTCTGGGGTCGCCACCACGCGTCGTCGCCGGCCGGCTGGGACGTGCAGGGAGCACAGCTGGGCAGGCTCTGTGCACCCACAAGGTGGGAGAGGAGGATCCCCGGTACTTTCCTTCTGTTCGCAGAGCCCCGGTGAGTGCTGGTGGGTGCCTGGAGGGTTGTTCTCTCTGTGTGCGAGCACATGCTGATGGGCTCGCAGCAGCACTGGGTGCTGTGCATTGTTTTCCAGCATTGTTGTAAAAGCCGTGGAAAACAGGGTGAGGGTTTGTCAGCTCAACCCAATGCCAAACCTTTTCATTCCCATTACCTTGTTCCAGGGAAGTGTTATTTGAACACAGCTTTGCACAAAGAATGGTGAGAGGAAAGAAGCCAGGAGGAGACAGGAAAAGGGCCTCCCCGGCTCCACGCAGCTCTGCTCGCCTTCTGGCACAGAAACACCTTTGTGTTGCAGGTGACTCTGTCTGGATTCATCCTGGTGTATTGGCCACCAAGAGGAGTCCCTGAGAAACCAAATGCCTTCTGCTTCCAGAGCCCACAGCTATTTCCAGGGGGCTCTCTCCTTCGTGAGACCCAGCTCCAGTGCTTGGCTGGGCTGTAACACTGGCGTCTGCCTTTACTGGAGCAGGCTCCTATCCATGGGGCTCCAGGTCTATAGAATCACAGAATCATGGAATCACTGAGATCGGAAAAGCCTCTCAGCTCACCCAGCCCAGCCTCTCCGTACCGACTGAACCCTGTCCCCAAGTGCCACGGCCACACGCTTTGTGAACCCCTGCAGGGACGGGGACTCCAGCCCTGCCCTGGGCAGCCTCGGCCAGGGCTTCACCACTGCCAGGGAAGGAATGTTCCCCGGTATCCAATCTCACCCTCTGCTGGTGCAACTTGAGGCCATTGTCTGTGTCCTTTGGATAAAAACCTTTGGGGATGCCTGCAGGGAGGGCATTCCCGCTGAGTGCTGAGTGGACGTGTGGTGCTGGAGCTCAGCTGGAGGTTTAGGGTGTGGGTAAAGGCAATGGCCTCACTGCTGACTGCTGGTAGGAGAGCATGGTCTGCTGCGGAGGGGACTCGGGAAGACTCTCAAAGGGAAACTGGTGCTTGGATCCTCTGGATTTCAGTTTTGGGATAGCTCTGCCTCACCATGCGTGTGACGGGTAGGGTGCCCAGTGAGCACAAGCTGAGCCTGACCCTGAAGGTGTCCCTGCTCCCTGCCTCTTCCTGCACATCTCTGGAAGGAGGGATGGGAACCGCGGCCAGACGGCAGCACTGTCAGCTGGCGCTCTGCGAGCGAGAGGAAAGGGGCTTGAGCTGGAGCCAACCCTGGGCATTTTGCAAAATGTGGGATAACAGCTCAGTTTGGGACTTGGCCTCCCTCTGGACATGGAGGAGGAATCACCTGAGCCTGCGTTTCCTGAGCCCTGCACTCCTGGGGATCCGCAGGCTGGCTGGGGCAGATCCCACCCGAGTGTCATGGCTGGGGGAACGCGGCTCGGAGGCTGTTCCCAGGCTGGGGCTGGCTCTCAGCCTCTCCTTCCATGTGGATCCCAGCGCTTCCGCCACCACGTTCCGGAGCCGTCCAGTGGCTGCCAGCCGCAGGAAGGGCAGCAGGTCGTGGGAACCGGCCGGAGGACAAGAGTCCGAGCTGCTGCGGGAGCCAAGAGCAGCGCCCCGCACTCTGCCTCCGCACCGGGTGGCAGGAGCTGGGCTGCACGGGGCACACGGCTCCGGCACACAGCCCGGCACAAGCCAGCATCATGTGTGGATGCATCTCACGCGCGCTCCCGCGATCGTGCCCCATGTGCTCCTCACCAGAAGGTGGGTGCTCAGCCCCTCTCTGCTCCTTTCCCTGCTGAGCCCTCGCTCCCATCAGCCGTAATCCTGTCTGAGCAGGCACCGGCTGCTGCGTGGGGCTGAGCTAAGGGGCAGGTGTTTATGGACCAGCTGGAATGTCTCATGTGCCTTTTAATATTTTCCTCCCTGCTGCTGCTGGAAACGGGGAGATCGATGTGTTTCAATCCCACTCACTGTCAGCAGGTATTTTGAGGGCTCGAATACATTTTCAGAGTTCTCATGCCACACCAGGTTCTCCTCCCTAGCCACCTTCGCCCCTCTCCCTGCAGCCCAGGGCTCCGTCGCCTGCAGCGCCCGCGACTCCTGCTCTGCCCACGTCTCCCTGCAGCGGGTCCCATGTTCTCACGAGAAGTTGGCTCTCGCCGTCTGGCGTCGCGCAGGGGAGGCAGCGAAGGTTTCCTTCCAGCGCGACGGTTGGGGTCACTCTTTCACAACGAGCGGGTTTCTCCTCAACGCGAGCTGAGCTTTGCCAATCCCACGAGCTCCAAGCATTGCACCCTGTTAACGTTGAACTGGCTGGGATCTCAAGCTCTCAGGACTGCGGTCTCTGAATGAACATAGGGTCAGAAATGCCTTTGATTTTAGATCAGCTGTGCAGGAATAAGCTTTTTATGTGGCCCCAGAAGCTCGATAAATCAGCGTCCAGGCTCCCTGCCCTTCTCTGGATCTGGATGTAGCGAGGGAGCTGAGGTCTGTTCATCGTCCGGACACTCCTGGCTGTCATTGCTGGGGGAGAGCGGAGTGGCTGAAGCTCACAGCATCACCCCAGGTTGGACTGACACCACGTTTGGCACGGTGACTGCAGCCTCCACCTCGGCACACCAGCCTCTTGTGGTCCTCGGACATGGGGAGCGTGGGGCAACGGCAGGACCTGCTGGGCTGCCCATGGTGGGGGCTTCTCCCAGCTGTGGTTTCCCTCCCTGCTAGATTTATGATTTTGGAAATAAAATGTGAAAGCAGCAAAACTAAAAGGTCAGGGCTCTGCTCTGGCTGGCAGAGATGGGGGATCCCCCCCGGCTTGCTCTTCATCCCCTCCCAGCTCAGCCTCTTCCCCAGCCAATTCTCCCACCCTGGCACTCCCCAAAACACCTTCTTGGGGCGAGCAGGGCGCAGACCCACCAGCCTCTCAGCCTGCAGGCACGCGCCCTGCGGCGCCCGGCCCAGGGGTGTGGGGGTCAGGCTGGGGGTGGGCACAGCACAGACCCCAGCACCAGGCTGAACCTCTGGGCTCTTCCCTGGCAGCGAGTGGCCGGGCTAGAGCGTCCTCGGGCTGTCCGGCCATGCTGCCGTCCCGTCCCGTGTGAACGCGGCCTCTCGCAGCCCACCCGGGGCATGCATGGCCACGCGGGAATGTCCTGTCCTGGCGGGGGACACGGGGGGACGGTGGGGAAAGGTGGGGGTGGGAGCAAAGCACAGAAGTGGCTGCAGCGAGGTGAGGGTCTGCATGGATAAATTTAGTGGCAGCGAAAGAGCCGAGCTGGCCGTGCACTGAGCTGAGCGGGACAGGAGCATGCGTGGCTCCTGTGGTCGATAGGCGCAAAGCCCTGCTGAGAGCCCTGGACACCCAACGGGGGCAGGAATATGGGGAGGGGACCCCAGAGGTGACCCTCTGCATGGCTCGGGGAAGAGGAGCTCAGAGAGGACATGAGGGGCTGGTTTGGGTCACCGGGCACTGGGTGCTGTGCAGTCCCAGGGCGGTGGCTTCGTGATGCTGCTCCTTGGAGGACGTGCTGGCACCAGGAGTGTGGGGAGTAGCCGGACCCGGTGACGCCCTGTGGCCGCGCCACAGGGACGTGGTGCCAGCAGCCCCCGTTGTGGCCGATGCGCAGCAGCGCTGGCCGGCCACCCCTGGCCTGGCGCTGGGCTGCGAAGGTGCAAAACTCTTTCCCCGTTTGGATTTGATCCTTTCACCGAGAGCAGCCCTGAGCGGTGCTCCCTTGAGAGATGGTGCTGGCAAGGAGCCTCTTCCTCTGCTCCTTACGTATCTCCCTGTGCACCCTGTGGTGCCAGTCCTGGAAATCCTGTGCCCTGGCTCTTCCTTCAGCATTTACACCCCTGGCCAGGTCGGGCGGTGGCTCACGTGCTGCCGCAGTGCTTGCCCAGAGGAGGCTGGGCTTGGTGTCAAGGCTGGCACCCGGCTCCTTGGATCGGCCACGGAAAACCAGCCGCTTCCCACAGAGCTGGGTGTCGCTCGTTCCCCGCGTCCCTGCTGCCGCCTTGGCCTTCCGCAGATGTCTCCGCCGGCCTCTTCGTGGTGTGCAAAGTTAGCTTGTGCTTCTTTCCCTCTGCCGTGTTATTCATTAACCCAGTTAGTCAGGTAACCATAGCACTGGACTAAATATTGTTTAAACCAGTGAACCTGAGCCTCGGTTCCCTCGTTCCTCTCTGCTCCAGGGTCCGGCGCCCCGGGACAGCTGAAATGTGGAGGGCAGCGAAGGGGGTGCAGGAGGTGAAGAAGCCCCGACACAAGATCCCGGGGGCTGTGGATGTTCCCGCAGGCAGGGCTCGGTTCATCTTCGGACACGGTTGGATTTGGGGCTGCCTGTGCCAGCCCTGCCCTGAGCTGGCGATGCCGCCGCTCCTTCCGCCTCGCCGAGCGGCAGCCAGCCTGAGATGGAGCCTGGTTAATTCAGCAAGTCATAAATTCATAATGCTTATTTACCATGCAGGGCCATGAATATTTGATAGTGGCCACTGGAACAGGATGGGGCTGGTGCGGGGCATGCGGTGGGGCTGGCGTGGAGCAGGGCTGCCCAGACGGGGCTGGAGAGACAAGGGCTCCTCCTCCAGCCCTGCAAACCTGCCAGTGGTGGATGAAGCCCAGGGAGATGCGTGGGGGCCGGGACAGCAGCTGGAGGCTGTCAGGGAGGGAGGAATGAAGCAAGGAGCTGGGAGCAGAGGGGGTAACCTGGCCGTGGTGATGATAGGAGAGTTTTTTTTCCTATGAAGATAGGGAGGCCCTGGCCCAGGTTGCCCAGAGCAGGGGTGGCTGCCCCATCCCTGGAGGGGTTCAAGGCCAGGTTGGATGGGGCTGGGAGCCCCTGATCCAGCGGGAGGTGTCCCTGCCCGTGGCAGGGCTGGAACTGGATGGGCTGTGAGGTCCGTTCCACTCAACTTTTCTGTGATTCTGGTTGTGAATTTGGGAAGCTCGGGGGCACCTGGTTGCCCGCAGGGTGTCCCAGGATGGCTGTGGGCACTGGCCCGTGTGCATCGCTGGCTGCGGGTGCCGCTCGGCAGTGGCTCAGTGATGGGCGCTGTGAACTCAGGAAGCCCCTTGACCCCCGACCCTGATGCACGAACAGGCTGTGGGGAGGAACCTTGCGGAGGGGTGAGGAGCTGCTGAGGCTCTGAGGAGAGGGCGGGGGAACTGAGCTGCGCAAAGAAAATATTTTGCAGTTCACTCCAAACAAGTGGGACCCAAGAAGCTCACACTCGTGGATCCTGAGCGTTCTGCCTGGTGTAAGCGCAACCTTCTGCAGGCATCAGCCCCCACACGGCCCCTGCTGGGAGCTGGCAGCTCTTGGGTCACCATTCCTGCTCCCCCTTGCCTCCCCTTGGCCCAGGGTCCCCGCTCCCCCAGGGGATGGAGGCAGGCAGGCACAGACCCCTGGAAACTCCAGACTCCCTCATAAGCCATCCCGGCTTCCCACTGCAGACGGGGGATGGCGTGTGGAAAGGGGCGGTGGAGCCTGTTGGGATGCGATGGCTGCAGCCGGGCACGTGGCCGAGGGTCGCTGGCACAGGGAATGGGGCTGAGGCAGCTCGGAGGGGCCCCGCGGGTTGCTGCCTCCCTCGGCATCGCCAGCAAGTGCCAGGGAAGCCGCACGCTGTGATAAAGCGGCCCCAGACGCCGCTCGCCCCGTGCGCTGAGACAATCCAGGCCAGCGGGTGACAGGGCTCCCCTTTTACGGCAGCCGCGTCTGCCCCTGGGGAATGCGCAGCCCGTGGCACCGCCAGCCGCACTGCTGCCACCCCAAAACTGTCCCACTGGGCACGTGGGGGACGTCGCGGGAATTAAAGCCCCTTCCCAGCCCACCGGGGTCCTGCCCAGACTGGCTTTACTGGGAGTGAATGGGGTGTGTGTCTGCTGGGTTGCAGCTCCGTACCAGATCGGGGACAGGGAGGTGCCAGCGTGTGCCGGGGGTGGCACCTCAGACCCCACAGACTTTCCTCTGCCCCGGAGGCTCCCCCAGCTCGGATGGGATCTTTCCATCTGGGACGTGACTCGGCACACTCCCCTGCTCATTACAATATGGGCACTGGTGGGGCTGCTGGTGGGGCTGCAGCTCTGGGGATTTGGGAGCGTGGCAGACACAGGCAGCCCTTTTTTAATCTACAGCGAGCAATACGTGTGGGTCTCACGTTAGATCCTGAACTTCACCATCCCAGTGCATGGTTTCCTTCTCTCACAGCCCAGAGAGGAGCAGCTCGCCTTCTTCTGGTTCTGGGAGAGGGGTTTCCCATGACGGGGTGCACAAATGCAGTCACCTTCTCCCCACGGTGAGCTCAAAGCATGGGGTGACGTGGTAGGAACAGAGCGACCACACTGCTTGGAGGGGATGAGAGCGATGGGGGCCAGCTGGGAATATGGGGTCTGTCTCAGTGTTTACTGGGAAGAAGCTCCAAAGTGATGTAGGAGTGCTAAAGGATGGGTGGACACATGGATGGGAATAAGATCTCACTGCTGTCACAGGCTGGAACTGAATGATCTTCAAGGTCCCTTCCAACCCAAGCCATTCTATTCTATGATTCTGTGACACCAGACCCCTCCAGAAGAGGTGTCCTCCTTGGTTTCTGCCCCAAGAGGCTGTTTCCAGGCTGTCCCAGAGCTCTGCTCCGTTGGGTGTCTCCCGTTGTCCTCTGCCAGCCCATGCCGCGGCCACCGCAGCTGCAGGATGGCTGTTTGGTGCAGCGCTCGGGAGGCTCCCAGCCCTCCTCCAGGTGCCGGCTCCTCTGAAATATTCATCAGCGTGCTCTGCGGGGGACATCGAATTGCTCTAAACCCCGCTCAATATTTCACCCCCACCCTGCGCGTGGCCCTGAGGTTCTGCTGGAGCTGGTGACATCCCCAGGCTTGGATGCCTCTGGGATAAGGGCAGCTGGTGTCCCACAAGGCTCACCAAGGCTGTGACACCAGCCTGCCCCACCACACAGCCCTCTTCTCCTCCTCTGCTCCCAACATAACACCTCTGGACACAGTTCCCAGCTGTTGGCATTCCAGGATCTGGCAGCTGGACTCAGTGGGGACACTGGAAGGGGTGGGGGCAGCTCTGCTTGTCCCTCTGGGTGCACGGGGGGGTGGGGTGCAGGTGTCAGGGCTCCTTGGGAAGCAGCGAGTAGTGGAGAGGTGGGGTGCAGGGACAAGTGAGGCTGCAGCGATGGGGAAGGATGCAAGGATTAGGGATTAGCAGATGATGTATACACTAACTGGGGGTGCAGGGATGTGCAGGGGTGCAGGGATGAACAGAGGTGCAGGGATGAGCAAGGGGTGCAGGGATGAGCAGGGCTGCAGGGACAACCAGGAGGAACAGGGGTTATTGGGGCGCAGGCATTAGCGGTGAGGCAGGGATGAGCAAAGGGTGCCAGGTTTTGCACAACAGCTCTGCCTTGCAGCCCTCAACCGTTGCTGCTGAGCGCTTCAAGGCACCCGAGTTACTCATTATTCTGATTAATTCGTCAGCAATTTTGACCAAATAAGTCAAGAAACAGGAGAAATATCCGAAGAGCTGCTTGCCCCTCGCTGTCCTGCCTCAGCGGGGCTGGGAGCGGTCGCTGTGCGGCCAGGGCTGGTTGCCGGCCCCTCTGCTGGTTTTGCTGCTCTCGGGGATGGGGGATAGAGGGGAACTGGGGTTGCCCACGCTGGGGACACCGAAACGTGTCTGGCCTCATCCCGCCACCTCATCCTGCTCCTTGAGGGGCTCCTTCTCCCCCTCGCTGCTCTGGGAGTCAAACCCTTCCCTCCAGCCTGGCATTGCTCATGGAAAGTTTATATATAGCCTTTTGTTTTTGCCAGCGGCCCCCTTGAGTTGAAACAACTCTTCCCCGTCCCTGCTGTTGACCCCGGATGTATTTATAGACAGCGATCAGATGTGGGCTCCGCACCGAACAAACCGAACTCATGCCATCCCCCCGGGGGAGGCTCTTACATCAGCACAGATTTGCGTTCAGCCTCGCCCCTGGGGAGGGGGCCTCGAGGGCTGGGGGGCTGCTCGGGGGGCCCAGAACTGGGGCTGTGCCAGGCTACAGACGGCCTCCTTCGGGGTGGCTGCACCAACCCTGGCCGTGGAGCAGCCCTGTGCATTGCCCTCATTAGGGTTCAGAGTGAACGCTGGTGCTGTTTCTCCAGAGATTGCCCTTTCAGGTGCTCCATGTGGAGGTGGTCGGTGTCTCTGGTGCCACGGGTCGTGCGAAGCCAGGGCTGCAAGCGATGCCACAGGGTGGTTTAACCCCCCTGCCAGCCCCGCCGGGTCCCCCCGCGAGTGCCAGCCCCGCTCCCACCCCGGAGGTCCGGGCTGCTGGGCGGCCTCCCCTCCAATCTCAGTTCTTGACTATTTAAGGCAAATCTCCTCGCTGGACTTTTAAACAAAACCCGGGCTCTGCTCGCTCTCCTCGTTTTAAATAACTCGCCTGGCGTAAACAGAGCGAGGCAGAGGGCCATAAATCAGGCATTCCCGGGACCCGCCTGGCAGCGTGCACGGAGCTCGCCGGACCCCCGAGCCTCCCCCGAGCCCTGGTCGGTGCCGGGGGGAGCGACGAGAGGGGCTGCGGAGGGGCAGGCGATCCAGGGACACTGATGGGATAGTGGGGGTGAAATCGCTCCAGCTGCAAACCAGGTTCCATCCCAGCCCTGTGCCCCACGGAGGCTGCGGTTTTCCTGGCTGTGTCCGTCCCCGGGGGCAGCGGGGCACTGGGCAGGGGTCTGGGGGCGATGCCAGGGCGGCAGCGGGCGCCCAGCGTGCCGGACACGGGGTGCAGGGACCGCAGCGCGTCTTCCCTGCCCCACCAGCCAGAGCGATTGGCAGCAGGCGGCTCTGGAAAAATGACCTGTGCTGCCGTCGGTCCGCAGTATCTGTTTCAAAGCAGAACAGAGGGAATGGCAGCGTCCCAGGAATAAAACTCTATTTTCCATAGGTTTAGGGCTTTCCAGACTCCACCGTGAGCTGACGCCTCTCGTGCTGGGTGCCCAGCGCCTGTGTGTGTGCAGCCACCTAAACAGCACGGTTCGAACAGCTCTGGGGACTGGGAAGAGACATTGCTTTTGGTTGCTGCCAAGGCTTCAGCGTCCGAGGGCTGAGACCTGGGGTGTCCTGGGGTGGGGACAGGCCACCAGCTGGTCCTGGGGAGCTGGTGTGGTGCATCGTCCCCTCAGCTCCAGGGCCGGAGCCCTGCCCTCCTCTCTCCCTTCTCCACTCAAGGTCGGGCAGGATGGATGGAGCAGCATCTCGCTTCATTTAGCTCTCAGCCTCCCCTGACTTGCTAATCCCCCTTGTTATCCAGGAGCAGCCTTCGACGTGCCTCTGGGGATGGTACAGCGAGTGCCATGGAGTAAGTGGCACCCTTGGCTGGGGAGCATCATCTCTGGAGGAGGGCACGGGTCCTCCTTGGCCAGAGGAGGTGGGAAGCAGGAGTCATCAGGAGGTCGTGGCGGGCTGGGATGTCCCCTGTGCGAGCAGTAGCACGCAGGGGCTGAGGATGGAGGGGTCCCAGGCTACCATCTGTGGTGCTCAGCACGGCAGGGTTTTACATTCTCCTGGAGAACAGCAGGGAGGAGGCTGCAAGAAGACTTCTCACCTACCCTTGAAGCCACCCATGGACACACCTCCCAAGGGTGTAGGTGCAAGGGGCTTCTGGAACCCTTGGCTCAGGGAGGGTGCTGAGGAAGGACACAATAAAGGAGCTGATAAAGGGCTTTTCCAGGCTTGTGACTGCCACCGAGAAAGCGCCGTGTTCAGGCTGGAGCAGTGGTCACCCTGCACATCCCCTTGCTCTCTGGATTGCTCCTTCAGGCTCTGTGAGCTGTACGATGGCCGAGCAGCAGTGGAGCAGGAGGGCCGAGCCATGCCCCATGTGCTGGGATTGATCGCTCGGGGTTCTGGCCATCTGTTTTCCAAGGCAGCAAGTCATGTGTGTGCTGGTCCCGGTGCCAAGTATTCCTCCACAACAAGTCCTCTTGTTTTATTTGACAAGGTCTCCAGTGTGTGGAAGGGCTGGACATTAATAACCTTCATGAAACCGGGACGCTTCGGCTTGTGGGAGAGTTGGGTGATGCTTTTGGTGATGACCAGGGCAGAGCTCAAAGCTGCCTCCTCCTCCGCTACAAAGGTGGTTCTGGGCTGTCTGGATGGCAAAGTTTGGGAGCTATCCTGCCCTCCATAATATCTGTTAATTAGGTATGAAGATAATTTAGCAGAGGATGAAGAGATCGGATCTGGAGAGGCCACGCTGGTGGTCAGAGGGTCAAGCCACGTCCCCATCCTTGCTTCTCCAGGCATCTGAGTGGGCGCCGACGCCGAAGTTCTCTCCGAGCACCGTCAGACCCACAGCCCAGCAGAGGCTGGGAAGGGGCAGGATCCTGCCTGGCCAAGGTTGGCCACAGCACACCAGGACAGGCCTGGAGACCATCAGGGACACTTTGTCGGTGCTGAGTGCCCAAGGCTGAGGCGGAGCTGCGCTCGCTGACAGGGGCAGTGATAGCGGGGGAGCCTCTGTCCCCTGAGCCGTGAGCCTGTCCCTGCACCGGCAGCTCCTGCCGTGTCCCAAGTGAGGAGGGACAGACGCGACTGCACAAGTCCCCCCCGTTTTGGCCCCTCCAAGGCGCATGGGACCACAGCACCAGGCAGCTCCCACTCCTCTGTGGCTGAGGCTTCACCTCAGTCACATCATCGAGTCCAGCTGCCATATGGGGAGCATTTTGGCCCCTGAGAGCACCACGGTGGCTTTGGCCACTCTCCTTGCTATGGAAGGAGCCACAAGGGATGGACACAGAACCCTGGTGTTCAAACTTGTCTGTGCGGTCTGGGCATACGGCACGGACCTGGCGCTGGGCGCCCCATACTGCTCGAAGCCGGGTTTCTGTCTCCGCTGAGGGCGAGCTAGCGATGCGGATGGGCACGGGGTGGGTGCCAGTGCCCACCCCTTCCCACCCTCGGAGGCCTTTAATAGACACTCCTATAAAAGATTCCCCTCTGTTTTTTCCCCTGTGCTTGATGTGCCCAGGTAGTGCAAGCGCCACATTAATTGTGAAACTGAAGCGATAACAGGCAGCTGTTCAAACGCTGCATGAACAAGGAGGAACACTGCCCTTTTACTCTCCCTATTTCATCTTCAAGGCCAAAATCCCAAGCATCTTGGGGCTGGCTGATGTACCGTCTCCATCTCCGAGGTGAGGAAATGGCAGAACCCTCCATGCACGGCGCTTGTTCCACCAGACGCTTGCTGGCGTGCTGCATCTGCAACCCATCAGAGGGAAGCGCTGGGTTTATTGTTCCCACTCCTGGCTCCAAAGAGGCTCTGCTGTTGGGCGGCATTCTTTTATTCAGATTTCATAAACACCAGCTCTCCTCGCCCCTTTCTGGGCTGGAGCCCGCGCGGTGGGTGCGCATCACGCGGCGAGCGGCCTCAAGCTCAGCTCTGGCGGGGCTGCCAGGAGCCGCTCTGAAATGCCCATAAAAGCCGCTTTGCAGCGATCCACTGCATCTGAGCTCACATCTGCGCGCACCTCCGAGCCCTTGTCTCTCCCGGTTAGCTTCAGTGCGTCCTCCTGGGGGAAGGCAGAGTTGGAGAAGACGAGCAGTGACATACGGAAAGGAATTAAAGTTTGAAAGCGCTCGCTGCTGTCCTCCGAGCAGCTACTGCAGGCATGTGATGCTGGATGAGCCCTGTGGTTCCCTCGCCCCAGCTCTGCCCAGCACCCTCCAGCCCATGGAGAGCCCATGGAGCCCCCGGGATGGGGCTGTTTGTGTCTCATCGTTCGGTACCCAAACACCATCCAGCCGCAACGCCAGTGGGTGTTGGATGCCGATCAGTACCAAAACCAGCACCTCAGCCCTGAAACCTCCTCCTGCCTGTGGCCAGAAAGGTCCCTGAGAATTCATGTAAGGTCCTGTGAAGAGTCTTTGGTGACAACAGCCCCCAGTTTACACACACCCATTGCTCCCCACAGAGGTGCTAACCAGCCCCGTGGCACAGTGGCGCGGGCTGCTCTGCGCTGCTGGCTTGGAAAACAGGATTTCTCCACATCCCACGGTTAGTGGCCTCTTTCTAGTCTGTCTTGCAAATCCTGGTCCAGAATAATTAAACTGAAAGATTAAGGGAATGAACTGAGAGCAGCTGGGATGGGTTTGGTGCACAGGGGCGTCTCTGGGGCGGGATGGAGGAGAACAAACGAGCAGCGCTTGCTGCTGGGATCCAGCGAGGTGGGGGCCTCCCAGACAAGGACAGGAGGAGGAGAGGTTGGTGCCAGTGGTGAGCAGAGGAAAACCTCCCTTTGCGGTACCTCAAACACGTTGGAAGAGGCACAGGAGCGTCCTCTGCCCTGGGAAAAGCTCCAAGGCTCAACTGTTGTCCCAGATAAGGAGTGAGAAACAGCAAAACAGCCCAGTGCCTCATGCAAAGCGTGAGCAGGCTGCAATGGGGGTAGCAGAGACCCAAGGTCTTCCCCCCTCAAAATGAAATCTCTTTCCTCTCTGCAAATGGCAGAACCAGTCCAGGGAGCAGAAAATGAAAGGGTAGCAGGTACAGGATGCAGAGCCCAGAAGGAGAGGGACATTATTGTAACCACCGTCCAGGCAGCCGGACCTCGCTCCTGGCTATCCTGGCTCCTGCACCAGTGACCTTGCTTGCCTGAGGGTGAGAAAGAGAAAACTGGGAAACTGTGCAAAACCACTAGATTGTCTACAGGTGGTCATCGTTTCGAGCCCCACCTTGATTTCACAGCTGGTCACAACTTGTTTCTATCTCCAGGACTTAATTAATCTCCTCCCCAGCACCTCCTTGATGGTCGTGGGCACCTCCCAGCTCTTACTGCCTCTCCTGTGGGAGACACTGCAATTCCCATCCTCTGCAGGCAGGACAGCGTCTTTGGAGCTGTGTGTGTGTGATGTTGTGGAGGGCAGCTGGGGAAATGCTGCCCATCCCCATGTGTGAAGAACTGCAGAGGAGGCCTGGATGCTGCTCTGAAGATGAAGATTGTAGAATCATGGAATGGTCTGGGTTGGAAATACCTCAAAGCCCATCCAGTTCCACCCCCTGCCATGGTCAGGGACACCAGGTTGCTCCAGGCCCCATCCAACCTGGCCTCGAACACCTCCAGGGATGGAGCAGCCGTGACAGATGTCCCAGATGCTGTTTTCCAGCTGGCAGTTGGTTGGACCATCAGAGGTTCCATGTGCTGAAGCACATGCTGCGGCGCTTTGGGAAGGGAGAGGCTGCTTGGTGTGATGTTTGTGGGGATTTCAATGGGATGAAGGAGCCACAGGATGCTGGGACGTCAGGATGCTGCCACCATGAAGCTCGGAGGGGTGGCCGTGCAGGCGGGGGGCTTCTCTCTTGCCCAACAGCAACATGCCAAGCTGCAGGCTGGCAGTGCCGCAGTGGCCCTCCCGTCGTTGCCCCAGCACAATGGTCACAGCAGCAATTCTGCTTGTGGCGGGTGTTCTTCCTGCTGTGTTTCCTCCGTGTGGGCGCCCAGGGCGGCTTCCTGGGGGACTGACAGAAACCCGCTGCTGCTTCTGACTCCCGGCCCTTCGTGTCTGCCTTCCCGAAGTCTGTAGAAAGTAAAAACCAACCTAAGCACTAAAAAACACTGCGAGGTTCCTCTGGCTTTTGATAATTGCCACAGGAAACAAATATTCCTGGTCTCCATCAGGGCACGCTCGCTCTGGGTCTTTCTGGCATGACTGGCAGGGTTATTTTGGGGACTTACCCCTGTGCTGTGGGGGTGAAGTTGTGGTGAAGTGCGGCCCCCCTGGGCACCAGGTAAAGCCCTCGCTGTGCTGAGGACCCGACCGTGCCGAGCGCTGGGGGTGGGTCAGGGGGTCTCCCTGTGGTTTGGCAGGGCTGGGTGTGTTCCTTGTCTCCAAAAAACACCCTTTAAGACAACGTTATAAATAAACTAATTTTTTAAAATTAAAAAGTGTTTTCCCCCTCCTGCTTCCTGCAGGAGCTGGCAAGGATGGGGCTGCCTGGCTTAGCAGCTCGTTACGCAGCCTTACAAAAAGAAACAGGCGCTTTGCTGCTGTCTGTGCGAGAGCTTGAGACGCAAACCCACTGCACCGCTTGCAAACAGCTGCTGCTGCTAAAAGCCCTAACCTAGAAAGTAAGGAAACACAAAGCCGATGCTCCCAGGGGGATGTGCACGTTTCCTCCCCTCCAACACCCCTCGTGCAGGGAAGCCAAGCGGCCAGGCAGGGGTTTCATAGAATCACGGAATGGTTTGGGTTGGAAGGGACCTCACAGCCCCCCCAGTTCCCCCTCCTGCCATGGGCAGGGAAACCTCCCACGGGACCCAGTTGCTCCAAGCCCCATCCAACTGGGCCTTGAACCCCTCCAGGGATGGGGCAGCCACCCCTGCTCTGGGAAAACCCGTGCCTCACCAGTTTACTTGACTAAAGGAGCCACCTTGGTGATGGTGCTGGACCTGGAGCTCCTTGGGATGTGCTGCAAGACCCTCGTGCACCGGGGTGGCTGAGTTTAGGGTTGAATTCCCATGGGAAAATGCTACCAGGTAGCCAAGCACCGGGGAGGCTGGGGCTGGAAGAGGGCAGCAGAGACAAGGGGCACCAGGGCAGGGCTGGTGGTTCCCCTCACGTCCACCCAGGTGCGGAGCTGAGGAAGCGGTGGGGACCGGGCACGAGCAGTGGTGGTTAAGCCGATGTGGCTCACGTTCCCCGAGGGCTGCGGCACCACCCGAGGGAGCAGAGGGGCTGGTTTGCCCAGGGTGCCGGGGACAGAGGGCGGCACAGGGGCCAGAGGAACCGGGGTGCCCGTGGTGGAGCATCTCGACCCCATTGCAGGTAGAGGGATTGGGATAAACGGGATGGAGCATCTCGGCGCTGGTGCAGGTGGACGGACCAGAGGGGTGGGATTCCCGGGATGGAGCATCCCGGCCCCACTGAGGATAGAGGGACCAGAGGGATGGGATACCCGGGATGGGATACGCGGGATGAAGCATCCCGGACGGAGGGACTGGAGGGACCAGGATGCGCGAGATGCAGCATCCCGGCTGCGGTGCGGATGGAGGGACTGGGGGGTCGGGATTCCCGGGATGGAGCATCCCATCCCGCCGCAGGAGGGGGAGCGGAGGGGCCGCCGGTCCCTTTAAGGAAGCCGAATCCCCGAAGTTTATTAAAGTTGAGAAAGTTTCTCGCGGAGGGGAGGGGGGCGAATGATAACAAGCCATCCCCCTCGGAGGGAGCGGGGGGCGGCGGGGGCGGCGCCGGCGGGGCCCGGGGCCGGCGGGGGGCGGGGAGGGGGCGGGCGGCCCCGCAGCTGCGGCTCGTTGGCTCCGCTCCGCCCGGCCTTAACGCGGCCCCGGGCGCCGCATGTGAGCCGGGAGGGAGCCCCGCACCGCCCCCCGCACCCCGCGCACCCGCACCCACCATGAGCACCCTCGGCAAGGACGGCGAGCACGGCGGCGGCGGCGGCGGCGAGGAGGAGGTGAGCGGGGACCGAGGGGACGGGGCGGCGACCGGGAACCGGGGCGGGACGCGGAGGGGATGGTGCCCGGGGAGCCGGGGGCCGGGGCAGCGGGGCTGGAGGACCGGGATGGAGCGGGTGGACGGAGCGGGGAGCGGCGGGGGAGCAGCGGGACGGGGCGCGGGGGCTGCGGGGACCGGGGGCGCGGACGGAGCTCCGGGTAGAGCGGGGCCGGGGGCGTCGGGGCCGTCGGGGAAGCGGGGCCGCAGCGCGGCAGCGGCGGGGTGCGGGCTGGAGCGGCTCCGGGAGCGGGTCCCGCTGCCGTCGGGGCGCCCCGTGAGCCCCTCCGAGCCCCGCGTCCCCCGAGCCCCGCGCGGGGTGCGGCGGGTCCCCGGTCCCGGGGGCATGAACCGAGGCGCGGGAGCCCTCGAGCCGCTCCCCACGTGCTGGAGCCGCCGTCGGGGGCTGGGACTGGGATTCTGTGGGACGCGGGGCTGGGAGGGTCGCTCGTCGGTGGCCGCACGCCGATCTCGCAGCCCTGCGCTCGCCCTCCGGCTGTCGGGGCGCACGCTGGCATCGCCGCCGTCGCGGCCCCTCGGCCCTCGAGCGGGCGCAGCGGGGCACCGGCTGGGAGACGGCCCCGGACAACCCCCGCCTCGGCAGCGTTTGCTGCAGTCCCGCACCCTCGGGACCCGGGAGGTGCTCTGCCCCCTCCCTTCGCTCTCCTCCAGCGCCGTGCGCTCGCGCCGCCGCAACATGGCGCCTGGCTCGCTCCAACACCCACCAGGGCCCTGGCCCCGTGCACCCGCTGCCCCGCGGCCGTCGTGCCCACTGGGCTTTGACCACGGGGCGGGGGGACCTGGGAAATGGGGTAGGATGGATCAGCGGGCGGTGGCCGCAGCGTTTCGCTCCCCTGTGCGCAGCGGGGCTGATGCGGAGCGATGGGACGCGGCTGCGATGCTCCTGGTGCCACATCCCAGCCCCGTGGGTGGCACCGCTGCGGGTGGGTTGGGAGATGGGGCACCTGGGGCCTGGTGCCCTTTCCTCGGTGTGGGGAGGCTCGGTACCAGGGGGTTTCATGCGATGCGCATGCATGCGCAGAGGACTCGGTGAGGCTCCTTGATCCAATTATTCACTGGCCTGCAAAGCTCCTCGAGGTTGATGTGGCTTGGTGCATCCCAGTGCTGCTGCTCTGGCTGGTGCTTGGCAGGTGGCAGCCGGGTGGTGGTTTGGCAACACTGGGTGATGGAGGGTGTTGCGTTTTAGGAGCCTGGGAGCTCTTTTTGGAAGCCACTCCTTCCCGGAGTGGTGCCTGGTGGCTGGAAAACCAAATTAAGGATTGCGTCGCTGTGGAACAGGGAAGAGTAGAACAGAAGCAGCCTCCGATCTCTGTTTTGCTCTCCCTGGCTGCGTGCAGGGAGGGGAACGGCCCGTCCCATCCTGCTGGGTGGTCTGAGCCTCACTGGGTGCAGCGAAGGGCCAGCAGCCCTGGAGGTGGCTGGGCACGTTTGGGAGAGGGGCGTCCCGGTCGGCGATGCTGTTGGGAAGCCCTCTCTCTGCTCAGATCCATCACAAATAACGCTGTGGGTGCTCATACAGCCTCCTGGCTGACCAGGAGCCGTTCCAAACCACAGAAGAATCTGATGATGGCACAAGGAGTGACCTTGTGTTCGGGGTCCTGGCGTGGCCTGGGGGGGCTTAATCCCACATCTTGCCCTGCTTCTTGCCCCGAGCTCCCCTTGATACAGAACGATAAATGCATTTAGGGTACAATTGCATCCCTCAGTCCCAAATTAAGCTGGAGGACGTGCTGGAATATCTTCCCACACTGTGATAACACTGCTGGATCCTGACGCTGCGGACGTTCCTCCATCCCCCAGCCTGCTTCGCCGCCCCCCTGAGTGCTTGCAGAAGGGTGCCATGCGCCCCAGGTACGGGGGCGAAGCTCCTAAATTCAGCCTTTCCCTTTATCTTATCTGCAAGCCCTGGATCTCGCAGCCCCTTCCTGCGCGGTGACACGAGGAGGACAGGAATGCCTCTCCCTCCTCTCGAGGTCGTTAGCGGGAATGTTAAACAAACAGGGCCGAATGTCAGTCCCTGCTGTTCCTCACCAGACACCTCCCCGCTCTTGTTCCCTCCCCGCTCGCTGCTATCTGCTGTTTGGTTTTCCAGGCAGCTGTGGTTCTGTGGGACGGCCCGTGTCCTGGTGTTCCCGAGCGGTAGGTGCTGCACAGCCCCGCTGCGGGCAGAGCTCTTCCCAGCAGCCGCAGGAGCTCACCCGCTCGCTGTGGGCACCGCGCGTGGTGTCCCCGGCCGTGCTGCGATGAGGACGCTGTGCACGGCCTTGGGTGGCTGCTCCGAAGTGTTGCTTCTCCTCTGGAAGCTAATTTTTGCTCTCCCGGGAGGTTGTAGGTCTATGGGGAGCGGGGGGAATCTGGAGCTGGCTGCCTAGGTGCCTACAGCAGGCAGCTGAGGTCTGTGGTTATCCTTTATTTTGGTCCTGTCCCCCCAAACGATGGTGTGGCTGGTCCTGAGGGTTTGCATGCAGTTCCATGGCTGCTGCTGTCATGGTAGAGCTTGGACATCATGGGCAGCTGAACGTGGAAAGTGTCAAATGCGAGGTGGTGCAGAGCCCAGATGAGGATCAGGAGAAGCCCTCTGTCTAGGCTCTGCCTGGAGTGGGTCCTCACCCTGCTGGTCCGTGGCAAGACTGTGGATTTGCCCTGTGAGGGTAGGCAGAAGGCTCTCGGCTCCCAGACTGCTGCCTCAGTAGCGAGTCCTTCATCCTTTCTTACCTGTTGGGTGCCGGGTCTGCCAGAACCACCCAGGGAAGCCGCTGGTGAGCAGCCGCTGTTATGTGCTGGGTGTCTGTAGCTTCATGGACTGGTGCCAGGCATCTCTTGATTTCTGTAATCTCTGCTTGAGTGGACCAAGATACCTCTTGCATGCATGGATTCTGGTGCTCTGATGTGAAATAAATACGGTTGATATCACTATTGCAGTCAAACGACGCTGTGGTGCGGCTCTTTGCTGCAAAGAACTTGAGGGGGTAGTAGTTACGGTCACCATTTGCTCACGTACTTTGTCTGGCTGAACCAAGACTGTACTTTAGAGCTGTTTCATGCATCAGGGAAGTTCCCTCAGTGTTAGATGCAGCTTTCTGTTGGTGACAGATTGTTGGCTGAGCAAATACCCTGAAGTCACCATGCACGCAGAGGTTCTGGGAACTGGTGTGTTCCCAGACCTCCTCTTGATCCACCAATAGGCTGCTCTCGCTGGCGGAGGGATGTGGGAATCTCCCCGTTATCTCCTCCTGTCCCGATGCCTCTGTAAATACACTGGAAAGGAGCTTCCTTCTCCTTTCTTGCTCTTTCAAATTGAAGTTTCAGACATGAGTAGGTTTCTTTGAGCACCCGTAACCCAACTGGTCCCCATGATGGAGTCACTATTCTTCCTGCTACTGCCTGTGGAGCTGCTCCTGGAACGAGACCCAGCTGCAGAAATGAGTTCCTCCTTGGCTAATTTGAGGAGTTGCTTAGCTGAGCTTTCCCTACTTGGCCCCAAAACAAAGGGGTTGCTGGTGGCGCCCACAGAAGCTGTGAAGGGCCAAACTCAACGGTTCCCTTGCTAGCAAAGGTCTCAGCAAAGTAGGAACGAAGCCCTTGGAGATAGCTGGAAGGTAGCTGAGAGTGGTTCAGGTGTGGTTGTCCTTCCTCATGCCTCTGCTAGAGGAACTGGCACTGTGAGAAGTCAGGTTGCTGGAACTGCTATTAGAAGGCTTTTGGAGCCAGAAGATCCTTTGGGCTTGCTGGTCTTGGTCATGCCAAGTCACGAAGACTTTGCTGCTTGGATCATGGAGAAATGTTTCTGGCTGTCCTGGACCTCAGAGTGCCTTAAGTGAAGGCTTCAGCTTGAAGCCTCACCAGGGCTTGAGTGTGGAAGTGAGGTGGTCAGCATCTCCCCTGTGGTACTCGGGACCCTCTCTCCAGGAGTACCAAGCACTGGCTGGGACCCAGTGGCCTTCTGCGATCTGGAGGTGGTCAGCATCAAAAGCGTGTTCCTAGGGATGCCTGCGCAGTCTTACCCATGTGGAGGATCTCCAGCCCTGCTGTGGTGCTCAGAAGAGGCTTTGGAAATGCTCCACCTCCTGGTTTGGGGTGTAAATTCCCTCCTGTGCTGCAATGTATGTGATGATGGGTTTTTCTGTTAGTGTGGGGTGAGGTCTCGGTGTGTCGCTGTGTGTCAGAAACTGTTGGCCTAGAGACCTGTGTCCCTCCCATCTGCTTTCACGGGTTGGAGCCAGGGTCTTTGTGAAGGTGTGACTCTCTCCGCGGTCAGGGTGACACTCCAATAAACACTGGCAGCAGCTGAGACCTGCTGCAACCTTTAAGCTTGTCATCACCTGGGTTTTGTGGAAGACTTGCTTGATGTTGGGCCATGGAGATGCTGGGCATGCTCCGTGGGGCTGTGGCACGGCCAGCGTTGTGATGGGACAGATCTGAGAAGATTCGTGTGCCTCTGTGGCTGTCCTGGCTCTGTGAGCAGAGGAGGACTGAAAGGTGCTGAGGAACCTGCCTTGTGGTGGAGCAAAGCAGAGACAGGTGTTTGCTTGGGGACATGGGAGGAGAAGGTACTTTGTGAGGGTCCTGCAGCCAGACCAGTGTCTTCTGCTCAGGGCAGAGGCTGGTAGGAACTCATCTCCCCTCTGTGTCTCCTGCCAGCAGAACAGGGCGCAGGTGGAGGGAGCTGGTTTGCAGGTTTCCCTGCCACCCCAGGGTAAGGTCTGTGGCTCCAGCTGATGGTGAAAGGCATCTGCAGGTCCCCAGACATCAGAGGGTGGCAGATGTGCTGCTGGGTCCCTGGACTGGGTGCTTGGGCAGTGAGCTGGGCGGTGCGAGGGTGGATGTGAGCATCCTTCAGTGGGTTGGCTGTGATCTTCATGCACACCTCCTACCTTAGCAGATGCCAGGCTGTGGTGGCAGCCTGGGGATGCTCAGCCAGCGTCTCCCTGAAATGGAGAGCTCCTCCGTCCAGACAGCAACCCCTTGGGAGCCCCAGCACTGGCCTCTACTAATGCTCCAACAGCTTTGGGCACCTGCTGTGCCCTAGGCTCCTCTGGGTGCCATCCTTCCCACCAGATCCTGCAGGGGCCCTGGGGACAGGACCTGATAGTGGGGAGTCTCTGTTGGGCCACAGCAGCGCTTCCTTGTGGGGCCACGAGCTATTCTTGGGTGCTGCCCCATCCTGCCTCGACTTATCAGTGCTTGTGTGCTTCCTGCTCCCCCTCGCCCAGCGCCTTCCTGCCCCGACCGCGGGGCGGCTGAGCCCCACTGCCACCGCCCTGCTGGGGACAGTGGTGCTGGGGAGCGGCTGAGGCCTGGTGGGGACAGCGATGCTGGGGAGCAGCTGAGCCCCACTGCCACTGCCCTGGTGGGGACAGCGGTGCTGGGGAGCGGCTGAGCCCTGGTGGGGACAGCGGTGCTGGGGAGCGGCTGAGCCCCAATGCCACCGCCCTGCTGGGGACAGCGATGCTGGGGAGCAGCTGAGCCCCAATGCCACTGCCCTGCTGGGGACAGCGATGCTGGGGGGTGGCTGATCCAGCACCTGGAACGCCCCAGCCCTGGGGACAAACGCGTGTGCGCTGGGGCTGGCTTGTGGTCAGCCTGCCTTCCTTCCCTCGGGGTGAGCAGGATGCTGGTCCCTGAGTGCCTTCTGTGCACAGGCTGATTTCAGAAGGAAATGCCTCAGCCCTCCTCTGCCTCAAGCTCTGGGGGAGGTTTGAGGCCATCGTCCCCTCTGGGGATGGGAGAGCGTCTCTCCCGTGGGGGAGATGCCCTGCAGCTGTGGCTGCTCTGCGATTCCTGGCTGGAGCAGCTCCTGGGCTGATCCTGTGCTGGGGCTCAGTTCTGCCCTGAGGACCTCGGAGCTCTGCCAGGGCTGGAATTGCAAGCCGGCAGTCAGCTCTGGCAGCCTCTCTGCTGCTGGGGAGGGGAAACTGAGGCACGAAGTGGTGAAGGAACCTGTTAGCCAGCCCCTTCTCCTTGGAGGCGCGCTCTGTGGTGCTGAGGCTTTCCTGCTCAGCTGCCCCCAGCTCAGCCCAGCCGTTCCTCTGCTCTTACTTTCCCCTCTGTGGGGTTTCTTGGGGGTTTGATGCCCTGGGCTGGGTTCACTGGCGCAGCGGCAGGAGCCCCACAGCCCCATGTGGGGCAGTGGGATGAAGATATTGTCCTGATTTTAAGCCCAGCAGTGGGGCTCTCAATTGTATCCCTCCCTGCAGTCCTGTTTTGTGAGCTCGCCTCCCTACTTTTTGCTGCGGTGCCTTATAAGTCCTGGTCCCGGGACAGCAGGCAGCCTCGCTGCATTCCAGCGACCTCGTGTCAAGTGGCCCGAGCTGTGGTGGCCAAGGCCAGGGCTCGGTCAGTGGCCCCAGGTGCCTGCTGGGGTGTTCTCCATTGGGAAGAGCCATAGCCCACGCACCTGAGCTGCCAGGACCTTGGGGTGGGCGGCTGGAACGGGCACGGGGATGCTGGGCAGAGCTTGTCCCTGGCTGCAGCAGGTTGGCGCAGGGCTCCCTTCTGCTGGTGGTGCAGGAAGGAGGCTCGGTGGGCGTACTGGTGTGGAGTGGGGAGATGGGTTGTCTCCAGGGTGCAACGGCACGGGCCTTCTTGGAGAGGAGGGGTGTCCAGCAGCACTGAGGGGTGAGCTGCTAGAGCACGTTCCTGCCGTAGTTGTTCTTTGATGTTTCCTGACCACTGGTGGTGAAGGTTTGTGTGGTCCAGGTGCTGAGAGTGTGACCCTGGGACACAGCCAGTTTTTAGGTGGCTACAGGTGGGCAAAAGCAGGGCTGTTGGTAATCGTAGGATCTCAGAATGGTTTGGGCTGGGAGGGGACCTCAACACCCATCCAATTCTGCCTCTGCCGTGGGCAGGGACACCTCCTACTGCATCAGGAGGGGGCTCAAAGCTCCATCCAACCTGGCCTTGAACACCTCCAGGGACGGGGCAGCCACCCCTGCTCTGGGCAACCTGGGCCAGAGCGTCCCCACCCTCACTGCAAAACACTTTTCCCCAAGATCTCATCTCAATCTCCCCTCGAAACTGTTCCTTGTCCTGTCCCTGTGCTCCCTGATCAAGAGCCCATCTCCAGCTTTCCTGGATCCCCTTTCAGCACTGGAAGCTGCTCTAAGGTCTCCCTTCTCTTCTCCAGGCTGAACAACCCAACTCTCCCAGCCTGTCCTGCAAGGGCTGATCTGGCAGGAGAGGAGTCTCTGCCTTGCTGGTTTGTGGGAGGATTCGGAGCAGCCTCGTAACAAAGCCCCAGCGCTGCAGAGCTGTCGGAGGAGCCTCGCTGGGTGCTCATGCCTTTGCATGATATGACCTGACCCTTGCTGGGCTGCGAGGCAACACTTGGCTCTGTGAGGCACTGCAAGCAAGAGGTTTTGCTGAAAAGCAGGCGTGGACGTGGGTGCTGCGAGACCTCTGCTACCTTCTGGCAGCGCTGGGGGAGGAAGAGGCAGGTGTTACCGTGTGGCTCCTTTAGCGCCTCGGTGCTGAGGAACCGGGTGCCTCTCCTTGGGACAAACAGCTGTGGAGCTTTAGAGCCACCAAGAACTCGAGCACTAAATGAGTTTGTCCTTGAGCCTCCCTCCTCCCGCGTGGGAAGCTGTGCTGGGATCCTCCCTCTCCGCGATGGCCTCGATGGTCTTGTCCCTCCTGGCACAACTCCTGTTTTCCATGGCTCTCCTCCATCTCCGCCGGGTGTTTGGACCAGGGACATCCTGGGGGCGTGGGGATGGGGAAGCGTTTTCCACAGGGAAAATGTGACCCCACTGGGCTGTCCTCGCGAGAGCTGCTCCCTGCCCAGCTTCTCCCCATCCCCGTGTCTGGTCTGGATCCAGGGCCTGGGCGAGGTGGGGTCACTCTCACCCGGTGTCTCATCTCGAGTGGCAGAGTCTGACAGTGAGCATAATGACAAGGTGTTCCTGGATCTACTGTGTCTGCCTCAAGCTCCTGCTGAACGTGCAGGCTGGCTGAGGCAGTTCCTCATCCTGGATGCTTGAGTTCCTAGATGGATGGTTTGCCCTGTGGCTCTTCCAGGTGCTCTGTGGGGAGGTTGGATATCCGCATGGATCTGGTGTTTGGTGACAGGGACTTGAAGGAGGACAAATATATGCAAGCAGAAGCCTTCCCTGTCTTGGCATGTTGAGTGCAAGGCTGGAAGCCTGGGTTCATGAGCCCCGGGTGATCCTGCAGGACTGCAAAGGGGTGACAAGGAGTCTGTTTGGTTAATCCACTGGAAGATGCTTGTCTGGACCCTGCTGCCCTCGTCTCCAGTTCCCTCTTGTTGGGAGCAGGGGGAGGGCCAGGGCTGCCCACAGTTCATCAGGTGCTCAGACTGGCAGGTTGCCTCCTGCTTTTCTCCTGTGGGATAACCCAGATCTCTGTTGCGTTCTGATTGCTGCTCATCCCATGTTTATGCCTGGTCTCAGAAGTGATCTCCCCTGGCTTACCCCAATCTGTCTGTCAAACGAATCGCTTGGGTCTCTCACCAGCCTCACCCTCCCTTCCCTGAATAACTTGGGCTCACTTCCCCCTTACCCTTTTCTAGGTCACTTATGGATGTGCAGAATTTCAGAGATCATGGAGTGGTTTGGGTCAGAAGGGACCTCAAAGCCCTTCCAGTTCCACCCCCTGCTATGGTTGGGGACACCTCCCACTGCATCAGGTTTCTTGAAGCCCCATCCAACCTGGCTGTGGGTACCTCCAGGGATGGGGCAACCACAGCTTCTCTGAAATCTGCCTGTGATCTCTGAAAACCAACCACTTGGTCTCATTGCTTCTCACAAGCTCTTCTGAGCAGCGACCTTCCTTATTTTGTCTTGGTACCCTGGGGAAACCTTGTTTGAAGATGTTAGCTGGCCGCATTTGGGATCGCCCAGGCTTTCTTTGGGGCAATGGCAACCCTTGGTGGGTGCTGTGGGTTGTCTGGGATCCCCTTTCCCATGCCGTGCGTGGTTACAGACCGGACCTGGAGGCCAAGGGAAGCTTTTGGCCTGTGAGGTGTTTCTTGCTCCTGCCCTTGGCAGCAATTTATGGGACTGGCATTAGGGGCTTGTTCCCTCTGACAAAGACTGTTCTTGGACACCCGCATTGCTCTGTTTGGGCTGTTGTAAAGGCTCTGAGTAGCTGACTTCTCCTTCCCCGAGCAACCATGCATCTTCCATTCTGTCACGCCTGTCGCAAGGACTTACCCAGCAACACATCACGGGACCACTTAGAGACCCAACAGGGAAGCAGATTTCTATCTGCTTGGAAGAAACATCCATTCTGGGGTATGAGCACACTCGGATCCTGAAATATTGAAAAGGGCTTGTGCTTTCACGTGGCTGAGGCACATGTGTGCCACCACACTTGACGCAGTCCTCCCCTGCAAGAGATGGCCCTGCGCCTTCTGGGAATGCACCGCAGGTGCCCCACGCAGCTCTCGCTGAAGGACAAGTACTGAAGCCTTGGAGGCAGCCAGCAAGCCAAGAGCTGGTGCCATTGCCCGCTCCGTCTGGGCAGGAGGTGGCCCTGGAGTGGTGCATCAGGGCGATCAGATGGGCTGGGCTGGGTGGGGAGACTGTAGGGCTGAGTACAGGCATGGGAATTGTTTGTGCCGTGCTGCAGACGGCGTCTGGCTCCTCTAGGCAGGGTGAAGCCAAAGCTGTGGTGTGCGGTAGGACCGTCCGTACTGAGGGACCAGGGAACAAGAAAGATGCCAGTGTTGGAGGGAAGGGTGCTCCGTGGTTGTGTTCTGCAGCGCTCTTGAGAGACACCAGGCTGGAGAAGGGCTCTGTGCGCTTTTAGGGGCTGGTGGCAGCCCTTAGTCTCAGCATGAAGGGAGAGCAAGGGGGTGGAACTGGGATTTGAGGTCCCTTCTGACCCAAACCATTCTATGATTCCATGATTGTGCTGCTTCCTATGGAAATAGGAAATGCTGGCTGACATCCCCCAGTGGCGATAGAAGGTGGCTGTGATGGTCTGGCTGTTGAGCAGCATTGAGTTGTCCCAGGCTGTGAGCCATTAGCGCTGTTTCTCCTTCCTATCTGTTCATGGTGAACTATCATGGATACCTCTGCAGCCTGTCTACCAAACTCCTCCTCTGGTACTGTGTTTTTGCTGAGTGCATGTGGACCTGGTACCTGACTTCCACAGCTTGGAAAGACCAACAGCCTTCATGGACTTGGTGTAGCACAGCAGGACGAATGGGTAAGAGGCGATTAAGGAGCAACTTCTGAAGGGTGTGATGTGTGTTAGTGACAGAGCTGAAATAGACCCAAAAATCATCCTCCCAGTGATGTTCTAGGGTTCTTGCAGAAGTTTAGAAAGTGTGTCTGTGGTGGTGAAGTGTCTTTCAGAACTGAGGTCCAGACTGTAGGGCTGGTGGCCACACACTGTGCTGTTCTGCTGGAGTCTGAAGTTTTGTAAAGGTCTGGATCCTTTGGGGAAGGCAGGAAGGGGCTGGGTATGTTTTACCCTGAGCAATGTTCCTGTAATGTAGGGAAGGGTTAGTGCCTGCAAGGTGTCCCACTCTCGTTGGACACAGCTTCTGGACTGTGCTCATTACTTCTACTTTTGTACTAAGCATCTCTTTTCAGTAGACCTTGTTGACCTCTCTCCTAGGTAAGGACGCTGTTTGTCAGTGGCCTTCCTGTGGACATCAAGCCCAGAGAGCTCTACTTACTCTTCCGACCATTCAAGGTAAGAAGGTAATCAGACTTTGTCTTTGGTGGGAAAGATGCTTTCTTGTGGCCAGCTTTGCATCACAGATCTCTGTCAAAGGGAGGCAAGGATGAAGTGGGAATGTAGGCTTTCGCTCAGGGAAACTGGTATGTGTGGTATCCTGTGTGTTTCAGCTGGGTAACCTCCCCTGGAGCCTGTTGAAAGCTTGGTGTCTCCAAGCCTGCTTGGTCAAACCTTCCTCGAGAATGTGTCCTGATCCCTTAATGGTCCACCCTTCACTAGATAATAGGTTGTCCTTGGGGGAAACGGGGTTCCCTTGTTTGCACCCTTTTAGCATAGGGTGCTTGTCTTGGGAGCCTTGATGAAGAGCTGGAAAACGGGATTTCTTCCCCAAGGACCAGAATGGCTGAGATACCTGCTCTGTCCTTAGGCACTAGCCTCAGTCTGGTGGGAAAGAGGAGCAGTGTGAATGTACCTCCTCCTGCTGAAAACCCTGCCTTGCCAAGGGTTTGGTGCTGCAGGAACTCCTGGAGTCATTCCATTGTGTCTTGGTTATAGCTCGGCTCCTTCAGGAACCTGACACTGACTTGCTTTCTTCCCTTCTCCAGGGTTATGAAGGGTCACTGATCAAGCTAACTTCAAAGCAGGTACCTCCTTCTTCCAGCTTGGGTGGTTTCGGCTTTTGATAGAAAACCAGAGGTGCCTGGGGAGGGGGGATGGGGACCACTTCACTACGTAAAGCACTGCCTGTGTCCAGCGGCACACATACAGCTGGGTTCTGCTCACCTGCACTGTCCTGGTGGCCCCAAGCTCTCGGCTTGTGCTGAATGACTCCTTCTCCTACTGCTGCCCAGGGCCATATGGACTGGGTGAGACCTGATGCTTTAGCTGGTGCCAGAAACCTCCCCCAGTCACCTTCTAATCAAGGCAATGGTTGCCCCAGCAAGGGCTGTGCTCCTATCCGTAGGAATTTTGGTGTGGTGGGAGCAGACACAGAGCAGGAATCTTGGACTGATGGCCCAAGGCAGTTCAAGCTCAGCTTGAAGTCCCTCTGAAGCTTTATATGTTCTCTTCTGCTTGCTGTAAGCTGTCTGGGGTGGAAGGGATGCCAGGGCGGCCTGAGGAGCTAGAAGAGGCTTCCAAACTGAAATCTGTGTTGTTTCTTTTAGCCAGTTGGCTTTGTGACCTTTGACAGCCGGGCTGGTGCTGAAGCAGCAAAGAACGCCTTGAACGTGAGTAACTGATGTGCCGGGAGGTCCTGGGGAAGGCTGGGGGTCACCCACCCACCTGGGGCTGTGGGCTAGAGCGCTGCTGGGCTTGGCCATAACACAGGAAGGGTCAGGGTGTCCCAGCTGGGCCCCCGAGCGTGGAAGGTCAGTGGTCCTGCCGCATCCCACCACGGAAGCAGGAGATGTGTTTGAGGCTGACATAAGCCTGAGCAAGCGGATGCACAGAGGTGCAGTTCCTGACCACTGGAACGCTTCTTGGGGGAATGTGCTAGTGCCTCTGCCTAGACTGGCAGCAGATGTAGCAGCACCACACGTAGGAACTCCGGTAGAGATGGGGTTATCCCAGCTCCAGCAGACAGATGTTTCTTGACCAGCTTCAGAAGCCATCACTGCTGTTGAGCTGCATGTAAGGAGCAAAACTGTCCCTCATATTCGCAGAGGTGGTCCTAGGGCAGCTAAACATAGAAATACAAGTGTGTGGGAGCTTGAGTGTTGCAGAGAGGTGACAAAAATCTCTGCAGTGTGATGGCCTTTGTTTCTTGGTTGGGCTTTGCTTCCTTTTTGCAGCCTTTCTTGGACTGGAAGCTTCACCTCTGAGAGATTCCTGTGCTTTCTTCTGTGACAGGGCATCCGTTTTGACCCAGAGAACCCCCAGACCTTGCGGTTAGAGTTTGCTAAAGCGAACACAAAGATGGCCAAGAGCAAGCTGATGGCTACGCCAAACCCCACCAACATCCACCCCGCCTTGGGCGCACACTTCATTGCACGGGACCCCTGTGAGTATGCTGGGATGCACCTTGAGGTAATGGTTGATCCAGCCTGGGAGATGCCCAGCACTGGGAATGCTGTCAGGGTGGAAAGGAAACGGTGCCCGTGTGTGCTCTGGTGCAACCTGCCCGGGTCAGGAAGGCCAGCGGGTTGGGGTTGCAGGAGAATAATGGGCGTCTGGTAAGGACAGAGGTGCCCACTAGAGGTGCTGGGAGAGCAGAGCTGGGTTTGGTAGCTCGAGATCCATTAAAGTCCTTTTAAGTAGGTGTGAAGCAGAAAGGACCAGTCCTGTGGAGGCACCCTCAGCCTGGTAGAGCGAGCGGCCCTGCTGAGGCTGTTGGGTGGTGCCGAGTGCCCATCCTGTGGCACCAGATGTGTGCTGTGTGTCTGCACCAGCCTGGCCAAAGCCCCTGTGGGGTGCTGAGCAGTGATGGAGTGTGTTCCTGGCCTCGTCTAGCCAGGCTGGAAGGCTGGAGGAGCAGTTGTATTTCAAACCTCGCAGGGCTGGTGCTGCAGAGCTGCAGTTTGGGGTTGGAAATCCAAAGCCTGCCCATGAAGGGTTGCAGGAGAATAACAGACATCTGATGAAGATTCTGGACAATGCTAGAAGTGTTGAGAGAGCAGAGCTGCGTTTGGTAGCTTGAACAACGCTGTTAAAGTCCTTTAAAGCACCTGTAGGTGTGAGGTGGAAAGGACTGGCTGGGTCAAGGTGCTGAGCTGCTGTCACCTTGTCTCCTCCTGTCCAGATGACCTGACTGGAGCGGCTCTTATTCCCGCATCCCCTGAAGCATGGGCTCCCTACCCACTCTACACCACGGAGTTAACCCCTGCCATCCCTCATGCTGCCTTCACGTACCCGGCGGCCGCCGCTGCGGCTGCTGCTCTTCATGCTCAGGTGAGTCTCTCCCCGCATCCCGGGCCGGGCTCCAGGCTCTCTGCTCTCCCCTGCCCCAGTGCTCACTCCCAGGGGTCTCTGCTTGGCTGCTTTGACCCTGGCCTCTGCACCTTGGCTCCTGGGCAAAGCCTTCTCCTGGCTGAAGTGCAACCCCGGCCCTGAGTGAACCCCAGGGAAGAGGTCGAGTGCCGCCAGAGTTGAACGATGACTTCTGACCCTGCAGGTCCAGCCTGCTTCCCTGATAGAGGCAGGCAGAGAGGGGAACCTCAGGGCTCGGTTTCTGGCTGGCTTTGGTGGTCCCCGTGACCAGTGGTGTGGGGCTGCTGGGAGGAAATTCTGTGTGCGAGGAAGTCACATAGTGCTGAAACGTCCTCCTGCGAGTCACAGGGTTAGTTTAGTGCTGAAGCTGAGGAGCTCAGCTGGAACCCCCTTGGGCCACGCGACTCAAATACTCTTGAAGCTGGAGGAAGGTGTCCCGCAGGAGGCGAGCGGTCAGAGCCTTGCTGCAGTGAGGAGCTCTGGGTGGTGGCGTTGGGCAACGGAGACAGGCTAGAGAGGGTCACTCTGCATAAGCCTGTGGAGGTGCTAGTGCACCCAGCTCCCTGGCGTCCCAGGGAACGCTTGCTGACAGCTGGAGGCGTAGGGATGCCTGTACTGGTCTGCCACTGGAATGCTTTCATGTGCAGAGACCAGCAACCCTGCTGAGCATCAGGTCCCTGAAACCATGGAAATGCAAAGAGAGAAAGCCAAAATGGAGACATGTCCTGATTCCAGGTTAAGGTGCTTGGCTTGGAGCACTTGTAGAGGAGACCTGGAGCCCTGTTCCCTGCTTTTCTGGGTGCTACCAGCCTGCTGCAGCCTCTGCTCCCATAGGAGCGCTGTGGGGGGCAACAGGGGCCTGGGCTTCAACCCCAGAGCATCGGGGCTCAACCTCTGCTCTCCCTGCCCTGCCAAGCAGGGTGCTTAGCTTCGCTCTTCCCTGCTTAAAGTGCAAGGATGAAGAGCTGTGTCCCTTCACCTTGTCCCCCTGCCTGACGGTCAGCTCGGCTTGTCCCTTGGCATCTTCTTGCAAGCGTTTTGCCCAGCTTCAAGCCAAGCTTGTTTCCCAAATGCGATTTGGAGGCACCAGCTGGATGCAAGCTCCTGGCCTTATCTGTGCTGCCCATCGTGTGCTCGCAGGCCTATTCTGCTTTTGCCCTTCCACTGGTGAGCTCCTGCTGGGCTGAAGCTCCTGCAGAGCAGGCAAGAAATATGTGGGGCCCAGGACAGGACCAAGTGCTCGTTTGTTCTTCAAGGGCCTCCAGAGCCAGGCTGCTCTTCCAAGTAGGTTGGAAGTGTTAAGCTTGCTGGTGTTCTCTAAAAATTATTGATGGCTCCCAGAGCTACAGGAGTATTTGAGTGAGTGTGCTGTGCTCCTGGGCAGCCCAGGCGAGCAGATGTCTTCTGTCCCTTGTGTGTAGGGTGGTGATGCTGAGGGCTGTTGCCACTTGAACTGCCCCTGGCAGAGAGAACCGGGAAAAATCCCCTCTGTCCTGGCTGAGGTGGTTGAGGGAGCTGAAATCATTACTGTGGGTCTTTTGAAGATGGTCATCAGTGACTGTGTGTGGACCCTGAGTGTAAGGGTTAGACATCAAAACTTTATGGTCAGGAGAAAACCTCTGCTCTCCTAAAGCAGAGGGTGTCAAAGAGGTCTTTGGGCCTGAAGAGCGACCCTGTAGGACCTCCTGCCTGAGGAGCTCCATGAGTGATGTGCCCCTGTTCATTAGGGACCCAGCGTAGCACCCCCAGGCCGTGGCCATGGCCAGACCCAGGTCTCCTCTGAAGAGCAGCAGCCGGGCTGACTGAGCAGTTACAGCTGCTCCTCGCTGTGTCGTGCTCGAGGCGGTGGTGACCTCGCAGGGAGACATTCTGGCGCAGTATATGTTACCAATAAAGTTTTATGGGGTTAAACATTACTCGGGCTGGAGCTGCCGGTGCTCTCAGCTGGAGCCCTCGCAGAGCTGGGCAGGGTGGAGCGAGTCTCCAGGATGACTTCTGCTCGCAAACTGGGCTAAAAGCTGTAACCTTGGTCTTGGTGCACTGAGCCCTCTGCTCTTGCTGGTGGGGCTGGGTCACCTTGTGGAGGTGTGGGGTTGTTCTCCAGGACAGCAGCAGGTCTTCCTCCTGAGACTTGGACGTTCATGGGTTTGGCCAGAGTTGGAGCAGCTCTGTAGCTCTCAGTCCTGGAGCAGGTGTGGAGTTAAGGCGGCAGCCAAGCTTGGGAGCTTGTTGCAAAAGATTTAAACCTGAAGTGCTCATCCCCTCACAGCTCTGTTCAAGCCTTGTAGAGAGCGGGAGAGGAGGTGGCCGCCCTCTGTGATGCGCCCGTGCAGCCTCCCGAGGAGCTGCCCCGAGGGCTGGCAGGAGGTGGCATGGGGCCGGCCTGGCCTTGGCTCGTCCGCTGGGAGCTGTTGGTAAGCTGCTCGCAGATGGGGCCGATGGCTGCTCTCATTGCCACCGTGCCATGGTGATGCTGCTGGGAGGCTCCAGGCTGCTGTAGATGAGACCGTGGCCTGACCCTGCGCTGCTAAGGGCCGCTACCTGTGGGGACTCCACTGACTTTAAGATTGTCCCATCTGCCTTCCCTCTCTCAAATCCCTCCTTTGATGTCCCTAGTGAACTCCAGCCATGATGCCAGCGCAGGCTAGCCCTGAAGCTCAGAGCTGTCCCTGGAGATGGGACGCCCTAGTGATGCCTTATTGCAGCTAGTGGAGTGGCTGTTCTGCAGCTCCTTTCCTAGAAGTGTTAAGCATGATGGCAGCCACGTCTGGGAAGACTGGTAAGGTAACCATCTCTCCTCCAAGGTGCACCATGGGATTTGCAAGCTTCTGCCCATCTCTGTAGCCCGTATCTCCTTGGCAACCCAGTGCATGGGCCTCACGCTACCCACCCACCAGAGCCTGGGGAATGAGATACCAGGCCTTCTTTCTAACCCACGTCTCCAACTTGGCAGCACACGACATGGCGCACACAGCATGGCACCATCTTACATCAACTCCTCCAGCTGAGCCAGGCTCGGCCAGGTCCCACCGGTGGGAGGGGAGCAGCCCGGTTGAGCTGAGGCAGAGGCACCCCTGCCGCTCGGCCTGAAGGAAACCCGGTTTCTCCCCAACCACACGACCCTTTGAGGGCAACCAGAAATACACCTTGACCTCACTCCTGGCACACGGTGGGGGAGGTGAGTGACGTGGTAGCGATAGCACACGACTAAATTCTAGCGGGCACCTTAGACAACAGCACTTGGCGGTCACTTTGTTCCAGAATTGCCTACCGGGACAGACCCTGCCCTCCATCAGGGGTCTAATCTCACCTCTTTCCTCTCCAGTTACTGGAAATGGAGCAAGTTCCTGCCCGGAGCTTGGCTTCTCTCTTGCGGCCTGAAAGCACAGGCAGGACCCGGGTCTTGTGAGCTGTAAGGGAGGGAGAGATGGGAGTGGAGCTGGAAACTGGGTGCTTGGGAAGAGGGAAGGTGGCCTGGTACTGGCTGGTAGGGAGGATAGCTCCTTGCAATGGTGCTGGGCAGACTTTTTTTCCTCTGTGTGGTACTGATGTTTGAGAAAGAAGTCATGGAAGATGGGGGGCCCGGGTCTGCCTTTGCCGTTGGAAGACTGGGAGGTCCAAAGATGTGCAGAGTCCTTTTTGTAGGAAAATGGGTAGAGGTTGACACAAGCGTAGTAATGATGATACAGTGAGTCTTGGACTTGGTGAGCGATTTCATTGGTTACCTGGGTGATGGAGTTGGGCTGCACGGCATCTCTGATATGAAGCCAGTTGTTTTGGAGCACCTCTAAGCCAGGCTTTGGGTGGGCGGTAGGAGACACCAGGGGCTCCTGAAGACACCATTGATGCTCCTGAAGCTCCTCTGCAAAGATGGTGCTTGTAAGAGACTAGGATGATCTGTTGGGTACCCAGAGACTGTCTGTGGTAGGTGCCTTCAAGGCAGGGAGCAGGATATGGCCGAGAAGCTCACAGGTACTGGTACTTCTGGGGCTGGGCTGCCCAAGGTGCCCTCAGAGCCTCCACGTTGTGGCTGCTGGCAGCAGCCTTGTCTGGAGGCTTTGAGGAGATGGTGGAAGAGGTGGGTCTCTGGAGAAGAGACCTGCCTGAGCGAGTAGTGGGTGACAGGAGCAGTCCTGGGTCACAGCTGGGTGGTGGTGTAAGAGCAGCCCAGCAGCACCCTGGGGCTTCCCAGCGCTGAGTTGAGGCAGAGCCCATCGATGGAAGGGGAGGTCAGTGCTCAAAAAAAGCTTTCCCTCTGATTTTCTGGCTCAGAGTGAGCATCCTGAGAGGTGGCTGCTGTTGTGGTGGGTGCGGGCAGGTCCCAGTGGCTCTGAGAACTGGGGATGTGGGAGGATGTGCTGGTGTGGGCTCAGGGGCTGTGCTCCTCCTCAAATACTGTCTCCTGTTGGGATGCTTCTCTTTGGGCAAGTGACTGCCTGGGTGCCACCAGGCTGGCTGAGCCTGTGAGGTGTCCCCATGAGCTGTAGCTTGAGCTGCCTCATGGCCCAAGGAGGTACAAGACAAAGGACCCCCCTTGGAAGGCCCCTCCTGAGCAACAGGATGGATTGGTGCCATCTTCTTCTCTGTGCCTGCTCAACTTGCCTGCCAGCGTGTCAGAGCCTTGGCCTGTACCCAGGACCATCACATCTGCAGGAGCTCCCACCAGCCTCCAAGCTGAGCCCCTTGGGCTTCAGGACCGTGCGGGGGGATCACCGTGTGCCAGGCTGGTTGGGTTTGTGTCTACAAGCATCAGAGACCTGTGGGAGGAAGGCGAGGAGAGATGGTCCATCAGAAGCGGAGGATTTTCTGTGCCAGAGCTATGAACAGCACCTGTTTTGGGAAAGAAAAGCAGGATTTCTTGTTGAAAGTGGAGGTGCTGGAGCCTCTGGCCAGGCTTGGAGTGGGGTGTGGGGCAGAGGTGGGCTCTGGCCCCCTGAAGAGGGGATGCCGAGCCACCAGGCTTGAGGAGCAGGGTGGGGGGTGGCTGTCTTGCACGTGCACAGTTGCTGTGCTCGCACTCAGCCCTGCGTGGGATGGAGGTGGCTCTGGGGGTTGTGCGCTCGCAGCCATGTGAATGCAGAGGGAGTTTCCTGTTGCTGCTTGGCAGGGGGAAACTACTTCCAGCTGTGAAGGGGAGCTGTGTGGGAGTGGGAGATGCTGCCTAGGGAGGAGGACAGCTGGCTGCTGAGATGTGGCTCTGCTGAGCAAGCACCTCCTAGTGACAGGGCTGGGGGAGCAAGGAACCCTCGTCCTCGCAACGGAGGCTGCTCTGGTGGCCCCGTAAGTTGTCCGTGATGCTGCTGCCTGCATCAGGCTGTGAGGCATCTCTGCTGCTGGAGAGCTTTGCAGTAAGGTTGGAGTTGCATGCGCCATCCAGCCTTGCCGGAGGGGCCTGGTAAGGGGAAGGAAAGCCCATTGTGGCACTGGTACCCAGTACTGAGGCTGAGCTCTCTGCTCACCGGCTGGGAAGGGAGGAGAGGGGAGAGGGCTGATGGCTGCTGTGTCTCAGCTTCCGTCGCACACAGCAGCAGGACCAAGCTCTGCTGGCTGCTCCTGCTGCTGGGTCTGTGCTCAGCCAAGTGGCACAGACGCAGCTCTCGCTGCTCTTGGGCATGAAGCTGCTAACTCAGCCCAGCCTGACGTCCCCGTCTTGCAGACCAAATGGAAACATCTGGATGTCTGATGCTGTTCTACTGCACATCGGCAGCTTGCTGCATCTACTGACAGGCTGGAAAGTGTCTATTCAGTTCCTGTTGCTGTGTCTTCCCGCTGAGTCCCCGTCCAGCAGCCCTTCTTTGACACCGAGCAGTGGATGTGGCAGCAGTGACCTGCCAGGGAAGCCTCCAAGTCTTGCTAGTTTGCAGCTCTACCAAGTCCTTCCTGTGAAGTTGTCTGCCTGGAGCCTCTTCTGGTGGCTTAGGAAACTCTATGGTTCTCCTCTTGATGGATGAGCTGGTTCTTATCCTTTGTGTCATGCAGAGGTGGTCTGGCTCAAAGGTGTGGCCTTGAGATGCTTTCTTCCACTGTCTGAGGGCAGAGTGGCCACTGCCTTGGGGTGCTACCTGCCCAAAGTAAGCTTCCTCTGCCCTGCCCGAGCCTGAACAGGTAGGGAAATGTAAACTTGAGGGGTGTGTGGGAGCGAGCTCCTCCTTGTACACACTTCTGCAGTGGTGAACTTCATAGCTCGGTGGCAAGGAGCTTTCCCATCTTGAACAGGAGCGTTCTGTGTGTGGTAGTGAGCTGGGAGAGAACTTGGGGGCTGTCTTCTGGCTATACCAATAGGTGGAAGTTACTTGAGAAGCTGAGGCAAGCCCTGAGATGGGATGTTCGCTTCCTTCTTGGGCGTGTGGGATCCTGCTGTGCTCCTTAAGGAAGGACCTGGCTGAGTCCCAGTGCCTGGTGAGCCAGACCTTGTCCTTGCAGGACCCACTGGTGCTGGCGAGTGTGGGGCTGGCACGCTGGGCAGGGCTGGCGCGGTGCAGCTCAGGTTGGGATGCTGCTCGAGTAGTGTTTGAGGCTCCTCCTGGTGCCTCCTTTCCCTGCTGGAGTCGACTTTGAGCAGAGCAACTTGTATGTGGTCTGAAGGAGCTGGAGGTTTGGGCTCTGGCTGGGATAATCCTGGATCACGGACTTCTGGCGTGGCTTTCTTTTCCAGATGCGCTGGTACCCTCCCTCTGAAGCTACCCAGCAAGGATGGAAGTCTCGTCAGTTTTGTTAGTTCATTAGTAAGTAACTCATTTCTCGTGGAGATGAGTCCTTGTCGTGCTTGTCCCTGGGCTCATGGGGAGGAGGGTGGGAGCTCGGGCTCAGCTCACTGCATCCTGAAGGATGCAGCTGGGTTCCTTCGGTGGGTGACAGTGCCGAATCCACGCCAGCAGGAGCAGGGAGCCCCCTGAGCCCTGGGGTGGGGAAGGGGCTGTGGGTGCCGCTCTTGGGGTGGGTCCTGGTGGCCCGCTCACCGCCGCTCCTCTCCCACAGCGTCTCCTCGGCTTGTGCTCCTCTTCCCTGCCTTTCCGTGGAGGGCTGTGCCAGGGACGATGGCTCCGACTCCTCTCGGTTTGGTTTGCGGCCAGCAGACAAGGCGCCCAGCACGCTCCCCTGGGGCTGCCGGCATCCCCCCTCCCAGGACTGTGAAGCCGCCTCCATCCCTTGCTCCTTCCCTCCATCCCTCTCTCCGTCCCAGGGCATCCTCCCGGACCGAGCTGTGTGGAAACCCAGCTGGGGGCTCGCTTCCAGGCTCCCCCCCAGCCCCGGCGGCTCGGCTGAAGGCAACGAAAGGCAATGGGTTTTGCATGTTTTCTGGCATGAATTAAACACTTAACTTGTGTCTGTGTGAGTGTAAGTTTGTTTGTTCTAGCGTTTGTGTAACCGTTAGCAACGGGCCACGGCCCGATGGATCGATCCATCAAGGTTTGCATCTTGCTTCAGTGAAGACTTGGCTTTGAGAAACACCAACTGTCCTTGTCTCACCCCTCTCTCACCGCCTTCCTCTCCCCAGTATGGCCAGAAGAATTTGAAACATGTATTTTGTTGGTTTTTTTCCAAGTTCGATGCACTGGGTTTGTGTTCTCAGCCATTCTCCTCCAGTTTTAAAGTCAGGGTTGTTATAGTATTTTTTTTCCTTCTTCAGACTTCTATATATAGAACGCCTGTAAAATAATATCGAACCTTTTTCTTTCCACCTCCTTCCGATTGGAGAGCATCCAGTCCTGCCCAATCATCCGCCATCCTTCTGGGAATACCGAACAAAAAAAAAAAGCTACGAGTATTTTTGTACCATGTGGAATAAGGAAATATTTATGCATCATAAAGAATTTCTTGTGTGTTTGTGTGCAATTAATTATTATTATTATTATTAAAGAGAAATTGTAATCCTGTAAGATAAGTTAATGTTTAGTTAAAAAGCTTGAAAGAGAAGGGTTGTGTTCTGTAACGATGACTCGGTCAGGCAATAGTAAATGAGAAATTGTGCAATTTTTGTTTTAGCATCTTATTGCTTGGTATTGAAGTGCTTTAAGTATTCTATGACCATGGCTGTCTCGCTTGTACTAAGAGTTGAGAATGAGTTGCTCTATCATTGCTGATCCTATGAGAATGTGAAACTGGATAATATATGAAATGCAACAACGACAAAAATATACCCAGAGGCTGCTGTGACTCTTTGTGTTGTCGTGTTGTGTCTTCCTGGGGGATGCCCTTCCCCTCCCTGCCCCGAGGGCTCCTCACCAGCAGCACTGCTGGAGACCAGAGACGGGTAATCCTGGAATCACTGAGGCTGGAAATGACCACAGTGGGTTTGGAGTGTGGAGCCATAGAATCATTTCTTGTTTCTGTGATATGGTGTGAAGCCCTTTTCTCAGCTGGGGATGAGCAGGAGGGCAAACATTGGCCCTGGAGAGCATTAATAGCCCCTATGGGCAAAAGTGGGGGAGGCATCAACGAAAACAATTTAGGGCAGCTGGGTAAATCATAAAATCACGGAAGGAGGGAGGTTGGAAAAGCCCTCTTGCCTCACCCTGTCCAGCTCCAAGCCCAGCCCACTATGCCGACTGAACCCTGTCCCCAGGTGAGCCACGGCCACACGCCTTGTGAACCTCTCCAGGGATGGGGACTCCACCCCGGGCAGCCTCGGCCAGGGCTTCTCCAGTCTTTCTGTGAGGAATTTTTCCTACAATCCAATCTAACCCACCTGAGGGCTGCACGGGGGGTGCTGCTGATGACCAGATGGGGTTGGAGCATCTTCCCCCCGTGGGAGAAGGGAAAGTTCTTGCCTGCATGGGCATGCGGGGAAGGGGCTGTTGAGGCTAAGCTCTTCTGGAGGCCTCCAAGAGGGCAACCATGAGCTTTTCTGAGTGTTTTTGTTCCTTCCCCAGGCTGAGGGCCTCTTCTCCGTGCCAGCACTGTTCCTCCTGCCAGCAGTGCAGTGCAGAGCGATGTCCATAGAAGGCAAACGTCCTCTGCAGCCGCAGCATCGCCCCACGGCTGCCTGGCTCCTCCTGGCCAGGATGGCTCGTGGTGGCCTTATCAGTACCTGCTGCAGCAGCCGTGGGAACCGCAGCCCGGGGATGGAAGCGGGTTGGTGCTGCAGCGAGCGCTGCCCGCAGACGCACTGGAAGCAGCTCCCTGAAATCCCAGGAGGGTGGCCTGGGGACCCCACGGCTGCACTTGTCCCTGGGATGGGGTGCTCCCAGTGTCCCCCCCACGCAGCTTCCCAGCCCAGGGGTGTTTTCTCCTCTCCCCAGGGCTTCGAGGGCAGCGCTGAGCAAAAGCGAGGAGCTGGGGGGAGGGTGGGGAAATAGATAAGAAAAAGCAAAAGGCAAGGTTAAAAATAACCATGCTGGCCAGGACGCCTGGGAACAGGCTCGGCTGAGCTCTGTGGCTCCGGGAAGTGACTCGCTGTGGGGCTGCCCGAGCCACCACTGCCAACCCCAGTCCTGTGGGATCCCCCCACTAGTGGTCTGGGCAAAGCTGGCTCCTGTCTGCATCCCGGCTCCTGCCCCCATCCCAGCTCTGCCCCAGTCCCCGGTCCTGCCCCAATCCCAGCTCCTACCAGGCCAGCTCTCTCCTGCCAGCTCCAAGCGCATCTCGGCTCTGCTCGCCGAAGCGGAAGCCCCCGGAGAGCAGCGGAGCCGATGCTGGGAGCGTGTGAGGCTCTGAATTATAGAGGAGATTTTTTTTTAACAAAAAAGCCTTTAGTGCACACATCGACATGGCCGGGCAATTAATAATTTACGCCCCCTCTATTAAGGTTTTACACCGGGAGCCACGCAGCGCCTGCCTCGCAGCTAAAGTAGGTCATGGCTGCTCCAAGGGTCCCTGGGTGTCTCCTGCCCCGGCCGGTGCCTGCGTGCGCTCCGTGACCACTCGTGCGTGTGTGCGATGTCCCTGCCCTGGCGCGTTTTGGAGGTGTGAAGCCAAAGCCACGGGTTTTACGCCCTCCCAGGCTGCTCCTGCTTGTGTCCTCCTCATGAGGACACTGTCTGGGGATGGGGAATGTCCCCATTCCACAGGGGGGATGGAGCTCCAGGGAGGAGAGTGGCTCTGGACGTGGTACAGCCTGATGGCATCACTGGGAAAAAGGGCACAGGTTATGGTACCCACATCTTTTGGTACCTCGCATCCCCTGGACTTCTTGGGAAGTGGCGCTTGGAGAAAGTGGTCAGAGAAGAGGTGAGTGTGTTGGGTCCAGGAGAAGGAGGAACAGGGCAAAAGCTGGCTGTGGGACACCATTATTTACATTTAACTGGGAACTGCCCTATTTCTGCTCCTAAATAAATCCATCTGGGAACTTCGGGATCATTTGCTCCTGAGAACGCTGTGCTTTGCACCCCCGCCTGGTCCAGGTGCTGCGGCAGGGAGCTCGTCAAGGCCGTCACCGCTGGACAAGTCGCTGTAGAGCTGCCTTGGATCCCCATTTAACCCAGTTAGATGCACTTGCAGCGGGCCAGGGCGTCTTCACGGACACCAGCAGGAAACCCACAGCCCCCGCTTGAACCCAGAGGTGCAGAAAAGAGAGAGGTCACCCAACACCGCCGTTCCTCCAGGGTCTCCAGAGCTCCTGTCTCTGAGGCCAGGAGTGCCTTGCAGTGCTGAGGCTCCCCTGTGGTCCTGGGTCCCCCTGATGAGGATGAAGGATTCCCAGCTCAGGCACACAGCTTGTGTGAGCTGCTGCCTTCAGCCTGTTTTTTTTGTTGTTGTTGTATTTGGGGTTTTTTTTTGTTTTATTCTGGTTTTTGTGGCAAGCGTCAACGAACGATTCCAACAGCTACTGCGAAGGATGGCAACTGCTCCTGCAAAGCCCAACAGCTTCCATCTGCTGGGCTGCACGGGCAGCGCAGGGAGAAGAGCCTCGTGCCATCTCCTTTCCCCAGGGCATCGCCTGGGCTGAAGCTGCTCACGGTTGAAGAGCATTTTGAGCCCAGGCTGGAGGACAATGCTCGTGGGTCTCCAAGGACGGAGGCAGGGGTGTCTCCAAACCTGAGCTCTGCCTTCAGCGCTGTTTCTCCGTCTTTATTTACAGTCCTGTTGGTGGCCTTCCTGCAGCTAAACTGCACCCAGCTGCTCAGAAAGCCAAACTGCCCGGGACCCCTGACAACCTCCCAGTTGTTTGTATGTTTGGCAGAACTCAATGGGCATAACCACGAGGAGATGTTTCAGATGGCTCAGGATCCATGCTGCATCAGCAACGACCAACATTTCTGGCTCCCAGATGACATCCAAGGACACTGAATCATGGAATCACAGAATGGTTTGGATCAGAAGGGACCTCACAGCCCATCCAGTCCCTCCCCCTGCCATGGGCAGGGACACCTCCCACTGGATCAGGGGCTCCAAGCCCCATCCAACCTGGCCTTGAACCCCTCCAGGGATGGGGCAGCCACCCCTGCTCTGGGCAACCTGGGCCAGGGCCTCCCCACCCTCACAGGGAAATATTTCTGCCTAAGACCTTATCTCAATCCCCCCTCTTTCAGCTGAAAACCATTCCCCTCGTCCTCTCCCTGCCCTCCCTAATCAACAGCCCCTCCCCAGCTTTCCTAAAGCCCCTTTCAGCACTGGAAGCTGCTCTAAGGTCTCCCTTCTCTTCCCTAGGCTGCACAGACCCATCCCTCCCAGCCTGTCCTCATACAGGAGGTTCTCCAGCCCTCACACCATCTCCGTGGCCTCCTCTGGCCTCGCTCCCACAGCTCCATGTCCTCCCTGTGCTGAGGGCTCCAGAGCTGGACGCAGGCTCCAGGTGGGTCTCCCAGAGCGGAGCAGAGGGGCAGAATCCCCTCCCTCCCTGCTGGTCCCACAGCTCTGGGTGCAGCCCAGGACACGGGTGGTTTCTGGGCTGTGAGCACACATTGCAGCCCATGTGGGGCTTACGCCCGAGGGTAAGGGTGTGGGGACAAAATCCACCTGGCACAACGTCTTCTGGCAAAGGCAAGAGGTACGTGGAGCCGCCCGGGGACGCGATGGGTGGTGGCTGGAGGGGCCCTGGGGTTGAGGTTCTGCTGTGACGGGGAGCAGGCGGTGGAGGGTTACCAGAGGAGTTATCTCCATCCTGACTCAGAAATAGGTGGGGTCAGGTCAGCTCCTCGAAAAGACCAGTCAGGCTTTCCCTGGCTCTGTTCTTGCTGACGGTGGGATGGGAAAGGTCCTCCTGGTCTGCGCTGCGCCCCAGCGCCCTCAGTGCAGGGAGAAAGCCGGGAGGTGGCATCCAAGACCCGAGAAACCAGGACACGTTCCCAGGCAGGAGCTGAACGGGAGGTGGCACCTTGGGACAGCGCAGCAAACGCGCCTGGATACTCCCTGCTCCCTCCTCTCCGCCTTGGGCTGAGGAGGCGGCAGCTGCTTTAAACCAGTTAAGGTAATAGAGGAAAATCTGTTTATTCTTCTGGTCAGCAACAGCTTTGCTTCCAAAACTACAGAGCGCTGGCAGAGGGGTGTCTGCAGCCCAGCCTGGCGGCGGTGGGACCATCACCAGCAGCATCGCAGGCTGGTCCTGACGTGTTCCAGCTGAGCCTGGGAAACTCCTGAGGCTGGAGAACCCCCCTCTTCTGGGTGCCTCTGCCGAATTGTAGCTTCTGGTATCACTCATTTAACTAAAAAAAACCCAAACAAAACAATATAATAGTCTGATCTGGCGGGCCCAAGAAGCCCACCCAGTCTTAGCTACCTGGTTGAGGTCTTTTTACAAGTGAGGTTGAGGCTTGAGATGGCCAGGAGGGTCACCTGCACCACCGATGGCGTTGGGCCAGGCTGCAGGTGGCCCGAGGACATCAGCTCAGGAGGGACAGAGAGGGTCGGGGTGCCTGGAGGGAGATCTCAGCCCCGCAGGGACCACACAGCTGCTGGGCAGGAGGCACACCTGCAGCAACACCTGCAGGGAGAGCTAATAGAAACCTAAAAGTGTCCCCAAATACATCCAAAATGCACAGTGCCATTGTCCTGGGGACTCAAAAAAGGAGAAACTCCAGATTTTCCTCTGCGGTGCAGGTGGATTGGAGACTCCAGGGTGTTTGCCCCGTTTCATCTGGTGGGCTTCATTGCAAGTAACACACTCCTTTCATCCTCCTCTGGGCCACTGACTTGAGTGGGAACTCATGGTGCCTAGTGCTGCCTCTCTGGAGGTGGGACAGAACCGCCCTGTGTGGAGAAAGCCCTTACATCTTAGACTTGTCACTGACTTGCAGGTTACTGCAGCTTCTCTGCAGCGGTGGCCAAGGTCTCCTGGGAGAGAAAGCTGAAGGGAATGAGTAAGTGTGTGGCAGAATGCCCCAGACCTTGCTGGGAGAGGCTGTCGGCTCTGCCCTGGGTTCAGCCTCACCTGGATCATGCCCCGCTTCCCCCAGCAAGAAGCATCATCACGACCCAGCTCCGGGAAGAACAAGTAGCTGCCACCACCTCCCTGATGGGGTCCAGGGGCTGGTTCACCTCTGCCCGTGGTCCCACGGGGTCTTTCCATGTGTGGCATTTTCCAAGGCACCTGTTGGCACAGGTGGATGCCAACCAATTAATCCCAGCACCTTTCCTTGGCAGCAGGTTCTGCTAACGCAGTCTGAGCGGTGGGCTCCGTCCTTGGCCAAAGTCAACAGCGTTCAGCGCTGCTTCCGCGTGCTGGGCTCAATGGGGTGCCCGGCAGCCAGCCTGATAAGACATCTCAGCTTTGCAGGAAGCTTTGTGCCTTCACCTGCCTCCCTGCCAGTCACCCACAGGCAACACCTCTGCTTCCCAAGCCCAGACCTGGCTGCTACGAGGAGATGGGGCTTCTCCGCCTGAGGACTGTGTCCTGAAACCCTGGCTGAACACTGGGCAGTGGGACCGGGCTGGAAATGGCTCCCTGGGACTGGGCTGCTTTTCCATGATGTTGGGTGTGAGAATGTGGTCCTTGTGCCTCCCAGGAGATGCCTGTGGGTTTGGGAAGCAGGCGCCACCTCCACCCAGAGAAACACACTCTGGCTCCCTGACTGGCTGTTGGGAACTGTTTCCACACTGACAATGGTCAAACTCCTGGACAGGGGGCAGAGAGGGAGGTGGAGGGGGAGCTCCAACCTTGGAGACATTCAGCACCCACCTGGTGGATGGAGACATCCATCCTCAACCCTCAAATTTCCTCTGATTCTGGGAATTTATAGGCATATAAAAGAATCACACCAGGGCCCTCCCCCACTGCTGGAATACTCCAAAAGACTTCAGCTCAAGAAGAGATGATCCCAGTCTTGCTGCAAGCCAGGATGACTCAAAGGCAAAGGCATGGTGTGTCTCCATGGGTGGAGGAGGCTGCTCCCCTCCAAGAAGAGAGCAGAGGCATTTTTAGTTGCTGGTGTGAGCTGTGGTTTTCATTTGACTGAAGCGGAAAGATTGCTTTGAGATACCTAATATATCTGCGGCCCCATATTGTCATCCAAGTGCATGCTTGTCATCAGGTCCCACCTCCTCCAGTCCCTACAGCTCTTCTAAAGCCTCCTGCTCCTGCAGGTTCCCACTGGGACGAGCATCTCCAGGGCAGAGCTTGCATGCAGGTGCTTGAGGGTCCCCAGGAGGGCTGGTGCCGCTCTGCCAGGGCGCGCAAGGAGCCGCGGGGCAAGGCAAGGCACTGAGTAACAGAGACGTGAGTTGCCTGCTGCATTCGGAGTGCTGGGGCAAATGAACCCCAGGCTTTTGGGTTTGCATTGGTTACACGCTGGAACTACTACGAGCGGGCACTTCTGTGGAAGTGGAGCATGACCCGGGTCCGGTGCGATGTGCCTGACTCACCAGCCCGGGCTCTGCTCGCTGCTGGAGACCTCGCCGCGGTCATCAGGAGAGATTTGATTTCAACACATAACAGCACAGCGAGGAGGCTTTGTCCTCAAATGAGGAAAATGCACTCTGTATCTTTGCTTTTACTTTTCTCTATCCATCCTCTTCTAAGATGATTGTCAGTGACCTTATTTAGAGCCAAATTGTCCCTGTAGCATTTCCCTGCCAAGGCGCACGCTCTCCGGCACAACGCTTTGTCACTCGTCAGGCTGAGCTTTGCTCCTCACAGCCCCAGTCACACGGGTGTCGGTGCTGCCACAAAGTCTGCATTTGCTTTTCCCCAAAAGAACGTTTTCAGAATAATTTATTCTATTATCTGTTGTTAGAAGATCCACAACCTTTGGAAAGGAGGAGTTTATTTGGCCCCAATTCCTGTGAGAGGTTTCTCTGAGTCCTTCTGATGCTCTGGGAACTGGAATTTTGTGCAGCATCCTGCCAGACATCAGGTGGCACCAGCGTTTCATGTCCATGTGTCATTAGTTTGGCTGTATGCGTTTAATTTTAGCACTATCTCTGGTTCGTTTCTACAGAAATTTGTGTCATGAGGTGCTCTTTGCTCCTGACATCCCTCTGACTTGAAGCACAGACAAGCATTGACACAATTCACCCCAGCAATCCCTGTAGGTGATGTTTGCTTGATCTTTTCTCTCACTGGGAGGAGAGCAGAGAAGGACAAGTCTGATGGACCTCTGTGTACTCAGGATAAGATTAAACAAGGAGGAAAACTCTCTCATGTTTCTGGGAAGACCTTTAAACGGGGAATGCTGGGCTGTTCAATGTTCTTTTGGTGGCACTGGGAAAGAGCTTCAGGTGTTTGGTGCTGCCAGAGGAAAAAGCCCATATGCTGCAGCTCCCTATGTTATAACTGGACTCACAACATGTTTTCTATCTGTCTTTGGGTTTGACTCTCCAAGCAGAGCTCCTCCTGCCCTACTAGATTTTTATGTCAGTGCATCCTGCCCTGCTGACATCCCATCTCCAACTGGACCCAGGAGGCTTTCGGGAGCTTGTCCTGCTCCTGGAGGTGGGGATGTTCATGGCATGGACCACTTGTGTTCATCTCATCTGCTCACGCGACGGAGCGGTGAAGCCCTGGCTGAGGCTGCCCAGGGAGGGCTGGAGTCCCCGTCCCTGCAGGGGTTCACAAAGTTGTGGTGGTGGCACTTGGGGACAGGGGTCAGTTGCCACGGGATGGGGGTGAGCTGAGAGGGCTTTTCCAACCTCACTGATTCTGTGATTTTCCCAGATACCCTAAACTGGTTTTGTTGAAGTCTCCACCTCTTTTGCCCATATGGGCTATTAATTCTCTCCAAGGGCCAAGATTCCACCAGGGCCAGCGCTTGCCCTCCTGCTCATCCCCCACTCAGAAGTGGGATCCATGCCACATCAGAACCAAGACCTTCACCCCCTGCAAGGTGTAGCATTCATTGCTAGCCCTGGGAGGTTGGATTTACTGTAAATAAGTCACCTTGTTTAACAGGAAGGAATGTCAGCATGTTTTTATTAACTTCCCAAACAAACTTTGAGGGGCAGGGCAACAAACTAGGTCTCCCCACACTCAATGTTTTTATTTCCCTGTGTTTCCTTATCTGTCAAGGGACCATGGTTTGATTCATTCCACAGTGCTGAGTTATTCGAGATGTGTTTGGAGGCATGTGGTTGGTTTACAGCATCGCTTTGTACCGACAGGCTTGAACCTGGTGGTGGATGGTGGATGCACGTTTAGATAAGGCTGTAGGGCAGTAAACAATAGCCTCCAGCTGGTGCTGCCAGTGCTAAAAAAAGCCAGGACTTTCCATGAAACCTCCCCTGCGGAATGACCTGGCCCAAGGGAGAGACAGAGCAAAACCTCATTTCACCCAGAGCCCATCTTGGAGTATTGATCCCTGCTGAGAAGCAGCTGGACCTTCCACCTCTCCTGGTTCCTGTGTGGACAATGTAGTAGCGTCCAAGCTCTGCTGCTGCTCCTCACTGCCCACCCTGTCTCCATCACACCATGGTCCGAGGTTCCCTCTCCGCCTTCACGCCTCCTTGTAGCAAGTCCTTCATCAGACCAAGCCGCGTCTCTTACCAAGCCTCGCTCATCCTGTGCTCTGTTGACCCAGGTCTCTGCTTCTTTGCACTCTGGAAAGCTGGACCCCAGGTGCGACATCCCCCAGGTGCGACATCCCCTGGCCCCCAAACCAGCCTCCTCTCTCCCATGTGGATCTATCAGGGCTGCAAGAGGTTTAATGATGATTTAGGAGAGGGCTGTATCATGAACGTGGGAAAAGCTCTGAAAAGCATCCAGGCAGCCCCTCTGCCCTCCCTTCACCAAAAGTCACAGTCCTTTTTAACAGAAAAAGCCCAGATCATCGGCTGCCCTGGTGAGCCTGGACCAAGTCATTTCTCTGGGGCTGAACATGAGGCTGGGGCTGAAACCATTCCGGAGTCAAATTTGATGATTCATGCTCTTAAAAAGCTGACCTGTGATCCCTAAAGCACAGTCTCACAAGGACATTTCCAATTCCCCCCTCAGGTGCACTCTTCTGGAGAAAATCACACTAGCTGTTCAGGGCTGGATGATGCAGAGGGTGGTGCCTTATCAGCACGGACACGGAAGCTGGCACCGTGGACGGCTTCTCAAGAAATTGAAGCTCTGAGCTATGCAAATTACTGTGTCCAGGAAATATCCAACTGATCGGGGCGGGGGGGGGTGTCATAACTTGCCAACAAGGAAAACAGAGGCTGAGTTTGAACGCCATAAGTGAACGAGTTACAGTGATGTCAACAAAGCACCTGTCTTCTCGCTGAGTGAGGCAACCACCATCCCGATCGCTGAATAAAAAGGCAAACGCGTTGCTGCTGAATGAATGCAAAGTGAAACTGTCTGTCAATGAGGATTGATTTGACAGGCTGATTTATGGTTATGGTGTGATGGTTCTAGCACTGCTGTTGCATGCTCCAAGGACCGCGGCTGACCGCTGTGCTCAGTAGCAGCTGGATGCCTGTGAGCAGAAGTGAAAAAGACACGAACCTGCAACTAAGTCCTAAGTATTTGTTTAGCCCTTTCTTTGCTTGGCAGACAAAAGAGCCCGCCAGGCAGGGCTGATGGCAAAGAAGAACAGATCATGGAAAGAGCTCCAAAGCTTTTTTCAAATGAGGATCTTAGAGGCCTTGTAGCAACAGGCAAAGTCCTTGTGTTTCTGAAGCCAAAGCAGACCCAGTCTGCACATGGGAGCAGGCAATGAATACTGGCAGAGAACACAGATGTATGCAAAGGAGATGTGACCCAGAAGGAAAGCAGGAAAGAGAAGGAGAGGAAACCAAAGACACAATGCTGACAGTCACGGCACAGGGGAGCAGGAGAGCTGAAGGAACCAGTTCTCCTGCCCCAACACAAAGCTGGCAAAGCACCATCTTCCTCCCCATCTCGCTGCAAGGCAGGACCAGAGGCTGCTTGCCACGGGGCCATGCTGGCCAAGGGCATCGCTGCACCTGCAGAAGAAAAGCCAGCACCGATGGTTCCTCCTGGGAGAGAAGACACCAGCACCAAAGCACTCTACACCTGCCACCCGCCTCGTCAGGGCAGCGACACGCCGGGCACGCAGCAGCCAGGGGCTGGGCTCCTCAGAGCATCCTCCTGGTGACCAAAAGCCAATCAAAGCAGCTCAGAAGCTGCTTTCATAGAATCGTGGAATCACAGAATGGTTTGGGTTGGAAGGGACCTTAAAGCCCCACGTTCCAATGGACGCTCAGCGAGTCAAGTTTGGAGGCCAGCAGCAAATTTGTCCCCAAAAGGAGCGGTGTGAACACATGCCTTCAGAAAACAGGGAAGAGGTTGTTCCCCGTCACCCTGCCATGCTCAGCACCATCAATATTCCTGCTGCATCCGCCAACGCTGCGGACATGCGGGAATTCACTGCTGGGCAAACACGGAGCGAGGCGTTTCCTCGCAGCTGCCCTGGCACACACGCTCCTTCCCTGCCCTCAGAGTCACCCCGGCGGCCGCTCACTCATTCCACGCTGACTCTGACTCAGATCCAGGGAATGACACCCACTAGGAAAAAGGAAACAACCTTCCTCTGCCGGGAAGGTGCAGTGTTTGGGGAAGAAGGAAACTGAATTCACAGCTACTCCCATTCAGGGAAGCAGGTGGAAGCACTAATTTTAGAGGGGCAGGTGATTTTTAGCTGGTCCTGGCTCCTTTGTGCGATGTGCCCTGTGCATTTTCCATTTGGAAGGGAAGCTTGGAAGCGTTTCAGGCTCAGCTGCTCTCGGGGCCGCCCCGGCGAGGATAACCTGGAGATCCGTGCCAACTCCATTAGCCAAGGACCTCGGGCAGGAAACCTCTTATCCCTGAAACCCCAAATCCCCGTCATTTCAAGTTTTTCCCCGATCAGCCCTTCTCCCAGCGGAGCCGCCTGCGTCCCCACGATGCTGCGTCCCTGGCGTTCCGCTGCCGCTCGGCCGAGGCTCGGGGCTGCCTTTCCCCCTGCAGCAGCACCAGCCCAGGGGCTGCATTTCGCTCGGGAGCTGCGTGAACCCGGGCAGGAGAGGGGACAGGGACTGAGCCGGAGCTGGGCCTGAGGGCTGGGGCTGCGGCAGGGTCTGGGGCTGGAGCTGGGGCCTGGGCCTGGAGCTCGATCTGCAGCCGGGGCTGGGGCTGAGGCCTGGGGCTGCAGCAGGGTCTGGGGCTGGAGTCTGGGGCTGGAGCTCGATCTGCAGCCGGGGCTGGGGCTGAGGCTGGGGCTGCAGCAGGGTCTGGGGCTGGAGTCTGGGGCTGGAGCTCGATCTGCAGCCAGGGCTGGGCCTGGGGCTACAGCAGGAGCCGGGGCTGAGGCTGGGGCTGCAGCAGGAGCCGGGGCTGGAGTCTGGGGCCTGGGGCTCGATCTGCAGCCGGGGCTGCGGCAGGAGCCGGGGCTGGGCCTGGGGCTGCAGCAGGAGCCGGGGCTGGGGTTGGGGCTGGAAGCCGGGGCTGGAATTGAAGTCTGGTGCTGGAGTTGGGGCTCGCTCTGCGCTCGGAGCCGAGGTCCGGAGCTCCAGCAGCCGCTGGCCCCCAATCCTCCCTCTGCGCGGGGCGGTGCCGGCCCGGGGAGGGCGGGGGCGGCCCTTGCAGCCGGGGAGGAGCCGGGGGGAGCCGGGGGGAGCCGGGAGGAGCCGGTCCGGGCCATGGCGGCGGGGCAGAACCTGGCCGTGGTGGTGCACGGCGCCGGGGAGCTGCGGCTGGTACGGCCGGGCCGGGGACGGGGGCCGCCGGGGCAGCAGCCGCAGCGGGGCCCTCAGCGAGAGGGGCTGGGGCTGTGCAGCCCGGAGAGGAGAAGGGAGACCCTAGAGCAGCTTCCAGTGGGGAAAGGGGCTGCAGGAAAGCTGGGGAGGGGCTCTGGGTCAGGGATTGCAGGGACAGGACGAGGGGAACGGTTTTGAGCTGCAAGAGGAGAGATAGACATGAGATGTTGGGGAGAAATGTTTTGCTGTGAGGGTGGGGAGGCCCTGGCCCAGGCTGCCCAGAGCAGGGGTGGCTGCCCCATCCCTGGAGGGGTTCAAGGCCAGGTTGGATGGGGCTTGGAGCCCCTGATCCCGTGGGAGGTGTCCCTGCACCAAGGACACTGAGGGGCTGGAGCGTGTCCGGAGAAGGGAACGGAGCTGGGAAGGGTCTGGAGAACAGGGATGTGTGAGCGGCTGAGGGCCTGGGGCTGTTTAGCCTGGAGAAGAGGAGGTGAGGGGAGACCTCATGGCTCTGTGCGGCTCCTGGAAAGGAGGGTGGAGCGAGGTGGGTGCTGGGCTCTGCTCCCAGGGAACAAGGGATGGGGTGAGAGGGAACGGCCTCAAGTTGTGCCAGGGAAAGGCGAGTTTGGGTACCAAGAAACATTCCTTCCCTGGCAGCGGTGAAGCCCTGGCCGAGGCTGCCCAGGGCAGGGCTGGGGTCCCCGTCCCTGAGGGTTTCACGAAGCGTGTGGCTCTTGGGGACGGGGGTCAGTCCGCACGGGGGTCTGGGCTGGCGGTTGGACTGGGGTTGCTGACAGGGCTTTTCCAACCTCAGTGATCCCACGACAGGTCCTGCCACACGCAGGCTTTGGGTACCTGTGGCGGTTGGCTGGGAGACGACTGTCAGGGAAGCCGCTGTATTTGCCATTCGTGCAGAGCTGAAGTGACTCCAGGTGCTGCTCGTGGGGGCGGTTCCTGCGTGGCTCCCAGGTACCTTGGGCAGCTGTGGTTTCACTGGGAGCACGTGCTGCCTGGCTTCCACTGGCGTGCGGAGGCATCGCCACTGTGGGTGAGAACTGAGGTGGACCCCCTAGGTCAAGAATGTGTTTCCAGAATCCCGTGGTTTAGAGAGATGGGCGAGACTTTTGTGGGTGGATGCTGGCTTCATCCCATCTACATTGCTGGTCTCTAGACTCACTCACACCCAGACGTGTGAGTTTTCCTTGGGATATTGGCGCTGCTGGAGACATGGGACGTGGTGGGCAGTGCTTGCTCTGTGGGGTGGGATCCTCCCACTCTGAGGTGTCTTGGGAACACTGTCAGTGGTGCTCATTGACTGCCCCACCAATCAAAGGAGTCCAGGCACTGAACTCTGAACTTGTTATCCGCGCTATTGATTTATGCGGTTAGATGACAGAGTCTTCCCCAGAATCCCCACACCCTTCTGAATTCCTGTAAATGTGAGAGAGTCACTGTGACTCCAACAGCTGACCCACGTTTCACAAGAAACTTGGCTTTATTGTTGTTGTCTCTCCTCCAGATCGTAGCAGTTGCCACAGGCTCACATTTGCTTCCACCTGAGGATGGGTTGAGTTCTATGCACGTACCACATCCTCTCTTCTCCTTTCACAGAAAACCTTTGCTGTGTTTCCTTCTCACCCTCAGTCGTAGCAGCTGCTATCTCTGAACTTGCAGTGAGCCACAAACACGCATCCTGAAGCGCTTTGGGCTCTTCCAGTTTGGCCACTGCCTGTTTGCAGGAGGATTCACACTCACCGAGATGTGTGGGTTTTGGCACAGCTGTTTTCAACAAAAGCAGTGTATGTTTCCCTGGGCTGAGGAACACCACACGCACATTTTCAGGAGGTGGCTTGCATTCTGTCTCACCAGGAGTTGTTCCACTCAGTCCCATTGAGACAGCATCGGCTTCTGATGTGTTGCCAGATCGCAGGCTTCATGGGTATTTTCTGTGTTAGAGGTCACATTGAGACCGGCAGCTTTTATAAAATGCCCTGGGCTGTATCCTCAGGGGGACGAACCACGCAAAAAAGACAAATACAGTTCTGAGCCTTGGAAATCCCAGTTGGTTGAGTTGAACTTTGATTTGCGCTCCAGCATGGGCCGTCCTGCCTGAGGTGCTTTAGCAGGGAGTGCTTTGAGAATGCGGTGCCAGAATGTCTCTAGTGATGCTTAGGTTGGGGAAGTTGAGGAATCCCGCTGGAACTGAGGATGTGTTTAATTGGCTAAAGCACAGAGCAGGAGGGGATCCCGTGTTCCTCGTTGTGTAGCAGCTTTTAATTGGTGCAGCAAGTACGTGGGGGACTGCTCTAAAGCTCTGGCTCATCTCAAACCCAGAGATCAATTCTCATGCTGAATTGATTCCAAAGATGCTCTTGTGTGGAGGAAGAACTGTGCATGGGCCTGCTAAGGTGTATGGACCGAATTTTTGAGGAGTAACTGTGTGAACAGGATCTCTGCTCAAAAGTGTCCCTATCTGGTCAGGGAAGTGGAAAGCACTGTGAAATAATTTGGAGAGAGGATTTAAAAGCTGGCTGTGTCCTCACTCGTAATGGATGTGTGCGTTACTGCAACCCAGATGAAGCGAGCATAGGGAGGAGCCATGAGCTGCATCCCTGGAGGTGTTCCAGGCCAGGCTGGATGGGGCTTGGAGCCCCTGATCCAGTGGGAGGTGTCCCTGCCCCTGGCAGAGGGTTGGACTGGATGGGCTTGGAGGTCAAACTGTTCCATGATTCTGTGACTGCACGTTTATATCCCTCCTCGTTGCACCACGGTGGCTTATTGAGCAGGCAGAACCAAACCCCTGACCTGCGTACAGATTTACCTGGACTGACTTTCCTTGAGGTGTTCCCATGGTTGTGCACAGGCCACTGAACACTTTATTTTCTTTTTGTTCATAGGAAAACCGTCCGATCCCAGAACCGGGTCCCGATGGTAGGTGGAGAGATGGCTGCTTCTGTCTGCTTGCTTTACCAACCTCTCTCTTTTCTCATTCTCTTTTGTCGCTCCTTTATATTATAAAGAGGTATTATAGATATTTCTGAGAAAGTGTAAGACCTGGAGTCCTCAGCACAGGGAGGACATGGAGCTGTTGGAGCGAGGCCGGAGGAGGCCATGGAGATGATGTGAGGGCTAGAGAACCTCCTGTATGAAGACAGGATAAGAGAGATGGGGCTGTTCAGCCTGGAGAAGAGAAGGGAGACCTTAGAGCAGCTTCCAGTACTGAAAGGGGCTCCAGGAAAGCTGGGGAGCGGCTCTTGATCAGGGACCATGATATAGGATGAGGGGAATGGTTTTGAGCTGCAAGAAGGGAGATTGAGATGAAATCTTAGGCAGAAATATTTTGCTGTGAGGGTGGGGAGGCCCTGGCCCGGGTTGCCCAGAGCAGTGGTGGTGGAAGTGCTAGAACAGCTCTCCACAAGGACAACTCTCCACGGGACAAATCCAGCCCTAACCCTAATGGCTTCCCGTGGAGAGCTGTCCCCGTGGAGAGCTGTCCCCGTGGAGAGCTGTCCCTGCAGAGGGTTTGCTGTGGTCCCTTCCCGTTCAGCGCTGGCTTTGCATTTTGCTGTGGGGCACAGGGGCAGCCCACATGTCGCTCTCACCATGCCTGAGAAGGTCAATTTGCCTACAAGGAACCTCTCTTCCTCCTCTGGCAGAGGTCCTGCTGCGGATGCACTCTGTTGGGATCTGCGGGTCTGACGTTCACTACTGGCAGCACGGGCGGATCGGGGATTTTGTGGTGAAGGATCCCATGGTGTTGGGGCACGAAGCTTCTGGCACCGTGGTCAAAGTGGGATCGGGAGTGACTCACCTGAAACCAGGTAATTATGATCAATCGTCCCTTTTTATTTATCTTCCGGTTAACGAGTTCTTGAGAATGTGTTGATGACGAGATGCATGCCTGCGTTAGACAGTTCTATGGGATATTTTGAGCTGTGAACTGCACGGGTGCCACTGGACTGCTATGAATCACCTGGCTTGGCTGATGCAGTTTATAGTGTTTCTTAGGAAGGCTTTGGGGGTTTGATCAGAGAGTGCAGGGATAGGATGAGTAGAACAGTTCTGAGCTGCACGAGGGGAGATTGAGATGAAATCTTAGGGAGAAATGTTTTGTTGTGAGGGTGGGGAGGCCCTGGCCCAGGTTGGCCAGAGCAGTGGTGGCTGCTCCATCCCTGGAGGGGTTCAAGGCCAGGTTGGATGGGGCTGGGAGCCCCTGATCCCGTGGGAGGTGCCCCTGCCCATGGCAGGAGGCAGATGTGGATGGGCTGTGAGGTCCCTTCCAACCCAAACCATTCTGTGATCCTGGGATATCTCGAGCTATCTTACTTTATTTTAGTGCAGAGCATGGTGTGTGCTGGTACAAGGTGTCTTGAAGAATCTAAAGCTTCAGAAGTTTATGTTGGCTTTTGCCAACAACCTGCTGTTAATGTTTCTTGGCTGTGAATGTTCCTGAAGGAGCGAGTGACCTCCTGCAGCGGAGTGAGGTTGCTGGAGCCACCGCACACCCCATGGTGTGACCGCTGCCATTCGCTGTGCTCATGAATGCCCTGGGAAATGTGCCGAGCAGTGAAGTTTGCGAAGTTTGCTGATGAGAGCAAAGGGTGGAGGGGATGCAGGAGAGCCAGCAAGAGTCACAGAAACCTGAAGGGTACCCGGGCAGTGAAATGCAGCTGAAATTCAATGCAGGTAAACAGAACGTGGTTTCCACAGCAGAAGAAACAAGCCCAGTGTCATATCTGAACTGATGGGGTGTCCATCACTGCTGAAGAGTGAGACCTCTGGCTCTGACGTGGGGCAGCAGAGCATTGGCTTGGCAGTGCAGAGCAGCGTTAGGACAGGGACGGAGCTCAGAGCAGCACAAGGAGATGATGAGATGTATAGCAGTGTCTCTGTGATGAGTCACTGAGCTGGGAACTCGAGCTAGGAGCTGGAGAGACAACTCGGAGTTGTGGTGGAGTGCTGAAGGCTCACTGAGAGCCGCAAGAGGGCACGTGAAGGTTGCCTGGTTCCTCCAGGACAAGAGCAAAGGACAGTGAGAGGTTTGTGTGTGACTGAGCTCCCACCTGCACTGGGTCCGTGCCTCTAGAACACCTTCTCCTTCCAAGGAACCATGAAGATCCTGGTGCTGAGGCTGCCGTGCAGGAAGTGTTAGGAACTTGCCTGGTGCATGTGGTGTGGCCTTTCTCAGTTAGCAGATGTCCCTCATGCCTTTCTTGGGCCATGCTATCTGCTGTAGTTGTTTGGTACTCCTCGTACCTACGTGCCCACCCTCTTCCCGAGTAACGCACTCTGCTTTCACCCTGGCAGGCGATCGAGTGGCCATTGAGCCTGGTGTCCCAAGGGAAATGGATGAGTTCTGCAAAACTGGCCGCTATAACCTCTCCCCGACCATCTTCTTCTGTGCGACGCCTCCGGATGATGGGAACTTGTGCCGCTACTACAAGCACAGTGCCAGCTACTGCTACAAGTGAGTGAACACGCTTGAGTGCAGGGATAGACTTACTCCATGGGGATTACAGCTACACCGCTTGGCCCTTTGCGGTGTCACAGGGAGCGCTCTTTGCTTGAGCACAACAGGTTTTATCACTTTCTGATCCAGAAATAACAGCTGTGAGGCTTGGAGGGCAGCCACTTCACAAAGGCTTTGTCAGGCAGGTGTAGTTCATCCCCTCTGGTGCCAGGCATAACCAAACATTTGTGCATGTTTCCTGGGATGTCATCATTGGTTTAGCCTTTAATTATTTTCCCTTTCCAATTTGCACGCCACTCTTGGTTGCTTTTCTGCTGCCTTTTTATATCTTAGAACCGTGCCTGAAAGTCTCTATCTGATCCCTGGAGCTGAGCTGGCTTTGCTGCTGCTTCTTGGGAAGCACTGCTCTGCTGGCACCTCGCTCTGTCCTTTGGAACAGTTGTCCTGCTTGGAACAGAGCAGGAATGCAAAGCAGGGACCCTGCTTGGCTGCTTTTTGGCGTGGGGCCGAGTGCTGCCGCGGTCACAGTGCAGAGAGTATGTTCTTAATTGGCAGGACGGACACGTTTGCACAAGGAGTTAAAATGAGTGTGTTTTGTCTTTAAGTGTTGTGGCTTTCCTCATCACCCTTGTTGGTGACTGTTGCTTTGGTCTGGTTCTTGCAGGCTTCCAGATAATGTCACCTTTGAAGAAGGAGCTCTTATTGAGCCCCTTTCAGTGGGAATCCATGCCTGCAAACGGGCAGGAGTCACTCTGGGAAGCAAAGTCTTTGTGTCTGGCTCTGGTATGGTGACCACGTTTGGGTTCTCTGCCTGCTGCAGTGTGGGGCGGGATGGACGGGGTGTGTGGGTGGTGTTGGGGGACAGATGGGGTGTGTGGGTGCTGTGGGGGGATGGATGGGGCGTGTGGGTGCTGTTGGGGGACCTTGCAGCCATCCCTGCCCGTGCTGCACCGCAGCGCTGTGTGTTGAGCCGCCCCAAGGCAAAGCAGTGTCTGGGTGTGTGGAGCCATCTGGCTCGAAGGAGCAGAGGAGCAGGGGGTGTTTTCTGTGCAGAGTCTGTTCGGTGGCAGTAGCTGCTCTTGCAGCAGCTGGTCTCGCCACCCTGGAGTTGTGGTGGTGCTGTGATCCCAGAGTGCCCACCTGGAAATGCAGCCAGAGCCTCTCTTAGCCTAGGAACGTGCTGAGCTCTGGGTGTGCTCTGAGCCTGCGGCCGGTGTGGTCGGGCAGCTGGACATGTTCTCTTTCTCCCTGTTGTACCCAGGACCAATTGGCCTTGTGAACGTGCTTGTGGCTAAGATGATGGGTGCAGCAGCCGTGGTGATTACAGGTAAGGCCTTTTCACCCTTCCTAATGGGCCACAACACAACGCTGTGGCTGGTTCCACCCCTCCGGGGTAACTGCTGGGGAAGGCACCCCAGGCACGTGGAAAGGCTGCTCAGGAACTGAGCTGCAGTGTGCCTGTCTGGAGGGAATCCCGATAAATCCCCAGGGCAAGGCTTTGATCTTTGCACTAACTGGGATCTCTAAGAGGGTGTGGGTTGCAACTGGTGCTCGGTTAGCAGGCCAGGTAATGACTTCTGCTTCCTAGCATGACCAGGTGGTGTGGGTGGCGTAGCCACAGTGCGGCAAGGAGGATAAACCACGGGCTGAGGTCAGAGGGTCCTTTTCCAGACCTTGAGCAGGTGTTTTGGGAAGAGGCAACGCGTCTGCATGACGAAGCTCCGAGTCACAGAAGCTCTGCTGTCTCCTGGTGACTCTGAGCACTGACTGTTTTCTTTATTTTGTTCTGTTTTGAGCTCTTCTGACCTCAACTTTGTGTTTTGCCTTTGGCTAAAGCCTGGTGGATCAGGTTTCATCTTCCCTGTGATGCTTCCAGACCTTGATTGTGTCTGCTTCTGTCTTCACCGAGGCACGCAGACCCAGCAATACAGGATATCGGTACACTCCATTTGGAGCTGTTCTGGATATTCTGTATATTCTTCTGTGAGCAGGCTTGTTTCCTTCCTCCTGCAGTGCTCGGATACAGCCTGGACACGTGGTTTTATCTGTGTCCAGTCACATTATTGGTCTCTTTTGTTCACCTTTGCAGCTTCACTCCTGAATGTTGCAGAGCACCATTCAATCCCTGCTTCTCTTTGCCCTGCTAACCCACCCCAGTGGCCTCTCCTTTTCTGCAAAGGTCAGGCTCTTCTCCATGTAGCTTGCCCTGAAGAACTGAGGGCTGGAGCAACCTCAGGAGGTTCCCTGGTTGAACTTTCCACGTGGGCTTTGGACAGAGCCTGGAAGTGGTGTTTCTTCTGAGTGGTGGTGGCTGGGAGGAGTGGTTACAGATGAAAGTAGACAACGAGCAGAGGTTGCTAGAGCATTTTTGTGCCAACATGGACCTTTGGAAGGTGGTTACTCCACTTCCCACACTTCAGGGCAGGTCTATTTTTGACCTTTCCTACTATGTTTCTATCTTCAGGTTGAGAGACCAAATTCAGGTCCCACCCTCTTGCCTTGACAGAAGCCTCCTTCAGGAGCAGCTCATGACACAATCCAAGGCAGATCATTGCCTTCTCTTCCCTAGATCCTCCTGCTGCCGTGCCCAGGGCATTTCTCGCTCTGCTGGTCCCACCCTGCAGGTGTGAGCTTGCTGGTTGTGACCAGTCCAGGCCTCGTGTTTTGTGAAGCGTTGTCATTCGAGGATGACGGTTGTTGTAGCAGGAAGAGCAGCTTGAGTCACGTGTGAGGAACGTTTCTGCCGAGCTGAGCTGGTGCAGGGGCTGGGGGTGACCCAGTGCCAGGGTGGGGAAGGGTGAGGTGAGCTGGCAGGGGCTGGTGGGGCTGAGGCAGCCGGTTCAGCCGCCCCAGTCCTGCCTGGGTGCATTCTTCCCTCTAACATCACAAGCTGCTCTTGCCTCTTGCTCCCGAGGACCTTCAGCAGCCAGGTCTGTGTATCGCGTACCACAGGGCTCCAGGTGGCCATAGGAAGTTCTTGGTACCTGGTTTGTAGGGTTATCAAGCTCAGCTACGTGGGATTAACCCCTTCTTACCTTCACACCTTAGCCAAGGTAATGATCGTGACTTGTAGACACCTCCCCCCTTAGAGGTGTTTGGCCAAGATGCTCAGAGACACCTGTAGAGGTTCTGTCCCTACTCAGATACTTGTACGTGACAGGAGCAGAGGAGCGGGTTTACTTTGGCTTGTTGCCACCGCTGGGGATTTTGCTGCCCCTCTCCAGGAACTGCTCTTTGCTTCTCTTTAGGAGCCAACACCTGCTAGGTGCCGGTCACAAAGATCGGCTTGTATTCAGCTGCAGGATTCTTTGAATTCATTGCCTGAAGGTTTTTGTGATGTGTTTGTCTGGGAAGAGCTTTGTCTGCGCAGCACTTGGGGCTTTAAATGTTTGTGTTTGTTTTGACAAGCCACACACAAATATAGAAATACCTAGAAGAGATTTTCCTGACCTGAGGAGAGCTCACCTCCTACAGCTGCGGTCGGTGGCTTTGGCACGCCTGGAGCCAATGACTCCCTTGCCAAGGGTCAGGCCCTTTCTCTGGGGCTCCCGGAGAATGGCTGGTGTTGGAGCTGGAGACCAGCGCTCAACTCCGCTCTTGTGTGTGCCAAAGCTTGCCTTTCTTTTCAATACGGCCTGAGAAAAGTGTTGGTGCTTCTGATAAGCTCTGTTCTTTTCCCGAGTGCTGTATTCCTGGCAGAGCAGTGTTCTCCCTTTTGGGATGTGTGTGAGAGGTATTGAAGGGGCTGCGGTTGGGTGCAGAACATTTGCTCATTCCATGGCTCCTCATGGGATCTTCCCTAAGGTCTGCTGGATGCCCTCCTGTACGAGGCCAGCCTGAGAGAGTTGAGGTTGTTCAGCCTGGACAAGTCTCCGAGGAGACTTTAGAGCAGCTTCCTGTATGGAAAGGGGCTCCAGGAAAGCTGGGGAGGATCTTTTTACAAGGGACTGAAGTGAAGGGACAAGGAGGAATGGCTTTAAATTGGAAGGGAGAAGATTTAGATGAGACACTAGGAAGAATTTCTTCACAATGAGGGTGGGGAGGCCCTGGCCCATATTGCCCAGAGCAGTGGGGGCTGCCCCATCCCTGGAAGTGTCCAAGGCCAGGTTGGATGGGTCTTGGAGCTACTGATCCAGTGGGAGGTGTCCCTGCTTGTGGCAGGGACTGGATGGGCTGTGAGGTCTGTTCCAACCCAAACCATTCCATGATTCTTATGGCAACCTTCTCCTCTCCTTCTGCCTTGTTCTGAAAAGCTGCTTTTCTCCTTAGAGGGTTGTAAAAGAGCAGCCCTGTTCCCCAGCAGGAGAAGCAATGGTTGGGGTATTTGCATGGTGGTGCTGCACTGTCTGGCCTTACTCTGTCATGAAAGGTGCCCTTTGTAACTTCTACTTCAGGAAACTGTTCCCAGTGTGCTATTGAAATCTGGCTGCTGGTGCCTCCAGAAAACCTGGAAGCCCAAAGTCAGGGCAGATGAAAGATTGGACTGAGTTCAGCCCCTTTGTGAAAGATCAACACAGGAACTGTGAGAGCTTTGAGAGGATTTGCCTGCAAAGTTAGCTCATAAACCGTGATAAAAAGCTTAAATGTAGTTTGATGGCTTCCGTGGGAGCAGAGATACAGGAACAGGCTGCTCTTAGCCTGGCGGCTGTGACTTTAATTAGCGCTGGTGGCTGGGAAGTGAAGCCCAATTTCTGACTAGAGGCAAATGCAGCCCCTTAATTGTATAATTGACCAGTTTGCCAAGAGCGGTGTGGGGTTCAACTGCAGCAAGGTGTAAAATCCAAATAACTTGGTCTTCCTCTAGACTCAAAAGTGTCTGGAGCTCAAGACCTTCTCATTTCATAACCTGTAGAACCGTCAGCTTCAGTAGGTGCTTAGCCAGGGGTACAAGATGTCACAGCCCTGTCAGCATCGCTTCTGCGTCCAGTCTGCCTCCCTAACATGAGCCCAGAAACCACCCGTGTCCTGGGCTGCACCCAGAGCTGTGGGACCAGCAGGGAGGGAGGGGATTCTGCCCCTCTGCTCCGCTCTGGGAGACCCACCTGGAGCCTGCGTCCAGCTCTGGAGTCCTCAGCACAGGGAGGACCTGGAGCTGTGGGAGCGAGGCCAGAGGAGGCTACGGAGATGATGTGAGGGCTGGAGAACCTCCTGTACGAGGACAGGCTGGGAGAGATGGGGCTGTGCAGCCTGGGGAAGAGAAGGGAGACCTTAGAGCAGCTTCCAGTATGGAAAGGGGCTGCAGGAAAGCTGGGGAGGGGGTTTTGATCAGAGAGTGCAGGGGTAGGATGAGGGGAATGCTTTTGAGCTGCAAGAGAGGAGACTGAGATGAGAAATGTTTTGCTGTGAGGGTGGGGAGGCCCTGGCCCGGGCTGCCCAGAGCAGGGGTGGCTGCCCCATCCCTGGAGGGGTTCAAGGCCAGGTTGGATGGGGCTTGGAGCCCCTGATCCCGTGGGAGGTGTCCCTGCCCATGGCAGGGGTGGGACTGGATGGGCTTGGAGGTCCCTTTCAGCCCAAAACTTTCCGTGATTCAATCCTGACACAAGTGACAGCTTGTCACTGGAGGTGGTGGCTCTGGTGAGACGTCAGATGTGGGTAGATAGCGGATTGCAGGCTTGGGTTCTTGCTCCCCTTCTGCTTGATATAATGCTCCAGTTCTTGCCTTGTTTTGTGTTTCCCCAGATTTATCATCCTCTCGCCTGCAAAAAGCCAAAGAGGTGGGGGCAGATTTCACCATCCAGGTGAAGAATGAGACCCCGCAGGAGGTGGCCTCCAAGGTGGAAAGCCTGCTTGGCTGCAAGCCCGAGATAACTGTGGAGTGTACGGGAGTGCAGGCCTGCATCCAGGCTGGCATTTACGTGAGTACCACCTGTCCCGGGGTGGAGCAGTGGTGGCATCGGCTCTCCTCTTCCTGGGACACAGCAGTTCTTCTGCTTCCACAGCTTTTAACTTCAATGGGCTCGAGGTAGGGGAGAGAAGGTGCTTGGTAGACGACAAACTGAGAGAGGCAATTAAAGAGTTAAGGTCTTTACAGAGGGTGTGGAGGTAATTGTCTCAGGTGCTTCATCACTTCCCAAGGCAGCAGGGTCAGCTGGTGGAGTTCCACCAAGTTGAAGTTACATCCGACTAAGGAGAATAATCAAGAAAATGAATTCCAGCAGGTGAAGAAAGCAGTTAAGGACGAGATGTTTTGCCTGGTGGGAGGGTGTAGAGGAGGTAGTGCAGAGCTTTGCAGTGAAAGGACAGGATACAAATGGACAAGCTGCAAGAGGAGGATTTTCAGTGGAGCATCAGGCTCTTGGTTTTAAATCTCTCCCTTTGAAGTTCCCAAAGTAAGTGTCAGTCATTTTTTCAGAATGAGATTTAGATACTAAAATCCTTCAAGGATATTGGAAAGATTGCTTTTTGAGCCTTTTTTTATTGCATGTTTCACATTTTCAGGCTCCTAACAACATTGTGCCTTCTCTGCTCTGCCCTGGGCCGTCTGTTACTGCCATAAAGGGTGGCTTTGGGTTTTTGCAGGCTCCAGTGACTGGTTTATGCAAAATATAACGTATTTATGGGTTTGTTCTCCAGGCCACTCGTTCTGGTGGGACCTTGGTGCTGGTGGGGCTGGGTCCTGAGATGGTGACCGTGCCCATAGTCAATGCGGCTGTGCGGGAGGTGGATATCCGTGGCATATTCCGCTACTGCAACACGTGAGTCTAGTGCGGCGTGGGCTGAGTTGTCTCCAAGTCTATCATAGAATTTCTTAAGGAGGTGTTCAAGGCCAGGCTGGATGGGGCTTGGAGCAACCGGATCCAGTGGGAGGTGTCCCTGCCCATGGCAGGGGGTGGGACTGGATGGGAGGTCCCTTCCAACCTAAATGTTCGGGAGGCTGGCCTTGCCGTGGAGGGGGAGGTAGCTGCTCTCATCTGCTCAAGAGAAGCTCTCTGAGCAGGAGATTCTATGACTTGCTCTACATTTCCCTTGCAGGTGGCCCGTGGCAATTGCTCTGCTTGCATCCAAGCGGATCAACGTCAAGCCCTTGGTCACGCACCGCTTCCCACTGGAAAAGGCTCTTGATGCGTTCGAGACCACTAAGAGGGGCGAGGGAGTGAAGGTCATGCTGAAGTGTGACCCCAGCGACCACAACCCCTGAGATGCCGCCGTGCCCGGCCCTGTCCCCGTTACCCTGCCTGCCTGAGATGCGAAGTGTGAGGCTGCAGGAGGCGGGTGTGTGGCTGTCGCACGTTTCACCGTCACCTTGTGCAGGTGCTGCTTTGAAATAGAGCTAGAAAATCAACTTATAATGAGGATGAATGACACTGTGGGACACACCACTAGAGGATTAGCGGTAACTACAAAGGGAGAACCAATAGTTTGAATCAAAATGCTGCTGTTTGGGTAGAGACGAGGGTTTGTGTGGTTGGCTCTGCTCTGGCAGATCCCACGTGTGGAAGGGGAGGCGAGGTTGGAGCTGCTGGCACTCCACTGTCCCCAGCGCTGCCCTGGGGCAGCTCTTCCCGCATGGCCAACCCTGGGCACCGGACAGCCCTGCATGAATACTCTGCTGCGTCCTCCCTCCAGCAGCTCCCCGAGGGCAGGAGCAAGGCCAAGGGGGCTCTGGGCTGTGCAGGGACCCTGCCTGGTGCTCTTGAGCACGTGGAATACCCTGTCCTTGCGTGGCTGCCAAGGAGGGGCTGCAGTCAGGGGGGCACAGCTTGGACTTAGCACAGAGGAGAGTGCGGGGAAGAAGTGAGGGGCCAACATCACTCATGGGTTTTACCACTGCCTATGCTTTTTGGGGCTGTTAGGCCTTCCTGCTGAGTTTGTGAGCCATGAACAAGGTACTAGCGAGGCAGCAAGCTGCAGATAACAAAATCTTGTCTTCGATTATGGTTTAATTGTAGTACTGGGAGATCAGTCCATTCCCTGGGTCTGTACTGGATTTTCCTCAATAAATGCTGCCTACCTGCTGTGTCTGGGTCCCTTAAAGCCTTGGGTGGGGGTTTGAGGGGGTATTTGATATTGGTTTTTGCAGCCCCTGGGCTGTCATCTTAGAATCACAGAATCTTGGAATGGTTGGGGTTGGAAAGGACCTCACAGCCCCTCCAGCTGCACCCCTGCCACGGGCAGGGACACCTCCAACTGGCCTCTCCCCCGTCACAGCAAAACGTTTCTCCTTAAGATCTCATCTCAATCTCCGCTCTTGCAGCTGAAAACTATTCCCCTTGTCCTCTCCCTGTCCTTCCTAACCAAGCGCCCCTCCCCAGCTTTCCTGGAGCCCCTTTCAGCACTGGAAGCTGCTCTAAGATCTGCCTGCAGCCTTGCCTTCTCTTCTCCAGACTGAGACGCAACTACAGGAGGTGACAAAATGATTTAAAGCCTCACTCAGCTTTATTTAAACCCAATCTCAGCCCATGAGAGCAGCAGCCCAGCGACACAGAGCCCGGCACTGGTTAAACAGGCACAGTGAGCCCTCATCAAAGCGATGCTGCTGGGAGAAGCCAAGGCCAATGCAGAAGCAGGGAAGGCTTGGAGCGGCACCAGCTGCAGGAGAGCTAAGCCCATTGCAAGGAGAGAGATGGTGGTGAGCTCCCTGGCTCTTCTTCCCACGGGCTGTGGGCTTGGGACAAAGTGCTGTGAGTGTGGGTCATGCAGGCAGGGAGCAGCTCCCCAGAGCTGTTCAGAGCTGGTCCCTGTGTGACCCAGCAGCACCTGGGCTCTGTTACACAATGAAGGTGGCAGAGCTGGGCTTGACTCAAACACTGGGTTTTCTGGGTTGTGACAGGCCAGGAGAACAGCCTGGGGTTCACACTGGGACTGTGTGGGGTGATACTGGCAGGGCAGCGCTTTACTGGGATGGTGCCTGTGGGTCTCAGCATCCCTGCTCCTGGCTGGGGGTGGCTTTCTCCCAGGGATGCTGGTGGGTGGGAACCCTGATGTCCCAAAGCCTTGTCCCACAGGAGCTCGGGATGAACGCAGGTTCCCAATGACGCCTGCAGCCCAGGGGTGAGATGGTGTGGGCAGGGTCAGAAATTCTCATAGTGATGTGCAAAGTAGGTTTGGTCCTTCTTGTTGAGCTGCCGACAAGCTTTTTCCACGCTCTTGGTCATCCCAGGTGGGCCACAGCTGAACACCCCGATCTTCTGCACCTGGGGAAGGAGGGAGCCAAAGGGGTCAAAGGCGGCAGCACCAGCTCTTCTCCTGCACAGCCCCCCTTGGCCCCTTGCCCTCTGGCAGCTTTGGGCACATGTCCCAGCCTGAGGAGGTGCTGGGGGAGGTCGCCAACTCCCCATGGAGCTGCTGGGGCCGCGGAGGAAGGATGGGATCCACCAGGGTCCCTGCCAGCTCGGGGCAGCGGCTGCAGCCAGGGTCCTGCCATAGCAGGGGCTATTGGGGGCATCGCGGACCCTTGCAGCTCGTCCTCGCTCTGAAGGGAAGGTGGGTTCGTGCCTCTCCTGCCCTCCCCTTGGTGCCGAGGCCTCCAGGGCCTTGGGGACAGGCTGGGACCCCTCCTCCTGCCCCCAGCCAGGCACTGACCTCGGGGTGCACCTCCTGCAGCGAGTTGAAGAAGGGTATGAAGGGAGGGCGCCCGAAGTGGGTGATGGCACGCAGCCCCGTGAACAAGCTCTTGTTCAACGTCTTCTGGAAGTGCCGCTCGCAGATGTACTGGGAGAGAGAGACCAGCACACGTCAGACAGCTCAGCAGGGCTGAGCGAGGCACGACAGCCCCCGCGCTGGGTGGCCAGGCTCACCAGCATGGTGGTGCGCAGGTCGAACTTCTCAGCCAGCTGCGTGATGTAGATGTGCACAGAGACCAGGTCGGTCCTGTCCATCTCCTCCACCTCGCGGATGATGTCTGCCAGCCACTCAAACTGCCGCTGCGTGCGCGTCACCCAGATGAAGTAGATCTGTGGCAGAGGGGGGGGAGGTTCAGAGTGGGGCCAGCGCCCTGTCCATGGGGCTCCCTTCCAGATGGATCACAGAGCGTTTTAGCCCCAAAGAGGCCACCAGCGTCAGGCGTCTTGGGAGGGCTCTTGTTTTCCCGATGCTCCCTCTTACCTTCTTACACACCAGCTTGGAGCTTATGGATGATTTGAAGACGAGGTCCTTGAGGATGGATGCAAAGGGCGTCACTCCAATGCCTCCTCCCACCAGCACCGACACTTCAAACTTGTTCCACTCCTGGTGGCCCTCCCCGAAGGGCCCGTCCAGATAGAGCTGGAAGGGATTTGGCCGTTAGCAGAGCACCTCCTGCCTCTGCTTGCCCAGGTCTTGGCTGCCTTCAAGGCTGGAGCACAACCCACTGTGGAGATGCTCCTGTCCCTGGAGAAGCAGCACGGGCCTCACCTTGGGCAGCTTGCCGAGGAGCGCCAGGCTCTCCGGGGAGTAGAGCTCCCGCAGGCGGGTGGTCCAGGGCCCCACGGCTCGGATGTGCAGGCTCAGCGTGTCCTCGTGCGGCGCCGAGGTCAGGGTGAAGGGGTGGTACTCGGTGGTGCCCAGCGCCATGCAGGCGATGCGCGCCCACTGCCCGGACTTGTAGTCAAAGTCCTGCGGCCGCTGGAACTGGAGGTGGGTGACACCTGGGGGGGACAGGGATGGGGACTTTGCTAAGGTGGAGACACTGGGTGGTGGAGGCTCCTCGCTGCAGCCCCCAGCGCCCTTGCAGAGCCTGGGCTGAGCTGGTGCTGCGCGGCCAGGGATGACGTGGTACCTGAGGGCAGGAGCTCGGCTTTCACCACGCTGATCTCCACCTTCTTCCTGCTCAGGCTGAACAGCTTGTCCGCGCTGTAGATGAGAGCTGGGATGATGAAGTAGATGTGGAAGCGGGGCTGCTGGATCAGAGCGTAGCTGCCGTGGATGATGATCTGCACAGAGAGTGGCATCCATCGCCATGGGAAGTCATTACCCCATGGGTTATTTGGTGGCAAATCAGCAATAGGAGGGGGCTGGGACTGGGGGCTCCAGCTGGGCTGACCCCGGGGCATGGGGCGCATCAGCACCCTCCCTCCCAGCCCAGAGGCTTTACCAGGACATAGAGCAGCACGTAGAGGTGGTGAGTGATCCAGAAGCCCTGGAAGCTGACGCGTCGGAAGTGGTGGGTGGCAAACACGTACATCACGGCCAGGATCACGAGCAGCAGGACTCCCGTCATGCCTGCGAGGGGAGGGTTTGGGAGGTCCCGGGGGAATCAGGGCAGCCCCGCGGGGGCTCCACCTGCACTGGGCAGAGGCTGCTCAGCCAGGGGATGGGCATGCGGGTCAGATAGGTCTCACCTGGAATAGTCTGGAAGAACCACCAGTAATACTTCTGTGGGAGCTGTGACCTGGAGAGGGACAAGAGACTGTGCCATGGAGGGGCCAGAGCAAACTCCCAGTTTCCACCTTCATTCCTGTCCCTGCCCAGGACACGCTGTCTGACCTCGGCTTTAAATTTCACCTACCCATCATTCATAAAGACACTGGAAAAGAGGCAGGACAACACGCTGAGAGGCGTGACTGAGAAGATGTAGACGTTCACCACGTGACCTGCAGTGTGGAGCACTGTAAAAGAAACCAGGAGAGAAAAGCATGGATGGAGATGCACTGGACCCTGCTGATGTGCCCAGGGAGCTGGCAACTCCTGGTGCAAAGTCTCTGTATCTTCAGGCTCCTACATGGTCCTGCTGTACTGGGATGGGCTGCTTTGGCTGTGGGTCATGGCGCGTGTCCCCCGCAGCCCACCTACCTGAGAAGATCAGGGCTGCCATGGCAACCCAGCGGTGGAAGTCCACGGCAGCATCAAAAGGGATGTAGTGGTTGAGGAAGGTCTCCCGCAGGACGGTGATGAGGTTGCGGCACATGGTGAGCAGGATGTAGGAGTACATGAAGGAGATGCAGGCAGCCGATCCCCGCGAGATGATGATCCCCACGAAGGTGGTCTGTGCGATTCCGGTGCTGGGGGATGCGAAGGCGTAGTCTGGGGAGAGAGAGAGCGGAGTGGGGGTCACACGCTTGGTGCCATCACCCTTCCTGCAGCCTGCGTGGTTCCACCAAGAAAAGGTCACCAGGGCTGTGCGGGGACAGGGACGCACAGCTATAAGCCAGACCTCCACCCCAAAGCTGCTGCATGACAGGCTCTCCTCAGAGGTCAGGAGAGGGAACTGGCCACTGTGAAACTGCACCCTGGCCCCTGCAAGGCTGGGGCAGCAGAGCTGGATGAGCACTCACAGTAAGCTCTCTCCACGAACACGCCAGCGGTGATGGAGGAGAAGAGGACCACGCAGACGATATGGCGCCGGTAGTTTTCCACAAAGCGCTTGAACTCCTGGATCTTCTGCTGAATTTTGCTCCGCTCATACTTCTTCCGTTGTGCTTTGGTGTACAACTGCAGCTGGTACTGGTGCACCCTGGCAGAAAGGTGGTGAAGGGTGGTGAGGTCCTGGCCCAGGTTGCCCAGGGAGCGGTTCCAGGCCAGGTTGGATGGGACTTGGAGCCCCGGATCCAGTGGGAGGTGTCCCTGCCATGGGACTGGATGGGCTTTGAGGTCTCTTCCAACTCAAACCATCCCATGGCTCTATGAAAGCCAGGAGGGCTGGTGTCATCTTAGCCGGCAGGGTTGGCTCAGGATCACGCTGCCCAGCTCTGGGTCTCCCTCCCCACGCAGCGATCGCCTCCGCACACGGGTGACAGCAACGACTGCCGAGCCCAGTGTCAGAGGTTGATCTCAGGTCACCCCGCAGATTCCCTGCTTTTGAAAGCTGATAACAAACACACAGATTGTGACTCATACATGAAACTGTACATAAGAACTGTAAAAGATGCCTTCATTGTAGTGTTCAGCCTCCAGACCAACCTCGGGGTAGGGAAATATCTTGGAGATATTGAGGAAATGAGGATGTTCTGGCCATGAGTAACTTCCTTGTTGAGCTGTTTGCTGTTCCCATAGCAGCGAGGACCAGCGACTCTGTGGCCGCTCCTGCAGGAGCCCACGGGGGCTCCACAGCGTCCCAGGGCCAGAGCAGTGCAGGACCTGCCAGGTGAAGCCTCTCTCGGTGGGCAAGGCGAGGCCAACCCCGACGGAGATGTCCCAGCTACAGCACCATCCCCACCAAGGGGAGGCTGGTGCCCCTGCTCCTCGGCCAGCATCGTGCACCTGAGGGGCTGGGACGTCTCCTTCGGCCTCGCATCCCTCCCTCCATTGCACCAACATCATGAGCACGCTGCCTCCAGAGACCACAGGACAACTTGGTCTGACACAGAGACCTTGGAAACAGCAAACGGGCCGAGGACAGGGTGCACTCACTTTCTGCCTGGCCTCTTCCTCAGCTCTAGCCCTTCTCGCTCCACGTAGTGGTTCACGGTGTCCAGGTTTGGGTCTTTCTCCTCATCTGAGATGGCTCTGCTGGAAAGGCAGCTGCGTCTAGCCCAGAGCTGTCCCTGCAGGGTGGGCTTCTCAAAACGTCCCCCACTTCTCAGCTGAGAAGGTGCCCAGCTCTTTCCTGCAAGCCTGCTGCGTTAACTTTAGTCGCATGGCACAGGAGTTGGATTCACACCAAGACAACCCACCCCTCTGAAAAGCGAGGTAGGACTCCCATCCCCACGCAGTGGATCCAGCAGGAGCTCCTGGGGACAGGGGGTGGGCAGTGACCCCACCGCGGCGTCTGGCTCCCGGGCACATCCCAGCGCTGCCCCCTGCCCCAGCTCTGGGCGTGCAAACAGCCTGCGCTGGGGATGCCGAGGTGAAGGACGATGCGGATCAGGGCAGACAGAGACGAAGAAAGAGCAGCAGCAAGACTAAAGATGAGCACTTACCCTTTCAGGTCTTTCCTTTTTATGAAGGAGACGGAGCTGTGCAAGTTTTGCTTGGGAACCTCTGGGACCCCTGTCAGGAGCCAAAAGTACAAAGAGTTGTTTAGATCACGTAAGACACAGTGGATAACGCTTAGACATCTCCCCTGGCAGGGATGGGGCGGGAAGGGGCTCTGGACCCAAACACAAACGTGGAGCAACAGCTGATGCCCCATCGCTGCCATTAGGTTGGAGAGATAGATGGGACGAGATCTGGGGTCCACGCGTCGGGTGCTGCCCGTCACCTCCAGCCCTGCGGGGCACGGGGTGGCCCTCTGCCCCACCTCACTGACCTTTGATGCAGAGCTGGGTGAGACGGAGCTCGCTGTCGTGGTCCCGCAGCATGTAGTGGAAATCCTCCCACGTCAGCTCATCCCTGTCCTGAAACCCCGAGGCCCGGAACATGGACTCAGTCACCTGCTCTGCCTGGTCCCTTGTCAGGCAGTTGTTGGAGATCTCGATGAAGGACCTGGAGCAAGGAGGGGAGACGGGAACTTCAGAGGACCGCAGCTCAAGTCCTTCAGCTAACAGAGGGAAGAGCCCCAGACCAGTTTCCTGGGAGAAATGGTCTCTTGGTGGCGAGAGCTGAGCCCAGGGGCTCTCCCATAGCACTGCTGGGGAGTGAAGAACAGACGCTGACAGCTGAAGACATCTCCGTTTACAGACATTGTGAAAACATCTAGAAAGATGAGGAGAAGTACCTGAGCATCCTCAGAAACTCCTCCTTGGACAGGAACCCATTCTCATCAACGTCATACATCCTGAACATCACCTTGGACTTTTCCTCTGGGGTCCCTGGTGGGAAGAGAGAGGGGTGAAGTATGAACTATTTTCATGAAAAAGAAAAAAGCTTCCAAACATTTTGTCTTCAAGCATCTGGGCCCGCAGCAGTGAAATCTCACCCAGCTCCAAGTTTTACAGCTGGACACCCAGCTCTGGACAGCCTCACAGAAAACATGATTACACTGTCACTGCCCTGCAACTCAAGCTGAAATTGTCCTAAGGGAAAGGAGTTTTAATCTTCGAAGGGTCTGCAAATTGACTGGATGGATGGATCTTGTCCTTCGCTCTGCTGGCGGCATGGCCAGAGCCTAGAGACAGGACTGAAGGTGGCAGGTGAAGACATTGCCCAGCTCCAGCTCCCACCTTTCATGAAGACCACCAAGATGTCCAGGAACTCCCGGAAGGAGATGTAGCCGTTGCCGTCTTTGTCAGCCAGGGAGAACATTGAGTCCACAAACATGGAGTGGGCTTTGAGCCCCAGGGCCTCGGCAAACTCAGCCCTGCTCAGCTCACACGTCAGGGTCTCCTTTGCTTTCTGGGAAGACTCAAAGTTGAGCTCTCCGGCGTTGGACCTGTCGATTTCCAGCACCTGCAGGTTGTGTCCCACAAAAGAAAACCCATCAGTTGCGGCAGAGCAGAAGGCTGGGGCTCGCTTGCCTGACCTATTGCGCAAAGACTGGTGGGGACCCTGAGCACAAAGCCCAGAGCAGGTGACACGGGGAAGTCCACGTCTCTCCTACACAATATGACTTTCACCCAAAACACCTCTGATCACTGTGGAGACTGCAGTTACACCACCCGGGTCTCTTTGCAACTTCAGACACTTCTATCACCACAGCAGAACTTTTGTCTTCTGCCAGGTAAAACGTCCCTTGGTCCTGAAAGCACCGGCAGCTTCCTTGTGCCTGGCTGAACGGCTCTTACGGAGAGCAGCACCAAGTCATTGCTTAATCAACACAGAAACACCTTCTGCCACGCACCAGAGCCTGCCACGGCGCTGCATACCTGAGCAAAGAGGTGCCTGAAGAAAGTCTCCAGAATTTGTTTCCTCTGCTCCTGGGTGACCGCCCGTTTCATCAGGCTCTGCTCCGGCATCTCAGACACGTGCAGGTCGAGGCCGCTCTTCTCCAAGTAGCCTCGCAGCTTCCCAATGAAGTTGCTCCTCTCTGCCTCCTTGCTGAAAAGCAGCACCTGCAAAAGACCCCACCAAGAGGCTCGGCTGGGATGAGCGCGGCCGCTCACCGCTGCGGCGGTTGCTCCACGGGCTGAGCTGGACCTGGTGGTTCTCAGAAAGCCAAGGACCGAGCGGTGCAGGGCGTACGTGACCAGTGGGGGGGACCCAGGGGGTGTCAAACCCCAGGATCACAGTACTTACCAGGTCGTACTCCTTGGGGCTCTTCAGGAGCAGAGCTTTGTTCCCTTTGTTGTTGGAGAGGATCACCTCCACCGTCGGGTGGGCTTTCAGGCTGATGCTCCGGAGCACAGATCCTCTCCCATCCAGCACTTTGAGCACTTTGTCAGCTTGCAGGTGAATGTAGACGGGAGATCTGTCTGTCTTGGGACCGCGCCACTCGACGGCTGGTGGCAGAGAGCACAGGGCTCAGCTGGGAAGAGGCACCCATGCTCCTGCTCATCCCAACAACCGCTTCACTGGGGTGCAGCTTGGGAGCAATCGCGTGATTCAACACATTTTAAGGGGAAAGTGATGACCTTCCAATGGCAGAGCTCAAATGCGTGGACACGGGAGGAGAACAGACCATGGCACAGGGAGGGAGGATTTTCCCAGTGTCCAGAGTGAGGAGATACAGTCCCTGAACCTATTGATGCAATTGCTCTACACAGGTTTCCTCCATGTAGGAGGTGATCTGGAGAGGGTTGTAATTAGGGGGTCACACGATGACCCAGGATGGAAGGGTCTCTGCCCGGCCTCCTGCCCCATGTAGGACCAGCTATGGGGTCAGGCCACTCTGCTCAAGGCTTTATCCAGTGGAGTCTTGGATAGGATGGAGGCTGCACAACCCCTCTGGGCTACCGGCTCCACTGCTTCACTGTCCTTCTGGGGAAATAGTTTCCCCTTACATCCAGTCTGGATACAGGCTCCCAGCCCAGCCTGCCTCAGTATGTGCCCTGGCTTCAATTCTATGATTCTATGATCAGATACCACCGCAGGACAGACACTGCCACCTCCTCACCGTGTATCGCCTCACTGGTCACCTCCCTCCGCACGCTGGAGCCCTGCTTCTTCTGCAGCTTCTGGAAATCTCTCTTGCGGAGAACAGCAACGATCCAGGCAACAAAGAGAGTCACTGCGGGCACATGGGAGGAAGAGGCGTGAGATGCGATAAGGCTTGGGCAGCATCACCTGTGGAACTGGGGCAGACAGGGGTTTATTTCTTCCCTCATCACCTCCAGTTCAACACTGTATGGTTTCATTCAACTCAGGGCTGCACTGTGAAAGCCCTGCTCCTGCCTGGTGCCCATGGACCCTGACACCTCAAGTGGCCAAGACTCAGCAGCTCTCTGGTGAAAGAGGAGTTGCGTAAAGAAACAGAGCAGCAAACCTAAAGGCAGGCAGCAGAGGACAACGATGATGATCCCGAAGCCCACACCACTGCCTTCAAAGTAGTCCAGAACGGTCACAGGCGTGCAGTTGGCCAAGTGCTGAGCCGTCAGCTGCTGCGGCTGGGGACACGGGCTCCCTGCGCGGGGGAGACAGGCTGTGAGCATCACACACCCTTCACCCATCCCATCTCCGTCGTCCCCAGGAACGGCCGTCACTGAGTGTCCCCAAGAGCGCTGCAAAATGGGGATGCTTGAGGTAAACTCCAGACCTTACGAGACAACCCTTGTTCTCAGGCTGAACCTTTGCCTGACACAGCAAACCAAGAGCAGAGCTGGGCTCAAGCACTGAGATCAGCACCTTCACCTCTCCCGATGGAAAGGGCTGAGCAAGCACTCTGGACCCTGGCAAATCAGGACTCCTGCTCATCTGATGCTGCAAATCCAGGGAGCCCTTCCAGTGCCACTGCACACGGTGTGCGCCAGGGGAACCAAAAGCCTTGCAAGGGCTGGAACATAGAATCACGGAATGGTTTGGGTTGGAAGGGACCTCACAGCCCATCCAGTTCCACCTCCTGCCATGGGCAGGGACACCTCCCATTAGATCCAGTTGCTCAAAGCCAAACGCTTTTGGTAAATGGGAAGAGTGTGGCAAGGTCCCAAGAGGAAAAGGCTCCCTGCTGTGTTCGGCCACACCTCACACCCAGCGTGGCAGCAGGACTCGCTGGAGGTCTCGGTGAGGACAGGAAAGCTCGTTTCAAGGACAACATGGGAGGGCACCAGGTTGAGGGATGCACGTCAGCACGGGACCAGCCTGCTCCTAGCATGCTGGGAACCCAGAATGGGCTGGGATGCAGGCCCTCAGCTCTCCATGGGCTGAAATCCATCTGGTGCAACCACAGCAGCAGGAAAGCCTGGAAGGACCTTCCAGTAACTGTGGTTAACCAATAACCCCACGGGCAGGGCTGCCAGGCAGGAGTGGGCGTTGTGGCACAGCACGCAGGGCACACTCCAGCGCTGATGCAATCAGAGGCAAAACCAGGCAATGTTACACAAACACTGAACCCGTCTGCAAGCTTCATCACGTTTCAGGTCACTCATCAGCTCAACCTGTAGACCTTTGTGCGCTTGTACACAGACGGAGCTGGCGGACAGGACAGTGAGGAGCGTGACACAGCATGGGGAAGGCAGAGACCACGACGTTCCGGAGCACCAATTGCATTTTTAACCCAGCGATCCTCGCAGGGCTCGTGCAATACACATGCCTGGACTTTCCACAGCAGTGCTGCCCGCCGGGCGTACGAGCAATCCTTGCAGCTCACGTGCTGTTTGCCAGCTCGGGGACGCAGTGGGCATCAGGTTTGAGAGACTGCCAGCCCAACGCTTTCCCCGCATCACCATCACTGGCTGTGCCACCGAGGCAGGTCTGCTTCTCTCCCCAGCCTGCTGGTGCCTTTTGCTCCCTGCTCTTTGCACTCACCCTCACTCCAGACGAACACATTGGGCTGGAGGTCTGCGGGGTCCGTGCGAGTGACGGCAGCCAGGACGTCATGGAAGGTGATGTTCCGGATCCCCCTCACTTCCTCCACTGTGAACAGCCTGAGGAGAAAGACGTGGGGCCAAGCAGTGACCCTGGGCATCACTGTGTTGGCAGGATTTGCTCCCCATGGCAGTTTAGGAGCCAAGGAAGCTGTTTGTGTCCCCAGCCCCGGCTGTTGTCTCAGTGGGGCTGGCAGCCAGCAGGCAGCCTGCTCCACGTGCCAGTGGGGAAGAAGCATTACCCGCTCTTGGTGTTCTCGAACCAGTATCTGTCGCTGTCACGCAGGCGCACAAACTGCTCCAGGATGATGGCACTGAAGAGGGAGCCGCTGGCCTCCAGCATGCCTCCAGGGAGCAGCTCCAGCCCAGACGTGTTGTTGCCATACAGGGCAGCGACCTCCTCCAGGACCTGGCCAGAAACCCCCACCACACACCTGAGCAGAGGGAAGTCAGCCAGAGAACCAGAAAGCCTTGGCAGCCTCAGGAGAAGTGAGGAACATGCATTTCCCAGGCATCACACGTCTGTAGGCTGGGAAGATGCTCAGCCTTATGCAACCTTGAGCTCATGGATTTGGCTTGAGCAGTTAAGCATCACTCCCTGAGCATCTCAGCTCCAGGAGCAGCAGAGCACACAGCACCGCAGGAGCTCAGCACTCGCACAGGATACACGGCTGCCCCATCCCTGGAGGTGTCCAAGGCCAGGTTGGATGGGGCTTGGAGCAACCTGATCTGGTGGGAGGTGTCCCTGCCTGTGGCAGGGGCTGGGACTGGATGGGCTTTGGGTTCCCTTCCAGCCCAAACCATCCCATGATTCCATGATGTTTGTTCATGCCGTGTAATCATACAGTTAACTGCAACACAACACCCTGCAGGCATGAAGATGAACTGGGGCTGGGTGCGCGCTCACATCCTCCTCTGGGCGTTGCTGGAGAAGCCGCCTGCTGCCTGTACTGCCCCAACGTCCTGTGACCCACACAGTCTCCATGCCCAGACCATTCCCTGTTACCTGTGGCTCCATGTGTGGGGCAAGGTCTGACCAGTTCTGGAGAGGCTGCAACCCAAATCGTTCCCGGGCTCGGTTATAGGTGGGCAGGCCAAGGTCTCGTCCACGCTGGAACCAGCTGGCCACGAAGTCAGTGCGGGAGAACTTCAGGGGCCCATACCAGTAATCTGGGGGTGGATTTGAAGCGGTGGTGATGGCAAAGCAGAGCCAGAGGAGCAACTCCAACTGCCCCAGCTGCCAGGCCTGCCCCGTCCCTCTGCCATGGGCCACGCTGAACGTGGAGGTTGCCTCCACGACCTTGCCAGAAGGGCCCCAGGGACATGCTTAACTTGTGCTGCAGCTTCTCTGCACGTCCATGAGCAAGGCTGCAGCTGATCTAGCCATATGGCTGGATGCTGAAGGTAGCGGCGATGGGAACCGTCACCCCCCATCCCCAGGAGGCAGTGACCCCACCGACGCGCCAGCTGCAGGGCAGGGGAGTACGGACCTTGGAGATCTTCCACCACAATGTTGTCCTCCCGCTCTGCGATCTGTGAGCTCATGCCCAGCAGGAGGCTGTCCACGTCCACATCCTCCGCCTGCCTGTTGCTCTGAGGGGAGATGGGAAGAGCAGGTGACTCCCCGTGGGACCACAGAGACAGGGCAGCCCCCCCATGGGGTGCAGACTCTGCTGGTAGAGGTACCAGGGGTTTCTCCCAGGCTCATCTCTCCATGTCAGCCCAACCTTTTAGGCTGAGCCTGCTGTGGCTCAAGGCCACACCTGGGATGTCTGGCAGGGGAGGATCTCGCACCCCTCGGCTGGCTGTCATGCTCTGTGCCCAGTTTCCCTTTCACCTCCACGACACAAAGCAAGGACTGAAGCCCAATCCACCTGCCACATCCTCGGGACCCCCGTGCTCCCTTTCCCGTACCTCCCTGCTCCAGTAGCTGTTGCAGAGCCGCACCGCTGGGAATGAGCCTTCAGGGCTGGACACTTCATGGAACTGGCACTTGGAGTCTCTGGAAGAGCCGAGAAGGGCTGGAGCCACAGCCCCTGGCCAAGGGGTCCCCGAGCTGGCAGGATGCAGGGAAGGGACAGGGACCATCCCCCACCACCACCTCAGCCCAGCCATTCCCTTCCCCAGCATGGGAACCGCTCTTCCCGAGCCCCGACGGGATTCTCCTACCTCTTATAGACACCTGGTGGGACCATGGTGGCCAGGAATTGCCCTGCAGCCGCCATGAACTCCGGCGAGAGGCTGGGGTCCAGGTGCTGTTGGTAACCTGTGGGGCACCAGCCACGGTCCAGCAGCCAGGCTGGATGGAAAGGGGGCCGAGACACCCCTCCTGACCCATCGCCTGGCTCCCCTCATCCCCCACCCCAGCTCCCCACACACCTGCGTCTCCATCACCCTCACACCCCTCACCTCTGTACTCCGGGACGGGCGTCCCCAGCAGGGTGGGCAGCCACTCGTACAGCACGATGCTCTAGGGCACAGGGGAGCTGGGTCAGGGCCAGCACCAGGGAGGATGTCGGGGGTCGTGGCAGAGCTGGGGGGCTTCCATTCCTCACCTGGAAGGTGGCGATGACCCACTTGCGAGCGTGCTGGAAGAGGTCCTCGTCGGACCAGGTGGGGTGCGTCTGGGCCAGCGTGGAAGCCAGGTGGTTGTGGTACCGAAACCAGGCAATGCTCTCAGCCTGCACGAAGAGGTTCTCGTTCCCCCAGGCGCTGCCCAGGTCTGCAAGAGCCACCAGGACCATCAGTGGGAGATGCCACCACCGGGATGAGCTTCCAGCACCTCCAGCCCTGTAGCTGCAGCCCAGCATCTCCTCGTCCCCTCGCCCTCCCTTTCTCCCCAGAGAGACGAGCAGCCCGGGCGAGCGAGCAGCAGCTCTGGGCCTCCGGCATGGACCAAAGATCAGGGAGGTGAGGAATCAGAGGCAAGCTGAGCTTTTGTTAGGGGAGCCCCTTTCCTCAGAGCTCTCCTTGGATCAGAGGGGTCAGCACCCACTGCTCTCTGCGTCGGGGTGGGAAATGCCCTGCTGCCTCCCGGGGATGCAGCACCTCAAGTTCACGGTGTGTCTTTTCTTGGATGCTTTTGCCAGGGCACAAACCTTCCTCCCATCGTGCTGGGAAGCTGCCTGCCCTCCCACAGGACTCCTGACCCACCAGACCCCCTGCCCTTTCCCAGGCTCCCCTCTGGGCTCAGCTCCAGGGACCTCCCGCTCCCCCCTCCACCATCAAGGATGGAGTCAAGCTGCCGTTACCGTAGATCCCTTGGGGTCCGCCCTGTCCCGTGGATGGATCCAGCGCCTTCCACATGGGAACCCGTCCGTCCGTCTCCCTCGGCAGGCGCCCGCTGGGCCCCGAAGCGAGCCGGCCCCCCGAGAAGCTCCTCAGGGCATCGCTCCAGGAGTGTGAGGGGCCGTAGATAGAGCTGCCATCCAGCCAGCCCGTCACCTCGTTGGTCTGGGGCAGAGATGGGGCGTTAACTGGCACTGGCGGCTCAGTAGGAAGGTGCAAAAAAAAGGGTCTGCAAATGTCCAACCCAGCCCTTTTGGTCTTGCAAAGCAGCCCCCACCCCCTTGGTTAAGGAGAGTCACCAAGACGTGGGTCTACACAGCGAGATGCAAGAACTGCGGGAACCAGCGCTGGTACAGGAAAGGACCACAAATGGGTTTTGCAAAAGGACATTTTGAGCCATTTTTTTCCCCGACTGTTTCCTGCTACACCCAGAAGCAGATGTTGGTGCACCCCTAGAGGCAAGAGCAAGCTGGAAGGGGCCTAAACCCATCCCTGGGTGGAAACATTGGAGCTTCCCCCTCTGGGGAGCCCTGTGCCCAGCGCAGGGAGCTGAATCTCCCTCCTGCCAAACAGTTTTATGAAAATGTTCTTTTTTTAGCCTGAAAACATGCTGGAGTTCTCACTTTCCTAAGGTCTGAGACACTGCTAAAACCAGAACTAATCTGGTCACATCTCTGTTTGTCACATGGAAGGTTCAGGGGGCAAATCTGTAGAACCACAGAACACCCTGAGTTGGAAGGGACTCATCAAGATCACAGAATCGTGGAGTGGTTTGGGTTGGAAGGGACCTCCAAGCCCACCCAGTTCCCCCCACCCTGCCAGGGACACCTCCCACTGGATCAGGGGCTCCAGCCCCATCCAGCCTGGCCTTGAACCCCTCCAGGGATGGGGCAGCCACCCCTGCTCTGGGCAGCCTGGGCCAGGGCCTCCCCACCCTCACAGCAAAACATTTCTGCCCAACATCTCTTCTCCATCTGCCCATATCTAACCTAGATCTTTGAGTACCACTCCTATTTTGCTTTGGCTATTTCGATTGGGAAGCTTTCCAGCATGAAAGGAAAAGCCACACGGGCTTGGGAACACGCCCAGCCTCAGCAGAGTGAAATACAGAGGAACCGGGAGGGAAGCCTGGATTTTTTCCAAAACGACTGAAATACCAGGAAGGTTTACAAGTTTATGGCTTTATGACAGCATCGGCTTGGTTTGGTGATGCATTATTAATGATAAGAGTTGGTGCCTTAAAAAACTCTGCCATAATTCCTGACCTTCTGGAGCAGCGGGAGTGCATTGGTTGGTTGTGGAAGTTCATTACACAAAGGGCTCATTGCACAAAAAGTTCATTACTCCAGCTCTCCCTTGCTCCACCAGACACAGCCAACCCTACCCTGGCTCGTTTTGGCTGGAGAGAGAAAAACTTTGGCAGCTGAGGAAGCCTGCGAATCGCTCCTGCTTTGCCTTTTCCCCTTCTGCCCTCCATAAACCGTGCCAGACACCCCAACCTGCATTAAAATAGCTGACACGGGCAGGTCTGAAGTAACCACGTTCACCTGGGCAAGGAAGGCGCTGACCTTGAGCAGCCACAACCGCTGCCCTGTGTGACCTAGCGCGTTGGAGGCTGGGCTGTGCGCTTGTTTGCATTTGGTTCAAGCACTTGAGAGATATCTATTTTTAAGGAATCATGGAATGGTTTGGGTTGGAAGGGATCTCAAAGCCCATCCAGCTCCAGCCCCTCTGCCGTGGGCAGCAAACAGCGGTGCTCTCCTTTAATTTTCCAACATTACTTTGGCCATTACAGACCCCACCGTTGGGTGCAGACTAGGTTAGCTCAAAGGCCAAGACCAAAGGAAACACAACCTACCTGTTCCCGGGGGCTGTTGGGGCTCTGCCCCGTCTCCGGCGCCCACTGGATGCGCTGGAAAGGCAGAACCACGTCTCCAGTGCCTGCAGGGTCAAACACTGGGTCTCCAGCTGGGATGTGGATGTTCAGGAACTCAGCAGGGCAGCCAGGTTTCTCTGTCCCCAGGATGTCCAAGAGCACGTGGAAACCTGCCAGAGCCGCAAGCGTGGTCAGCAGCTGGGGGGTCCATCACCAGGACCCGGAGCAGGACTCGGCTGGGGGCAGCTAGGACAGTACAAGTTCAGAGACCACCAGCAGCTGGACAATCTGCTGGTCACCACTTCACCAGGAGCAGGGCTCTGCTTTTAGCCACTCTTTCCCTCAGCTCCTCCTTGTCTGTGGCCTTCAGGGCCAAGAGTTGATGCTGATGCCCATTTGGCAGGTGCTATCAGCCCATTTGAGCTTTGGTGTAATAGGAAAAACTGCCCCTGCAGCTCATCTTAGGGCCAAGCACCCTGGCTAAGAGTGTTCAGCTGCAAGAGGGGAGATTAAGATGAGATCTTGGGGAGAAATGTTTTGCTGTGAGGGTGGGGAGCCCCTGGCCCAGGTTGCCCAGAGCAGGGGTGGCTGCCCCATCCCTGGAGGGGTTCAAGGCCAGGCTGGATGGCGCTTGGAGCCCCTGATCCAGTGGGAGGTGTCCCTGCCCATGGCAGGGGGAGGGACTGGATGGGCTGTGAGGTCCCTTCCAACCCAAACCATTCTGTGATTCAATGGTTCGGGGACATGCATGAACCTTAAGCTGTATGGGGAGCCCATTGTCTCCACTTTGACACATCCAGCCTGATATCTTGATGAGCTGGTGGTATTTCCTACAGAAAGACATGTCCAGGCTTGGAGACCCATCCAAATGAGGGCGACCACTCCGGGTATGGTTCCTATCACATCTGTCGTGTTCAGGAGGAATTTCGTAGTGACAGATATCGGCATCCGTGGCAACTGCCAAAGGTCACCAAACGCTCACGCAGCCTCTCCTGGCTGGACAGTACTTGGGCATGGTGACACCCAAGGCTTTATCATCCGGGTGTGGGTCTGCTCCGCAGCAGGTGGGTGACAAGCATTCTGATGCGTTGCCTTGGGGTGCAGGAAACCAATATTTTTCCACCCACATCAACATTTTTCCACCTAGTGCCAGGGCCCCAGCTCTTACCGAAGAAGACAGCCAGCACGGTTGTGTTCCTGCGGGAGGGCAGCCCAGAGGGCCCCCGCGCCACCACGTTGCTGAGCTGGCGAGCGTTGGGCACGCGGGGCTCCTGCAGCGCCTGGTAGACGCCGTCTGCGTAGTTGGCTGGCAGGAGACGCAGGAGCCGGGCACCTGCAGCACCAAAGCAACACCAAACCTTGGGTCTGACAGCACCAGCCAGATGGAAAATACAGCAGGAATGGGGTACACCAGCACGTGAGAGGCCCCAGAAGAGAGCAAGAGGGTGGCAGTGATGCTCATGCTAGAGGGAGCCCTTATGGGCATATTCCCTTCCAGTTGACCTGCTCTGGGATCCCTGACCATCACCAAAAGTCCTGCTGGGAAGAGCTGGGTCATCTCTACCTTGGATATTTTGAATGGCCCTGTAGAGGCACACTCTGCTCTGCGACTTATCCAACACCAATGCAACTCGGGCAGCAGGGAAAAGGGACAAGATCAGGACAGGGGGGACAAATCTGGGCTCCGTGGCCCTCTAAGACTGCTCTAACAGGGCTCTCAGGTGCATCTAGGGACCTGCTTTGACTGCAAACAGCCACCTCTCAGGGCCACAGGAGGTGGCACTGCCTGCTCAGCTGCCTGGTTCAGGCTCAAGTCAGAAGGGGCTTCTCCTTCAGTCATGAAATGTGCCAGATGCCAAAGCACCAGCTCACCCCACCATCACCATCCCCAGGCCTGGCACTCACCCACTGAGCCGTGTCGGTGGTGCAGCAGGTTGTTGTACCAGCCATCGTAGCGCTGGACCTCCCAGGAGATGCTCTCCTGGGCTCCTGCAAGAGACCAGACCCACCTGGTGAGCAGCAAAAACCAATGCACGAAACGAGCTTCTCCATCACAAAATCATATCTGTATTGAGATGCTTCCCCATATTCTTTATGAAACTTTGTGTACAAACAGGTTTTGAACTCTTTTTGAGGGATAAGCAAGGGCTAAAAGTAGAAAATTCATGCTTGTGAAAATTCAGCCTCCTGGAGGTTCAGCATTTTGCTCCATTTTCTTCTTCTCTAATCACAAACCAAACCACCCCATCTCCGACGCCCCATGAGTGAGAGGAAATTCCTCTCGGGAGTAGAAACCACCTCTTGATCCCCTTCTCGGAGACCACACTTACTCCCCAAGGTCCACGTCACCAGCAGAACCACGGTGAAACTCAGCATCATCCCTGGAGGTCGCATCAGCCACTGGGTCTTTGGAAACCGCGACCTGTCAATGGAGAGAAGGAGGGAGCTGGGCTGAGAACGCCACAGACCGTAATTTCAGCTCCCTCTTGTGGTTCCCGCTGCCTGTAAAACTCTCCCAGCATCATCATCCACCGCTGTCCCCCGGTTTGGGCTGTGGGAAGGGGACAGTGAGACCGCATCACCCCGAGAAAGCTCTGACGGGAGGTGTCAACTGGCCAGAGCCCTTTCTGCTGGGGCAGGGCCAGTGTCCCTGCTCGGGGTATCCCAGCTGAGGTTCAAAACTCATCACCAGGGCAGGGAGACGCTAGAGCGGTGCCAGCTCCACAACAGAAACATGTTCTTCCTGACAGACACCGTCCAGCTGGCAATTTCTCTGTGCACACATTGTCTCATCCGAGTGAAATCCAGCTGTGAACGTGGTGGGAACAGCCTCAGGCGTCCCCAAGCATACTAGCACTGCAGACCAGGACGCCTCGGTCACCTCTCGGCTAGCACGATGGCACCGCCTCACGACCAGCCTTTCTCACGATGCTTCACCATCCCGCTTTCCACAAAGGCCCTGGATCCATGGCAGGGGTTGGAAATAGATGGGCTTTAAGGTCCCTTCCAACCCAAACATTCCATGATTCCATGAAAGTTCATCAGTGGGATCTGAACCTTTAAAACCCCGGCCAGAGCTGACTGAAGAGAGGGATTCCCAGCCATGAGGCTGCATTTGGGGGTCATAAAAGCCACGATGCTGCTGTGGCCTCCATAGGATCCTAGACTCGCTCAGCTAGAAAAGACCTTTGAGATCATCAAGCCCAACTGTCTCCCTGCCACAGAAACTTTTGGCCTTTTATGACAGAAATCAAGCTGCTTCTCAAGAAGTGACATTTCCAGGTTCCACCTCTGTCACAACAGCTACACCTCACCAAACGCCACCACAGGCGAACCCCTTCGGTAGCTTCCCATAACATACATTCAGCATTAAATCACTGCTGAAATACCTCGGCACTGAGTCCCTCCTTGGTTCTGGCCTCACCTCCACACGCATGGGGCTGCCAAAAGCCTCAGCGCTGCTGAGAGCAGCATTGAGTGGTGTCCCAGGCCACCCAACGCTCTCCCTGTCCTCCTGGAGCAGGTCCTGTTGGAAGAGGCCCCAGAGCTCTTCCATCCCACCGCCCTCTGCCGAGCACGGTCTTGTGGACATGAGATTTGGGTTCTGCAGCTGGTGGGAGCCAGAGCCCCATCCCAGTCCCCAAGTCATAGGATCATAGAATAGTTTGGCTTGGAAGGGACCTTAAAGATCACCTAGTTCTAAGGTGTTTCCCTTCCCCAGAAGCAGCTCTCCCTGGCAGGACCTGGTCTGTAAAGCCATGAAGAGACCCTGACACCACACCTTCCGTCTATCAAACCTCTTCCTGCTGTTGCTGGGAATCTCTGACTTATCACAGAATCAAGGGATCATTGAGGCTATAAAAGACCTCTAAGCTTATCCAGTCCAACCGTCAGCCCAACCCCACCGTGCCTGCTAAACCACGTCCCCGAGTGCCACGTCTACAGGTTTTTTAACACCACCAGGGATGGAGATTCCACCACCTCCTCACAGGCAAGGCTGAGTCACAGCAGTCCTTACAGAACATGGTCAAAAAGAGGAACACAGGAATCTGGGCTGGGGACCTCATGCCCAGGGAAGATGGGCTTCTCGTGAGTGGTACTCAGCTGTCCCACAAGCTCCTTTTCCACACTTCAGCTGGGAGCTCCCGCTTCCCCCTTCCCACTGTGCTCTCCCACGTGCTGGGACCTGTTGCCAGAATTCCCAGAGCAAGCCCCCTGCTGCCCCTCAAATCCCACAGACAACCCCGGGGGCCTCTTTGATGCAATGAGAACAGAGAAAGCTTGGCAAGCTTGGATTAGCTCCACAGACTTGTCAGGAAGTTTGTGAGGTGAGATGAGCCCTCCAGGCTCTGCTTCTCCCTGTGCCACCCTAGGGGGGTCACTCCCATCCCTCAACCCAAGCACCTGCTTCCCCAGCCTTGTCTTCTCCCATCGGAACCTCCCAAACCCGGGCGCATGCTCCGGGCAGCTTCCACACAGGGACCACCGGCATCCCCAGCTATCCCAGCTGGGAGCATCCCTGGGACTCTACGTCGCAGTGCCAGCCCTGGTGGGACACAAGGGGTCCCATCCTGTCCTCAAAGGTCCTGTGCCCATGGAGGCAGGGACATGCGTGGCTCCGCTACCTCGCAGGCAGGGATAAGCGTGGTGCTATCACACCCTGCAGGTGAGGACACGCGTGGCCCCATCGCACCCTGACACCCCCAGTGCTCCACACGGAGAGGGACACGCGTGTCCTGGACACAAGACATCCCTGCCAGGGACACGTGTGTCCCCAGACCCCGGTACCCGTTGCACAGACATGTGTACCCTCCCCCAGCCCTCCTCTGCAGGGGACACGCGTGGCCTTCCCCACAGACCCCTTCCCAGGGACACGCAGGGACCCGGACCCCAGATCCCCCCAGAGATACGCATGGTCCCGGGTCCCAGACTGCCCCACATGGGGACACGCGTGTCCCCGTCCCTAGGACCCCTCCCTCTCACACAGGGACACGCATGTCCCAGTCCCCAGGACCCCCCCCTGCATGCAGGGACACGCGTGTCCCAGTCCCCAAGTCATAGAATCATAGCATAATTTGGGTTGGAAGGGACCTTAAAGACCCCCGAGTTCCAAGCCCCCTGCGATGGGCAGGGACACCTTCCAGACCCCCCCAGGGACACGCACGGCCCTGGACCCCAGACCCCCCAACAGGGACACGCGTGTCCCGGCCCCCCAACCCCTCCGGACCCCATTTCTCCCTCCCCATCCCACATACCCCGCAGCCGCCTCTCACCGCGGTGTCGGGGCAGCGGGTGGGGCTCTGCGCTCCCCTATTTACCGAGGGCTCCGCGCCCGCCGCCCCCCATAAAAACGGGAGCGAGCGGAGCCGCCCAGCACGGGGGACGGACAGACGGACAGACAGACAGACCGACAGCTGCCTGGCAGCAGGCGGGGAGGTTGGTGCGTCCGCAGGGCAGTAGCTCCACACCCAGGGAGGGAGGCTGGTGGGGAGGTAAGAAGTCAGTAGGCAGCCAGGTAGGTAGGTAAGTCAGTAGGAAAAAAGGTAAGAAAGTTGGTAGATAGGTAGGCAGGTCAATAGGTAGGTAGGTAGGTAAGAAAGTAGACAGGTAAGTAGGTAGGTAAGTCAGTAGGTAGGTAGGCAGGTCAATAGGTAGGTAAGAACGTTGGTAGATAAGAAAGTCAGTAGGCAGTCAAGTAGGTAGGTAAGGTGGTAGGTAAGAAGGCTGGTAGATCGCTAGGCAGGACAATAGGTAGGCAAGAAGGTTAGTAGATAGGTCAGTAGGTAGGCAAGAAGGTTGGTAGGTAGGTAAAAAAGTCAGTAGGCGATTAGGTAGGTAGGTAAGTCAGTAGGTAAGAAGGTTGGTAGATAGGTAGGCAGGTCACTAGGTAGGTAGGTAAGAAAGTAGACAGGTAAGTAGGTAGGTAAGTCAGTAGGTAGGTAATTCAGTAGGTAGGTAGGTCAATAGGTAGATAAGAAGGTTGGTAGGTAGGCAAGCAGGCAGGTCAGTATGTAGATTGGTATGTAGGAAGGGAGATCAGGAGGTAGGCAGGCTGCTAGGTAGGTAGGTAAGTCAGTAGGTATGTAGGCAGCTGGGTAGGTAGGTAGGTAGGCTGGTAGGTAGGTAAGTTGGTAGGTAGGTCAGTGGGAAGATAAGAAGGTTGGTGGGGCACAGGCAAGTAGGTAGGCAGGCAACAGGTGGGTAGGCAAAGCAGCTAGGTAAGACAGGTAGGCAGGCAGGTTGGTAGGTCAGTCGGAAGGGGCTGCCCACCCGCTCCTGCCCCAGCGCTCCCCAGGCACCCTGCGCAGATCTAGGGGTCCCAGCGAGGTGAGGGTGGGGAGGAGAGGACGCAGCCCACCTTGAGTGAACCCGGTGGGTTTCCCTAGATTAATTCGAGCCTCTTACAGGGGCAGGAAAATGTAGGGAGTACCCTTCCTTGAAGATGTGTCCAGTCTGTTCCCTCTGCAGCAGAGGAGACCACGGGGGTTTAGGGCCACAGCTTCTGCATGGAGAACGCTTTCCAAGGTGCAACAACTCCAGTTCCTCCCACCCTGGGCTGCAGGTGCCAGCTTTCCACTTAAAGCTGCAAAAATGCTGAGCAGCCGCTCTGCTGCGCAGGGCAACCAAGTGAGAAAGATTGAAAGCCTGGGCTGAAAGCTGTTCCCCTGGAAATGCTCTACAGATCCCTTCCCAGAAGCTGCAGAGTGGAATTCGAGCCCTGAAGATTTAACACGTCCCAGGCCAAACCCTTCATTTCTTTTCTTCTCTCACAGGTGGTTCGTGGGCTCCTGGGCTGGGCATCCTGCGGCTGGACTTGAGCTCGGGGCTGCAGCATCAGGACTGAATCGCAGGTCCCGCTGGGCAGGTAACGACCACAGGGTGGGCTCTGCCCTCCCCTGGGCTTGGAAAGAGCCCAAAAGAAGATGTGTCAGCGCACAGCATGGCTGTGCTCTCCTAGAGCAGAGAGATAGGAGAAGGTCGGATCTAGAGCAGCTGTGAGCCAAGCGTAAGCACTCGGGCTGACAAACTTTGTGGGAACAACCTGGGTTACTGGGCGGAGAATTATTCTGGAAACAGATATTGCTTTCTGCTGTGAAAGTGGCTTCAGCTGCCCAGGTGAATTGGTTTATGAGATTGTTATCATCCCCCACCCACTTCTAGGGATTTGGGACCCGTTTGTTCGTGGCTGAATTGCTCTGGGCTGGCTCTTATTTAAAAATATGATTGTTTTTCCAAAATGGGCATTAAAGCATCTCCTTCGTGCAGAGGCAGTGAAATCATGTTTGGTCGTGAGTCACCTTCACTCCGGTACCCCTCGACTGTAGCAGAGTTCCTGGGGTGGGTGCACGCAGAGATGTTATTAAATGAGCAAAATAAAAGGACTAAGCCTGTGATCAGTTTTGGTAGAGAAGATGTGACCCGGGAACAGGGAAAGTTCTGTGGCTGCTGGAGCTGAAGTGTTGTGGAAGTCTGAAGCCACCTGTGGGAATTACGCGCTTCATTGTCCCGTGTACCTCAGGTTCCTATGGCCTTGAGATGTGCTCTTGGCTGCTCCCACAGCCCGACTCAAGAGTTGATTCCTCTGGCCCAAGCACAGGAACAGTCCTCCTCCCCTAAACTGCACTTTTGCACCTCCTGGGGACAAGGCTCTTGGAGGCAAGGGGTGGAAATGAGGGTGGTGGGCTTTGTTCCTCTTGGCGATGGTGGCCCCTGGCTGGGGATCATTTTCCTGCTGTGAAATCAATGTTCTCAGCACTTCCTTGTCATTTTGGAGCTGCGTCTGCTGGTGGTTGCCGGCTCGTGGACTTCCTCTAAGGGAAGTGGAAAGCTCTTGCTGTATCTGCTGGAGGGAAAGACCCAGCTCTGTCTGGGAAGGAACTACCCAACACATTCTTGGGTTTGGGCTGCTCCTCAACCTACAGCAGCTTGTGGTTCCTAGGCTGCCACAACCCCTCTGGGCTGGTGGAGCCCTGCCCCGGGCGCCTCCTCTCCTCCACTGAGGGCTTTTGGGTGGCACGTTTCTCTGCTGGGGAGTGTTTCACCCTGCCTCTTCCCTTGCAGCATCACATTTCATTGTCCCTCTGGGGAGTTTTGAGGTGGATCTCCAGCAACTGGTTATTCCAGAGCTGGGCTGGGGTTGGCCACCACAAGCTCGAGGCAGCCAGGCAGGGTCCCCGCTGTGACTGTCTCTCCCCCGCAGGTTCCAGAAGGTGCAGGATGACTCTCTTCAACGGCGTCTACCCCTTCTACCCACAGCAGAGGAAGGCCTTCGTGTTTGATATCGGCACCATCATTGTGATTGTGGTCTTCCTCACATTCGCCTGCACCTTCCTGCTCATCATCCCCGGCATCCGCGGACGGGCGGTGCGTGACCCCTCTCCCTGCTCCCAGCATTTCGGCTGCTGAGACCCTCCCGACTGCGTCCGGGTGAGGCAGGAGGACAGCCGGGTCTGTTCCTCCCTGCCTGATGTCCCACCTCTCTCCCCTCAGAGGCTGTACTGGACGCTCCGGGTTCTCCTCAGCCTCCTCATGGGAGTGGTGATTGTCAGTAAGTGCTGCGCAGCCCTCGCGGGGGGGGTCTGGGGGCAGGATCAAACCCTGGGGCAGAGGCTGTGTCTGCGAAACTGCAGGATCTGCCTGACCCCTGCTCTGCAAATCTTCCCGAGAGTGCGTCCCCATCCCCAGCTCGGGGACCAGGAGCACTGGAGGGACCTGTGGTCACTTCTGAGGGAGCTTTGCTGGCTGCAGCTGTACCACAGAGGTCACGCTGCCCAGTGGGCTGCACAACAACACGTTCTTCCAGATGTGCAAACCCTCCTGAGCTTGCTGGGGGAGCAAGGCTGAGCAGCCCCAATGCAGCCAGGCACGTCGGGAGGAGGAGAGGAACCTTGGGGTGAGAGTAAATGGAACAGGGCAGAGGTGGGGTGGGTAAAGATCTTCCAAGGAGCAAGGCAGGAGGAGATGAAAGGGAAGAGTTGATTTAGTATAAACCAGGGACTCTTCTGTAAATAAATGAAACTGGTGGTGGAAACCAGGCTGGAATTTCCAACTTGCAGAGGGTGACAGGAGGTTTAAGTGAAAGATGCACTGAAGGGATAGAAGATGCCAGGTGGGGAAAGCAAGCAGCCCTGACCCTGAGTCAAAGCAACCCTCCTGCTCTGAAGGACGGGATGGATTATAAGACTACTTGGAGAGGAATGATAAAGTGCAACTGAAATGACTCAACTCTCGAATCACCCAGGCGATAGAATTATATGCCAGGCTGTGGGACTCCTGCTGGCTGGGATGCGCTGGTCACGCTCCACCTGGGGATGTCCAGGTGCTGGAAGCTGCCACCAAGAGATGCCCGAGAACCTGGTGCCGGGCTGGGAATGGCAGAGGGGTTGGAGTCGGGGCTCGCTCCTCAGCCTCCACCGGCTCAGCCCTGGAGAGCCCTCCTGCTCCCGTCACAAGGGTGCAGGCGGGCGCTGCTTGGGCACCCAGGAGGAATGAATTGTTTTGAAGCCAGCACCAGGGCTTCTGTCTGGCAGTGGCGCGGCACACCCGATCCCTCAGCCAAAAACCGTCCCTGCAGAGCTGCTGCTGGACCGGTGCCCTCACAAGCTGACTTGGCAGCTGAACTTCTTTTCAGGCAGGTTTAGAAGGTTTTGTTCAGCCTGAGATTTCACCTCGTACCTCATTTCAGTGCTGGAAAAATAAGCCTGCTGCCGAGTGGAAGTGTTTCAGAGAAGGACAGAGAAGGATCCCCCATTCCAAAGCCCATATCCCAGAAATGGCTCAGAGTTTCATTTTCTCCAGCTGTGGTTGCTGGCAGAGCTGGGACAGCTCCTGCCACCCCTCTCCACCCCTCGGTTTGACAGACAGGGCTCACCAGCAGTGAGGTCTAGGGAGCTCGATAGTTGGCAATGGAACTCACCCCTCTTCCCAAGGTTGCGGAACGGGATCATTTCCGAGCCCCAGCCCTGGGGACTGCGGCGCTCGCCGTGGTGGGGAGCTTGTGAGGAGCTCCCGGAGAGGATGTCCAAGGAGGAATCAGGTCATGGGGTTCGTCTCTGGGGATGTGAGCAACCTGCTCCTGGATTGAGGGAGTGGATGCTGAGCGAGGGGAGGACAAGTGCTCCACCAGGGCGTGGGGGCTGGTTGAGACACGTTCTGGTGGCTGAGTCAGTTCTCCTGCCCTTCTTCCACTCCCTGGAAGTGCCACGGTGGGAACACAGCATCGGTGTTCACCCGTGAGACCCCCGAGCACAGCAAAGCCTGGGACCGGCTCCTCTCTAACCCCAGCTTTGTTCTTCCTGGCAGCCGTCCAGTTCACGGGGGACTGGGAGACCGGCTGGGTGACGGCGAACACCTCCTACAAGTCCTTCAGCCGCGCCCTGGTGAGCGCGGACATCGGGCTGCACATCGGCCTGGCCGGGGTGAACGTCACGCTCAGGGGTGAGTGCGGTGCCTGCATCTGCAGCAGCTCCAAGTGCTCCATGAGTGGCCTTGGTCGGAATGAAGTGGGGTCTGAGTGGGATCCTGCTGCTCTCGGGGTGTCTGTGCTCCTGGCTGGCGGTGCCCATGGCTGCTGGGCCACAGGAGGACTGAAATCTTCTCTCTCTGGCAGGAAACCCAGTGAATCAGGTCAATGAGACCATCAACTACAACGAGTACTTTTCCTGGAGCTTCGATGCAAACTACGACCACAGCTACAGCGAGGGGCTGGAACGGGGGCTGCCCAGCCCCATCCTCTACGTGGCAGAGAAGTTCACCACTCAAAGCCCCTGTGATGCGCACAGGCAGTACCGCATCTCTGGCCACTACACATCAGCCACGCTCTGGTGAGCCTTTCACTCCTGGCGCAGGCACGGGAGATGCAAGGAGATGGGGGGGGCTCTGCTGCCCTGTCCCTGGGACACTGAGGTGGATGGTGACTGCATGCTGCCAGGACAGCCATGTGCGCGGGAGGGGGTTCTGCAAGGTCTGCCATCAAACCAGTGGCCCTGAAGGCACCGTAGGGTAAGCAGATGAGAGGAATGGTCCTGGTTCTCTCTGCTGGTCACCTTCACCAGGGCTGGGTGCGGGAGAGGGGAATGTGGTGGAGATCCCTGTCATGATGTGGTGATGATGGCAGTGGTGCTGCTGTCCTTGGTGGCCCACAGAGGTCCATGGGCACACACAGAGATTTCCTGTCCCCATCTGTGAGGGAATTTAATGTCTGAGGGTAGGACCAGATGAGGGGAAGCCCAGGCTTTTGCCTTCTGGGTGTAGCAGTGTGAGCACTGCACATCTGCTTGCTCAGCTTGGATGGCCAGGGGTCATTCCAGCCTTCCCACAGAGCTGCTTGGCCTCATACAATACAACCTAGACCTGAGATCTTTCCTCCCACATAGAAATCCTCACATAGTGCATCCATCCAACTCATCTGTTGGTCTTTTGTGGTCTCCAGGGTGGCCTTTTGCACTTGGCTCATCTCCAACATGCTCTTCTCCATGCCCGTCCTTGTCTACGGAGGCTACATGCTCGTGGTCACAGGCACCTTCATGATCTTTTCATTGCTCTCCTTCTCCACTGTGAGGAACACGCTGGTGTGCCCGATCCAGTTTGGGAGCACAACCCTGCACACGAACTATGGGGGATCTTTCTGGCTCACGCTAGCGATTGGTAAGGACATCCAGCCATACCAGGGCACACCACCTTCTTCTTCTGGGTGTGCCAGAGCCCAGAGCTTTCCCCCAGGAGATGAGACAGGCACGGCCTCCTGCCCGAGCCCCAGGCTGTGCCTTGGTGAAGCAGACCCTGCTAGGGATGTGGAGGCGGCTGGCAGGATGGGGAGCAGCATCTCCATCTCAGGGGGGTGGAGGGACTTTTAGTCCCTGAGGTGAGGCAGTGCAAGGAGATGGGGACCACTTACAGACCCCATGCCCGTGTGTAAGATGCTCAGCTCAGTGGCTGAAGCCACCCCAGACAGCAGAAGGCCATCTTCTGTAAGAGCAGGCGTTGTCACCTGGTGGGGGGCACCACAGGAAGGACGTGGGCTGGAAAGTGTGCTGGTGTTTGCAGGAGCGCTCTCAGAGAGCACGTTGTCTTCCAGGCTTGCTCTGTTTCATGGCTGGGATCACGGTTGTTGCACTGCACTACTTCAACTTAGACCTGCTGAAAACATTCTTTGATCTCCACGACGATAAAGCAGATGAGCAGCAGGAAATGACCGAAGTGTACGTCAACCCTCATGTCATGAACAAAGAACCGTCTGCTCCTCGACCCTCCAAACTCAACCCCAACAGTGATTAGAAGAAGGTTTTTCCTGCTCCCTCCCTGGAGGCAGTCCCAAAAGAGTGGAGTGCAAACCCTTCTTCATGTCCCCAGAGACCGCCCCATCCATGCTGGGATGGGTTCTTTGCACGCTGTATCTCCAGGACCAGGCCCTCTGGAAAAGGACAAGCTTTGCAGAGAGCTGGCAGGCTGCAGGCAGAGCTGGATCTCTGTCCTGGGGGGATGCCATTCCTGCTCCGTGCCCTGGTGCCGTGTGTCTCTGGTGGCCAGTTGGCACACCAGAAACTGAGCTCCCTGGTGTGGTTTCTCACACAGAGCACCTACACCTCCAAAAGCTGCTGATACAACCTGCCCATCTCTTTCCCAGGCACTAATGTTTGGTGTAGACCTTTAGGTCTACCTCCAAAAGCAGCTCTTGGTTTCTCTCCAGTTTGTTCTGGTTTAGGCTCTGGATCCTAGGAAGGACTTAGTTTATTTTGGGGATGGACTAAGGGCAGCAACTGGACAGCCAGGGATGGGACATGGATTCACCTCACCCCAAAAGCTCTTCCAGTTGCTGGTGAGTAAAACAACAGCAAGTCCATAAATGAGGAGAAACTGTTGTATTTGAGGTAACTTGCCAGACCTGGATCTTCTCATCACCAGGCTCTTGTCATGTCTCTTCCTTCCGGGGCTCCTGGGGAGGCTGGACCAGAGTATGAATTCCAGAGCAGTGTCCTCTGGCATTGCCCAGTGCCTTACAGCTGGGTGGTTGTCACCTCGCTAAGCTCACACAGCGAGACCACCAGCACCTCCTGCTCAGAGGAACTGGGCTTGGCTGGCAGGTGGGAGGTGGACCAGCCCTCCTCTTCTTCTCCCCTCCCCTCATCCAGGTTAAAGACAAGCTTCAGCTTCTCTGGCCACACAGAGTTCAGGATGATGACGCCCAGTCCCAGAAGAAGGCACAGCAGCCCTGCAATGCACAGCACGGGGAGGCACATTAGCACCTCCTGCCCACTGCGTCCCAGCCCCATCCAGACCCGGGTCTGTGGCTGGGGGCCAACAGCATGTGGCATCACCCAGGAGGTCACGAGAAGGTGTTATTCCCTCTCCACGTGTGGACCCTGCTGTCTGTTTGGGCTCCCCAGTACAGGAGTCAGTGAACCGGGGCAGATGGCCAAGAGAGGTGGGGCTGCAGGCACCATGTATGGGAAAAGGATGGAGGAGTCGGGCTTGTTCACCCTGAAAAAGAGGAGTCTACAGGGGACCTGATTGCCATCTTCTGCCACTGAAAAAAAGCCAGACAGGGTTCAATCAGCACAGGGGAGTGTTGGGCTGGGTGAGCGGAGCGGGCTTTCCCAGCCTCAATGATTCTGGGATTCTTCTCAGACACGCACAGCCGTAACATGGGAAATTCTGGTTTGATCAAGGGACAGAATCGCTGCCCGTGACTGGGACAGCAGAGGGGATCCCTGGCCATGGGGACACCCACCACTAGACCGAACAAGGCTTTGAGGTTAGCCCTGCTCTGGACAAGGGCTGGGAAGAGCAGCCCAAGGGCCCTTCTAGGCTCCATTGACTGTGGTTCATGACTCTGGGCACACGTCCACTTTAGCCATTCAGACCTCCCAGCTGCTCAGATCTTTCTCCCCCCAGTCTGAACAATTTTCTCCTAACTTGAGTTCTCACAATGTCATTCAAAAAGAAATCATTTTCTGTGACCAGCCCTGGAGACAGAAGGGTTGAGGTGTTGTTGGGGCACCACTGAGGGATGGAGAACAAAGCCCTAGGAGCAAGCTGAGCACTCACCTGTTGCTAAGGTCAGCCAGAAGGATCCACCATAGTCTGTTGTCAGGGGAGCTGGGCCAAACTGGATGGGGCACTTCGGAGTGTTCCTCGCAGTGAAGAAGAAGAGCAGCGAGAAGAGCATCAGCGCAGCCGTGAGCAGGAGCATGTAGCCACCATAGAGCAGGATGGGCATGGAGAACAATAGGATGGAAACGAGCCATGTGCAGAAGGCCATCCTGTGAAAGGACCACAAAACTGAGCAGAAAGCATGGATCCTGTTCTCAGTGTCTCCTCTCCACATCCTGATGGAGGCACACAGCCCTGGCAATCTAGCTGGCTTTACTCGAGTGGGTGGGCTGGACAGGCTGATCTGAAGAGGTCTCTTCCACCCCAAATGACTCTGGGACTGCATGAATGGTGGAGCTGTGGAACAGGTCCTGCAGTGGTGGAGAGGGATCTCCATGCATGAGGACATTCAGTGTTGATCTTCAGTAATCCCCAAGCATTTTGCTTTACCTTTGATGTCAGCCCTACTCTAGCGGGGTGGGGCTGGAGCAGAAACCTCTGAAGGTCCCTCCAAATCAACTCTTTCTCTGACTCTGTAGTCCTACATGGCTGGCAGTTCCCAACTGCTCAAAGGGAGAGTCATGGAATCACTGAGGTTGGAAAAGCCCTCCAATCTCATCCAGTCCAGCCTCCCCATGCCAACTGAACCCTGTCCCCAAGTGCTGCAGGCTTTGTGAACCCTTGCAGTGATGGGGACTCCGCTCCTGCCTCTCAATATTCAATCCCTTGGTGCAACTTGAGGCAACTCGATGCCCAAACTTGAGGCAACCGAGAACGACAACAAGGGGAGACTTTGTTTGCAGAAGTGCACAAAGAGCCGTGCCCAGAGCTGATTCAGCCCCTGGAGCAAACCCAGCTGCCAGCCCTGCCCTGCGAGCGGGGTTTGGGTTCCTCCTGCCAGGGAGCTGATCCTGGCAAATTGTTCTGATTCAGAGAATAATAACGAAAAATAGATACGCATCAACATCGCTGCCTTGGAATGCTCCTCGGGAGCAGGGAGGTTTGGGCAGGGGTAGTTATTGTTTCTGAAAATCAAAAAGGACTTGAGTGCAGGGTCCTGGAGCCACAGGGAGGAGAGGGGGAAACACCAGACTCACCCTTCCCTGCAGGGCCTTTCCACGCCCTCTGAGACAAGTGGAGATGCTTTGAGACTCCATCATCACCACACACACAAGGGCTCTCAGCTTTACACCCCAAGACAGACTCTGAGCACCTCTTGACTGTTCCTCCCACTCCCCACCAGCACACCTCATGCTCTCTTGGGCGTGTAAGAGGAACCCACCCACGACTGGTCTCATCAGGGCTCCACTCCTGCCTGGGAGAGGACCTCACACCACCAGCCCCACATGGTCACGTCTGCTTTCCTTTAAATGAAGACGATTTTTTTCCCTCAACTTCATTTTTGCACATCTGCGCAGATGATACAGAAGAGGACTTTGGGGAGATGGCCAGGAAACATCACGCTCCCTCTGCCCTACCTGACCCCTTCCACCTGCCCCCGAGCCCTCACTTACCACAACGTGAGGGACGCGTAGTGGCCGGAGACGCGGTACTGCCTGTGCATGCTGCAGGGGCTTCGCGTGGTGAACTTCTCGGCCACGTAGAGGATGGGGCTGGGCAGCCCCTTGTCCAGGCCATCCCTGTAGCTGCGGTCGTAATCTGCACTGAAGCCCCAGGCAAAGTTCTCGTTGTAGTCAATGGTCTCACTGACTTGATTCACTGGGTTTCCTGCCAGGTGATGAAGATTAAGGACCTTTCTCAGACTTGGAGGCAGCTCCAAGGCTTTCTGGTGCTACAGACTAGGAGAAGTCTGGCTGGAAAGCTGCCTGGAGGAGAGGGACCTGGGGCTGTTGGTTGACAGCGAATGAACACGAGCCAGCAGTGGCCCAGGTGGCCAAGAAGGCCAATGGCATCTTGGCTTGGATCAGAAACGGTGTGACCAGCAGGTCCAGGGAGGTTCTTCTCCCTCTGGACTCGGCACTGGTGAGACCGCTCCTCGAATCCTGGGGTCAGTTCTGGGCCCCTCACCACAAGAAGGATGTTGAGGCTCTGGAGCGAGTCCAGAGAAGAGCAACAAAGCTGGGGAAGGGGCTGGAGAACAAGAGGAGCGGCTGAGAGAGCTGGGGGTGTTTAGCCTGGAGAAGAGGAGGCTGAGGGGAGACCTCATTGCTCTCTACAACTACCTGAAAGGAGGTTGTGGAGAGGAGGGAGCTGGGCTCTTCTCCCAAGTGACAGGGGACAGGACGAGAGGGAATGGCCTCAAGCTCCACCAGGGGAGGGTCAGGATGACATCAGGAAAAAATATTTCATGGAAAGGGTGATTGGGCCCTGGCAGAGGCTGCCCAGGGAGGGGGTTGAGTCACCTTCCCTGGAGGGGTTTAAGGCACAGGTGGACGAGGTGCTGAGGGACGTGGGTTAGTGACTGATGGGAATGGTTGGACTCGATGATCCAGTGGGTCTCTTCCAACCTGGTGATTCTATGGTGGGTCCACAGCCTCAGTACTCAGGTGCATCATCGAACTTGAACCCAACCCTTTCCTGCTGTGATTCGCACTCACCCACCAGTGTGATGTTCACCCCGGCCAGGCCGATGTGCAGCCCGATGTCCGCATTCACCAGGTCACGGCTGAAGGACTTGTAGGAGGTGTTTGCTGTCACCCAGCCAGTCTCCCAGTCCCGGGTGAACTGGATGGCTGTGAATGTGCCAAAGGTTAGTCATGGCCTGGTAGCGAGACACATAGTGCTGGAAGCACCTACCGTGATGGTCACCATCACCATGGGTGATGGTGACCATCACGGTAGGTGCTTCCAGCACCAGCACAGTCCCTAACTCTAGAGGTGATGGGGTTGATGTGTGGGCACTGCTCCTCATCTCAGCACCAGCCAATTTCGAGGACTGTCCCGGAGGTGGTCTGCCTTCGGAAAGGAGACACGTGGGTGCTCGCACCTCTTGCTACGTGCTGGAGCCAGGTCCCAGACACAGGTGGGTGTCAGTCTTCCCCATCCCGCAGGCTGGACTTGGTGCTTGGCTGCTCTACTCACCCTCCCTTGGCTTGCTGCCCCGTCCCCCGTGTCCTGGACACCCTCGAGCTGCGCTCCCAGGACCCCAGTACTCACTGAGGACCACCGCTCCCACGAAGAGGGCCACCATCACCCGCAGGAGCCACAACAGTCGCTGCGAGGGGCGAGCAGAGTTGGGGACAGGTCTCAGATCATACCACAGCACCGAGCACGTCACGTAGAACGGCCAGCTGGTGAGAATCCAGCCTGTCCCTCCCCAAGGAGTCACCCCACGCGCTCTGCAGGCAGGTGGCACAGGGGGACATGCGGCAGGGCCACCTGGGGGGGATGCAGCAGAGAGATCCGGGCACAGCAAGGACAGAACAGCCCATTTGGGAAAGTCTCCTTTCTGGGACGGGGATGGAGATGTTCCCTTCGATAGCCCTGCGCTAGGATCGCCGCCCTCATCCAGACCTCCCGGCTGTGTTGGCAGCTGCCCATGGACACCAAGGCAGCGTCCGGCCATTCGCACGGTGTCCCCGCGCGGGGGAGACCTCTCGGCCAGCCCCACCACAACGCTGGGCACGCGATGACCACGACTCGCAGGGGTCTGTGGGCCACGCGGAGCCCCGTGAGCAGCGCTGGGGCTTACACGGTGCACCCCTCCTTTCCTGGGGTTTCGGGAAAGGTGGAGTGAGGGCTTTGAGCCTCACCCTGTTTTTCCACTGCTATGAAATCACTCGCGCTTGCTCACAGTGAAATCCAGCCAAGATCAGACCCGGGCACCTCCTAAATCTGGGACGGTGGCGTGCAGAGCCTCCACCCTGGGGGTCTACGTTGGGCTGGGCTGGAGCTCTCCCTGGGGCTCACTGGAGATCCCAGAGCCCTGGCCATCGACCTGGGTGCGTTTGCTTCCCAGGCCGGTTTTTGAGGCTGGGAAGGAGGAATTGTGTGGGATGCACAGGGCTGAGCCCCCCACTTACCCCTCTCCCCCGGATCCCCGGCAGGATGACGATGGAAGTGGCCAACAAGGAGAGGAAGATGGAGATGATGATGGCCTTAGTGACGTCGAAGTGGAAGCTCATATTGGCACCGGGGTAGAAGGGGAAGGAGCCATCCCACAGTGTCATCCTGCTGCCGGGATGCTCTGGAAATCAGCACACGGAGACCACGGGGAGAAAAATCACCTCCACGCTTCCACCCCACCCAGCCTTCTCCACAAAGCCACCTCCTGCTCACTCGCCAGCACCCAGCTGGTCCCAGCACGGCCGTGCCTGCACCCAGAGCCCTCCACCTCCCCAGGGAGCAACAAAGCAGCTTCGGAGCATCTGCTGAAATGCTCCAGTTGTCCCCGAGGTGGGACAAGACAACGTATGCACATCACCAGGACTCTTGCTCTGCCTGTTTTCCATCCCTGCCCCCTCACCCTCACTCCCACCCTCCCTGGGTCAGCTCCTTATCAAGCAGTTTCTGCTGCGGGTGCTCTGCTCCAGGAATCTCTGCACAAATGTGCTCTGAGCCCTGCATAGAAGCAGCTCCTTGCCATCCAAGGGAATAGCAGGGACACAGGGACTGCCTGTGCCTGGTGCCCATCACCACCCACCACCCTGCCCCAGCTGCCGGAGGCGATGCCGAGCTGTGCTGGGCGCAGGGATGCTGCTCTACAAGCCGGTTGTGGTTTCTACATGGCACTTGGCCACGGTTCTTCCCTGCAAGGAAGAGTCTGCTTGGCATCCCCCAGGCTGCAGAAACACGCGTGCCCCCTCCCCACGCTGACCCTACCTGCGCCGTGGCCGATGCCGAGGGCTGCCTGCCGCGCTGAGCTCCGGGACGCTGCCCACGCTGCCGCCCTGGGCTGCGGGCGACGAGCCAGCCGGCGTGCCAGGTTGTGTTTCTCCCAGCGTGTTCCGCGGCACCCGCCTCCAGAGGTGGTGGATGGTGCAGCCTCACTCACAGCTGATCAGCCGGCACTCCCCAGGGCTGGCACTGAGGTGAGGCGTCCCAGGAGACCCACGGAGACCCAGGGCTGCCAGGGTCAAAGCATCAAAGCCCTTCCTGCAGAGGTGAAGCATCCCAGGTGAGATCACCCAGCATGGGTTGTGGCTGCGCAGTCTCCTCGCTGACCCCTCTCCTGACTCCATCCCCCAGGGGAGGATCCTGGGAAGGTCTCAGCCGAGCTGGCAGTCACCAGGGAAGGTGACACAGTGGCTGAGCAGGGAGACCAGCAGGGAGGCACAAATCCAGGAGGGCTCCCAGCCCTGTCATGCAGAAGATGCTCAGACGGGGACCACATAGAGCTTATGGACATTTCAGCTTTTAAGGTTTGCTCTCACTTTTTGGCATTTTGGCTGGCTGAGGCCGGTTGCATCAATGCCTCTTAGGTTCATGCCCAACAGGGTAAAAAAAAAAAAAAGGCATTTTTGGCAAACACTTTGCCACTTACACCCACAAAATTTCAGGTGTCAGCCCAGGGATGTGGCATCAACTCCAGCCCCTGCAGCACCCGCAAAGAAGAGGGAGATGTGGACTCCACAGCAAATGGCTCAGATCATGGGAGGGCAATGGCTGGCCACACATGGACCCCTTGGGAAGGTGGAAATACCTCTCCCTCTGGCATGGGAGAGAGAACCGAGGAAATAGCTGGGAATTGGCAGACCGAGATTAAGTAAAGCAGGGAAAATACGACGGTGTGAGGTGGTACCTGGGGTCTCACCGGGGTCAGATCATCCCTGGAGCTGGGGGAGGCAGGCGAGGGATGGTCTCCACACTGGCATGGCTAAGCCAAGGCGTGGGCTTTGCCTGGGGAAGAGATCACAGTGGTGGTTGTCGTGCCGTTCAGATGAGCACCACGAGCACGGCTTCTGGGGAGAAGTGCCATGGCCAGGATGAAAAGCAGGGAGGAGAAGATCCTCTCCTCAAGGGAGGTGCCCAGCACACAGCGCTCGGGGGCAAGGACATCAGGGCTGCTCTGGTTCCCTCCATCCCCTGCAGTAGAGGAGACAGCCTGTGATGGGGGGATGCTCCTCATCCCCGCAGTGCTGATGGGCTGTGGGCTGGCAGGCATGGGAACACTGCTTGATCTGCCCCTTGCCCAGCACTCGGCATCCACAAAGGGGTCCTACAGAAAGCCTGAGACCATGGTGGTAGCTGGGGTTTGGGGTATTTTCCTCTTTTTTTTGATTTTCTGGGTATTTGTGCGGGTGGTAGAGGTGTGCAGTTCATTGGGACAGGGCTGGGGACTTGTTTGTGCTTGCCAGGAGCTCGCAGCCTCACGCCCAGCGCCCTGCCCTCCACGGGCAGCCTCTTCTATCGGGCAGCTCCTGCCTCGTCCCCAAGGGCCGCGCTGCTCCCGGCGCGAGGGCAGCAAGAGCACCAGCCCCTGGACACCTCTCAGCAGGGCTCCGGCCATCCCCGCCAGGTCCCCGCAGACAGGATCCACTCTTACCCATCTGACGTAACACCAGGGTGCTGAGCTCCACCAGGCTTTGCTGGGGCTTGTTAACGACACGCCGCATGGTAATTAGCACTTTGGTCCCAGGGTGAAACTTTGGGAGAAGCTTTCCCTTGTAATCCCTGTTGTTAACAACCTCGTTGAAGTCAGTTATGTTTTCCCACGGAGCTCTGCTCTGGTGCCGCCTGTCAGCCTCCAGATCTCCCTAAGATCTCCTCTCAGCCTCCCCTCTTTCAGCTCAAAACCTCATCCTATTCCTGCACTCCCTGGTCAAGGGGCCCTCCCCAGCTTTCCTGCAGGTGTCCCGCTGTCTGTGCTGAGGGCACAGCAGCAGAGCTGGTGCTGAGAGGAGTGGGACAGGGAGCCCTTCGCTGGGACACCGATGCCACCAAGTGGTGGCAGAGGACTCGCACAGACACCCTCTGAGCCGGTGCCTCCTCACAGGGCAGCCCCACAAAGAAAAAGAAAGAGATGCCCATGGTGGAAGTGGCTTGTTTCCATTCCTCTCACCTGCCTTCATGCCCTTTCCCCATCCCTGAGGTCACAGCATGGCCAGGACACCAGTGACAACCACACGCTCTGAGCTGTCTCTGTGATCTGTGCTGAGGTTCTGCTCCGCAGCGCTCGGTGCCGCGCGGGGAAGCTCCCAGGGAGCTCAGCCGAGCTGTGCCCTGGTTCCATCTCTGCTCTGCCGTCAGCAAGTTCTTGAGGCCAAGCAGCAGCAGGGAGCAACAACCTCAAACAGGGGCAGCGGCAACAAACACAGCTGGAAAACATCTGAAGAATTTGCTCATCTCCCTGGCCTGGGCACAAAGATTTGATCCTGGAAACTCCCAAAGGAAGGGACAAAGAGAAGAGTTTTCAGCGAAAAGAAGGGAGGTAGAGATGAGATTTTAGGGATAAATGTTTTTCTGAGAGGGTGGGGAGGCCCTGGCCCAGGCTGCCCAGAGCAGAGGTGGCTGCCCCATCCCTGGAGGGGTTCAAGGCCAGGCTGGATGGGGCTGGGAGCCCCTGATCCAGTGGGAGGTGTCCCTGCCCATGGCAGGGGTGGGACTGGGTGGGCTATCAGGTCATACCTGGGGGAGTTATTTGTTTGCAAAACTATCCAATCTCACCCTCCCCTGGTGCAGCCTGAAGCTGTTCCTTCTCGTCCTGTTCCCTGGGAGCAGAGCCCGGCACCCACCTTGCTCCATCCTCCTTTCCCGGAGCTGCAGAGAGCAATGAGGTCTCCCCTCACCTCCTCTTCTCCAGGATAAGCAGCCCCAGGGTCCTCAGCTGCTCCTCAGAAGAGTTGTGCTCCAGACCCTGAAGACACGGCACGATGTCAGGAGTCCCATCAGGCTGTCGGTCCCTCACGCTGCTGGCTGAGGAGCATCTGGTCTGCTCCCGCATCAAACACAATATGCTCTGACATTATTTTTCTTGCTTCTAATTAGTTTTAAGCCAAGGCTTTGCTAATGAACAGTGACACGGGGGTCACTCACATCCCAGCACACAACAGCAAACCTGGAGAAAGGCTTCCTGCAGTCCCAGGCACGAGAGACTGTGGACACCCCCTGAGCATGTAGGAGACCATGAAGGACACAAAAAGGGAATCAAGGGTGCTGTCGTGCCTCAGCTCAGGGAGGACATGGAGCTGTGGGAGCGAGGCTGGAGGAGGCCACGGAGATGATGTGAGGGCTGGAGAACCTCCTGTACGAGGACAGGCTGGGAGAGATGGGGCTGATCAGCTTGGAAAAGAGAAGGGAGACCTTAGAGCAGCTTCCAGTGCTGAAAGGGGCTCCAGGAAAGCTCTGGAGAGACTCTTGGTTAGGGAGGGCAGGGGTAGGATGAGGGGGAACAGTTTTGAGCTGCAAGAGGGAAGACTGAGATGAGACCTTAAGGAGAAACGTTTTGCTGTGAGGGTGGGGAGGCCCTGGCTCAGGTTGCCCCATGGCTGGAGGGGTTCAAGGGTAGGGACCCTGCCTGAACTAGAAACTGCAGCAATGCCCCAAGCAAGGCTCTTCTTGCTTTCAGGAAGGCAATCTCTCCCATGAAGAGGGTTACAGAGATGCCCTGGTAGCAAGTAGTGTAATCAGCTCATCCAAGCTTGCAGTTCTGTCACACAGCAGTTCGGGCGTCCTCAGGTGAGCAGAGGCTGCAGGGGCTGAATCCCACCCCGGCTGCCGAGAGGCAGAGGCTCCCCACCACCCCCCAGGCTGCTCCCCCCTGTTCTTCCTGCCCACCCCACAGGAAGGTCCAAGCACATCTGTGCAAAGAGCCAGTTTTATTCCCAGGGCCACCGGCAGCAGGAGACAGAGGAAATGGACAGCGAGGCTCTGCTTCCCGTACAAGCAATCGCTATTAACGACATTACAGAGGAAATAAATAAAAGTGACATTGCTACAGAAACCCACAAGGACGATGCTCTCCTCCGCGTGCCTGGCCCGCAGACCTCATCCTCCATGGCCGCACTGCTTCAGCTTGAAAAATACTTCTCCAGCACCTTTGTTAACAGCCCTGTCTCCTACAAGAAAAGGCACAGGGGTGAGACACAGGGTCCCGTGTGCAATTCCACCAGCAGCGCCGGCTGGGGACCACAGGGCAGATCAGGGGCTCCAAGCCCCATCCAACCTGGCCTTGAACACTCCAGGGATGGGGCAGCCTGGGCCAGGGCCTCCCCACCCTCACAGCAAAACATTTCTCTCTAAGATCTCTCATCTCAGTCTCCCCTCCTGCAGCTCAAAACTGTTCCTTTCATCCTATCCCCTGCCCTCCCTGATCAAGAGGAAAAAAAAAAAATCAGAGGAATGTCCTGTGCTGGACCCTGATGGCATTTTCAAGGGTGGCTTGGGGCCATGCCCAAGGAGGAAAGATTCCATGTGCAGCTCCTGCCTCCCATCCTGTGCTCCAACAGCTCGACCACAGCTGACAGACACCAGAAGCAAGCTTCACCTGAGACAGGAACGAGAGCAGCCTCGGAGCGTGATTCAGCAGAGCACGCAAGAAGGCAGAGACACAGACCACAGCAGGGAAGAGTTCCACAGGGATTTCTTGGGACTGCATCCTGCCCAGAGGTCCTAGAGCAGCACCGGCAGCAGAAGGAATGGTTGGACTCGATGATCCTTTTCCAACCTAGTGATGCTGCAAAGGGCTCTGCCCACACCCCTTGAGCCATTCCACGCTCTCGCCCTTTCCACCTCCCAGATAAATGCTGCCACATCCCAGGAATCACAGAATCATGGAATGGGTTAGGTTAGAAGGGACCTTAGAGGCCACCCAGTTCCACCCGCCCCCGTGCCACAGGCAGGGACAGCAGATGACAAGGGATGGGGACAACCCTCCTCCACCAGCCAAACCCTCATCGCACACAGTGCCAGGGGGGTACTGCGAGGCCCCAGTGTGCCGGGAGCCGAGCCCTGCCTGCCGCATGTGGTTAAAAACCAGAAACCCCTGTCTGCAACCCCCGTCTGCCGTCGCAGGCATGGAGCAGCACGCAGGCTCCCACTTCCAAAGGGCTGGGAAACGTCTCGAGGCAGGACTGACCCACATGGAGCAAGAGCCAGGAGAAAGCCTTCTGTTCTTTAATTTATTTAATGCCTAGAGGGACTCCGCAGAAAGGAAGGTCCCGGCTGCGAAGGATCAGGCACACAGAGCAGCTCCAGTGTGGTCTGGGTGCTGCCCGAGGTGTCCAACAGCCTTCACGCCAAGGGAGAAAGCTTCCAGGGGCAGGAATAACCACGCTCACACACTGAAGCAATTAAAAAATATAAGGTTCCGCAGAAAAGTCTTAGCACAGGCAGCGCTCAAAGGAATGGGGACCAGCGTAATATCAGCTCTCAGGTCAGAGGCGATGACGCCCTGGGTTGAGGAAAGGGGCAGGAGGGCAGAAGCTGAGCCTGGCCAGGTGCTCGGAGGCACCTGAAGGTCTTGCCCAGCGAGGTCTCCTCTGCCACACCAGGGAGAGGCGTCGGGAGGGAAGGTGAGGGGTTGGAGCAGGTGCCTCCTGCTCACAGCAGCCACAATGTCCAACTTCTGCGTCTGGCGAGGAACACCCAGATGCTCATTAACAGCCCCTGGGCTGGAGGTCAGCGCTGCTCTGGCTCCATCTCCCTGCTCCTCCCCACACCAAGCCAGACACAAGCCCAGAGGGGCTTCTCCTCTGCTCCTTGAGAGTTCACCGGAGCAGAAGCAGGGGAATCCACCTGTAGCATCCCTGCGGATGCGCCAGCAAGGCTGGATTACCACCTCCACCGCCTCCCTGCTCCCAGCACCACCCTCCACCCCAGCCCACGTTCACCTGGTCGGAGAGGTCGTATTTCCCTCGGTTCTGGTCCAGCAGCCGCTCCCTCCAGAGGGCCCTGAGCAGCTCCCGGGTGAGCAGCCGCACCAGCTCCTCCAGCAGCGCCCGCGGGGACGGCCCGAGGCCGGCGGCCGCCGGGGGCTCCGAGGGCGGCTCCGGGGAGCCCGTCACGCTCTTCTTGCCCATGAAGTGACCTGCGAGGCGACCCCCACGGCTGCTCCCCCGGCTCCGGCTCGGCCGGGGCCCCCGGGGCGCCCAGTAACCCCCCCCCGGGGCGACCCCCCCCCAGACGGGGCCAGGGGGAACCGACCCTCCGGGAGCCTCCGCCGAGCGGCGCGGGGGGAGGGTCCGGGGGCCCCGACCGGCCCCGCGGGTCCTGCCGGAGACACGGACCGGGGGACACAGGGCGGGGAGGGAGGAAAGAACGGGGGGGGGGCGAGAAAAGGGGGATGAAAGAGTAGGGGCGCCGAGAAAGGGGGGGAGAAAAGAAGGGGGGTCCGAGAGAGGGGGGACAGAAAAGAAGGGGGGTCCGAGAGAGGGGGGACAGAAAAGAAGGGGGGTCCGAGAGAGGAGGGACAGAAAAGAAGGGGGGTCCGAGAGAGGAGGGACAGAAAAGAAGGGGGGTCCGAGAGAGGGGGGACAGAAAAGAAGGGGGGTCCGAGAGAGGGGGGACAGAAAAGAAGGGGGGTCCGAGAGAGGGGGGACAGAAAAGAAGGGGGGTCCGAGAGAGGGGGGACAGAAAAGAAGGGGGGTCCGAGAGAGGGGGGACAGAAAAGAAGGGGGGTCCGAGAGAGGGGGGACAGAAAAGCGCAGCGGCGCTTGGGAGAGGCGAGAAGGGGGCAGGGGGCGCGGCCCCGGTGCCGGTACCTGTGGCCCAGAGGTTTCCGCGGGGGTTGACCTTGATCTTGGCCGCCTGGGAGCGGTGCTCGGCGAAGTCGAGGCGCACGGCGGCCCCGAGCGCGGCCCCGCAGAGCAGCAGCAGCAGGAACCGCGGCGCCCACATCGCCCCCAGGGCCGGCGCCGGGGCCGCCGCGGCTCATATAGACCGGGGGGGCGGGGCCTACCGGGGACACGCCCCCCGCGGTTCCCGCCGCGCCGGGACACGCCCCCCGCCCCGCGCAGCACGGACCGCGGGGGGCGGGGCCTCAGCACAGCCCCGCCCCTTCCCGCCTCGGCCACGCCCACAACTGCCTTATATGGGCCTGATCGCCCCGGGAGCTGAGGACCCGGCCACGCCCCCTCCCTCAGGCCACGCCCCCAGCGCCCTGTGAGGGGAAGGCGGAGATGAGGGGCCCCCGTGTCAGAGGGAGCAGGGAGAGCAGCCCCCAGGATCGCAGGGACTAGGGCTGGTGTGATGTCAAGCAGACCCACGGCCTCGCTGACACTTCTGCCTGGCAGGGAAGGGCCTGGGGGTGCCTGGACGGCAGCTGAACACGAGCCAGAGGGGGCCCGGGGGGCCAAAAGGGCCACCAGACCCTGGCTTGGCCCAGCCGTGGGGCAGCAGCAGGAGTAGGCTGGGGAGGCGGCAGCTCAGCTCCTGTTCTGGTTCAGTTCTGGCCCCTCATCCCAAGGGTATTGAGGGGCTGGAGAAGGGAATGGAGCTGGGAAGAGTCTGTACAACAGGGGTTGAGGGAGTGGCCACGGGCCCTGGGGCTGTTTAGGCTGGAGAAGAGGAGGTGAGGGGAAACCTCATGGCCCTCTGCATCCCTTTCTTGCAACCTCTGGAAAGGAGGGTGGAGTGAGGTGGGTGCTGGGCTCTGCTCCCAGGGAACAAGGGATGGGAGGAGAGGGAACGGCCTCAAGTTGCACCAAAAGAGCTCTCAGCCCTGGCAGAGGCTGCACAGGGAGGTTGTGGAGTCCCCATCAGGGAGATGAAGTGCTTGGGGATGTGATTTAGTAGTGGGACAGGGACGGTTGGAGTTGATGATCTCAAAGGTGGGAGGTGTCCCTGACCATGACACAGGGCGGAACTGGACGGGCTTTGAGGTCCCCTCCATTCCATGATTCTGTGATTCCACAATCATCCACCTAGATGTCCCAAAGGTCTTTGGCAGGGTCCCTCAGCAAGGGCTCCTAAAGAAAGGGAGCAGCCTTGGAATAGGAGGTGAGGTCTGACAGGGAGGAATTGTTTGCCCAGAGGTGAGCAGCAAGGGTAGGAGGCAGCGGCCTCTGAGTCTGGGGGCTGTGCGGGGGCTGCTACTCCGCGGGCTTGTGTGGATGGAGGCCACTGTGTAAAGAGACCATATAAAAAATGATGGAATTCAAATGTACATCAATATAAAATGGTTCACAGGGGGGAAAAACCAATTCTAACTGTGTTTATAAAACCACGGGTTCCGACCTGAGCGTCACCATCCGGAACGTTGGGGCTGTAACAGACTGTGCAGTGAAAACGTCAGCTCGGTGGTCTGAGAAAATACTCAGCATGGGGAAAAGGGGGAGCAAAGCAGACAATCGCTGGCTCCTCTGACCCGAGGCTTCGGAATGGGGCGAGCGAAGGCTCTGTGGAGGCTGCTGTGGGGGAGCAGGAGCAGTTCCCATGGCTGTGGGTCAGTGCAGGGTGGGTGCCCACTGCTCTGCCCCAGCCCCAGCGGGTTAATCCCAGCGGGACAGAGACGACACCTCTGAGGAGTCTGCGGTTGCTGAGTCACCTGTGCCCGTCCCAGCTTTGTTGTGGGAAGCTGGTGGCCACGTTCCTGCCCCTGGATTGTCTTTCTGGATCGAGTCTTCGGTGCCCTGGAAAGAACCTCTGCTGAGCTGGGGAGAGCAACCAGCGGGTCAGGGGGCTCTGAGCCCCATCCAGCCTGGCCTGGAACCCCTCCAGGGACGGGGCAGCCACCCCTGCTCTTGGCAACCTGGGCCAGGGCCTCCCCACCCTCACAGCAAAACATTTCTCCCCAAGATCTCATCTCCATCTTCCTTCTTTCAGCTGAAAATCGTTCCCCTCATCCTGTCCCTGCCCTCCCCGATGAAGAGCCCCTCCCCAGCTTTCCTGGAGCCCCTTTCCAGACTGGAAGCTGCTCTAAGGTCTCCTGCAGCCCCAGCTCTCCCAGCCTGTCCTGGGACGGGAGGTGCTCCAGCCCTGGCTCAGCTCTGCAAATCCCCACCTGGGCTGGCAAGCACATGCTCAAATAAAATGACTCAAAATAAAATCCAGACCTGAAGAGCAAATCCCCTTATTTTTCCCTTCCGCAGAGATCCTGGTGCCAATAAAACCCTGAGCAGCGGTAAAGTTGTTTCAGGCTCTGCTTCAGCAAAGCCAGGTCAGATTTAAAGCCCTGCCATCCACCCGCGGGGCGGTTTTGATGCGTTCATCTCTTGTTTACAAAGATTAAATCCCCCTTTTCCCTTCACTCGTCCACAGGCAACAACCGCTGTTCAGAACAGATGCGATTTGGAATTGTGCACATCTCATTTTCAGCTCTTTTTCAATTTCCATGGAAGCTGTAAATGAGTTGTGGTTGTCCCTGAGGTTTCCCACTCACCCCACACCCACCGGACGCAGCACAAATAACTGCTCTCAACAAGACTGAGACAACAAAATCTTGTTTTCTCGCCTGCAAATCCAGCCCTCGCTCAGACGCGTCCCCACCAGAATTATGTGGCAGAAACCTGGCGTCCTGCTCGGAGTGAACTGAGCTGCAGAGGAATTACATTGAATTTAATTTTCTCCCCAGGATTTTTACGGAAACCAAAAGCCTGCAAGGTTGGTTTCTGCAGGAGAGATTGGAAAGGAAAGGCCATATCAAAATGCTCAGCAGAGAAAGCTCCGGGAGTTGGTTCTAAAATATAAAGTGGAGCAAAATAGTCAAGAGCTGAGGAGTTGGGCAGAGGGAGCACCAGGCAGCGGGCGTGCCTGCTCCATCCTGATCACAGAGGGGACCCCATTCCTTGTCCATCCCTAAGGAATCTGTTCTCCTCCATGGAGATACTGGGAAACATTCCTTCCCTGGCAGTGGTGAAGCCCTGGCTGAGGCTGCCCAGGGCAGGGCTGGAGTCCCCGTCCCTGAGGGGTTCACAAAGCGTGTGGCCGTGGCACTCGGGGACAGGGTTCAGTTGACACGGGGCGGTTGGGCTGGATGGGCTGAGAGGCCTTTTCCAACCTCAGTGATCCCGTGATTCCCTGGAGCTGACCCCAGCACGTGCCAGGGATGGGGAGCCAGCCCTGCAGAGCCCTGCTGCTTCCCGAGGGCTGAGCAAACTGAAGTGGCGCAGAGGAGGAAGGGGTGGAAGCATTGAAACGGTACAAGGGGCAGGAAGCTTTCAATCGGCTCAAAATGCACTGCAGGTGCCGTTTCTCTTTTCCCATCGGCCAGCAAAGAGACTGCTGGACCAGTCATCTGCTGCGCATCAATGTCGATGGGAATCATAGAATCATAGAATGACCAGGTTGGAAGAGACCCACCGGATCATCGAATGGTGAAGGCCTTTCTGACATCCCCCCGCAGTGGGAACCAGGCCACTTATCTGGTTCAGCCCCTGCGTCACCGGCACCACCTGAGCCTTCACCCTGCGCTACACCAACATCTGCTTTGCACCTGCCCTGCTTGGGGCGGGCGCCGTCCCCAGACCCCACGCTCTGTCCAGGCTGCCGCTTGGCCCCTGGGCTCAGCCCACGCTGGGAGTCACGCTCGGCGCTTGTATTCACACATTTCTCCAGCAGGAATTGCTCCACAGACCAGTGTGCCTTGCAGGTTCTTGGAAAAAAATGGGGTTGACTTGTTCAGGTTTTAAGGGCAGGAAACCCACTGCGGGATTAGCTGGATAGCACAGTGTCCAAATCCCACCGGCAGCCGGGCGTTCAAGCACCAGGAGCACACAAAGAGCCTTTGCCCCCAGGAGCTCTGGCTTCCAGCACATCACAGCTCACAGCTCGCCTCGCAGCCATCACACGTTTTGCTCTGATACGAAAGGAAGAGTCAACCAGGGACATTCTAGCGTGGATGAGAAACAGCTCAGGACGGCTTCGCTCTGGGAAGCAGAAATTAAGGAATCCGTGCCCTGAGCTGTGACTGTGACCAAACAGGAATTAAGCAATGAAATCGTCCCCCAGAAAACCCACTCTGTTCAGCTGCAGCCACGACAGAGACGGAAGCAACCTCAGCCCTGGCAGCTTTTCTTTCTGCCATTATAAACCTTTCAACACCCCCACGCTCCATAAACAAATCCTGTTCCTGTTGTGACACAAAGATCTCCATCTTCCCTAAGCCATGAGTCTCCAAGGCTTTGCTGGAGCCGGCCTGACAGCTCCACCTTCAACAAAAAGAAGAAAACAGAGATAAAAACCAGCCCATCGAGTCAGAACAGCAAACCCCCCATCTCTGTGGGATCACGGCAGCGCTTGCCAAGCATCCGGACTGACTCGGGGCTCCCGCACGCTCCGTAGCTTTTCTGCTCAGCAAAGCAGGATGAGTCCTGCAGGGATGGAGCCGGTGACAACTCTGCCATCCCCCCCGATTCTTGCTCGGCTCGGCCTCAGCACCTTCTCCTCCCACTGCGGCAGGACAGGCCTCGCCGGGATGCGGGAGGTGGTGCAGGAGCCGGTGGGCATTGGAGCTGTCGGGATTAGCTGCTTCTTTACCTTCGCTCTAATTAGAGCCAACACCTCCTTTCACGGCTGCAGCTAACACAGAACCACGTTCGCAGCCTCACTGAGCTGAAAATAGGCAGCACACGCTGATAGCGATGACTACCCCGATTCCACAGCGCAGCCCCCGATTCAGGACAATCGTTTCTGTTAGTGAAGTCTCTGCAGTCCCGGAGAGGCTGGGCTGCAGCGGACGCCATCCCACCCTGTACCCCAGCCACCCTGCAGCTTTTTAAACGCTCCCTGCTCTGGTACCTCACACAGCATCATTTACAGGCTGGATCCACGGGCTGGAGGGCAGGAAGGCTCTGCAGAGGGACCTGGCCAGGCTGGATCCATGTGCTGCAGGGAATATCTCCCTGCAAGCGCACCCACGCCAGCAATGAGGGGTTGTCCTCAGCCGAACGAGCACCGACACCTGCTGCCGCCAGCCAGCAACACTGGCAGCCCAACCCTGTGCTACCCCCAGCCCCTCCGAATGGCCAGTTCTTTGCTGCCAGAGCCAGGGCTTCAGCCACTGCTCTTTAGGAGCTAATCCCTGTGCGGTAACCATAAATTCTTTGTGGGTTTGCCTTTGTTGTTACATTAACTCAGTGATGGTAACAAAGCTGCTTCTGCAGGCTCTGATCTTTGCAGAAGGTGCGAAAGCGAGAGGACTTGGAGAGCAGCAACAGCAGCGAGCTGTCACCGAGGTGTTGATCAGCAGATTTCAGAAGAGCTCAACCTTGTGTGAGCCTGAGCTGAAAAACAATTCATGCACAAAAGCAGCAAAGCAGGGAACAGAGCCTCTGCCTCAGTGCGACCTGCAAAGACAGAAATGCTGCTCCAAGTCCTCAGGAAAACTGTCTTGCCTGCCTGTCCATGGACCCCCTGGCCCAGCCACACAGGTGGACTTAGAATCACAGAATAGAATCACGGGATGGTTTGGGTTGGAAGAGACTTCAAAGCCCATCCAGGCCCAGCCCCTGCCCTAGGCAGGGACACCTCCCACGGGATCAGGGGCTCCAAGCCCCATCCAACCTGGCCTTGAACCCCTCCAGGGATGGGGCAGCCACCCCTGCTCTGGGCAGAAATGAGAGGAGAGGCTGTTGTGCTGTAAAGAAAGGAGCAGTGAGTTCGCTGGGCTCTGGGAGTCGGGCTGCAACGGCAGAGCCCGGGGAAGCGGGCAACAAGGCTGCACTCAGCAGGGCAGTAACGAGCAACGTGGCAGAGCTTGTACCGGCCCCCCTGCTAATTCTTTATTCCATTTCAGAGTTGGAAAAACCCTCACGGTCCCAGATCCCCATCTGACAGGGAGAGGCCACACTCGCCTGGTAGAGGAACGTGCTGAGTGGACAAGGTCCCACGGGCACTTTGAGAAGCTGCTCAACTCCAAAGTACAAACACCAAACAATTTGGCTTAGAATTTTAATATAAAAACTCACTAAAAATGCTATAATGTGACAAAACATTGGAAATACTGAGACAAACATTCGCCAGTAAAAAACAAAAGAAACCCAAACTGGCAAAAGGCTTTGAAATGCACATATTCTTCTTCTTCCCATTGGGTTGCCATCTATTTAAACTGTTCCTCTACAAAATCCATGGCACCTTCACCTCGGGCTGCAGTGCAGGAGGCTACTCTCGATGGACCAGCACGAATAAACCCAGTAAAAATAGGACTGCATACTGTAAGAGAAGAGAGAAGGCACCAGAGCGCGCGTTCACAGCTAACGGTGTGGTGACAGCAGCGAACACGTAGGCCAAGCAGTTCTGCACGAAGCGATTGCAGCTGGGGTAGGAGAAGCAGAAAATGAGAGAGCTCTTACCTTAAATTTTGGGTAATCATTCATTAAGATAGTTACTATTCCAATGTAGGGCACAAACCTGCAAGAATAAAGGGGTGATTAAATCAAGCAGCGTTCAGGGGTGCATACAGAGAAGCCGCTCAAGAACGCTGAGCACGACAGCCAGCAGGCTTGGGACCTCTTCCTCCCAAGCAGGGCAGCGCTGGCAGCATGACAAGCAGGGTTTTGGCCGCTTCCCTGCAAAGGCTGTGCCTTGCAGAACAGTTTGGATGAAACCTCTTATCCTGCCCTAGCGTGCTGCCGTACGTCCAGCATCAAAGCCTCAGGATGCAGCTCACGACTCGAGAACTGCACTTACGCCAGGCTCAGAATGCAGCTACCTCTGCTCTCACCTCCCTGCAGCTCCGTTAGAAGCGCTTTCACTCAAGGCACAAAGGCCCAGCAGGGTGAGCTTGGGAGGCGATGGGGATTAGCAGACGGCACTGGGAAAAGCTGCACCTTTTGCAACCTCACTTACCCTCTCGCTCGTCCCACCACGTCCTTTTTCTCCAGCCAGTGCTGACCCCGTTTGTAGAGCCCTCTGTCATCAACCGCGTTGTTGTCTCCCTTGGTCAGAAACTTAATGTCGCCGTTCTGCCTGGCAAAGACAAAGCCAGGAAAATCAGGGAAAAAGAACCTATTAAACGTCGTTCTAGAACACAAAGATCACAGAAGCAATCGCGTCCTACATGTTTGTGCAGGATCAAAAGGGGAAACTGTCAAATGCAGCGGAAAGCAGACTGCTGGGAAAAACGCTGCCAATGGGAGAATGAATAGTGGCCCCAGCCAAGCTTTCCAGCAGAGTTTAAGAACAGAACCAGCAGGATGAGCCATTTCAAGTGAAGGTGCAGCTATGGGCTCCTTGCTTTTGACCTCTCATGTCAGTGCTTCTCGTTTCCTGTACAAACATGGGGTTCTGGGCTCTCTACCCCCACTCAAAACGAGACTTTGGGGTCAAAGCACACAGTTCTACCCTGTAATGGTCAGAAGCGAGGTGGAACAGGAAATTATTAGGAAAGGGAACAGGACAAACCAAACAAAACCTTGCAGTGCTGCATGTGCCTACACTGAGTGTTCTGCACAGTTCTGAACTCCCTGCATCATTGTTTGAACTGGGGATAACAAGGTCTGGAGCCACTTCCATACAGGAAAACAACAGACCAGGACTCTGGAGAAGACAGAACTGATGGGAAATTTGAGGGAAGTCCCACACAAATGACATAAAACCCAACAACAATCAGCTTTTCACTGCCTCTTCCGATACAGGACACAGAAGGCATCACACCGACCTCTGAGATAACAGGTCAAAACCAGCCAGAGATGGTGCTGTGCTTCACTACCAAGGTGCAAACAAAACTGTGCCTCTCTGGAAGGATGTTCTGTACACCAAAACACTATCTCAGTTTGAAAAGTGACCAGGTACACCATGTAAAAAAGAAATGGGTGGTATTAATGCAGAACTGTTGCTTTGTGCCCAAAAGCAGGGAAATGATCACTGCACAGTTCCTCGAGCCCGTAATTGGTCCTGAGGTGAATGACTTCAGTGCTCAGAAACACGATCCTCCTGTGCAGGAGCCTTTGCTCTGACCTGGCAACAGCTGCTGCCACGCTCTGGCATTGCACACCACGGTTTGCATCCTTCCTCATCGCCTCCACCAAGCCTGCTGAGCACTCGGCAGCGCTTGCTCACAGGCAGCGGCTCCAGACACGATTCAGAGATCGGCTGGACATGCTCCCCGCAGCATCTGAGTGGAGTGTCCTTATTGCTCGACCCCGTCAGCTTGTCACAGGACAACAGATCAGTCACAACCCCACACAGCGCTCCAGGCTGGGGAAGAGCGGCTGGAAAGCTGCCTGGCAGAGAAGGACCTGGGGGTGCTGGGCAACAGCAGCTGAACACGAGCCAGCGGGGGCCCAGGTGGCCAAGAAAACCACCAGCATCCCGGCTTGGCTCAGCCGTGAGGCAGCAGCAGGAGCAGCACAGGAATCATCCCCTGCACTCAGCGCTGGGGAGGCACCTTGACTCCTGGGCTCAGTTCTGGGCCCGTCTCTCCAAGAAGGACATTGAGGGGCTGCAGCACGTCCAGAGAAGGAAAAAGAGCTGGGAAGGGTCTGGAGAACAGGGGTTGTGTGAGTAGCTGAGGCCTTGGGGCTGTTTAGCCTGGAGAATGGGAGGTGAGGGGAGACCTCATCGCTCTCTGCAGCTCCTGGAAAGGAGGTTGGAGCGAGGTGGATACTGGCCTTTGCTCCCAGGGAAGAAGGAGCAGAGGGGCAGAATCCCCTCCTTGGCTCTGCTGGTCCCACTGCTCTGGTGCAGCCCAGGACACAGTTCGTTTCTGGGCTGCAAGCACCCATTGCTGGCTCACGTGGAGCTTCTCATCCCCCAGCACCCTAAGTCCTTCTCCTCAGGACTATTTTGATAAAGAATAAACCTCAACAGCAAAACATCTGCTCTGAACTAGGAAAGGCAGCGCCCTCTCACTGCCAGGATTTCAGCTGGACAATGAATGTGCACAGTGCTGGGGGACCCTGACGCTGGGCCAGAGAAATAGCCCAAACGTTTCCGTAGCTGAGGCCATCCAACAGCCCTCCATCCCACCCACCTCACCTGCCCAGAGCAATCCTCAAATGCCACTTTCACACAGATTCAAGCGATTCCCTGAGCCTGGGAACAGCCCTCTCCGCCCTGGTGCAGCTCTGGTTCATTCACATCGAACTCAGCAGAAACAGATGCTGGGACTCCATCCAAGGGGAATGCCCGGAAGAACCAGGGATCCACTCCAAGATTCAGTTTTCCCTCACAGGGCTGGCTCGTATCCCTGCAGACTGGCCCGGAGCACTCACAGCTGCGTCTTCCACCAGCAGCAAACCAGCCAGGCTCAGAGGAAGCCTTGTCTGGCAAAGTAAACACTGCTTGGCAATCAAACCAGAGTGACCGCGCTCAATTCCTTCAGATACGCAACCGGCCAAACGTTTACGGAATGAACAGTGCACAGAGAGACTCTGAGGACAACACAACAGCTCCCGTGGAGGAGCACCAGGGTCATAAAGCTTTAAAATAATGCACACCAGGTGCAAAATCCCCTTTTTCCGTCAGTTCTATCTCTATAAAGTCACATCACACGCACAAACGCAGCCATTCCTACAGGACACAGCACATAATGCAGCTGTGTGGGACAGAAGCGATGGCACAGGAGATGCTCAGTGGCACAGGGAATCCAGGCTCCCCAGCTCGTGAATCCTACTGGATCTTTAGAATCGAACCCAAGAGAGCAGGTTCCATCTGCCTGGAACTTCTACTTCTCCCTCCAGCTCCTGGATGTCCGTTACCCGTGACCCACCCACCCATTTGCCCAGGGAGACGAGGAAAAATATCATTTACCTCAACACCTGAAGTCCACCCCCCCAGTTCTTGACTCACTTCTCATGAATTTTCAGGACACGGTGGACAATAGGAATCTCTCTCCCTTCTATCCTAAAGACCACGATTTCTCCCACTCTGATTGGATCTTCAATTCGGTTCGTGAGGAACAGGAGGTCTCCTCTGTGAAATGCAGGCTCCATGCTTCCACTGAAAAGAGAAGAGGAACAATCGGGTGATTGTTAAACACTTGGAAGCGGAGTTCCGGGTTTAGAATCCCTTAAAAAAAGCCCTCACAATCATGGAATCATGGAATGATTTGGGTCAGAAAGGAGCTTAAAGATCATCCAATTCTAATTCCCTGCCATGGGCAGGGACACCTTCCACTAGATCCGGTTGCTCCAAGCCTCATCCAACCTGGCCTTAAACCCCCATGACAGGGGGTCTGGAACTGGAAGACTTTAAGGTCTCTTCCAACCCAAACAGCTGTACGATCCCATGATTCTGTGCCTTCCCCGCTCTCCATCAGCAGCACTGCACCCCTGGGAAGCTTTATTTCATTTACGTTCAAGGTAGACAGCTCACAAACAAAGCACTGAAAGCTCTTGTGTTCCCATCTGTAACGCACAGAAGGATGTGCTAAAAATTTGTTATTGTGATTCATCGCTTTCCTTAACAACCTCACCTCAGGCACAGCTACGCACGCCACTTTTCTCCTGTCGTGTAAATGGCAATCATTACACAAAGCTTAACCTTAATTCCACATCAATAATGCAGCACAGAGCACAGCGATGAACTTTAAGCACCGCGTACAGTCATATTTTATCTCCAGACAGTGCTGAAGCTGCTATTCCAAAGAGCAGATCCCATCGCTGGAGCTGAGACCTAATGGCCCCTGTTGTGCTCACAGGGAGGAACAGCACGATGCCTCCCCCTGGGTGTCCCAGATCCATTGGGAGGAAAAGGGAATCCAGCTCACTTTTCTTTTGTGGGAGCTTCGTTAAATACCACGCAGCAATTAATGCTGATGGAAAGACACAGGGCCCCGGAGAACCTCATGTGGTCTCCACACAGCGTCTGGCAGCTGCCCAAGGGCCGCAGAAATGTGTCCCCAGCACCGGAGACACCCCGCGGTCCCCACTGCACGGCCACACACAGAGCCCAAACGTATCCAGTTATAGAGATATTCCTTAGTTTCAGCCCCATTTGAAGGGCATGGACACAGCTCCCCTTCTCCATGCTGTGTCTGAACTTGCTAGGACAGCGGAAAACGAAGCAGCTGTGACAGAAGGGTCAGGGGAGTCTTCCGAGGACACAAGGCGACACACAACGATGCTCACTGGGTGTTTCAGCGAACCAGTGTCCTTTGAAACAACCCAACAACTCCACGGCAGGAAAAACAGGTGCCCTGCGTTCTGCCACAGGAACCGCCTTGGAAAGAGCAGCTCTGCCACCAGCACTGTTTGTAACAGGGATGATCCTCGAAGCAGCGGGTCCATCCCTCGTGCCAGGCCTCCCTATCCCAAGTCTTCTCCACCCACAGCACCAAGCGCTCCTCCAGCAGGTTTGGTGGGATTGAAAAACACCCGGGTTGCGCTCTTGGTGCACTCACAGAATCCTGCTGCTTGAGGTACAGGAAGACCTGATTCTTTTTTTCCACCCGCTCCTGCAGATGCCCGTGTTGGGAAGCTACGTCTGCCCCCTCCTCATCTCTTCTGGCTCCAAGACCTGCTGCTACCTCAGCCCCACCGTGACGGGGCTCCCGTCCCCCCGTTACCTCAGCACCACCACGATGGGGCTCTCGCTGCCCGTCACCACCATCAGCCCCTTCCAGATCATGAGCGCGGACGAGACGATCATCCCAAAATTCAGCACCTGGTAGTAGAGCTGCGGGGGGCAGAGCGGGGGGGGCAGAGCAAAGCGGGGTCAGACGGGGGTGGGGTCAGACCAAGGAGGGGGCAGACGGGGGGCAGACAGGGGGAGCGAAGCGGGTCTTGGGGGAGCAGATGAGGGGAAGGAGATGGAGGCACGTGGAGGGGCAGAAAGGGAGACAGAAAGGAGGTAAATGGGGAAAGTAGATGGGGGAGCTGTGAGGGTCTGGTGGTGGGGAGTAAGCGTTGGGGGCAGGAAGAGGGACACGAGGAGGGCGATGGGGGAAGCAGATCGGGGGCAGAAGGCGAGGAGGGGGCAGAATCGGGGGCAGGTTGTGGAATAGAACGGGGCACTCGGGGCACTCGGCTATGGGGACGGACGGGACAGAAGAGGAGGGGGTAGAACGGAGAGCAGGGGGGGCACGGAGGGCGGCTCGCGGCGGGGAGGGCGGCCGGGGCCGATGGGGGGCGGGGGGGGGGGGTCGGGCGGGGTCCCTCGGGCGGGGTGGGGGCGCCCCCCGCTCGGCACCTGCCGCTTGTTCATGCGCCGCACATCGTCCAGAAAGTCCAGCCACGGCATCGCCGCCGCCCGCGCCCGCGCCGCTTCCGGGCCGCGCCGCTTCCGCTTCCGGCCGCGCTTCCGCTTCCGGCCCCCTGGGGACCGGCGGGGCCGCTGTTCCCCGCAGCCCCAGGCCCTCCCCTCGCCCCTCGCCGGAGCTGCCGACAGCGATCAGCTCCCCGCTGCCCTTCCCCAGCGCCCTCGGCCGCTCCTGGAGGGTCTGACCCCCGCCCCCTCCACAGGGCATCGTGACCTTCTCCACTTTTATTTCTTAAGCTGAGCCAGAGCCCTGCTCGTTACCGGTTACTGCAACAACGTTTAAATGGTTCCATCAGCTCCTGGGATGGTTCGGGTTGGAAGGGACCTCCAAGCCCATCCAGTCGCACCTCCCGCTGGATCAGGGGCTCCGAGCCCCTTCAAACGGGGCCTTGACGCCCTCCAGGGCCGGGGCAGCCGCCGCCGCTCTGGGAACCGGGGCTGGTTTCAGCACAGCCGGGTGCCCCCCGTGCCCTGAGCCCGGGCCCCGCAGCGCCCACCGCCCCGCAGCGCCCACCGCCCCGAGGGCTTCCAGCCCCGCGGCTCTGTGGACACGCAGCCAGCGAGTCTCCGCGAGGCACCGCGCCCTCCCGGACGTGACACGAGGCCTTGAGCTGTGTGCAACCTGCAGGTCATGGGCCACAACATTTGCTCTTGAGATAACTCAGGTCCAAGGCGTTTCCTTAAATTTTGGAAAATATGGTTGTTATTGGGGCAGTTAAAGAAAACTCAGCACGCGTACAGCTCGAGCTTGTCCCGTGGAACACAAAGATCCCGGCTCGGCCAGCACGGTCCCGCCAAGCGCATCGGGCTGAGGCAGCGGTACGACTTAAAATGAGTAAAACAAAGGCAGGTGGGGAGAGAGAAAAGAAGCCATAAATAGGAGAAAAAAAGCAAGAGAGGGAAGGCAAGGCTGGGGCTCCGGGCAGCGTGTGCTCAGGAGAGGAGAGCTCAACCAAAGGGAATCGCAGCTCCAGAAAGTGCTCCTTGACCCACAGGAGCGGGACGAGCTCCGGTGAGGATTCTGGTCCTGCTTTCCCTTTCCACCTCTCTGCTCTGGCAGAGAGTTTAGTGCTCGGACTACAGCAGCAGGGTTTGATCGCTGTGGAAACCTCCCTTACAAAGAGAAGGGAACAGAGGCCACGTCCATCCCGAGAAACCAACGGAATATCTCAAAGATTTCAACCCCACCCCGTATTTTGAGTAAAAACCCCCCAACAACCCTCCCCCCACGATGAATCAAAAGTGTCTTTTTAAGTCTAAGAGACTTTGAGCGAGTGTTCTGCGAGGAGCTGTGAGGACCCTGCGCGCGGCGGCCCACGGTCACACACAGCTGAGTCACTGCCGTGCTCCTTGCACGCCGGGTCTGCTTCCACCATAGTGTTCGCCTCGCCATTGTACCCCTCCAGTCCGTTCTCACTTGTCTCCCTTTGCTCCTTCTGTCTCTCCTCCTCCTCTTCCTCCTCGTCCTCGTCCTCCTCCTCATCCTTTACTTTGTGAACGATGAAGAGGTGTCTGTTGAGGGAGATGCTGGAGGTGTAGCAGAGCCCGCAGAAGAGGCACTGGAAAGTGGAGCTGTCTGCCTTGTGCCGGGGAATGTGTTCCTGGAACTCGGCACTGACATCCGTCGCAAATCCGCACTTGGCGCATTTCCAGGGCGCTCGCAGTTTTTTGGCTGGCGGCGCGGCTGCTCCCGCTGCCATCTCTGCCCGCCCCGGCTCCTCCACTGCCGTCCTCTTTGGAGATTTTGCCTTAAAAAAAGATTTACAAGTTACTTTTTCGTACTCCAACACAAACTCTGGAAAGCCAAGCCGAGGGATTCCTGCCACGCTGCCTTTCTTACCAGCACCCAAACACCTCGCCTCGCAGGATCCCCACTGCTGGCTGGGCAGGAACGGGCTGGGGAAAGGGAACGTCAACTCGGTGTGGGAAGGAGCTCACGGAGCAGGGACAGCCAAGGGACATCAGGATGCTCAGATTTAACTCCAAACATCTTCCTCTCCACTCAGGCTCCTTCTTCCTGGTATCTCTTCTTATCCCATCCCCTCTGTCTTTAACACCACAGCGTGCTTCTCCTTCCATGAGGATGGCTCACTTCCCTACGTCCCTTCCTGTGATTTTAGCTCCTTAGCCAGCAGCACTTTGTTTAGGAAACAGCTTCCAGGTTGTTTGTGGACCCAGCTGGAGCCAGGCACCTTAGTATATCAGCTCTGCTTCCGAGAAGCAGCCACCAGCTCGTGGAAGGGAAGTCATCTCAGGTCTCCTCAGAGCATAAGGACAGAGGGGAGTTAGCTGCAAACCCTCAGTGCTAAGGGACAGACGGATAAGTCACAGAGTCACAGAAAGGTTTGGGCTGAAGGGACCTCCAAGCCCATCCAGTCCCACCCCTGCCATGGGCAGGGACACCTCCCACTGTATCAGGGGCTCCAAGCTCCATCCAACCTGGCCTTGAACCCCTCCAGGGATGGGGCAGCCAGGGCCTCCCCACCCTCATCTGGAAGAATCACAGCAATATGGAAAACCTCCGTCTATTTTTAAAGCGAACGAGGCACTGCAGCCCAAGCGGGCATCCCTCCACTCTGAACCCACCCGGAATAAAATCACTGCAACAGCTGCATTCCTGGAAAACAAATGACACTGGTGCTGCTGCTTAGCTGCACCTCCCACTCTGCTGCTCCTGACTGCGTGAGAGCAGGATGGGGCCAAGAGGAGGGGAAGGGAATCTGCCGTATAGACCAGAGGGCTCCACTGCGGCTTGACACAGCGCCCCGAGTAAGGAGCCGCTTGCCAGGGATGTTTATTTGCCAATGAAAATGGATCATTTACTTCAGCTGGGTCTTGCTCGGGAGCTCTCGCTTTGGCCATCTGGGATAAGTCTGGGTTTTTGATGCCGTGCATGAGGCTGATGTGATTCTCCAGCATGAACAGCTGTGGAAACGTCTGGTTTCCATCAGTGCAGTACCTGCAGGATGGAAATAGGAGAAAATGGATTAGAAGAAATGCCTGGCTGCTCCCACAACCCCTGGGTTCCAGAACCTTCCCAGCTCCATTCCCTTCTCCGGACACGCTCCAGCCACTCAATGTCCTTCTTGGCGTGAGGGGCCCAGAACTTCAGTTCGAGGTGTGGCCTCATTGACTTCTAGCCCAGAGGAGGAAGGAGCAGCCCCGATCTATCACAGACCCAAACGAACCGTGGTTGGAAGCAGGTTTGAGAAGCGGTGCCCAGTACGTACCAGCAGGTGTAAACCTTCTTTGCTGTGTCGTGGTTGTTGCGGATGTGTCTGCGCAGGCTGTTGGAGGCGTTGAAGGAGCGCTCGCACTGCCGGCAGGGGAATCTCTTCATAGGCTGCAGGAGAACAGAAACAGCTTTCAACAACAGGCACCAACCGGATTTCAACACCTCCGGGGATGGGGCAGCCACCACTGCTCTGGACAACCTGGGACAAGGCCTCCCCACCCTCATCTGGAAGAATTTCTTCCTAATGTCTCATCTAAATCTTCCCCTTCCAATTTAAAGCCATTCCCCCTTGTCCTATCACTCCAGGCCCTTGCAAAAACCCCCTCCCCAACTTTCCTGGAGCCCCTTCCAGCACTGGAAGCTGCTCTAAGGTCTCCCTGGAGCCTTCTGTTCTCCAGGCAGAATAACCCCAACTCTCCCAGCCCATCCTTGTACGGGAGGTGCTCCAGCCCTCGCATCATCCTTACTGTTTCATCTAAGTCCTTACCCTTCCATGATTTCTCTTCATGTGGGACACATAGGTTTCCCGATCAGGCATCCACTGTGAACATTCCTTGCAAGTCCAACCAGTTCTTCTCAGTCTGGACTTGGATTCAGGATTGTGTCCCTCCACTCTCATCTCTTTCCTCCTCAAAGGCGAGTGGGAAGTCCCGTTGGCTACCGACAGGTCCTTTGTCAGGGAATGAACTTGGTTCCTTGATGCCTTCTCAGACTTCGGTCGAAAGTTTAAGAGCTCCTCGGGATTTTGGGGGACTCCATGAACACCCTAGAGAACAAGAATAATAGAAGCATGCATGACATGTACGTGTCATTCATATTCTGCACCTTTATTTACCCCCAACACAATACAGCGACGTCTTGTTCCCTTGTCTCCTCCGGTTTCCCCTCAAAGCCACCTGTAGTGCTTTTCCCAGGAAACATGAAGCTCCTGTTTATATTTCCTGCACGACAGCAGCAGCTCCTTGGGATGTGCTCTGAGGAGTCCAGTTAACCAGGGGAGATGTAATGGAAGAGAAATGTTAATTGTCCTTATTTCAAGAGCCTGAGCTCTAACAACACAGCTTTGATGGGAGATGAATGAACATTTGCTGCTAACCTGGAGGATCTGAAGCTGCTTGAGGGATGAGAAGAGACAACGTCTCCACTTCTCCATCCCTGTGTTCTTCAATCTCATGCCCTCTATTGCTATCAATGCATTCACAGCTCAAAACTTTGGTCCTGCCAATGAAAAGCGAGCACAAAGCCAGGAGCCGGCTGTACAAGGAGGACACCTCCATGCTCTCTGGTCATGCCAAGTGCCCCAAGAGGTTGTTTTAACAAAGAAAATTGAACAGAAGGGAACGACTCCAGAAACAAGGAGCTGTGGGAAAGCAGAGCGAGTCAAAGAGCAACATTCCAGGGAAACCTCAGGGAACTCCCTGAGGAGCAACAGCAGTACTTCCACACAAAGGTATAATTGAGAGGTTTAATTATGCACAGTAATTAAGAGTGGGTAAAGAGTCTGCACGTGCAGGCCCCAGGCTTAGGAATTTTTCCTGTGGGTTTGGCACCAAGGAAGTTTCAAAGTGCGAGGTCCCAGGGGAGCAGCCGGGGCTGCACCTGATCCAGCTGAGGGTCCCAGGCCTCTCCCGCCATGGCCAGGCAGTGACAGCTACTCAGCCTTCCCAGCTACCATGGGTGACACAAACCGGTCCCCTTCCTCCCCACCTGCAACCTCAGGAGGGTCTCCTGAGCCAAGAGCACATCAGTACCCATCACTCCATCTCTCCTGGAATTGCACCGCTGGGAAAAGGAGCATGGAAAAATGAACAGACTTCTCTGCAGAATCAACAACAGGAACTAGAGCTTCCACCTCCCACTTGTACACGTCAGTAACGAAAAGCCAGGAATGATGGCACAGCTGCCCCATCCCTGGAGGTGTTCAAGGCCAGGCTGGATGGGGCTTGGACCAACCTGATCCAGTGGGAGGTGTCCCTGTCCATGGCAGGGGTGGGACTGGGCGAGCTTCAAGGTCCCTTCCTACCCAGAGTATTCCGTGGTTCTGTGAGAAGACACATGGGGTCTTTGTTTTGCATCACACACCAGAGAGCACCTCTGCAAACTCCGTATCGGATAAAGGAGCAGGATCTGATCAAAGAGGAATCGGTTCGGGCAGTTACCACCCTGCCACAGCCAGAAAGCCTCCGAGATGACCACCCCAAGGACTGAACGACAGCCAAACACCACCTTGACACCGAAAGACCCGAGTTTTGTTGCAGAGATGTCAGAGTTCTGGCGCCCAAACACTGCTGCAGGTAGAACCCTGGGTTAGGACTTACAACAAGTTTTGCTGAATGTGGGCTTGGACACCTCTTTAAAGGTCCCAGCCTTCATGTCTCCTGTTTTCTGAGCAATAATAAAAGATGATTTGTGATCATCAGCTTTACAGGAGGGCTTCAAATCTGAATTCATCACTGCAGGCAAAGTGTTGCCAGATTTGCAAGTGAAGGGCACTGGGGAAAGTGTGTTTGAACAGGTTTTGCTTTCAGGCAGAATTGTTTTTGAAGTGCCAGCATGAAAAAAGGGAGCCACTGATTAAAAAAATTATGTCACTTTATTTCTAATCAAAGGGAAAGGAGACACTTCAAATTCCTTCTGCAGAGCCACCAAGAAATCATGGAATCACAGGATCGTTTGGATCGGAAGGGACCTCAAAGCCCATTCAGTTCCACCCCTGCCATGGGCAAGGACACCTCCCGTTGGATCAGAGGCTCCAAGCCCCATCCAGCCTGGCCTTGAACCCCTCCAGGGATGGGGCAGCCACCCCTGCTCTGGGCAGCCTGGGCCAGGGCCTCCCCACCCTCAGCGTAAAGAATTTCTTCTAACATCTCATCTAAATCTTCCCACTTCCAATTTAAAGCCTTTCCCCCTTGTCCTATCACTCCAGGCCCTTGTAAAAAGCCTCTCTCCAGCTTTCCTGCAGCCGCTTTCTGTACTGGAAGCTGCTCTAAGGTCTCCCTTCTCTTTTCCAGGCTGAACAGCCCCATCTCTCCCAGCCTGTCCTCGTACAGGAGGTTCTCCAGCCCTCACATCATCTCCGTGGCCTCCTCTGGCCTCGCTCCCACAGCTCCATGTCCTCCCTGTGCTGAGGACTCCAGAGCTGGACGCTGGCTCCAGGTGGGTCTCTCAGAGCAGAGCAGAGGGGCAGAATCCCCTCCCTCCCTGCTGGTCCCACAGCTCTGGGTGCAGCCCAGGACACAGGCGGTTTCTGGGCTGTGAGCACACATTGCAGCTCCTGAGGAGCTTCTCCTCTCCCAGCACCCCAAGTCCTTCTCTTTAAGGCTGTTCTCAATCCACTCTCCACCCAGCCTGGGTTTGTGCGTGGGATTGCACTGAGCCGCGTTCAGGACCTTTCTCTGACCTTGTTAGCTCCATGATGCTCACACAGTCCCACCTCCCCAGCCTGGCCACGCGCCTCTGGATGGCATCCAAACTTAAAAATCAAAAGAGTCAACAATCACTGCTCAAGCACCTGTCACTTCTTCACCCAATTGCCTCACAGAGTTGATGTGACATCAAAACCCAGGACCCCATACTAGTCGGGGTGGGAAGGTACCTACTTTTACATGCTGCATCAGCTGCTGTTTCTGCATGTAGACCAGTTGGCATTGCGGGCACTTGAACACTCCCACCAACAGCTTGTTGGTGTTCTGCTGGAAGTGCTCCTGGAGCAGCTTCTTCCTGTTAAAGACTGTCTCACAGGAGCATTTGTAGATCACCCTGCAACAATTACAGAAAGTCAATTTGGTCTCTCTTTGTTAGTCAATTTAAGAAGACAGTGGCAAGAGCCCTTCATGACCAAGGACACTGAGGGGCTGAAGTGTGTCTCAAGAAGGGAACGGAGCTGGGAAGGGTCTGGAGAATAAGGGATCGTGTGAGTGGCTGAGGGCCCAGGGGCTGTTTAGCCTGGAGAAGAGGAGGTGAGGGGAGACCTCATTCCTCTCTGCAGCTCCTGGAAAGGAGGCTGTGATGAGGTGGGTGCTGGGCTCTGCTCCCAGGGAACAAGGGATGGGATGAGAGGAAATGGCCTCAAGTTGTGCCAGGGGAGGGTGCGGTCTCACCAGTGCAAGAAGCACCACTGCTGGATAAAGAGATGACAATTAAGTTCCTCTATGGGTGTTCAGTTCTTCTCTGCCCAAACTCCTCTCCTCCTACCAGAGACTGTGTTTGTACTAAGGAGAGCATTCTTGGGGTAGGAATGGACCTCGCAGGCAGACAAGGTGGCAGCTCTTCCCGTAGGGGACAGAAACCAAAAACAAGACAAAAATGGGAGAGAAAGGGGAAATCCCCGAGTGACCCAGCAAAAGGGAAGAGGAGATAACCCCAAATACTTACTGAGTAGTCTTGTGAGACTCTGCCGGATGCTGGCTGGCCATGTGAGCCACGGTGCTGTCGGCCGACTTGAAGGCCATGGGGCAAAAAGAACACTTGTGGAAGACTTCGCAGTGCTTCTCATGGATGTGCATTTTGAGCATGCCGAGGGTCGTGAAGACAACGCCGCAATGGATGCACCTGGGGACACACAAAGGAAAAGCCAAGTTACAGGCACAGTGCTGCTTCCAGCGGGGCCTCATTCAGGCTCCTCAATGGCAACACACAAGAGTCAAGGAGGAATCAATACAGGGACTCACAGGCTGGGCAGGTTTCACAAGCACATGTTAGTGACAAGCAAACAAGATCCATAAAAGAAGCCTTAGGAGACTAAAATAAAATGAACAAAAATGTCCAGCTAGGAAATCTCTCGTAACCCTGTCTGGTTTGGTGTGGCAGCAGGAGCAAGGCAGGGATCATTCCCTGCACTCGGTGCTGGGGAGGCCACACCTCTACTCCTGGCTCCAGCTCTCACCCCAAGAAGGACAATGAGGGCCTGGAGCATGTCCGGAGAAGGGAACGGAGCTGGGAAGGGGCTGGAGAACAAGGGTGTGTGAGCAGCTGAGGGCCTTGGGGCTGTTTAGCTTGGAGAAGAGGAGGTGAGGTGAGACCTCATTGCTCTCTGCAGCTCCCAGAAAGGAGGGTGGAGGGAGGCGGGTGCTGGGCTCTTCTAAGGAAAAAGGGATGGGACCAGAGGAAACAGCTTCATGCTGCGCCAGGGCAGGGTGAGATTGGATAGTGAGAAACATTTCTTTCCTGACAGAATGGCGAAGCCCTGGCCGAGGCTGCCCAGGGCAGGGGTAGAGTCCCCGTCCCTGCAGGGGTTCACAATAAAGGAATCAGTTTGGTCAGAGGAGGGACAACGCAGGCACATACAGCCCCACGTGAGAACCTCAGAAGCTTTGAGGGGAGGCATCTGGAGAGGTGCAGCAGCTCACAAGAAAATAATCGATGCCCTTCTTGTGAAGGCGCACACCCCACCATCTATTAGAGCTGACAGAAATCTAAGTTCCACCCTTAAAGAGAGGGAAAGGATTGAGATCTACAATCTTTTAGCTGGAAATACCAATCCTGAGATGCCCGCACACAACAGGAAGTCAGCACAACTTCCAGCTTCAAGCTGCATCCAAACCATTCCTGCTCTCTGAAACCACCTAAATCCACTTGGTGATTCCCCAGTCCCAACGTGTTTTTGTCAGGCACTAGGCCTGGGCTTCCATTTCTGCTGCAGGGACGCCACACTTACAAAGATCTATCTTTAAGTTTCCCATTCCCTCCCGTGGCCTTGGCACGGCCCCTCTGGCCCCACACAAACCTGAATCCGACTTTGCGGGAGTAGTGCAGGCAGTTCTCCTTGACGTGGGTCTGGAAGTAGGCGGAGCGGCACACGGCTCCGCATTCTGGGCAGCAGTAGGGAGACTTATGAGCATGGATCCTCTGGTGGGCGCAGAAGCTGCACTGGTTGGGCAGCATCATCTGGCACACCTGACACGTCTGGGGAAAAAGCGGGGACATCGGTCATTCTCCATTTCCTCTTTCCCCCCTCATTCACCCTAAGAAACCTCCAGGTGTAGAGGAACCCGCAGCACGCTCCCCCAGTATCAGCATTAACACAAAGCTCTTTAGCTTGGCCCCCTTATCCCCTCTTCCCACGACAACTTCCACGATCAGCCATTCCCAAGGACAGCGTCCATCCCTAAACCACACCCACTGTGCTTTATTCCCTCTTTTTCCCCCTCAAAAAGCAAAACAACATCTCTCACCTCTTGGCTCTGAAGGTTCTTCTCGGTCACTGCTTTCATTGCAGCACTGAGGCACTCGAGAAGAAAAGCACTTTTCTCAACAAGCACCAAAATCACCCAAAAAAGCAGGAAAACTCCATTATTTCTGGACTTGAGGCCCTCACTGCTGAACAGATGCAGTCCAGCCACGCAGCAGCCTTTCCTGCCAACCCTGCAGTCGGTCTCTTCCAAAATTTCCTTGGTCCAGATGAAATCTGAGTTTTCCAAGACCACAAACCATGTGTGATGCCCTTAGAGAAACTCCTGACAACTGGAAACGATGCAAAAACTTTTCCTCTCCCTTTTTTCAGAGAACCTTGGAATGGGTTGGGTTAGAAGGGACCTCAAAGCTCATCCAGTTCCCATGGGCAGGGACACCCCTGAGTCATGGAACTTGAACGGGAAACAAGAAATAGAAACCTACCCACAGCCCCAAGACTCCCAGAACCAGCATGTGGGAAAAAAATGGGATATTCACTGCTGTACAGACCTCAAATGCATCAAAATCACCTGAAATGGAATGGGATCCATGTGTGGGGAAGTGCAGGCTACGGCATCATCACCTTTGCTTCAGGAAAGGCTCAGCAGGGACCAAAACTACACTGACATAGGGCAGCAAAGTCGTGAAGTAAGCTCAAAGAGGCACACAAACCCCTGCTTATCTGTGGCCAGAGCAGTGGTGGCTGCCCCATCCCTGGAGGAGTTCAAAGCCAGGATGGATGGGGCTTGGAGCCCCTGATCCAGTGTAAGGTGTCCCTGCCCATGGCAGGGGTGGGACTGGATGGGCTGTGAGGTCCCTTCCAACCCAAACTACTCCACGGTTCTAAGATTCCTCAGGCTGTGCAACAGCAGGAAGCCAGCCAGGGACGGGGGACACACAACATGGGAATAAGAAGCAGAACTTGGTGAGGATGAAGCTTAGATGAATGTATTGCATCTGCCGAAGCTGGGGAAGAAGCTGGAAGGATTCCCAATGCTGATACCATGAAACGCAAACAACAGCTCTGGCCTCCAAGTGTGGATAGTCTCATGGAAGAGACAAGAAGTCACACAGCAACAGCCCAAACGAAGACCAACGAGTCACCAGGAAAAGGAACACCGTGATCTTTAACCAGCACCGCTTTGTGATCAGGAAAAGTCAACCCAGCTTGTCCCTTCTTGATTCATGAACCCACCCGACATCTCCAGAAGAGTTAGTGACCGCAGGGAGAAGATCTGGAGGGTAGGGGTTGTGGGAGTGGTTGAAGGCCTTGGGGCTGTTTAGCCTGGAGAGGAGACCTCATCGCTCTCTGCAGCTCCTGGAAAGGAGGGTGGAGCGAGGTGGGTGCTGGGCTCTGCTCCCAGGGAACAAGGGATGGGATGAGAGGAAACAGCCTCAGGTTGTGCCAAGGGAGGGTGAGACTGGATAGTAGGAAACATTCCTTCCCTGGCAGTGGTGAAGCCTGGCCGAGGCTGCCCAGGGCAGGGCTGGAGTCCCTGTCCCTGCAGGGGTTCACAAAGCGTGTGGCCGTGGCATTTGGGGACAGGGCTCGGTCAGCACGGGGGTCTGGGCTGGCGGTTGGACTGGGTGAGTCAAGAGGGCTTTTCCAACCTCAATGATTCCATGATGTTAAGCTCTGATCTGCAACAGGCTGCTCAGCTCACATTTCCAAAAGGGCTTTGCCGCACCCTTCCCTAACAGATTTGGGGGATACTGAGCTGCTATGGCATAAGAAAGGTTTTTGCACGGGCAGGTAAGCAGAAGAAAGGAATAAAGATTAAGTTCCTTTCTGCAGGAAGTTCTAGAAAGTTCTGCTGGGATTTGGGCTCTTCAAAACAGTCTGAAAGTATCAAGAAAAAGGAAACGAATCTTCTGCAACTCCTGTGCTCTGAGTGAGGAATGGGAACTTGGTTCCAGATGTGACATTTTTATCTCTCTCTGATTTTTCCATGACTCTTCAAAGCCGCCTGGCAGCAGCTCGAGACATTCATTAGTCAGAGGTTTCTGAAGGACATTACCAGGATGGGATTTGGAGTTGTGTAACGTCTGTGTTGTTCATGTTCTCCATAAGCCTCGCTTTAATGAAGATTTCTTTATTCCAAGTTTTCTTTCATGCCACTTCGCCCGCCACATTGCATCGGGGCTTTTCTTCCCGAAGTCACATTCACACACGCTCAGAGGCTCACACATTTCGAATGCTTGATTTGATTCCCATTTCTCCTCATTAGCTTCTCCAGGAGAGAAAATATAACAAATACCGACTGAAGCAGAGCAAAGTAACATCCCGCTCTGGCCCAGTCCGCTACGGAACCCAGTGCCTCGACCGATGAGCAGTTTGTGATCAGGAAACGTACGGATAATGCAGGGCTATTTGTTCCTGTGAGGGTGGGGAGGCCCTGGCCCAGGTTGCCCAGAGCAGGGGTGGCTGCCCCATCCCTGGAGGGGTTCAAGGCCAGGTTGGATGGGGCTTGGAGCCCCTGATCCACTGGGAGGTGTCCCTGCCCATGGCAGGGGGTGGGACTGGATGGGTTTGGAGGTCTCTTCTAACCCATCCCAACCCATTCCATGACTGTGTGATTAACACAGCATCACAGATGTTCACGGTGTCTTCCCAGAATGAGCACAGCTGGTTCACATCTCCCTACCTCAGGAGCTCATTGTCCATACCCCAACAGCCTCACCTGTGGCCTCCTCACTCCATATTTAATATCCAACTCGCTTATGCTCATTCATGCACCAGATACCCAAAGCCTCCAGCTTGCCGTGCCTTGTTCCCAACTGGAGCTCTGCCGTGTGCTCCCAAGGGAGACACAGGATGCCAGGGCAATCCACACCTTCTCCCTCAGACTGCTTGGAGAAGCAGAGCATGGTACCCACCTACTGCAGGGACCCCTATGAGACCACCAGTTCTACCTGCCTTTGACCTCCCAGCCCAGCGACACCAAACCCGCTGCTGCTGTGGAGAGGCAGAGGGACAGTTTCCATCAGCTCTGCTGAATCCTAAGGGACACAATTACTGCCATATAGGCACAAGCTCCTGCTTCCTTTAGAAATGGAACAGCTTTGCCAAAACAGCAGGAAGGCCCACCAAGCAGCTTGGAGGACAGCAGATCCAGTGGGAAAGGCCTCTCTGAGCAATGTATGCATCCTGCTGAGTGCGAGCACAGGAAGATTTGACAGGGAGATGGTTTTACGAGCTCAAACATCACCTCTCTTCCCAGTTTAACAAGGAATGGAGCAGGCTCTGGAGCAGGCAGGGACCATGACTGGAGGTCATCTCCCACAGCACCTCCTCTTGTCTTGGCACAGAGTCCATGTTTGTGGAGCTTGTGAAGGAAACACGCTGGGAACCTGACAGCTCCACTGGATGTGGAAAACTTTCTCCTTATCTAAAAGGAAAAGGAGAAGCGATTCCTCCTCCTGTTCAACTCCAGGTTGGTTTCTCCTTGAACAGGACTGACCAGAACATGTTGCACCAGAGCATGGCACGATGCCGCTAATGAGGCTCCTGAGCCCTCCTATGGCAACACAGCATCAGCTTGTCCCTCTGACACCCAAAACCAGCTGTCCATCCCAGAAGCCGCAGCGCTCCACAGCCACTCCTGTCCCAATTGCCTCACCACACAAACTGTTAAGCGTCACCCAGTATTCACATGGAAGATCTGAGCACAAGCTCTAGGAAGGGTAGGATCAAATTGCATTGAGTCTCCTCTAGCCATGCCTAGAGCACAAAACCCTGTTTCAGGTCCTGATCTGCTCTCCCTCTCTACCACACCCAAGTGATCCTTGATCTCCAACACCTTCCTTTGATGCTCAAGCGCCTCCATAGCCTCCTTCTGCTGGCAAAGGGTAAGAAGAAGGCAAGCAGGCAACACCCAACGTCTTTGCATGTGCACGCGCCTGGGCTCAGGCGTACCTCGAATCCTCCCCACCAGCACTTCCTTAGGCAAAGCCACTCATTTGCCGCTGTGATGCCTGGTTTTTTTTTCCACCCTTGAGGCCAATCTCTTTAAACCTGGAGTGATTTGACTAATGACATTAAACCGATGACTTACCAGCCTCTCATTATCCTCTGAGGTTCGCTGGTAATGAGCCGCTAAAGCAACGTAATCCTGTGCCTGCTTGTTACACTCCAAACACTTCAGTCCATGACGGATCAGCCTCAAAGGGTCCATGTAGAGCGGCATTGCTGGCTGAGCATGAGCCGAAACCCCCACCCCGCCTCCCGCAGCGGCACCGGGCTTACACGAGGGCGAGTGCAAAGTCTGTGGAGCCAGAGAGCCAGAAGAGCTTGTGGGAGAAGGCGAAAACATTTGGTCAACAGAGATGGGTTTCATGAGGAGCTGGGAGCACTGCATGACCAACCCTTTGCTTTTGTGGTCTCGCGCATGCTTGAGCAAGCTGCACTTGTTGAAGAAGAGGAGCGTGGTGGAGCACTGCGTGCACATCACCTCGATGTGGACGCTCCGCCGGCTGTAGTGTTGCATCAGGCTCTTCTCTAAGGCAAACGAGTCCCCACATTCCAGGCAGGAATACCCGGAGGCAGGTAAGTTAATACTGGTGTCCGGCGGAGGGCTGAGGTTGGGAGTATAGACGGGCACAGGATTGGCGCTGTGCAGCGCTTTGTTAAAGGCCTCCACGACCACAGGAGCAGCTTTCTTCACCTGGTGGACCAGCGGCACAGACATCTGTGTCACCTGGTTTCGCCTCTGCGCCGAGGACTTTGCCGTCACGGAAGCAGCGACACTGTGCGGGACCAAGTTGAGGTTGGCCAAGTGCACGGCCTTGGGCAGGAGGCTGGAGGCGGCCCCGGACGGCGGCGTGGCTGCTCCCTGCTGCTGCCTCTTCACGCCCACCTTGATGGCGCCGCCGCCGCACGTCGGCAACGGGGACAAGGACACGGTGCACATGGTGGTCGCGGCAAGGTCCATTTTCATTCTGTCTGTGTAAGGACTCGCTGCGTTTGACAGCTGGATGGCCACAGCAGCCCCGGGTTTAGCTGGATTCCTGCCAGCCTCGCTTTCCATCATCGTGCCGGTGTCGGGGGATGGGAAGGATTTGCTAAACTCTTCCGCAGATGAGGTTTCCGCAAGCGACTCCTCCGAAAACTTACCCAAATCGTCACTTTCTGGCAAAATCCTTGTTACAGTTCTTTTAATTTCACCAGACGACGTCTTGATAGTCTTTATCCTGACTTTGGGAATAGCGGGGGGAGAGCCGGCTGTCATGGAAGGAGAGCCTTTCCCGCTGCTGTCGCTGCACACGCTCCGAGGACTCTCGGGTTGCTTCCCAGCCTTCCTCACCGCCTCCAAGGGGCTTCGGGGACTCTTTGGCGACTTAGGCATTTTTGGACTTCCCTTCGTCCCGTCTTTAAAAGGGCCGGGTTCCTTGGGAAGGGTTGGCTGATCGCCTTTTGGAATACATGCAACCTTTTTGGCCTGAAGAGCTACCAATGCCGCCACGCAGGACGACAGCTTCGAATGAGTCGGCTTCAACCGCTGACGAGGCGGCACCGATGAGGACATGCTCAGCTCGGGCACGGACCCCTTGCTTTCTGCTAAATTATTGTGCGGGAGGTCTCCAAACACCAAGCCTTCTCCCAGAAAGCTGTTGGTGTCTACCAAGTCCTTGTTTGACTCTGCAAACCTCTCTGTTGCACGGTCCTGTTCTCTCCTGCTTGCTTCCAGCCTGCTCTCAGGCTGGCAGTGGGTTTCCAGCTTTTGTTCCTTTTTACAGTATTGGTCAAACATGCTCAGTTCTGGTTCTGGTCCCTTCCGGAGATGATCCAATACCGAAGCTCCTGTTGGGATGTACATGGAAGGCGGTGGGAAATAGGGAGTTTGGGCATGTTTGGGTTTATCCCCAATGCTGTTCTCCTTGAACGCATCCTCGGGCTCGGGGCTGGAAATGGGGCTAAACTGGCTAAACGTGGGCAGAGGCTCTGGCTTGGATTGCTCTGGTTTATCCGAGTAACCCCGGGAGCTGTCGCCATTAATAAAGCTTGACTCAAACTTGCCGTAATTATGCACTAAAGCGTGAGCCTCCAGCGGCAAATCGGGCCCACGGAACCCATTGTGCAGCAGGCCAGTGCCGAGGTGATTCCCTTCCTTTTCCGCTTCGAAGGACTCCTGGCGGCTCGTGTTCTTCACTATCACGCTCACAACAGGGGTGTCAGAGGACGGCAGCGAGTGAGACAAGGACACGTTCTCATCGATGCAGATCCCTGATGACTTCAGGTGATTCTCGTTCTCCTCCCCCGCTGATGGGATGGTCTCCTTGGCATCGAGGCTTGTTGGATCGGGGATGTCAAAAGCAGCCAAGAGATCATCAAAGTCCGGGGTTTTCATGTCCCCCATGATGAAAACTGCAACTGGAAGACAAAAGCAACACTGGGTCAGGAACAATTCCCCAGGGATGAACTTCTAAGACTCACTTGCATAAACATCTTGCCTGACGAACCCCACAGCTGCCCAAAATCCTAACATGGCAGGGTACAAAGGCCAGAAACATCTGCTCCTGACACACCCGCTGCCATCCGAGCTATTCCAAGATTGCCTGTTCCTCCACAAAGACATCAGCCCAGCATTTTCCACACAACCATGCTGTTTCGCAGGGCATTGACAGGAAGGAGCCTCTCCTGCTCCAGCTGAGCCTGGAGGATCAGCAAAAGCTCAGCTCCCATTGTGCTCGGACCGGGAGGGGCCAGTGACAAGTGACAGGACCCACTTGCTCCTGTCCTGCAACGTACTATCATGGAATCATTACGGATGGAAAAGCCCTCTCAGCTCACCCAGTCCAACCGCCAGCCCAGCACCCCCATGCCAAATGAACTCTGTCCCCAAGTGCCACGGCCACTCGCTTTGTGAACCCCTGCAGGGACAGGGACTCCACCCCTGCCCTAGGCAGCCTCGGCCAGGGCTTCATCACTCATTCCATAAAGGAATTTTCCCACTATCCAATCTCACCCTCCCATGGCACAGCCTGAGGCCATTTCGTCTCTGGGTTGTGGGCAGAGCTGCTCCAGGTGCTTCAAGCAACGCGGCAGGAGACAGCATCCCCTTCTCCCCAGACCTCAAGGACAGAGCTGGCTCAAACCTGGCGTTTTAAATGACACCAAGCTCACGCTGGGGGCATCTTCCCAACTTGTCAGATGTGTCGCTATTCCAAAACTTGCCGTTGTCACGAGCCTCAACAGAAAAGATTTGGAAGCAGATGATTACAGCATTTCTTTTTCGGTTGGTGGTTTTTTTCTAGAGCGCATGGGCAGCACTCACTGCCTACTCCTCACCAGATTGTCACGTCTGAAGAATTCATCCCTCCTTCAAGGAAAAAAGGCAGGAGGAAACAAGCAGCCCAAGATAAAAAGGATGGAAGAGAGTTATCTTCCTGCCTGAAGCAATTTAAGGAAGAGAAATCATCAGCAAAAATGTGAATACAGCAGCTCGGAGCAGTGTAAAACAAACTGGAAACAGGGAAATCCTGAAACAGGTGACAACACGAGGCAAAAGTGCCCAAAGACAGAATAAAGGGCTGTATGCAAATCATTCCCAGCCACCTCCCTCTTTATCAGCTCTCCAGAAGGGAAGCAGGGAGGAAGAGACCCCAACGAGCGCCAAAGGAAGAGGCGGAGCCCCTGTTCCAACCCAGCAAGGAGCATCCATGGCTAAAGTCAAGTCCTGCTATGACCACTTCTCTTGGGCAGCAGCGGTGCCACCAAAGCCAGCGGCCAGCGAGGGAGATGGAGAGGTCGGCAAGAGCCCGGGAGAGCTGGGAGCAGGGAAGCAGGCAGAAAAGACCCTGGAACAAGGTGGAGAGAGAGAAGGAAGCAACACGATACCTTCCAAAACCACCTCCGGTTTAAGGCTGCTTCTATTATTTACAACTGGATTTAAAAGCTGGTCAAGCATCACATCAAAACATAACAAAGCGCAACCCTTCCCACCAGATTGTGGCTCTGGGGAACGACTTCCAGAGCCAGGCCAGAAGGAGTCACTTCAGGAACAAGGGGTCATGCTGGGCTTTCAGCTGAGCCTATGGAGATGCCCGAGGAGCGTCGCAGCGGTTAATCTGCTGCAAGATTTACTTGGCTTGCGAGCATGACTTAGCTCAAACTTGCTCTCATTCCCAAACCAAACCACAAACAGGAACATCCGTAGAGGGCCAGGCAAACATTTACAGCCCCATCCCTCAGGAAGGCAGGGCAGCGGTGTGTGGAGGCCCTGGAAGCCCGGATTATCCACACGCTTCAATCACCAGGATTCAATAAGGACTTCTGGAACAGCACAGTTCGCAGAGTGTGGACCTGAAACGCCCCTTCCTTTGGGTGGGAAAACTTGTGCCAGCTGGGAGAAAGCGAGGCCCCGCTCGGCTCCCAAAACTTCTGGCACCCAAACCCTTCCGCAAGGAAGACACTACATCCAGAATCTGGAACACTCAGGTTTTATATAGAGAAAAAATGAGCTTGCCAACCACTCTTGGCTTTCCCATTCTGCCTTCCAAACACCCACCAACACTTCGGACGTTGCAGTGTTTTAGAAGACAAGATACAATAAACCCGAGGTACCCGGGGTGTTAGAAAAAATGCTTTGCTTGGAAGAAACCTGGCATTTCTGCACACATCTTTGAGTCCTCTAAAAGACCAGTTTATGCTCTTTGCTGTTAGGAGACTTCTACTTTCCCCGCAAAACTGCATCTTAAACTTGTCTGTGAAGCTACAGCTCCTCAAAATAAACCAAAATTGGATTTTCTAGAGAAAAATCCAGTGAATATTCTGTTAATTTTTAAACTATACAGATTTAAAATTCTGACTGCTGCATTCAGTCCTGGAGTCCTCAGCACAGGGAGGAGAAGGAGCTGCCGGAACGAGTCCAGAGGAGGCCACGGAGATGATGTGAGGGCTGGAGCACCTCCCAGACAAGGACAGGCTGGGAGAGTTGGCATTGTTCAGCCTGGAGAAGAGAAGGCTGCAGGGAGACCTTAGAGCAGCTTCCGGTAGGGAAGAAAAGCTGGGGAGGGTCTCTAGATCAGTGAGTGCGGGGACAGGATGAGGGGAATGGTTTTGAGCTGCGAGAGGGGAGATTGAGATGAGATCTTGGGGAGAAATGTTTTCCTGCGAGGGTGGGGAGGCCCTGGCCCAGGTTGCCCAGAGCAGGGGTGGCTGCCCCATCCCTGGAAGGGTTCAAGGCCAGGTTGGATGGGACTTGGAGCCCCTGATCCTGTGGGAGGTGTCCCTGCCCATGGCAGGGGTGGGACTGGATGGGCTTTGGGGCTCCTTCCAATCCAAACTGTTCCATGACTCTGTAACCTCTGCCCTCAGATTACAAACAGAACAAGCCTATCAAAGGAAGACTTCAAAAGTCAAAGCTTCCTGCAAGCCAGCTGGTGAGGGAAGTGGAGAAGGGAGACTTTCACTCTTACTCCATCATTCTCGTGCAAAGAACTTAACTTAGGACCCAAGCTCAGGATTCCATCCTCTCCCTTTGCTTCCCTATGAAAGCACAGAGGCTGAGATTTGCAAAGCAACTAAGGCAGTGAATAAAAGGAGCAAAGAAGGACTTACGAAGTCAAACACATGAATTTCAACGTGAAAACCCAGCCTCACTACAGAATGCTCCTCCAGGAGGCAGGGAACCTAGGAGCCTCCAAGCCATCCAAAAATCCCACTCGAGTTGCTTTAGATTCTATGTCAAACCCCGGGGCCTCCTGCTGCGGCTCAGCTTCCAACAGCTGCAGGGCTGAGGTTCAGTAGGACTGGTGTCCACAAACCTTCTGCTGGCAGCGTGATTCCAGGGGACTTTAGGAGATGGGCAGCAGCTCCTTCACGGCTTCAGAACCAGCGTGTATCATGCTGGTTGAGGAGGAAATTCCGGATTGCCACCTACGAGGAGAGCACAAAAATGGGAGTTACACCATGGTTAGATAAAGGAAAATAGTATTAATGGATATTGGTAAATCTGCACCATGACAGGAAGTTACAAAGGAAAACACCTGCCATGGGATGCAAGAGCAGAAGAGGCCGGCACCTCCAGGGCTGCCTGACAGGGAACACTTTGGGAAGGCAGGGATGTTGGGAGCAGGAAAGAGCAGGGAACGCAGCGGAGGAAGTGGGTGCCAGGGAAGCACGGGAGCACAGCAGTGAGGGAGGTGGGGGCCCAGAAGCGAGGAAAGCAGATCAGGCAAGGGAAGTGTGGGCCAGGGAAAAGTGTGGAGTGGGTACCAGGGAGGCAGAGGCCTGGGAAGTTCAAGAAGGAGGGTCCAGGGAAGCATGGAGAGAGGCGACCAGGGAACCACGGGCAGCGAATACAGCGGGTGAGGGAAGCGAGGGCCCAGGAAGTGAGGTCAGGGAAGCGAGGGAAGCAGGAGCCAGGGGACTGGAGAGGGTGAGGGCAGCGGGGGCCGGGGAAGCACAGGGAGCGGGAGCCAGGGGAGCCAGGGGAGCGGGGTCCCAGCAAACACGGGGAGCACAGCGGGTAACAGAAACGCGGGCCAAGGGAGCGAGGGAAGGGAGGAGAGGGTGAGGGACGCAGGGTCGGGGAAGCACGGGGAGCACAGCGAGTGACAGAAGCAGGGACGCGGGAAGCAATATCAGGGAATCGCGGTGGGTGAGGGAAGGGGAGCCCGGGGATCGAGGGAGGCAGGGAGGGCCCGGGGACGCGGGGCCCAGGGCGGCGCGGGGAGCGCGGCGGGTGACAGGGAAAGGGGCCCGGGAGGGGGGCGCGGCGGGGCCCGGCACTCCGCCCGCCGCCGCAGACAAAGCGGCGCCGGGGGCGGCGGTGCGGGGCCGGGGGGCCCGGGGGGTGCGGGCCGGGGTGCGGGGCCCGGGGCGCGCACTCACCGCGGCGGCTCCGCCGGGGCCCGCGCAGGCCGCACCCGCGCCGCGCGCCCACGGCCGCAACATGGCGGCGGCGGGGGGCGGGGCCAGAGAGGCGGGCGGGGCGGGGCCGGGGAGCGGGCGGGGCCGGGGAGGTGGGCGGGGCCGGCACCGCCTCCCGGCCCGGCCCGGCCCCAGCCTCGCTCCGGAGCCCTCAGCACCCCCGGCTCCCGGGCGTCCCCGGGTTCGAGTCCCGCCGCAGCCCCGGCCCCATCTTGTGCCCCAGTCGCTGTGTCCCCCCAGCTCCCCTCACAGTCACCGCCCCCGCAGCCGTTCCGGTGTCCCCCTCCGTGTCACGGAATCACCGAGGTTGGACAAGCCCCCCAAACTCGTCCAGCCCAGCCCCCCGTGCCCACCACCCCCTGTCCCCAGGTGCCACAGGCCCCGAGAGCCCCTCAGGGACGGGGGCTGCACCCCTGCCCCGGGCAGCCTCGGCCAGGGCTTCCCCGCTCTTCTCACGCAGGAATTCACAGAATCACCAGGTTGGAAGAGACCCCCAGGATCATCGAGTCCAACCATTCCCATCAAACACTAACCCGTGTCCCTCAGCACCTCGTCCACCCGTGCCTTAAACCCCTCCAGGGAAGGGGACTCAACCCCCTCCCTGGGCAGCCTCGGACAGGGCCCAATCACCCTTTCTGTGAAAAATTTCTTCCTGATATCTAGCCTGACCCTCCCCTGGCGGAGCTTGAGGCCATTCCCTCTCGTCCTGTCCCCTGTCCCTTGGGAGAAGAGCCCAGCTCCCTCCTCTCCACAACCTCCTTTCAGGGAGTTGTAGAGAGCAATGAGGTCTCCCCTCAGCCTCCTCTTCTCCAGGCTGAACACCCCCAGCTCTCTCAGCCGCTCCTCTTCTTCTCCAGCCCCTTCCCCAGCTTCGTTGCTCTTCTCTGGACTCGCTCCAGAGCCTCAACATCCTTCTGGTGGTGAGGGGCCCAGAACTGAACACAGGATCCAAGGAGAAGTCTCTCCCACTATCCAATCCCACCCCCAGGCCTCGTGCCCGGGGAAACTGTCCGTTCTGATCAGCCATGGATTTATTTCTGTCCGCGCTGGGTTTACTCAGGATTACCCCGAGCTGGTTGCAAAACTCGTGCGTTACAAAACTGTAATTAATGTTTTAAATCTCCACAAGTTTTATGATTGGCAGGGTGGGAAGAATCTCCAGACACACAGGTTCCTCTCAGATAACAGCGTAGCCTTCGGCATTATCCACACACACAACAATCAGCGTCAGGGTAATTAATCACACGGGTGCCAGCTGGATGCATTTAGAACCATTTCCATTGGCTTTCTGCTCCCCCTGCCCTTCTGTGTGTGCCCCCAGCGCTTCCCAAACTGCAGGTTTTATCCCTTTCTGCTTCTTGACACGTCCTCCACTGAGCCGATGGGTCCCCTCAGCGAAGCCTCCTGTGCGCCTGCCGACCGCGAGCACCGGGAGCCCTGCCCGTCCCTGGCGCTCGCTTGTGCCCACCCAGACCTGGCCTGAAATTCCTGCCTCAAACCAAAGACAAGGAAGCCGTGTATCCCAGTGACCTAGGGAAGAGGAGGAAGGACCCTATTGGGACCAAATCCCAATGCTGAACTGCTCCGTGCCCCGCCAGGCTGGGAGAGTAGGGGTTGTTCAGCCTGGAGAAGAGAAGGCTCCGAGGAGACCTTAGAGCAGCTTCCAGTGCCTGAAGCGGCTTCAGGAAAGCTGGGGAGGGACATTTTACAAAGGTGTGGAGTGACAGGGTGAGGGGGAATAGCTTTAAATTAGAAGGGGGAAGATTTAGGTTAGACATAAGGAGAAAATTCTTCACGATGATACTGGCAGAATCCCCTCCCTCCCTGCTGGTCCCACTGCTCTGGGTGCAGACCAGGTTATAGCTCAGAAATACAGCTGCAGCAGATCTTGCCTTCTTCCTTAATCCTCTGCTTGTGCTACCTGGCAGATGCAGGCGTCTGCCTCCTGCACCTCCTCTGCTCCCACATCTCCACTGCCTCTTCCCTTTTCTTTGCCGATTGCTTTTCCTCTGCCTTGTGCATCTCCTCTCCCTCCTGCGCTCTCTCACTCCTGCATTGCCTTGGGCTCCTGTGTCTCCTTCCATTCCTGCATCACCTGCCCCTCAGGAGGTGGCACGGGCAGAGCTGTCTCAGCCTGGGGCAGCCCACCCCGGTGTCGCGCAGGACGCGGTTTGCTGCCTCTCCCTGGGCCTTCCTGAGCCAAAGCTGGAGGAGAAGGCTGGCATTAAGCAGACGTAATTAGTCCCCGGGAGAGGTCACAGCCTCCAGCAACATCTCGCAGAGCTGCAGCTCCTAAGAAGTTGTTTGAGCTGCAAAATCTGTTTCCTAAAAGTTGCTTTGCCAACACCCTTCCCTCCTTCTTTTCCAGACCTTTGGGGGTTTTTTTAATCCCAGACAGCAAAGGACCTTGGAAAGTCATACACTGATTACTTGTTGTTCAAACCGAGCTTTGTGTGAAAGATGAAGTAAGAAACTCTAAGGGGCTGTGACAAAGCATCCTTTCAGGGAAAAATCCAAACAATTGGAAGATTTGCTGTGGAGAAAATTCCTTTTATGCCTTAAAACCATAAGGGATTGAGAGGATAAGGACTGTCAAAAGCACTGTCAAAAGTCATCTGCAAATGATGTTTCCCGTAGCAGGCCTCCTCTGACCTCGTTAACTGTGGATATCAGAGTGTTTTTATGCTCTTTTTTATCCTGTTTGACGTCCACCAGGCCTCATGCTGTCACTCGGGTTGCGGTTGCTGTGATGTGTCACTGAAAGACGTTTACGTTAGGACAAACAAATGTCTCTGGCCTTCAAGAAACAATTTTCCAAAGGCTGAACTCATCTTGACTCATCCCAGCACAGCAGAGATGTGCCAAGCGCTCCTCTTGCAGCCGACCTGGAGGCAGGAGCGTTTCCTGCAAGGGGAGAGCAGAGAGGAGCCAGGGATGAACCAGCAGCCTGATTGCATGGCAGGTTAAATAAAGTGAAAGGCCTGAGTCAGGCTCGTTAAAGCACCAATGAAGACAAAGACTAAAATTATGATGAAGCGGACAGGGTAAAATTATAACCTACAGCTCTGGGGCAGGAAGGAAACAAGCAATAAAGGAACTGGCCTGTGTGGGAGGCAGCAGGTTTCTTGTCTTCTCCTGGAGCGTGTTGCCATGTCCCATTGCTGGAGGTAATGACTGGCCTCGAGGGGTTTCTGGAGAATGTCCTTTCCGTTCCTGTGCCCCATATGATGGAGTCATAGAATCATTGAGGTTGGAAAAGCCCTCCCAGCTCACCCAGTCCAACCGCCAGCCCAGCCCCTCCGTGCTGACCGAGCCCTGTCCCCAAGTGCCACGGCCACACGCTTTGTGAACCCCTCTGGGACGGGGACTCCAGCCCTGCCCTGGGCAGCCTCGGCCAGGGCTTCACTGCTGCCAGGGAAGGAATGTTTCCCACTGTCCAGTCTCACCCTTTCCTGGTGCAACTGGAGATCATTTCCTATCTTCCTGTCACTTGTCACTTGGGAGCAGAGCCCAGCACCCACCTGGCTCCAGGAGCTGCAGAGAGCGATGAGGTCTCCCCTCATCTCCTCTTCTCCAGGCTAAACAGCCCCAGGATACAGCCTGTCAGGTCCCTCTGCAGTGGGAGGTGTCCCTGCCCATGACAGGGGGTGGAACTGGATGGGCTGTGAGGTCCCTTTCAACCCAGACCATTCCATGGCTGCGTGATTTTAAGAAAGGGAACCAGAGGACGCAGCCCCGGGAGGTGCCTGGCCACGCAGACACACCAGGGTCCCCAGCACTTACACTGCAAACTGCAGAACACACCATATCCTTGCCCAGAGCTCACCCCACCCCAGCTCCCCTCCAGATCTCTGGCAGCACGGACCCATTTATGTTCCCCAGGGAGCTTCTGCTGAGGATCAGTCCCAGGAGTGGGCACCTGAGAAGATGCCGAGGCCACGGGCACCTGGAGATAGACGTTGCCATTAAAAAGGCATAAAGAAAGATCATCACAATTGTTCTTCCGCAGCTCCAGACTTGAGAGGAGGCTGAAATAACCTTTACACAATCCCATTAGCATTTCCAGGGAAAACAACGGCATTTGGGGCAGCAGAACGATGTGTTTTCTTATCATCCAAAAAGGTCAAAGGTATTTATCTGGTTTAATATTTCATAATTGATATTAAGCAGCACAGAAGGGTAAGGGGGGGCGGGAGGGGCTGCACTGACAGAGCAGAAGCTCCCTCTGCTTTTGCAGTAACGCCCCATCCCACAGCCGATTTCTCGGAGAGCTGGGACATCACCAACCCGGTGAGGTTTGACCAGGGCCGGGTTGTGCACATGGAACACGGGAACCGTGGGTGTCCACACAGAGCAGGGAGCGCAGGGCTGGGGAGCAGCGCTCCGGAGGGGGCTGGGGGCTCTGGCAGGCGGTGAGCTCACCATGAGCCAGCAGAGCCCCAGCAGCCAAGGCACCCAGTCCAACCCCTGTGCCCACCGAACCCTGTCCCCAAGTGCCACGGCCACATGCTTTGTGAACCCTCCAAGGACAGAGATTCTACCCCAGTGTTTCCCACTTTGTAATCCCACCCTCCCCTGGCACAGCTTGAGGCCATTTCCTCTCATCCCACCCCTGGGATGCCCAGCATTACGGTGGGTGCCCTAGGATCTGTGACCATGCAGCATCGCATGGTTCTCATCTCTGCTAGGGAACGGGAGCAAGGAGGTTACTCTGCTGAAGCATTCTGGAAAGTCAGAGCTGAAATCTCTTCCCTTGTCTCTCCCATCTGTTTATTTTTACCACTTAATAACAAGTCTGTCTCGTCAACGATTCCTGACACCACGGCACAAACTGCAGCTCAGTGCAGACGACTTTATCAAAGAGACCTTAGCTCCTCGTTCCGGGGTGACACCACGTCAGTGCTTCTCCTGTGTGCCGAGTCGAGTCGGGTCTGTAATTTCAAAGAGCACCGTCCTTCTCTTCAGGAGCCGATGTGACCAACGCATACGGAATTGTTGATTATTATGCAAAAGGTTACCCAAGCTGTGAAGATAAGAAGCAACTTCAAGCACCTCAAGGAGCTTCATTTGTTCAGTGAGAGGCTTTTCACTGCCTCACGATGTCACAGACCTCATTCCAAGTGATTAGGAGCAAAGAGAAAGAAGGCACTGAAACGATCTCTGACAGAGAAGGGAACTCTGGGACCACTTGAAGAGGCTGCGCTACCAAGAATTTCTTACCATTAATGAAGCCTTCGCCTGCAGGATCCACTGCGACACCAACCCTGCTCTGTCTTTGCTTCCCAAAGAGGCACCTGGCGCTTTGCAGAGGGGCGGCTGGCCCAGACACACACAACCAGCCAGGCTGGATGAGGCTTGGAGCCCCCTGATCAAGGGTGGAGTGTCCCTGCCCATGGCAGGGGCTGGGACTGGACGGGCTTTGAGGTCCCTTCGCACACCAACCATTCCCTGATTCCATGATTCTATGAAAACCATCCTCCTGGTTTCATTACTGAACAATCCACTTGTTGAGGAAGCCTGGAAGAACCAAATCTGAACCATCTTACATTTTCAAGTGAACTCTTTTACCACCTTTCCCTTATTTTCTAGACCTGCCAGAAGTTTTTGGCCTCAGAAGAGCTGATCAAACGTTCTCGTTTGATTTTTGGACAGGGAGATTTCACTGCAAACCCAGTCAGGCTCACTCACTGTTCATATCTGCTCTCTGGGGTGTATGTTCTGGTAGCAGACTCAAAGAAGCCTTAGTTGGAAGGGACGCAGTCCAACCTCCTGTTCGAAGCAGAACGATTGCCAGCGGGAGGAGAGAGGGAGGAACAGCCGTGCGTGTCTCCAAGCGAAAAACGGGATGGAAAAAAGGCCACCTGTGACACCACCTCTGACAGAACCACCATTCCAGCCGATTCCAAGTCCTGAGCCTGGCACCTCCGTCTGCTCACGCCAACAGGGAGGAGACTGCCACCACCTGGTACTTGAGAGGTGACGCTCACCCGATGAGCCCATGCTAGAAAAGAAGCAGCTCTTCTAACAGATCAGCTCAGGAAATCATCCCACTCAGCCCTTGTCTACAAAACCACAGGCTCGTGGAATGGTTCGGGTTGGAAGGGACCTCAAAGCCCACCCAGTTCCACCCTCCCACAACCTGATTTTCCCTCTCCGTTTCCTCCAGACAGTCAGTGAAAGTGTGATCCTAACATCAAACTCCATTTAAAGTTGCACTCCTTTTTAAATATGATTTTTATCTAAAAAACTCATTCACAACAGGGATGTGGTTAAGAGAAGCCCAGTAACCTTGCAGGAGTCTCCCATCTTCCATGATGGGAGATGGAAACAGATTCAAGGGATAATGCGTCCTGACATTTCATCTACACATTTCACCTGATGTTATTTCACGGAATCATGGAATCATTGAGGCTGGAAAAGACCCCTAAGCTCACCCAGCTCCCCCCTGTGCCAACTGAACCCTGTCCCCACGAGCCACAGCCACACGCTTTGTGAACCCCTCCAGGGATGGAAACATCACCCCTGCCCTGGCACAACTTGAGGCCGTTCCCTCTCATCCCATCCCTTGTTCCCTGGGAGCAGAGCCCAGCACCCACCTCGCTCCAACCTCCTTTCCAGGAGCTGCAGAGAGGAACGAGGTCTCCCCTCACCTCCTCTTCTCCAGGCTAAACAGTCCGAGGTCCCTCAGCTGCTCCCACAACCCCTGGGCTACAGCCCCTTCCCAGCTCTGTTCCCTTCTCCCGACACGCTCCAGCCCCTCAATGTCCTTCTTGGAGTGAGGGGCCAAGAAATGAACCAGAATAGGAGTCGAGGTGTGGCCTCCCCAGCGCAGAGTGCAGGGGGCGATCCAAGCCCTGCTCCTGCTGCCATCTCATGGTGATCTTGCAGGTGGCCTTGGCCACCTGGACCACTTCAATACACAGTTCCCTAAAAAAAGCCACCAGCCCTCACACTCTGGAGCCTGCAAGCTGGAATTCAAAGCACAACGAACATTCGGTCAATGTTAGATCACAATGAGAGGGAAACCCTCAGTGAACTGGAGCCACACGAAGCTCTGTGCATCCAAAAACACCAATAGTGTTTTATTCAGAGAACACAAACACAGGCTCGCTCAGAATGAGACAGACATTCCCATGAGATGAAGCCTGCCATGATTGTGGTAGCCAGAAACGTTCTGCTCTGACAGTGGAGGAGGATCCTGAACCAGTGGGAGGACCCCATGGCAGGGGGGAAACTGGATGAGCTATAAGGTCCGTTCCAACCCAAACCATCCCACGGTTCTACAATTCCACCTCCCCCATGCAGGAAATCTGCCTCCCAGAGGCACCTGCACAGGACCTCACACGCTTTAATGCCCTGGTGCTCCACGCCAGAAGGGGCACGTGGAAGTGGAAAACCTGCCCCCATTGTAAACACACACTTGACGGAACATCCGACCTTCCTTCTGGCAAGTGATTGCCTTGCCCCAGCATAAATACATTTTTAGAAATACATAAAGACATAACTTAAACCTGCGTTGGTGCAGGCAGGGCTCACAGGGAGAGCAAACCCCACAGCAACCCCACAGAGAGCTTATATGTTCACAGCTTCACCTGGGTCCCTCGTTCGAGCTCGTGTCCTTCACACAACCCTGATGAAAGTCAGCAGCTGGAGCTGGGTTCCAAGGCCGCAGCATCTCTGGGTTTTTGAACACATTTAATGCTGCAATGGTTGCTGTTGGGCACAGCCCAATGACAGAAACCATCAGCCGGTGTCCTGGGCTCTGAGCAACGTTGGGCTTGGCCTGGAAATGTCACGACTTTTTGGGTGGCCCTGACCTCTGCCAGCGACACAGCAACTTCACACCGATCCCAACTGCCCCTGCAGGACAGGGGGAAACGCTCTCCTCCATCCTTCTTTCCAACCAAGGCAGAAGGTCAAGCTTGGACCTTCCCTTCCCCACCACCCCTGACCTCTCCAAGGAGCCTTCGATCCCCAAGGTCTTTCTTTCACAGGACTTCAGCAGCCAGAAGGCATCTGTTGGGTGTCCGGCCCCACACGCTGTGAGGAGATGATGTGAGAAACCTTTCCAGAAAAGCAGCCTTGGCCTCGGCTGGGAAGCAGCTGCCAGGCCCTGATGTGTTTAGCACTTCAAGAACGGTTGCCACCACATTCCCGAGGCGGGGAACGCTGGCGCATGGGGTCACGGGTATCCCTGCCCGGGGCCAGCCCGGAGCAGTGCGGAGCAAAGCTCGCCCAGGTCACTCTCGTCGTTCTCCTCCGGCTCGCTGCTGGAGTTGGAGGGGTTGCCGCCGGGCAGGCTGTGGCTGGAGCCCGGCCGCAGCGACGCCTGCCCCTGCGGGTCTGGGGCAGGAGTTCTCGGGGCACTCGGTGGGGAGCGACTCCTCTGGCTGAAACACTGTCTGAGCAGAGACTTGGGCAGCGTTGTCCACCGACTTTCCAAAGTCCTCTGCTTCGTTTGCAGGTGAGTGTAATGCAAATCCAGCTGCAGGACCACATCTGTCTGGAAGAGAAAAGCAAAGTGAACCCGAGACTGAGCTCTGTGGAATGGGACTGACGGACTGGCCACCCCACAGGCTCATCTGCATGGAGTCACAAGATATACATCCAGCTCGAGCCAATGGGAATAGGGAGCAACATTATGGGAGGCAGTGGGAGAACCACAGAGATCTCTACCTGGATTTTCTGTAATCCACAGAGCTGGAAGACACAGTCCAGCTCCTCCTGCTTGTACAAAGAGGTGAGCAGAGACTCCACTTGTTCCAGGCGGTTCTCGTTCAGGACAGCTACATTTTCCGTGTCCTGGATCAAGAAAACCAGAGGAAATGCAAGGGAATTTCAGCCTCAAGCTGGGCAAGGAGGCACAACTACCATCAAACATGCTTCTCTGCGCAGAGTGAGGCTTCTGCCCTTGGTGGGAATACTGCATGCCCTGATGGGAACACCATGGAGCACAAGCAACAGGAACATGGAGATTTCACACAGCCATCTCGTGCACATCAGTGGGAAGACCTAGGAGACCCCCCTGAAGGTGCCTACCTGGAAACCTTTGATGTAATGGGACTTCCAGCAGTGTGGAAACAGCTCGTCTCACAACCACCAAACTCTGCGTTGTGCTCTCCACCATCTACAGAACCATCATTTCTTGCTCAATTACTCAACCTTAAGCCAAACAGCTTTGTCTCCGAGATCCTCTTTAGTAATGGCCTTATCTTGGAGCTCCAGAGAGCGCAAGAACAGCCAAAGGTTGCCTTATGAAATAGCATCTTGCTTTGGATTTGAGCCCTCCAGGACTGGTGACAGCCCACCAGCCCCTCCCATGCCAAGATACTTCCCTCTGCCAGGTGGCTCCAGCAGCTACCGTGTCCTGGCTACCTTGACCAACGCAGCCTTGGCTTTGGCCACATTGCTGAGCAGCTCGTGTGGGTTCACCACAGCCACATGGGAAGCCAGTGGCACATAAGGAGGGCCTGAGCCTTGCAAAACTTTCTGGCCGCTGGCAGAAGTTGGAGGAAGTTGTTAGGACACTGGCAGGAGGAGAAGCCCTGGGAGCTCTTGTTGGCCTCTACAGACCTTCCCTGAACTCCTGCCCATGAGCAGCCAAAGCCATTTGTTTCTGGCCAGAAACAGAAGCTAAAATGTTGGATCCCAAATGCTGGCTGGGATTTGCAGTGTCACCCTGGCTTGCAAGGCTGGAGGACAGGAGCCAACACTATTGCTGATCCAGGAGGTCCACTGGATACCATTTATCTCCATACAAAGTAAAGCCAAATCCCACTCTAAGGGATCCACATGGGTGATGATTTTGCAACACCTTCAGGCAAATCACTTCCAGACATTCTCTCTTTACCGGGAATATGTCACAACCAGCGTGCACCTCCCTCCCTTACTGCCACTCAGTCCATGGCTTCCTTCTATGCCAGCAACAACTTTTTATACATTTGAAGGCTCCTTATCCACAGATGCTTGCTTTTCATTCTCGAACTCTTGCTCTTTCCTGCAATTAGTTTGGATCACTGCTAGAAAAATCCTACCATGGTCCTGTCTGCCAGCGCTACAGCACGCCCAGGCTCTCTGCTGAACTCACTTTGAGAAGCTCAACATGCTAAACAGCAGGAAACCTCCCACTTCCTCACCCAAACGGCTCCCTGGGTTCATTCCCCCGGGTTTCCAACATGTATCTCGCACTGAGCTTGGTTTTGTTGGCCTTCAGCCTCCAGCTCCTGCATCTCTAAGCCACGGTGCCTCAGACGGTCCCCAGCTCCCCCCAGTGTCTCTGAAGAGGGTTGGCACGTTGAGGACACAGCTGGCTTGCCCAGATCCTGCAAGGAGCCAGGTATCCCCCTGGCAGAGCGCTGAAGCCCTGGCTGAGGCTGCCCAGGGCAGGGCTGGAGTCCCTGTCCCTGAGGGTTCACAACGCGTGTGGCTGTGGCATTTGGGGACAGGGTTCAGTCTGCATGGGGGATTATTTTGGGCTGGTGGCTGGACTGGGTTAACTGAGAGGGCTTTTCCAACCTCAATGACTCCATGATTCTCTGATCTTACCACCCTGCCTCTACGGAGCCCCTTTCAGGGAACCCGCCCCAAGGTGAGGTGCAAGCAGCTGGGTCCCCCTTTCCCCTCAGTCGCTGAGGTGAGGTGGCTGCACACACACACACACGATTTTCATGCATGTTCAAGGAGCTCACAAGGGCAAACGATGCTCCAGTTTGGCAATGGGTGGGATCGGGCTCCAAACCTCCTGCTGGATGCACCACTCTGTGACCCCAATGAACAAAGGGCCAGCAGCCCTCCAGGAGGAACCAGGGCTGAAAGATCCACCACAGCAAAAGGGACTAGAGCAAAGGAGGAAGAGAGTGAGCAAAGAGGAGCAGCAAGGCGAATCCTGTGAGGAGGCACAGAGACCACCAAGGAAAACCACACTGGGCACGTGGTCTGTTAGGAAAGGTGTGCAAGGAAGCCAGTCGGACTCAACTGGGAACAAGGGCAGGAGGACAGATGGTTGTGTGAGCTAAGAAGGCACCATTGAAACAGCCAGATCTGCTTCTAAACACAGGAAACAGGAAGGTTTTTAATCACAAATGGATTAAACAAAATAATTCAGGTTGCCCAGAGAAGCACCCTCCCTGGAGGGGTTCAAGGCCAGGTTGGATGGGGCTTGGAGCCCCTGATCCAGTGGGAGGTGTCCCTGCCCGTGGCAGGGGTGGAACTGGATGGGCTTTGAGGACCCTTCCAACCCAAACCATTCCAGGATTCTGTCACTAATTCAATCAGGTGCCCCAGAAATCAGCCCTGGGCCCTGGGGTCCTGGGGAAGGGACGTGGTAGGAGCAGGAGAAGGGGCTGAGCGGGAGGACTCACGGAGGGCCAGCAGAGCCGGAGCCGGGCATCAGCGACGTGGGCTGGGGGCGGCTGCAGCTTGGCACACACGGACACCACGTTGGAGAAGAGCTGGGGGAAGCGAAGCTCCACCTGCGCCCCGCAGGGGAAGGTCACCATCTTGCTTCCAGGCTCTGGAACGGAAAGCCCAGCAGGATCAGCTCCTGGAGCGTCCCATGAACCCCTCCACGTGGACTGGTGGCCCTAAGGGGCACGAGGAACCCGGCCCTCTGCTCCCAGCATCCTCACCGTGGCTGTGGCCCCAGCGCTCAGCGGCTGCTCCTGAGGGACAGATTGGGTCCGTCAGCGACCGGGCTTCCTTCAGAGTGTGTTTGATCTCCATCACCTGCTTCCCAGTGACCAAGGGATCTCGGCCAATGTCTGGGGAAGAGAATTTGGAGGTGCAAGGGTCACTGGGGGTTCCTCATTTACTGCTCTGCCTTTCAGATCGTACATGAACATCTCAGTACCGCTGCCAGTCACAGAAAACAGGCAATTGGGTTTTCATACAATCACAGAATCATGGAACAGTCTGAGATGGAAGGGACCACAAAGCCCATCCAGTCCCACCCCTGCCCACCTCCCACTAGATCCAGTTGCACGACCTCCCTGGGCAGCCTCTGTCAGTGCCTGGTGGCCTCCTCTGGCCTTGCTCCCACAGCTCCATGTCCTCCCTGTGCTGAGGACTCCAGAGCTGGACGCAGGCTCCAGGTGGGTCTCTCAGAGTGGAGCAGAGTGACAGAATCCCCTCCCTCCCTGCTGGTCCCACAGCTCTGGGCGCAGCCCAAGACACAGGTGGTTTCTGGTCTGCAGGTGCACATTGCAGCTCATATGGGGCTTCTCCTCCCCCAGCACCCCAAATCCTTCTCCTCAGTGCTGCTCCCAATCATGTCGTTTCCTTGCCTGTACCAAAACTGTGGATCGTCCCGACCCAGCTGCGGGACCTTGGCCTTGTCCTTGTTGAACCTCATGAGTGGCACGCAGCCCCAGCTCTCCAGCCTGCCCAAATCCCTCTGGATGACACCCCGTCCTTCCTGTGACAACTGCCCCACTCAGCTCAGTGTCATCTGCCAGCTTGCTGAGCGTGCACATGATCTCACTGTCTGTATCATGGGTATTTAGGGATGGACTAAATCAGCACTCCCTGCTGATACCTCTTCTCCTCCCAGTTACTGAAGTGAGTGGTTTCTAGCTCGCCCCTTACCTTCTAACACATCCTCCAGCATGTGCGTAACCTTCTTGTCCTGCAGAATGTGCTTCTTCAGATACTTCATGAAGATCCCACAGCTGTACTCTCCATCCTGCAACTCATAGGCTTCAGCATCTTCGCACCTGCAAGAGAAAGAACCTGTCCTCACCTTTCTGGGACAGAACAAAGCTCAGGGTGGGGGGAGTCAGGGCTTGCTGACTCCATCCAGACTCTGTTGGCTGAGTCATCTCCTCACACAATGGCACAAAGCATTTGGTTCTGGCCCAGGAGAGGGTGGGAAAGACATGGGATGGGAAAAATCAGGGGAGGTGGACAGGAGAAGACTTTCTTTGGGGGCCTAAGTGGGTGCCAGCAGTTGAAAAGCCAGCGGAACTGGCACTAGAACAGTAAGCAATGCCCATCATCACCTCAGGAGGCTTCAGGTGACATGCTCATGGCACAGGAATCAGGCTCTGGCATGGAAGGACAGAGCACAGGAGCCGATGCCACCCTCACGCATAACCTGTGTCTGATGGACAGGCTGCCACTAGCGATGTCAGGAGAAAGGCATGAAGCGTCTGACCAGGAAATGCTCAAGATGGAGGGTGAGAGACAGAGGGAACAGGAGCAAAGCCTCCAAAAGCCACCATGTGTGAAGGGACGCAAGGTGATAAGAGCTGTGCCAGCGTTCAGTCTGGCGCGGGGATGGCAAAGCACACTTACGTGGCGTAGCCGTAAACGGTGTTGCCCCAGGGCTCCAGCGGCTGTACCTGGGAGAGGGCACACTGCGGGTTGTACCTGGAGAGGAGACAGAGGATGAGGCACTCAGTGTGTGTGTCTGGAGAGGATGAAGCCCGTGGGCTCCACCAAATCCACCTCCTATGGTTGGCAAGAAGATCCACCTTCAAACACAACCACCCAAGTGACTTGGACAGCAACAGAGGCTACAGCCAGGAGTCCTGCCGAGAACCCCACCCACGGGAAAATCACAGAATCAGACCATTCCCCAATTCTAAGATTCTACATTGGTCCTGGTTTCACCAAAGAAGCCATCCTGGTTGCACCTCACGGTCAAGCCGTGCCCACCCGACTGCAGCCAGACTGAACAGCATGGGTACCGGCTGCCTCCAGTTTACACCAGTGACTTGGAGCCGTTCCCAGTCACACTGGGCCAAGAGCCAGCCACAGCGTTGTTCCCTGTTACTCAATCCCGGCACAGCTCGCTGGGGTGGAGCTGGCAGGAGAAAGGGAGCAGAAGGGGTGGTTGTGTCACCAGCAGCCATGTGGAAAGTGAGAGGCAGTGCTAAACGCAAACACTGAGCACGGAGATGCGTCAGCTCCGCACCTACTCCTAAACAAATGCAGAAACCCAGCATTCCAGAGGAGAAATGAGCCCAAAATAAGCAGAGGTCCCGTTGTCCCCCAGCTGGGGACGTTCCCCAAGGCTATGCAGACATGAGCTGATGCAAACCTTTTGTGAAGGCACCAGCAGGGCTGGAGCTCACACAGTGGGAATGTTGGCTGTGGGCCCCTGCCAAGCTTCAGCAGGGGCTTCAGCTTCCAGGGGCATTTCCAGATGGCAAGAGAACACAAGGAGAAGAAGGCAGCAGTGCTCCTTCCTCCTTCAGCCTCAGAGAAGTCTCATCAGCCAACTCATTTTTGGTCTGCATCCCAGACAGGAGATGGTGTCCTCCTGTCCTAAGTGGCTCATGCTAAAAAACCCTCATAAATCAAGGAATTCCTGGAAGAGGCAATCGCATCCACCACAGATCAGTCCATAAATGTACGAGGGCACATGCAGCCTCTGTGTTCCCAGCTCCTCCTCTGCTGGAGCTGAACATCTGCCACCCCTTGGCAAAGGGGGATGCGTTTCTCATCCCTCTGGCATTTCTGGTGCTGACACGGAGAGAAAATCTGGGCAAGATCCTTCTTAGCATAGACATGGCTCACGTATGGCTGAGCGAGCTGCCAACAGACGACACCAGGCCGACGACCAGAAGGGCACTGGGAAAGGAGACCCCAGGAGCCCTGGGTTAAGAGGTGCGGTGAACCCACCCAGCTATGAAATCCAAACTCTCAGCTGAGCTGGAATGGTGACTTCCCAAGACAAATGGGCTCAGGAGAGAGCTGCTACAGCAACCCCTGGGGACAACAGCCACTACACCAAGTGCTGAGCCGGCTGTGGGAAAGAGAAGGAAAGAAGCGTGAGATCTTGGGATGGAAGAGAGAAAAAGAGCCGCAGAGCCATGCCCAAACATCACAGCAGATGTTGCATCACATCCTTCTCCCAAAGTGCTGATAAGACAGCACGGAAACCATTGGTGATGCCTAGGAGACACCAGCTCGAACGCCATTTCCATAAACATCCGTGTTGCCTGCAGGTGGGCTACCAGCACCCGCCAGAGCCACGAGCTCCCACTCGGCCGTGATCCTGGCACCGCGCTGGGTGCTGCCGTGGGTGCTCAGCAGCGCGGGGAAGCAGTGGTGAGCAGAGGGAGGAAGGGGACGCTCTGTGCCGGGGCAGGCATCAAGGGCCAGTGATGACAGCATCTCAACAGGGTAAGTCCCAGCACAGCCAGGTTCTGAACTCCTCCAAGTGAGCATTCCCACCTCTGCAGCTGAAAGGCCTCACAGACTGAACACCTTTCCATGGGCTGGCAGCTCCTTCAGGGCAGCAGCATCAAAATCCCCATCACCTTCCTGGTTCTCAGTGCAGGAAGCAAAGAAGGAAGAGGGAGATCTTTCTGCACTTGGCCCTCTGTCTTTTCTGACCTCTAAATCTCCCTTAGGAGACATAATGACAGCTTCTACTCCAATAGTCCCTCTACCTTCTGCTGAAAATGGAAAAGTTGGAGTTCTCTGCAGCCCACAAGTGGCAGGATGGAGATGTGCAGGCAAGGGAAGCTGATGGGCTTTTCTGATCCCTGACCTCAGCAGCAGCCTGGGTCCCACTTCATGATACAACCACTTCAGAAACATTTAAGGCCACGCTCTGCACATGTCAGGTGAGGAAGGGGGAAGAACGACAGGAAGGACATTAAAGGGCTGGAGCACATCCAGAGAAGACCAATGAAGCTGGGGAAAAGTCTGAACAGGGTTTTTGTGAGTGGCTGAGGGACCTGGAGAAAAGGAGGTGAGGGGAGACCTCATTGCTCTCTGCAGCTCCTGGAAAGGAGGCTGTGATGAGGTGGGTGCTGGGCTCTGCTCCCGGGGAACAAGGGATGGGAGGAAATGGCCTCAAGTTGTACCAGCGGAGGGTGGCATTGTATGGTGGGGCACATTCTTTCCCTGGCAGTGGTGAAGCCCTGGCTGAGGGTGCCCAGGGCAGGGATGGAGTCCCCGTCCCTGGAGGGGTTCAGAAAGTGTGTGGCTGTGGCACTTGGGGACAGGGTTCAGTCCACACCGGGGGGTTTGGGCTGGATGGGCTGAGAGGCCTTTTCCAATCTCAGTGATTCCATGATTCTAAGAGCACCCTACCATTTCCTGCAGGTGTCCAGCAGGACGAGGTTCAGGGCCGTCCGCTGCTGCTGCATCTTCTGGAGGATCCTCTGCACGCTGATGCAGTTCTCAGGGACGTAGGGTTGTGGAGCATCAACTGGGACCATGTAGTTCCTTCCCGAATGTTCGTACCCATGACCAGCATAGTAGAATAGAGCTGGGAAGAGGGAGAAGGAGAGGATGAGTCACCTGCAGGTCCATAACCAGCCACCCAGGGCCACATCCCACCTCCTGTCCTGAAGGGATACTGGTGCAGGGCAGACCTAGAGCGGTAGCACCTATGAAACTGGAGCTACACTGACCTCACAATTCCAAAGTTTTCCCTTCTGCAGAGGTGGAAGCAGCCTAGAGAGGCTTGTGGTTCCCAGGACCATTTACTGGGAGACCCCAAAGTCACTGGGTTTACACATCTCCATAACCATCTGTGCTACCACACGCAAGCTTGGCATCTGCCAAGCCGAACACCACCTCTGTTACAAGACTGGGTTAATCTCTTTGCAAGAATACAGCCACAGACAAAGTATTTGAACACGATGAAAAATACATTAACAGCCTCTTGAATGAAAAGCTCCTCAGCTTCCTAGTTTTGGAGGAGAGCCTAGGAATGGATTAGGTGATGGGAAAGAGTCTCCAGCTTTCAAAGGAGCCACCTATAAGATGGTAAGAAATGAAATGGAGACAGAGAGAGACGAGTTCTCCAGATGTCCAGAACACAGACCACATCCTTCAACAACCTCCTGCAAGGCAGGAGAGGGGTCAGACTCATCCAGGTGTTGGTGGGAAGTCCAATACACAACAAGAGTTTTGGTTTCCAGATTTAAGCACATAAAACTTCATGATTTCTGCCTTCAGAAGAGATGGCACCACAGGGATACACAGCCTGAGGAGCTCAGCACAGACCAAGCTTCTCTCCAGCCCCTGTGTTCAGCCAAGGGCTTTCCTTCTGCACAGCAATTCCCAGCTGGGCTTGAGCTTCCCGAAAGGCTGGCTACCCCTTCCCAGCACCAGCCTTGGGTGCTGGGGGATGCTGGTGAAAGCCGGCTCGGGGAACTGAAATGGGCTAAAAAAAAAGCTCTGTGAGGTGACACAAAGAGTTGCACTACCGCAGCAGCAGGACAGTGGAGAATGAGAGGTCAGAAACAGGAACATGGGGCTGAGAGGCAAGAAACTATTCCTTCAGCTTTGCTGCCCAGGACCACGCTCCATTGAGAACCCTCTCCTCTGCCCTCCCTGCTCTGTGGTTTGTGGATGCTTGCTTTGACCTCTGATGCAGCACGGGATGCAGCGGATGGGGCAGAAGGACTCATCGTACGGAGGACAGAAAGCATGAGATCAGGGTAAAAGAGGCCTCAAGTCCCCTTGGTTTCTATTCTCCACGGACAATGGAAAGTTACTCAAACGGCTGTTTTCACAGGTGCCCACAAGGTTTGAGTTCCTCTTCTCGTGCATCGACAGCCAGAGAGAGCGAGCTCAGATTTGCAGAAGCTTTAAACTTTCATAACTTGCAAATCAATGCCACAAATCCCTCTCCTGAAATGAAAAAAGAGCATAAAATAGGAAAAAAATAGACACAGGCGCTTCAGGTTTGGCCCCTGCAGTCATCGAGCACTGATGGTATTTGTCCCTCCTGCACATGAGAGGGGGATGGGGATATCTGTTACCCAGAACCAACACTTGGAAAGAGCTGAAGTTTTACAGAAAAGCCCCCAAAGAACCATGGCATCTTCTCCCTTTTGAGGGCCCGTGCACCCTGGAGGCACCACCAAGTGCTCCCGTGTGACTGAAACCACAAAGACCCATGTTCACATCCACAAAGATGTTAAGTTTTCCACCAGCTGAGCAACTTGGAAACCCCTCCTGGGCTTCACTGCTCCTCCGGAACAGGAAAGTCAAGAGTCTGCCTGGAGAAGGGTTTTTATTCTGAGCTGACATCTCAATGCTCTTCCCACCCCTCGTGAGTCAAAGCTGCTGAGCCAGGATGAGCTTCTGAGTACCAAATTAAAAATGAGAAGCTCCAGGCGCTACTCATAACACAGGAAATGTCAGCACACAGCTTCATTGAAGCGCGACAGCATGTTCTTAGCGATTCACTCACAGCTCTGCTCTCGATGCATTTCTGACCCGACTGTTTTGACCTGGGACTTTTTAGGATGCTCAAAATAACAGCCAGGGGGATTCCTCATTTGTTTGGGGGTTGCATAATTACAGCTTGCTGGGGAGGTCTGAGGATTTCAAAACCCCTCTGCAGCTTTTCTAAGAGGGTGTCTGGAGGAAAGGCAGCTGGATGATTCACCATCTCCGTCCAATGAAACCTTTGGATCACCTTGAACGTGGAGCCACGCAGGATCCCTGCATCTGAAAACAAAGCCCGTTTCCACTCTGGGCTTGGGAAATCTCAAAGACGGTTCAAACACAGAATGATGGATTGATTTGAGTTGGAAGGGACCTTGAAGACCATCCAGTCCCACACTCTGCCATGGGCAAGGACACCTCCCACTGGATCAGGGGTTCCAAGCCTCATCCAACCTGGCCTGGAACACCTCCAGGGATGGGGCAGCCACCACTACTCTGGGCAAGATTTGCACTTCACCCCGTTCTTTTAACTTTAGGTAAGGAAAACAGCTGGAGAAGTGCTGGAGGATGCATCACAGCAAGAGAAATCCTGGGAGGATCAGCAAGGAGAGCAACTCAATATCCCACTGTACATCTGGATGCCACCGGGAAGCCTCAACTCAACCACACTGCTGGAACCAGCCTGTGCTGGGCTTCACTGCCTCCAAATAGAATCATAAAATCGTTTGGATGGAGAAGACCTTTGAGATCATCAAGTCCAACTGTACCTGTCCACTACTGAACCATCCCCGAGCACCTTGTCCACCTGGCTTTTAAATCCCTCCAGGGATGGAGACTCCAGATATTGGGTATCTCCTGATACCCAACTGAGAACGCCCAGAACTGAGCCCAGGAGTCAAGGTGCAGCTTCCCCAGCACCAAGTTCAGGGGACGATCCTGTCCCTGCTCCTGCTTGCACCCAGAGTGGGCTGGTGGCCCGAGGCTTATCCAGCTCAGGAACTCAGCTGTTAACACTTTCCCTACAGTGCAAAAAGTCAGTCTGGCCAGGAAGGATCGGTGGCCGTGAAGCAGAAAAGTACCAGAGGTTTCAATAAGGCACAGTAGTGCAAAAGGTTTGCCAGTTCCAACTCTTTGTCTCCACAATGCTCCTGAAAACAAGGGAAGCACTGTGGACTAAGTGCCTTCTTGGAGATACGGATGGAGGGCAGGACCTGCCGCACTGTGGGAAAAGCCTGCAGCACAAGGGGATTTCAGAGCAACCACAAAAGGAAGCAGTGAGTGAAGTCCTAGGGATGACGAGCTCAGCAGGAGAGGCGCCAGCCATGTGCTGCTCCTCCCCGCCAGCTCAGCCTCCTTGAGTGAGTCAGGGCTTCCTGGAAGGACGTGGCTTTGCAGCGTTTCGTTTGTGTCCCTGCCCATTGCACAACCTCCCCACCTCACACTAGGCTGGAACTGGCTCACGCCGACTCTTGCCGTCAGAGTGCCCTGCTGTGTCCCCCAGCAGGGAGAAAGAACCTCACGACGAGGTTTGGAAGCAAAAAAACCCATCTGCAAGGTGTTTCCAGGGTACCCGTCACACTGGGAGAAGTTCAGAAACCTCAGAGAAACTCCTTTTACCACTAGCCTGAAAACCTGCTTCAAGAGCCACAAGATCTGCTGTTTGGGTTTGCATTTGAGGAACGCTTCCTGCTGAGAAGAGCACGCAATGAGCTTGAAGCCGCCCTCAATGGCATCTGCAGTGGGGAATGCACTTCTGCAAAAAGGCTGCCAGAGCCCAAAATTAGACCAGCAGGAAAGAGAAAGCAGGAAATCGTGGCTGGCTGTGGCAGTCACAGCTCCAAAGAAGCTCCTGTCCCTATAAAGGGACACAGTGGGGGGCAATCAACAGGCAACCTCCTCAATTATTCATCTAAGGTGAAGTCAGAAGCCCTGCTCCCATTCACCACCAGAAGCGCTGGCTCCCCAGAGCCTCTGCAGGGAGTTGGAGGTGAGCCACGTAGTGGAGAAACACCTCTTCTGCCTGCCTGTAACCTTGCCAAAACTGAACAGTTGGCCTGGAGGCTTCTGCTGGGCCTGGCACCACTGCAGACTCTGCCACCCTTGTGCTCCTCAAAGGAAAGTTCCGATTCTTCTCTTGCTAATTCAACAGCTCTTCAGAAAATTACTCCTCCTCCCTGGCACCAATCACCCCCACATCGGCTGCTGCCTGCTCAGCACTGGCAGGTTGAGCCATGGAATGGTTTGGGTGGGAAGGGACCTCACAGCCCATCCAGTCCCACCCCTGCCATGGGCAGGGACACCTCCCACTGGATCATGGGCTCCCAGCCCCATCCAACCTGGCCTTGAACCCCTCTAGGGGTGGGGCAGCCACGGCTTCTCTGGGCAACGTGGGCCAGGGCCTTCCTACTCTCACAGCAAAACATTTCTGCCTAAGATCTCATCTCAATCTTCCCTCTTGCAGATAAAAACTATTGCCCTTGTCCTATCCCTGCCCTCCCCGATCAAGAACTCCTCCACAGCTTTCCTGGAGGCTGCCAGGAACCGGTCTGGCTCACCCTTACCATAGACTCCCTTTCCCAGGAGCTGCAGGAACCGACTGACCGCTGCCACCATCTCAGCCTTATTCAGATCCAGGAGGGAGACAACCTGGAAGCCCAGCTGCTCCAGAAGACGACTCAGCTCAAAGACATCCATGACAGGAGCCATCAGGTTGGGATGATGCTGGTAGCGGTTGTTGCCCACCAAAAGCGCGATCTTGCCTGTAGCTACCAGAAACACCGAGTGACAAAGCTGTGAGTGCTCAGCAGGAGTCTCACCTCCTTCTGTTGGAGTGAGGACACGAGACATCTTCTCTTGCATCTAGGCAGGAAGGATAGAGCCTACGCTGACGGGAGCCTGCTCCAGGATTGAACTTGGCTTTCTGAACACAAACCATCCTTAAGAAAGGAAGACTTGAAAAGTCTGAGGTCCTTTCCCCCATGGCGCTGAAGGACAGAAACCCCAGGCTCCTGCTTTCATTTTATCCCTGCCCCTTCCACTGCAGGAAAACCAGATTTATGGCACTTGGCAGCGGTGGGAGCAAGGAGAATCATTTAGGCTAGAAAAGACCTTTAAGGTCCTCAAGTCCAGCTGTAAACCAAACCCTGCCAAGTTCACTGCTCAACCTGCCCTCCCAGCCACATTAGAACTATGCTTTTAATTGAGAGATTAATTTCTCAGGAAGAAAGCCAAGAGTACTCACCAAAAAACTTTTCAGGGTCACATGTACCTGGAAAAGAAAGAGAGAAATGCTCAGCCCATACCCAGTGCCCACTGCACGACAGAAACCGCTCCCATGGCCCCTGGCACCACAAAGCTGCATTGAACACCACTGAGCAACGGCAGAAGCAATGCTTCTCAGCAAGATCTGATCGCTAACCTTAAATCAGCACTGTGGTGATTTGGGGAGGAGTTAGGAATCCTGCCTGATGTAGGAAATCCCAGGCAGCTGGGAGGCAAAGCTGGGAAAAGGGGCAGGGGAAGGAGGGCAGGCATGGAGGAGCTCAGACCCATCAGCAGGGCCACGTTGCTTGTACCAGCCCTGAGCTGCTGCGCGCCCTGACTGACCCCTCCCTCGCTGCAGCCAACGCAAAGGAAACAACAACTCCAGGTCATGGAATCGTTGAGGTGGTAAAAACCTCAGCCCATCCAGACAAGGCATCCACCCTGTGCCGACTGAACCCTGTCCCCAAGTGCCACGGCCACACACTTTGTGAACCCTGCAGGGACAGGGACTCCAGCCCTGCCCTGGGCAGCCTCGGCCAGGGCTTCACCGCTTCTTCCATAAAGCCATTTTTCCCACTGTCCAATCTAAACCTTGCCCGGTACCACTGACGCCATTTCCTCTTGTCCCATCCCTTGTTCCTGGGGAGCAGAGCCCAGCACCCACCTTGTTCCACCCCCATAGTGAAGAAATTCTTCCTTATGTCCAGTCTAAATCTGCCCCTCTCCAGTTTATAGCCATCGCCCCATATCCTATCACTACAAGCCTTTGTAAAAAATCCCTTTCCAACTTTCTTGTAGCCCCTTCAGGCATAGATCATCGCGTTCAGGACACCCAGGGTGGGAAACCACGCTCTGCAGGCCAGGGACTGCCAGGAATCTCCAGCCTCCCTGCAGCGTCCACGCTGCCTCTCTGCTCCCACACTCAGACTCCTATGGAAGCAGGATTTAAAACTGGGGGTCTGTTTCTCGTTCATAAAAGCCTGCAGGATCCATCCAAGCTGGGGAAAGGTGCAAGCGTCAGAGCCAGGCGGCCTCCTCCTGATGCTCCAGCGCAGCGAGGCACCTGCGGGCTGGCTCTGCTCACCGAGGTGGACATCCACGGCGCTGGTCCAGTGCTCACCGAGGCTGTTGGAGGCGCAGCAGAGGTACGTGCCAGAGTCACTGACCGTCGCGTGGCTGATCTAAGACCAAAAGTTCAATCCCGTTATTCACAGTGCAAGATCACAGTCCCCTGCTGGCATTTGCCAAATGCACCTGCATTCCTGTAATAAAAAGGCTTTTCCTTACTGTTTGCCTGACCTCATTTCTTGCCTGGGAAAGGCAAGTGGCATCCCATGACTTTTAGAATCATAGAATCACTTGGTTTCATTCGGTGCTGATCACGCCCGTTGCTCATTTCCAACTCTTACACATCTCTCTTGACCTGGGACACGAATTGAAGCAGCACTGCCTGGCTCTGGGTTGTCCAGGCCAGGCTCCTGCTCAGAGAGGAGCCAAAGCCACCACTGTGTCGAGCTGGCCATGGTTATGTGCAGTCAAGTGCTGAACTCTGAGGACAGAGCTCTTGCTGCCTCTCCAGCTCTGGCTAACACAGGTGAGAGATCCAATCTCCTCTCAGTAGAGGCACCACCCTCCTCCAAATGAAGAACCCCTTGATGGGGCTCCAAGCTCCATCCAACTGGCCTAGAACACCTCCAGGGATGGGGCAGCCACCACCCTCACAGCAAAACATTTCTCCCAAAGATCTTATCTCAATCTCCCCTCTTGCAGCAAATTGCCAGGCTGACACAAGCTGTGTTTAAGGACTCCACCGCTCACATCCAACACAATTTCCAGCACCCTTTCCAAGGTTTTTGAGGCTCTCCCATCCCACCACCAAGCAACGAGCTTCTCCCATCACCCACCTCAGCGGCCAAAGGTTCTGAACCATCCCCAAGGCAACGTTACCCAGAGTTTTTTCTTCTTCTGGTTTTCCAGCAGGTTCCCATTCCGGTACCACTGGTAGCTGGGAGCTGGGACTCCCATGGCAGCGCACTGCAGCTGGAGCGGCTTCCCCACCTCCAGCCTCTGCTCCGTGGGGTTGAGGACGATGACCGGTTCTCCTTGCCAGAGTTGAGGGGGCAATCCTGCGAAGCAGAGACGCAGAATTAGTCCTCTCACCACACAGCCAAACAACAATGGTCGTATTTCCCCCTGTATTGCCAGGAATGTGAGCTGTCTCCACCCATACCAAGAGCTGCTCTCCCACAGGATGGCTGTGGTTCCAGCATGACCTTTCTGCTCTCGGAGGAAGGACCCTTCAGAGCAACACTCGAGATAGCAAATCATAGAATCATGGAATGGTTTGGGTCTGAAGGGACCTCACAGCCCATCCAGTCCTAATCCCCTGCCACGGCCAAGGACATCTCCCACTGGATCACGGGCTCCAAGCCCCATCCAACCCAGCTTTGAACCCCAGGGATGAGGCAGCCACCCCTGCTCTGGGCAACCTGGGCCAGGGCCTCCCCACCCTCACAGCTAAATATTTCTCCTGAAGATCTCATCTCAATCTCCCCTCTTGCACCTCAAAACCATTCCCCCTCATCCTATCCCTGCCTTCCCTGATCAAGAGCCTCTCCCCAGCTTCCTGGAGCCCCTTTCAGCACTGGAAGCTGCCCTATGGTCTCCCTTCTCTTCTCCAGGCTGCACAGCCCCATCTCTCCCAGCCTGTCCTCGTACAGAAGGTTCTCCAGCCCTCACAACATCTCCGTGGCCTCCTCTGGCCTTGCTCCCACAGCTCCGTGTCCTTCCTTTGCCAAGGACTCCAGAACCAAAGCCCTGCCCCCAGCCTCTCAACCCTGATGCTTGCTCTTTCCCGCCAAGGGCGCAGTCACCATGCTGAGGTCAACCACACCCAGAGTTATTTTTCCTGAGCTTTGAAAGAACCAAATTGCCTCTTCCAGTCCCTCTGCCCAAGGCAAAGAAGAAAACACAGCATAACTCTGGGAAACTAGATCAGCAAGAGGAGCAGGCACATGTGGCCTGGGGTTTGGGGACCATGACAGGGACCTGGACCATCCTGAAGACAGACACATTAGTCTGGCTTGGAGGCTGACAATCTCACAGCAATCTTTCTGGTTTAGCATTTTTGAGCTGGCAGGGGATATAAAACATCAAAGCATAAACCAGAAAAAAGCCCAGACACACACTCGTACCTCTGGCCACGTACTGGTGGACCTCCACCTTCACCCAGTCAGAGAAGACGGCAGTTTTGTTGCGGTCGTTGATCCTACAGGTGTAGAGCTGGGTCTGTTGCGCGGTGATGAGCAAGTCTGGCTCAGTGGCCCCAGGGATCAGCTGGCAAACGGACTAAAGGGAAACAGAGGTGGTGGGGAGCACATCCCCGATGTCACTGGCAGCAGAAGGCACCAGCAGGCCCCTCTGGAGAGCAGAAGTGGAAATCACAGAATAGGTTGAGTTGGAAGGGACATTACAGATCACCTAATCCCAACCCCCTGCCATGGGCAGGGACACCTCCCACTACACATCCAACCTGGCCTTGAACCCCTCCAGGGATGGGGCAGCCACCCCTGCTCTGGGCAACCTGGGACAGGGCCTCCCCACCCTCATCATCAAGAATTTCTTCCTAATATCCAATCTAAATCCTCCTCCTTCCAATTTAAAGCCATTCCTCTTCATCCTGTCATTCCAGGCCCTTGTAAAAATCCCCTCCCTGGCTTTCCTGGAACTCGTTTCCATACTGGAAGCTGCTCTAAGGTCTCCCTTCTCTTTTCCAGGCTGAACAGCCCCATCTCTCCCAGCCTGTTCTCATACAGGAGGTGCTCCAGCCCTCACATCATCCCCGTGGCCTCCTCTGGCCTCGCTCCCACAGCTCCAGGTCCTCCCTGTGCTGAGGGCTCCAGAGCTGGACGCAGGCTCCAGGTGGGTCTCTCAGAGCAGAGCAGAGGGGCAGAATCCCCTCCCTCCCTGCTGGTCCCACAGCTCTGGGTGCAGCCCAGGACACAGGTGGTTTCTGGGCTGCAGGTGCACATTGCTGGCTCTTCTGTTTCCTCCCCTCCTTCAGGCACAGGGATGCAGGAGAAGGATGTTTTCCATTGAAGTACCTTCCCAGCATAGAACCATTCAGTTGGAAAAGGCCTTTGAGGTCACCAAGCCTAACTGCCCCTGTCCACTATTGAACTACCCCTGACCACCTCATCTACCCCTCTTATAAACCCCACCAGGGACAGAGACCCCACCGCCCGGTCACCGGCAGCTCTGCCAGTCCCGTCGCTGCAGATGCCTCGTCCCCTTCTCCCACCGTTACCTGGTGCTGGCAGAACCACTGGTACCGCAGCGCCGTGTGGCCCTCGGCGCGGCACCGCAGCGTCACCGCGTACCCCACGGGCACCGAGACCGACACCGGCTGCTCCGTGATGGCGATGCCTGTGGAGGAACAGGGTGGGCAGGTGGGAACAGCTTGGGAGGGGCTCGCTCCCACCCAGCAACCAGGCCCGCTGGGATGGAAGGGGGGTCCCAGCACCCATGCCAGGGGGCCAAGCACCCATCGTGAAACACAAGGGGGTCCCAGCACCCACCTCAGAGGTCTCAGCACCCATTGTGGAATACAAGGGGGTCCCAGCACCCACCCCAGGGGGCCAAGCACACATTGTGGAATACAAGGGGTTCCCAGCACCCACCCCATGCGTATCAGCACCCATCGTGGAATACAAGGGGACCGCAGCACCCACCCCAGGGGTCTCAGCATCCGTCCTGGGCTGTGCCGTGATGGGGGGGGGGATCCCAGCACCCGTTTTGGGCCATAAAGTGGGGTCTGAGCACCCATCCCGGGCTGTAAAGGGGGAGGTCCCAGCACCCGTCCCAGGCTGTGGGCAGGGGTGGGTCCCGGCACCCTCCCGGGCTGTAGGGGGCTCCCGGCCGCGGGTCGCAGCGCCCTCACCTCCCTGCATGGCTGCTCCGGCTGCTCCGGCTGCTCCGGCTGCTCCCGCGGCCCCGGGCGGCGGCTCCTGCGGGGGGAAGCGGGGCTGGGGGCGGCCGGGACGGAGCCCCCGCACCCCGGCCCGCGGGCGGCCCCGCGCTCCACAGCGAGCACCGCCCCCTCACCGCCCCTCACCGCCCCGGGGCCGCCCCTCACCGCCCCTCACCGCCCCTCAGCCCCGGGGCCGCCCCTCACCGCCCCTGGGTGTCCCCCCCTCCTCTCCACGAGGCCCCCCGCCTGTCCTCTCCCCCTCCCCAGGGGTGACACCGCTCCCAGCCCGTCCCGTGGCCTCTCCCCCCACCCACGGTGTCCTCGCTCCCTCCCCGCGGGGCCCTTTCCCCCTCTCCACAGCGTCCCCCTCCCCAGGGATGTCCTCACCCGCTCCCCGCCGTGTCCCCACCGCCGCTCCACACTGTCCCCCTCTCCACAGGCGTTACTGCCCACGTCTCCCTGGTGTCCTCATCTCATCCCCATTATATCTTCATCTCATCCCCATTATATCTTCATCTCATCCCCATGGTGCCCTCATGTCATCCCCGTGATATCCTCATCCCATCCCCATGGTGCCCTCATCTCGTACCCATGATATCTTCATCTCGTCCCCATGGTGTCCTCATCTCATCCCCACGATATCCTCATCTTGTCCCCATGATATCCTCATCCCATCCCCATGATATCCTCATCTCGTCCCCATGGCATCCTCATCTCATCCCTCTCCCGTTTCCCCCGTCCCCAGGCCCCTCGTCCCCCGTCCCCACGCCCCGTGTCCCCACCACGCTCACCTCTGCCGGGGCCCGCGGCCCCAAGGCTCATGGTGGGGCCAGGGCTCTGGCTGTGGGGCAGGAACCCCCCCGGCTGCTTCCTCCGAGAAATCCCCGGGCATCACGAGGGCCGAGGGGGAAGTGGCGCCAGGCCAGCCCGCACGGAGGTTGCACAAACCCCTCGGGCCCCGCGCAGAACCGGGAACGACACGGGGTGAACGTCAGCGCTCCGTCCTGCGACTTTCGTTTACGAGATCAGAGGTGCTGAACCAGAAGTCGCTGCCTTCCAGGAGATGGGAGCACCACGCGGAAAGGAGCTGGAGCTCTGGGGAACGGAGAGGACGAGGGTGGACAGGGAGCAACTGGGTTTCATTCCAGAGGAACATCGAAGTATGACACAAAGCCAATAGGGATGAAGCTCAGGACTCAGGAGCCCTGGGAATGGGTTTCCAAGCCCACGGCAGACCAATTCCCAGCAGTCTGGCTTCTCCCCAGGCTGACGGTCCTGGGCAGCAGGTTCCTGCAGTGCCAGGAGCGATGGGGACCAGGAATTCAGCATGAGGGGACCACGGAGCCCCTGGCGAAGCAGGCTGCTCCCCTGCTGACGCTGCTCTCCCCTGGGGCTGCAGCAGTGGGTTTCACACTAGTGATGATGGAAATTGACCAAAGCAAAGCCAGACCACCAGGGATGTGTCTCCCCTCTTGCAGCTCGAAACTGTTCCCCTCACCCTGTCCCTATCCTCCCTGATCCAGAGCCCCTCCCCAGCTTTCCTGGAGCCCCTTTCAGCACTGGAAGCTGCTCTAAGGTCTCCTTTCTCCTCTCCAGGGTGCACAGCCCCATCTCTCCCAGCCTGTCCTCATACAGAAGGTGCTCCAGCCCTCACATCGTCCCCGTGGCCTCCTCTGGCCTCGCTCCCACAGCTCCATGTCCCCCCTGTGCTGAGGGCTCCAGAGCTGGACGCAAGCTCCAGGTGGGTCTCTCAGAGGGAAGCAGAGGGGCAGAAGCCACCTGTGATTTCAGAAGGGAAGGAGCCCATGGGGATGTGCGCAGGCTGGAGAGGGAAGGATGTGCAAAAACATCTGCCGCTCTCGCTGTGAGTCAGCGTGGGGTTTGCAGGCGGAGGGTGAGCGCTCTGCTACCCAGGGTGGACGCCTCGTGCGGGCTGGCTGGGGCTTCAGAACCTGGACCGTCAGAGAGGTGCTTCCAGGCGGAGCAGAAGCAGAGGGCCCTGCCAGCCCCTGCCAGCCAGAGAACGGGAGAGCAAATGCTGAAAGAAGGTCTATCTCAGCAGGATGAGCCCCCAGCCCCAGGCGGGATGAGCCCCCAGCTGCTGGCCCCCAGCCCCACCAGGCCAGCCCCGCCGGCCATGCCGTCACGCCGCCGCCCCCGAGTGACAGCAGCATGTGCGGGGCGGCTATAAATGGCACCGCTGAGTGACAGGGAGGGCGGTGGCGGCGGGCAGGGGCAGCCGCAGCCCAGCCGCCGCCATGGGCTCGTCCCGCCGAGCCCTCGCTGGCCTCTCTGGCTGGGCAGGGGGCGGCACGGCCGAGGAGGCTGAGAACGCGGCGTGGGCATCGCGCCCCGACCGGCGCAGCTACCTGCTGAGCATCCGGCCCCAGAACAGGTGAGGGTGGAGGGACGGGGCCAGGGGGGCTGAGCGGCCGTGGCGGGGACAGTGGGACCGTGGGGTGGTCAAGGGGGTCCCAGCAGGGACAATGGGGCCGTGGTGGGGACAATGGAATCATGGCGAGGGGGCCGTGGCAGGGACAACAGGGCCGTGGCAGGGTCAATGGGACCATGGCAGGGACAACAAGACCATGGCGGGGACAATGGGGACCATGGCACAGACAGTGGGGCAATGGTGGGGCCTGAGGGGGCCGTGGCGGGGGCCACAGGGCCATGATGGGGGCCAAGGTGTGAGGAAGAGGGGAGAAGCAGGCTGGTAAACACCCAGACTGTAAGGCAACATCCAGCCCCATGAGGGGGGCGATGGTCGAGCAGGACATGGCTGGTTGCGTGGCCCGGCCCCCCTAGAGGTCTTCTCCAGGGTGGGGGTGCCAAGCGGTGGCTGGAACAGCTTGGTAGCAGTGGGTCAGCCCCTGGCCTCCCCTTTTCGGGTTTTGTGGTCACTGTTGGCGTTGCACATAGTTTTATAGCCGGGCAGGAGCACAAAGCGGACCACAGTGCTGTGAAACCCCAACGGACACGAGCTTCTGGAGTTACTCCTGTGTGCAGGACACATGCTGACCTTCTGCCTTCATTGTAGTGAAGCCGGTTGTGCTATCGGCACCGGCCTCGGCGCGAGGGGCCCGCTGCCCCCCTGCCTTATCTCGTTGCCAAAAAAACATTTCTACAATGCAGATATGGGAGCAGAGCGGTGAGACTGGCATTCCTGGGTCAGGAATGGCCTGCGAGGGGGGGCTGCGGCAGCAACAGGGCTTTGTTCGGCAGAGGAAGGTATGCTAAACACGTCAGCAGGGGCTGGCTGAGGTTAGCAGCACGAGGCAAGGTGCCAGCGAAGGCAAAGGTGTGGGTGATCATGTTAGTTGTTTGAAATAAATCCTAGAAATTGCTTGGAATTCTGAAGGCTCTTGGAGTGAGCGTGCCGCTCCCCTGCTGCTGATTTATACGTAATCCATTGCTAGAGCACCAACGCCTCAAAGGGGCTCAGACTGGTAAAAACAAGTACAGGACCCAAAGAGTTAAAAACGCCTGTCCTGGAAGTCAAACATTAAAACTGGGGTGGTGCCAAGGGTTAGGTCACCTTAATTCATTTCGTTTGCATGCCGTCTAATTACTGTCTGTCGTGACATCTTCTGTACCAGCCCGTGCGGCGTCCTCAGCCCACACCGTGCAGAGCCCGTCCCTAACCGCGTCCGAGGAGGCCGGGTGACGAATAGAGAGAGTCTTTAACAGATAAGATGTTGAGATGGTTTGGTTGCCTGTAGCTTGGCTCTTATTCCCCTCTGGACCGGCCAAGGCGCAGCTTTACTCAGTTTAGCCACAAAGGAGGGGTTGTTGGCCCTCTGGTCCCGCATCGCAGGGGTTTTGCTCAAGGCCACTGAGGAAGGCACAGAGCGACGTAGCCTGGTGTCCTCTGGCTGCGTCAATGCTGCAGTCGGGCCTGGCAAATCCAGCCTGTGTCCAGCAGGGTCCGAGTCTTGCATGCCTAGAACCCGTCAGGTTGCTGTTTCCCCGTGTTCCTGACACCTTTCAGCTTCTCTGATGAATAAAGGAGACAGAAAAGTCTCGTAGGGAAGACTTGAGCCAAGGATGTGTGGAAACTGCATTGTTGTTGATGATGCAGGGCGAGGGCTTGAATGAAGTGGGGCTCTTTGTTTTGTAATTAAATAACATATCGTAACGATTCCGGAGAGCAAGTGAGCAGAATGGCGTAGTGAGAAGACTTACAGAAAGCAATTAGGGGTTTAATTAAATCCAGGAACATCTGGAGAGCTTGCCTGGGAGAACTTGAAAAGCAAGATAAGCGACATGCGTAGGGCAGATAGCATTCAGCAGCTCACTTCAATGAGTGTGGCTGAATTTGGTGAGGCTAGAGCTAACAAAAGCTTGGGACAAGTAATTTGAATATGGAGCTGTGGTGGGAGGCCATTGCGCTGCTTGGAAAGCAGAAATGGATCTTCTGCTCTGAAGACAGCGTGGGTTCTTTAGGCTTCTGTTTTTCTGGCTTTCTACATCAAGTGTGTTTAACTGGAATAGTTGTGCTTTCTCTCCACCCATCCCTGAAGCTGTAGGAAGTGCAGTGCTGGGATGGAGACGTGGGAATGTCTCCCTGATCCTACAGGAGACAAAGGATGTTGTGTCAGCTGAAGGATGCCGATTCCAAAACCACTTTTCAGGGTTTCTTAACATGTAGGGTTCGTCAGAGATGGTGCTGCAGGTGCCAGGAGAACGGAGGTGTTGAAAATGGCTGTAAAGAGAATCTCATCCCTTTCTTAGAGCATTCGGGGTGTGTCAGGTGTCCCTTTTGTAAGAACCAGCTGAGTCGGGAGAACATCTTGTCCTGAGAAGCAATTTTATGTCAAATCTTATGGCAGAGGCTTCATCTGCGTCTTGGGCAAACGCCTCTGTTGGAAGCGATCTGCACCTCACCCGATGCAGATGTCTGCTTCTCGCTCTCAGTGCAGCATTGCCTCCTGGCTTAAATATCTGTCTACTGCCACCGCTTCATCATACACAGATATTTTTAGAGTAGAGTGACATTGCTCCAGTCTTTTCTTAGATGCTGTCTGGCTGTGGTGGCAGTTGAGCTCAGGAGAGCCTTCCCACCTGGCTCTTCTGGCTGGAAACCATTCCCAGTCTTGTACCTCTTGCTTTGCACATAGTATCATATCAGATGAAGGTGAAAGATCTGTTACTATAATAAAGTTCCTGAAAAGCGTATGCAGCTTGCTTTGTTCAGAGGAGCTCTGTTTCTCCCTTCTCTGTTAATGAATTCCAGCCCTAAATCACCTGCAGGAAGAATGCCACGTTTCTCCAGCCCCACCATCGATTTGGTGCATGACCTTGACAAGCAAAGGCTCGAAGCATCCGCCCTCAAGTCTGTGAAACAGCGATGTGTCTTGCTCATCTCGGTGGCACTCAGAGCTGCTGTGTCACGTCACTGCCGATAACGACTGCCATGGTGTATGAAACACAAACATGCTCGGTCTGGGTGTGCATGGAGTGCTCGATAAGGAGCGGGACGCATGGCAGGAGAGAAGAGAAACCATACGGCCATGAAAGCTTCATTGTTGGCATTTAAATCATAGAATCACGGAATGGTTTGGGCTGGAAGGGACCCCAAAGCCCATCCAGTCCCCCACTTGCCATGGGCAAGGACACCTCCCACTGGATCAGGGGCTCCAAGCCCCATCCAACCTGGCCTTGAACCCCTCCAGGGATGGGGCAGCCACCCCTGCTCTGGGCAGCCTGGGCCAGGGCCTCCCCACCCTCACAGCAGAACATTTCTCATCTCAATCTCCTCTCTTGCAGCTCAAAACTGTTCCCCTCATCCTATCTGTGCATTCCCTGATGAAGAGCCCCTCCCCAGATTTCCTGGAGCCCCTTTCAGCGCTGGAAGCTGCTCTAAGGTCTCCCTTTTCTTCTCCAGGCTGAACAGCCCCATCTCTCCCAGCCTGTCCTCATACAGGAGGTTCTCCAGCCCTCACATGATCTCCGTGGCCTCCTCTGGCCTCGCTCCCACAGCTCCATGTCCTCCCTGTGCTGAGGGCTCCAGAGCTGGACACAGGCTCCAGGTGGGTCTCCCAGAACGGAGCAGAGGGGCAGAATCCCCTCCCTCCCTGCTGGTCCCACAGCTCTGGGCGCAGCCCAGGACATGGGTGTTTTCTGGGCTGAAAATGTTGTGTTTCTGAGAGCTGAGAAGACATTCAGAGTGGTGTGTGTTTGTCTTCAGTCGTATTCACCTTGAAGGCAGAGAAGTTCATCTGAAATCTTACACTTGGAAGTCTCCCTGTGCAAACCATGCCCGGTAATGTCACGGGTCAGGGTGCCAGCGAGGGAGCATCCGCAGGGCAGTGCCAGGGCCATCCCTCCGTCCCGCACTCGGGGCAGGGCTGCCCCGGTCTCCGTGGGCTATTCCAAGGAGCGCTTCTGCCATGCTGTTTCCATCAAAACATAGCTTGGAGGGCTCAGCCTTGCTCTCCTTGCCGTGCTTTCCTGTTTACTTGCTGCACTGTACACATTGTGTGACTCTGTTTTCCTGCTATGGAAGAGCACCAAATCCATTAATGGCTGGAGCTCAAGCGACCATGAGCTTGTCCATGTGAGAATGGAACCACTGAGATGCCTATTCCAGGGTCTCCTGAGTTCTTGTCAGCTTCCATATGAGGGCCTGAGCTGGAAGGAGAGCGATTTCCTGATCTTGGGAGGAAGAAATACAGAAAGAGAAGGATTCCAAGCAGTGACTGCATGAGAGGGCTTAGAAAAGACACTGGATTTCAAATCTAAGTTACCTTTTTGGTGCCGGTGGGGCAATGTATCAACGTTGGCCATTGATCTGAGCAATGTTTTTAGAGAGTAAAAAATGTGAGTGGCGAGGTTCTGCCTCTGCCCTTACAGCCAGCCTGGAGTTTGGCAAGGGCATGGAAAATGGGGAAGATGTGCTTCTTTCTCGATTCTTCCTGCTGTCTTCTGAAGCAGTATTGCAAAACAGGTGGACGAGGTGCTGAGGGGCATGGTTTAGTGATTGATAGGAATGGTTGGACTCGATGACCCAGTGGGTCTTTTCCAACCTGGTGATTCTATGATTCTGTGAAAACACTGACATTTGGTTGTTCATTGTTGGTCTGAGGAGCACGAGGTTGAGGAGAGGACACAGGGATGCCGATGCTGCGGTCCCTGCTGAGGCCCTGTGGGGAGGTCATCGCGCAGGCATGGCTGACGTATCTCAGTGGGGTTAAATCGCTGAGCTTCTGTGCTGTGGAGCAGCTGGAACCACATGGGTGAGCTCAGGGCCAGGGACCGCTCCTGACTGCTGGGAGTAAATGCCGAGAGGTCAGTTCCTACAGCCACAAAATGGCAATGTGGCCCTTTGGCTGCAACGTGCGTCCCTGGAGCCACTCCTCTGGGAGAGCCACTGGTAAGTAGCTCATCTGAATTTCCCTTGTGTGGGGCTTGGGTGTTGGATTTTACTGTTTATTAACGCCATACCCTGTTCCTGTGAAGAGAGGGAACCTGTTGATCCTTGCAAAGTCTTCTTTTATTTTCTGTCAGTGTCTTGCTGGAGCGCAGGGGTCTGGTTGGCAGGCTGGGACGCAGCGTGCAGAGCCCGGGGAGCTCTCGGCTTCTCCGAAGGGCTGGCCAGAGGGCGGCCAGCTCAGGCCACCTGCTTGCTGGCAGCGCCCAGGGCTTGCGGCGAGCTGTGCTCCTGCCGCGTAACCCAGCGTGAGCGGGGGGGAGCTGCCTGCTTTGAGCACAGCGCTGCGCGGTGCATGGAAGGCTCGGGTCCTGCTTCTCGGAAGCCTCCCCGTGTAATAAATGTCCTTACACTTCGATCTCTGCCTCTAACGACCATTTCGTTTTTACAGCCTCTGATTCCAACTGACCGTGTGGCTTGCTTCGTCCTGGCAGCCAGCCTAAGGCAGCTGTACCTTCTTTTAATAGGAACTCTGACCTCTGCCAAACGACTCATCCTTAATACGTCGCTGTAACGGTTTGTTTATTTCGGCTCTTTCCGTGCTTCTCTCTAATGGGTTTTATGCTGTTTTTTGCTTAGCAGATTCGCTTCCTCCAGCTTAGGAAGGTAAAATGATCTTGCATTAAACTGCTCTGACCAAACACTGTTTTGGATCTGACTGCACATGATTAATCTTTGGTACTAATTAATTAGTAGAAAGCCCTGAAATGTGCTAACAGCCTTGTTCTGCATGAGTGGATCCCTAACGCCTGCTTGAACTGCAGCAGCCAAGTGAATGTTCACTGTAATTCTGGTGTTGGGGTGCAAGAAATATTCCTCTTCCTTAGCCCAAAGATGGGTGTTTGGCTCCTTCTTGATATTAAAGTGAGACTTCCATACAGGGACATTAAAATCATGGAATCCTGGAATGGTTTGGATTGGAAGGGACCCCAAAGCCCATCCAGTCCCACCCCTGCCATGGGCAGGGACACCTCCCACTGGATCAGGGGCTCCAAGCCCCATCCAACTTGCCCTTGAACCCCTCCAGGGATGGGGCAGCCACCCCTGCTCTGGGCAGCCTGGGCCAGGGCCTCCCCACCCTCACAGAAAAACATTTCTCCCTAAAATCTCATCTCAATCTCCCCTCTTGCACCTCAAAACCGTTCCCCTCATCCTATCCCCTGCCCTCCCTGATCAAAAGCCCCTCCCCAGCTTCCTGGAGCCCCTTTCAGTACTGGAAGGCTGAATCATAAAATCACAGATGATAAAAACAAGATGTGCCTGCCCTCAGACTGTCAAAGAAGAGATTTTCCTGTCCCCTTGCCATCTCTTGCTTCACTGTGAAGCTCCCCAGACATTTGGACTCTGCCCTGAAGCGCACTCGTATGGTTGCACTTTGCCTTCAGCAAAAGAACACGCTTGGAAATCAGTTGGCATCATGGTGGAGGAGTGAGCGAGGAAGGGGAACACCCTGATGGCTGTGGGATTGCCCCCCAAAAGGCAGGAAAAGCACATCCTGATGAAAAGCAATAGTTTCTCCAGTGTCCTTTTCCTGCAGACTGTATGGAAATCCCTCTTTAATGTGAAAAGGCTACTGAATTGCCGGCGTCCCCTTCCTAGGCTCCAGGCCTTTTCCTGCAACAAAGATGCGGGTCAGGAAGGCCCAGAGGAAGAGCAGCTGCCTTTTTGTCTTAGATTTCTGGAGTGCTCTGAATTACTGGTCCAGGAAGCGATTGGAATTGGCCAAGTCTCCTTGCGACTGAGAGCCCCACGGTGCCACAGTCCCTAATTCCCCTGTGACCGGGATAATACTTTCTCTGGAAGACTGAATGGACCTTCCAGGGTGTCTGGCCAAGCCTGTGCTGGGCAGGTCCCCTCTGATCCATCTGCTGTGCCCGTGGAGCCCTCAGCTCCTGCGTTCCGAAACCATTCAGTAGCCTTTGCTGTATTCCACCCGCCTGTGGGTTTGCACTGAAGGGACCAGATTTAGTCCCGGTGCTGCCCGCTGGTGCCGGCACGGTACTGGGACTAAACCGGGTCCTGAGTGTCGCTGTGTGTGTGCACATCACTGTTTGTGAGAGGCTGATCCGGTTGCTCTCCTGCTGGGGTATGAAGTGTTCACTGATGCTTGGGGACTTCTGTATGTGGATCTAAAAGGCATTCACTGGTCTGGGGATCGGGATGGAAGGGGCCATCCCAGCCTCACCAGTAACTGCCTTGGGACTGGATTGATTGCCTGCCTTGCTCTTTGGAAATGGGATTTTCTTCTCCTGGGGCTGGAGGATGGAAAGGTTTCTCTGGTTTGAAACAGTTGTTGGCTCCCACAGCCCATTCCTGGCACTGCGTGATGAGTTGCTTGCCAGGACCACTCTCCTGGGGACCACTGGTTTCCACAAAAAGGAGTCTGAGTTGTGGCATCTGTTTTGTACCCCCTCCCACATATGTATTTGTATATAGAATCATAGGATCATGGAATGATTTGGGTTGGAATGGACCTTAAAACCTATAGAACTACTGAGGCTGGAAAAGCCCTCTCAGCTCACTCAGTCCAACCCCCGATGCCGACTGAACCCTGTCCCCAAGTGCCACGGCCACAGCCTTTGTGAAACCCTCCAGGGACAGGGACTCCAGCCCTGCCCTGGGCAGCCTCAGCCAGCACTTGACCATTGACCACGGGCAGGGACACCTTCCACTGGATCAGGTTGCCAAAAGTCCCATCCAGCCTGGCCTTGAACACCTTAAACAGTGCTTAACAGCCCTTGCTCTGTAGATGAGTCCCATTTGCCGCCCCTGTCCCGTACCCTTCCCAACACAAAGTACCTAGTAGCTGGGTGAGACTCCAGCTCATCCCCGTAGTTTGTTCCTCGGGGATTCACCTCCCTGCATCTCTTACAAACCCGTTCTAGCAGGAAGCCAGATGGAATCTCATAGCACGGCAGCCTCCAGGTAAGTCCTCCGGGTGGATGAAACAGGCAGTTACTGTGGCTGGATCTAAGCTGGCCCCTTCAGCTGGGTGTGCAGAGCCTGCCAGCACTCCCAACCCTGCTGGGTCCATGCTAAGCGTGGAGGTGGCGTTGTTTTCCCTGAATGAGTCCACTTTCTCAGCAGGTAGAGCACAAGTAGCGAGCACTGGCATCCAGCCTGCGAGCTGGGAGCTGCTTGTGAGGCCAGGCTCCTCGTGGAGCCCTCACCATGGACTATGAGCCCTTCTGCTCGGGGTGGAGCTGTCAGGAATGGTCTGGAGGTCTGTTCCACCTCTTGCACGTCTCCGGAAGCTGATCTCTTCTTTAAGGAATGTCTTTCACTGCTGAAAATGATACAAGCAGAGCTGCCAGCTACCAGTTCTCTTGCAACGTTTGCTGTTTCTCTTAAGATCCTTGCACTTGAGACCTGGGGGTCCTCTCTCTTGGTGTAAATGTGCGGTGTTTTAATTGCAGAGGGAAACATGAAAGGAGATGCTCTTCCTTTCCAAGAGCCTCATCTGAATGAATATCCAACTTGGAATTAGATACTTTCCCTTTATTTAAGAAATCTTAGATCTCCTGGGGCCTCTCTTGGTGCTGCTCCGGCAGGGCTGGCAGTGCTGCACAACACGGTGATTTATCGTTATCATTAATGAGTGTCTAAGTGACTGGAGAACCTGAGGTCTGTTTTGGGTCTCCACAGGTTGCACTGTTTGGAGAGTTCTGGCTGTTGGGGTGTCCCAACTTGGAGTTCAGAGCCTGAACTCATGGATGGTGCAGTGTGAGTGCCAGCCGGCAGCAGGGAGAAAAAACAGGGAATGGGTCTCAGCTTCCCATATGATTCCTGAGCTCAGAAAGCCACAAGGAAGGCTCAAGGGCTCCTTCAGTGCAGCAGGCGGGTTTTCTTAACCCAAAGCTTTCAGAGGGGGCTGTTGATTTCAGGTCACCCTCGGCCCAAAATTACATGTGCAGTCTTCACGAACGAAGCAAAATCCCGGTGAACAGAACACCCCAGTGATGGTGCAGGGCTGGGAACGTGAAGGGTCTTGCTTTGAGCAAAGAAACATTGCGGTGTAGTCAAGAGCTGAAATGGTTGTCAACATTCATTACCTGGATAGCCGTAAGGCCTGAGACAAAGGGAGAGTCTCCCAAATGACCCTTCAATGACATTGTAGGGGTGAGAGAACAGTCAGATACCCGCCCCGGGACTGGACTGGAGGGGAGGAGGGCACTTACGGCTTCCAAAACGAGACAGAAAGCCGACCCTTTTTTTTTTCCCTGGTGTTTTGATCTCTAAGAAATGCTTCTTGAATCTTCCAGGAGCACCTTCTGCGCAATCATTTCACAGCTGACGGAGGAAACCCAGCCGCTATTTGAAACCACTATCAAATCCCGGTCTGTGTCCGAGGACTCTGATGCTAAATTCACGTGCATAGTGACAGGTAATGGCATCTGCAGTGAATAAATAACCTGGCCCTGTCTCGCTGGGGCACTTGGGCTCCTTAAACTCTAGAGCAAGTGACAACCGGACAGCGCGGTCCCCAGGCCACTGCTGTCCGGCTGCCAAGCACGGATTCAGCGACCGCATGGTGATTTCAGCTTTAGTTTGGGGTGGGGTGGGGGGTGCAAAGAGGCAAAGGCGCAATTTAACATCTCCAACAAGGCAAATTAAAGTCAGAAAATGGAATATGCTGGGTGCTGCTTGGGCCAGTGATGTCTTCTTGTCCTAATCTCCGCTTCTTCTCTAATCCTGGGCTCCGTGACTCAGGGATGTGCAGTTTTGAAGCCTAAGGCTGAAGCCAACCCTGGCTGTAAATGTTACAGTGAAGATGTCTTTGCATCTGTGATAAACTGGCTTGTCTGTCAATGTGAAACACAAGCCAATTTCTGTTCAGTGAGCTAAAATCTCACCTTGGGCAGGAAGGACAGGTGAGATGAGGAGGGGGAGGCTGCAAAAGAGGGCTGGCACTAAGGCATTGTGGTGTTGTGGCACAGCTGCATTGATGTCAAAATGAGCGGCTCCTTTGCTGATGAGCTTTTGTCCTTTAAATACAGACTTTAAACCCTCATTTTTCTGTAGTCTGTACTCGTTTAGGACTCTGTGATCCCTCCTGATGTTGCACGTGTTAGTCATCCTGACATGAAGCTGGTTAGAGACTTGGGGAAGGAGGAGGGTATCTCCTGTGAGCCTCTGGGTCACAAGGACCAAGACTTTCCTAAGATTCAGGACGTCTGGTTTTTGAAGTGAGCATCTTCAGCACACAGCCTATCGCAGTATTCCTGTACCTGGTAACCAGGTTGGGGACGTCTTTGTACACTTAATAAACCTAGAAAATCAAGGAGTTTCACAGAAACATCCTTAAAAGCAGCCTGGACCACCTGTGCCATATGGTCACCTCCTGCGTGCAGCTCTGTGGACTGCAGACTCCCTTTGGGAGAGAGGGAAAGTGAGCTCAGCCTGCAAATTGTGATTAGCAGTTCTGATATCTCCCCCCGAAGTGATGTTTACGTTCAATGGGGAGACGTTGTGGGGAGAAAGGAAGTGACGGTTGCATCCCTGGCCAGTGACCAGAGTGGAACCAGCTCAGTCCCACGGCTGTGGCTGGAGTCCAGGGACACGTTGGTTCCTAGATGTGCAGGAGGCAAAGGGCACACTGTCAGCTGCTCCTGTTGTGACTCTCAAGCCGCAGATATGGATTCATGATCTACAATAACATCATAATATTTTCTTGCTGCTTCTTGACCACTAACAGGGGCTCCCTGCTGCACATGTCCATGGGGGGCAGTGAGGTCTGAGTGCTTGAAGAGCCAGGCTCCAAGACATACTTGGTGCTACAGGCGAGAGAAAAACAAGTCAGACTTCTGATGCTCTTGGGTGGTTGCACAAACCCGCCTTTCCTCCTGTTGCCTCATTCTGCCTGCTGCCAGTGTCCCTGCTGTGTCTGATTTGATTGTTTGGGGGCAGATGCTGCATCAGTTATGCCATATTTTCTTTTTCAGACAGAATTAGTTCAGCCTTTGTTCTCTGAGATGTGAAAAAGGGAGAGAACGTTTCCATTTACTGTGCAGTTTCTCACAGTGCTTGTTGGCACCAAGTGTTTTCCTTGTTGGGTCTGTCTAGACTTTGGGGTCAGATGCATCACCACTGATCCTTCCCAGTGAGTGGATTGTGGGGATTCTTTGGAGAATTTGGAAGTGCTTCTATGAGGATTCCACAGCTCCTTAGTCTTCCTCGCGTAGCGTTGGCTGAGAAGCAGAGATGCCAGGGGTTGGGTGAAGGGGCTTGGGTTTGTGACTGGTTGTAGAGAATGAGGCCAGCCAGGTGAGGTGACCTAGCCAAGAGCATCGTACGTCAGCACCAAGTGCTGCCTGCTGTTGTTAGCTGCCTCCTCAGCAGCTCCTCAGGCAGCTTCGAGCCCTTCAACCAGGCTGCCTACCATCTGCTGGGGACCTCGGTCCCATCGCTCCCTTCGTGGGTCAGTGCTTGTGCTGAAAAAGTGCCCAGCCTGGTACCTCTCCCATGCTTGATCAACATGGACAGCAGCACTGCGTCCCCCCCCAAGAGGGGACAGGGACAAAACCAGTCTGGTTTTTTTGTAGGGCTCTGGAGGGGAAAGGGCTCTGCCCGTGGCGAGGGGAAGAGAGCTGGGGTAAAGTGAGCAGGCAGTCGTGTGCTTGGCAGAGGGTTTTTTTCACAAACTTAAAGGAGTTCAACTTGCTGCATCATGGTGGCACCGTGGTGTCCCATTAGAAGGACAAGAGTGAAGTGCTGGGATGAAGGATGTCTGGAGAAATGCAGGGGCTGGCTGGGGTAGCGAGTTCCAGAGCAGAGAGCAGGCTGGTGGGAGCCGAGGATGGCTGAGCAGCAGACAGGTCCATCCCGCAGTCCATCCGTGCTCTCGGTAGGCAGGATGCCGCGTGCCCGGCACCGCTCTGTCTGCAGCTGCGGGACCCTCAGTGCCGGACGCAGGGGCCCGGCTGCCGCAAGGTCCCTCAGCACCAGCTGCACAGGATCTGTGGGAACGACAGCGAGCGCCTCAGTTATGAACGGCTGCTCGGGCTCACGAGGTGCTGACGGGGGCGTGTGCCCACCAAGGGAGCCCTTGGCTCAGCCACCGCATCCCCCCAGCGCCCTCGGAAGGGGCCCACGGTGGCAGCCGGGCAGCTGCGGGTGTCGTGGCTGCGGGGGCTGCAGCGGGAGCGACACCTGCCCCCCAGACCAGGGGAATGTGTGTGCTCGGCAGCTGGGAGAGGGATTCCTGCCGTGTCAGCGCAGGTGCCCTCCGCGACGGAGCGCAGGGCATGCCAGGGAGCCGTGTTCTCGTGCAGGCATCTCCCCATCCCATGGGAGCGACAGCTGGGGCTTCTGTTTCGGCGCAGGCGGGGGAAGCCTCGCAGCATCCTCTGCCCGCGGGTTCCCTGGGAGCAGCAGGTGCTCCCTCGCTGCCTGGGCTGGGCCAGCACGGCATAGCCCCTGAGAGGAGCAGGTAGTCCCAAGGACACAAGTGCTCCGGGTCAGAGGGAGTTTAGGCTTCACAAGAGGAAAAGCCTTTCTCGAGGCACCACGCAGCTCTAGAGGTTGCAGCTCTTTCCGGCAGGCGTCAGCTGGGAATGGGAATCGGCGGCAGAGGCCACGGGGGAACACAGCAGGGCTTCTCGGAAATGATAATGCTTGCAGTTCCCAGAACCCCTGTGATCGCTGCTTGTGGCATATTAGGAAAAATCTACCAGCCAGTTCGCTGCTGTCCCCACCTCCCGGGGGTTCCAGGCAGCACAGCCCTTGGGAGCAGCAGGGTTGCCCTGGGCAAAGCAGCAGCTGTGGATGAAAATGCCTTTGTTCCCCATTCCTGGAGCAGAATGGAATTGGCTCAGGCCAGTTCAGCTGGCAAGGATGGCTAATGGTTATGGAAAAGAGAAGGAGCACCATTGATCGCGGGATATTGATTCAGGGGACACAGGAGAGCCCCAATGAGCAAGAGGGTGGAGACAGGGGCTGCATCGGAGGAGCAGATGGGGATGAGGGAAACCAAGTGATCCATGAGGAGGAGAACTTGCAGGTTTGCTTTTCCAATCAAAGGTTTTATGTATTGCCCCAAACCTGGGCAGATTCCCGCTAATGAGGCTTTGTTCATGGTCTCTCGCGCTATGGGACCTTCAGGGGAGCAGGCGCAAGCTGGGCTCAGGGATCTGGCTGCCACCTCTGGCTGGTGCACGCAGGACGCTCCTCACCCTGGAGATCAAAGGGGTCCTGGCCTGCCCAGAAACCAGTGGCTCAGCAGCTGGGAAGTATCTGGGGTAGGAAGGTCCTGTCCGTGCCCCGTCTCTGGTGATGACACAACCCAGAGGGTCCTGGCCAGGCTGGAGAGGTGGAATGGTGTGAGCCTCATGGAGAGCAACAAGGATGATGGCAAGGTCCAGCACCTGGGTCGGGGCAATCCCAAACTCAAATCCAGCCTGGGCAGAGAATGGATTGGGACCAGCCTCGAGGAGAAGGACTTGGGGTGCTGAGAAAGGAGAAGCCTGACATGAGCTGCAACATGTTCTCACAGCCCAGAAACCACCCGTGTCCTGGGCTGCACTCAGAGCTTTTCCTGGAGAACCCTGGCTGGCCAGGAGCACCTGGGGCTGTCCATGAGAGCTGATCCCTGCTTTCAGGGAGGCTGGGGGCTGGCAGGGGGACCCTTGGGGACTGGTGGAGGTGAGCAGCGTGCTGAGCTCCTTCACTGGAAAGCCAGAAGGGGCGTTTGCAGGAGATAAGCCTCAGATATCTGCCCTGGAGCTTTGAACAACTGTTGAGCATCGGATTCAGCAGAGGCATGACATAATCGCTGAAACTTTTATCCCATGCCCTCCGGGTCAGCTCGGCTGTGCCAGCAGCCCTGTGTGAACTACGGGAACCAATGCTGACCACTGGCTTGAGAGGCTTTTGCCTGAAAACTGCTCTGGTTCTGAGCTGGAGCTGCTGTTGGTGGGAGACAAGGGCTGTGGCTTGCGCTGGTCCACGTGGGGCACGCAGTGTCGGCAGCGGGGGCCGTGGCCATGCGCCCGACCCACGAGCCAGCCAGTCACACACATCATGATGTCATTGTACAGAAAAGGCAGGTGACATCTGTTGTCAAGTGACATTTGTAGGACACCAAGCTGGCTGTGATGCAATCAAGGTTGTTCCTGTTCAATGGAAACTTTTGGATCAGCTTACAGGCTGTGACACTTCCCAAAATGCTGTGAGCTCCACGGAGGGGCCAGTGCCCGCTTTCCAACCATGGCCTTGGGCTCATCAAAACATCCCTCTTCGTATGGAAGTGACAGCGTCCTCACCTCCTCCTCCCTGCCAGCGTTACAGGAGAGGAGCGTGTGATCTGCTCTCCTCCACTCAGGAATGAAGGGCTGGGATGTTTTCCTCAGAAACAGCTCTATTCCTAGGAGTGATAAAAGTCTTGGATAAGCCCATCAGGTTTCCACTCACAATGCTGTCTCTGCTGGGTGATTTAAAGAATGTGGGAAGCCCAGAATAACCTGTATCCTGCTCTGCCAGAGCGTTTTGCTGTGGATACCTTGTCCCAGCAGGAGCGGGCTCGCTGTGCTGATGGTTGCCGTGTTTCACTCCATGACTACCATCCCTCTCCTCCCCAGGGTACCCGCAGCCGGAGGTGACGTGGTACAAGGATGACGAAGAGATGGACCGCTACTGCGGCTTACCCAAGTATGAGATATTCCGGCACGGAAACCGTCACACCTTGCAGCTCTACAAGTGAGTAACAGAGCTGGAGAGGGGTTGGATTCGGTGGTGAGTGTTTGGAGGACCTGGATGCCAACAGGAAGCTCCACACTGTTTCCCCAGCAAGCAGAGACCACCTGGAGTCCTGGGTTTGGGATGTCAGAGAGGTGCAGCATTGCAGAGTCCTGTCATCCTCCTGCTCCTAGCCTGGGCTTTCCTGCCCTCCCAGGTGTGCTCCAGGCTTCTGTCAGGAGCAGGGATTTCCTCTCACAGGAGCAGGGACCTCCATGGGCCAGGCGACTCCAAGGGGTGACAGCAGAGATGTCCCACACATCCTTTGCGTGGGTGCCTGCTAAGTGGGGTGGGAGGCTGAGGTAAGGCAGGAGGAAGGGCAGAAACGTCCTGTAGGCTGTAAAGAGCTGAGAGGACAAGATCCCGTTGAGAAATGTAGGCTGGTGGTAGCTGTTCCTCCTCCATCCCAGCCTTCTCTTACCCGAGTTACAGCTCCAGGGGAAGCTGGGCACCCATTTAATGTCCAGCTTGCTGAGAACAGGCAGAGCCCAGGGAGGGAGGCCAGCTCGCGGCCTCCAGGCCTACTGCCGGTTCCTCGAGGGCCATGTCTCCATCTTCTGGAGCAAGAAGTGTGGGAGCATTCATCCCTGCGTGCCCAGCGCTGGTGCCTGGGCAGGTCTCACACAGAACATTTGGTTCCCAGGTGCCGAGAAGAAGACGCAGGCATTTACCAGGCCTCAGCTAGAAATAACAAAGGCATCGTGTCCTGCTCTGGTGTGCTGGAAGTGGGAACCATGACGGAGTTCAAAATCCATCAGAAATGGTTCGACAAAATTAAGAGAAAAGCTGAAGAAAAGCTGCGAGAGATAGAACAGGGCAAGAAACGAGGGAAGGAGAATGTGGAAGTGGAGAAGTTGCAGGGAATGAGCCCAGACAGGCTCCAGAGAAAGCGGAGGCTGGCCAGGGATCTGAATGCCCAGTCAGGATCATCTCCGTGGGAGAAGGAGGATGCAGCAAAAGTGCACGTGGCCGATTCTCAGTCCAGGCTGCACGAGGATAAGGCTGAAGCTAAGGAGCAGCCGGTCAGCGCGGTGCCGGGCTTCCCAACCAAGCTGATAGCACCTTTGAAAGCAGAGGTGACCACCAATGGAGACGCCTCTTTGGAAAGCGTGGAGGAGAACGGGAAGAGCTTTCTCGCATACATCTATGAGACGGTGGAGGACCTCGCGACTAAGCCAAAAGCAAAAGACTCTGCAGCTAAGAAGAAAAAGAAGGTGGAGGCTCCTCCAGCAGCAAAGCAGGAAACTTCCAAGCGAGAAGAAAGTGGGCGAGACAGGGCCAATCCCTCTGCGAATCCCAGGTTTGCCCCCACTGTTCCCTTACGCAGGAATGCACGTTTGAGGGCAGCGAACGATCAAGAAGAAAAAAGCCCAAAAATCAAACATCCTGGGAAAGCTGGGAATCAGGACAATAAAATCAATGGAAACATGCACTTTTCCGTGAAGGAGTTGTACTTTGATAAGGAAGCGGTGCCAGCAGCGGGGAAGAAGGAGATGGGAGCCAAGGAAGAGGCCGTGAGCAAGGCTGCTCCGCAGCCAGTGCTGGTGAGTGGACAGACAGAGGGTGCTCTGTTGTCTTCGGAGGTATCGGAGATAGGACCTGTGCCGCCCACGGGACAGAGAAGCCAGCAACATGCACAGAAGTCCAAGGGAAACAAAGCCATCACCCCACAGGTAACTAAGACAGAAAGCACGGTTTGTACTGAGAAAACAGTGACTGGAGAACCTCCTGTATGAGGACAGGCTGGGAGAGTTGGGGTCGTTCAGGCTGGAGAAGAGAAGGGAGACCTTAGAGCAGCTTCCAGTGCTGAAAGGGGCTGCAGGGAAGCTGGGGAGGGGCACTTTTTATAAGGGCATGGAGTGATAGGACAAGAGGGAATGGTTTTAAATTGGAAGAGGGAAGATGTAGACTAGGCATAAGGAGGAAATTCTTCACAATGAAGGTGGGGAGGCCCTGGCCCAGGTTGCCCAGAGCAGGGGTGGCTGCCCCATCCCTGGAGGGGTTCAAGGCCAGGTTGGATGGGGCTTGGAGCCCCTGATCCAGTGGGAGGTGTCCCTGCCCATGGCAGGGGGTGGGACTGGATGGGCTGTGAGGTCCCTTCCAGCCCAAACTATTCCATGATTCTATGAAAAACTTCATGCCACACAGTTGTGTTGTGGCACCAGCCCTGGGAGCCTGTAGATTCCCCCCAGCATCCACTGCTGAGGCTTCCTCGGTCTCCACTGGCAAAAGCAACCAGGAACAAGGGCTTTCTGGACTCTGTGTGCTCACACAACAGCGCTCGCACCCCATCTCTGGGTAGGTGTCAGCCAGGGTGGAGAGGAGCGATGTGCGTCGGGGCCAAGCAGCTGGGCTCCCGCTGACCCGCGGCGAGCTGCGAGCTCTCCGGCTCAATCCACACGCTGACCTCATCCCAAGTGGTTCCAGATCAGTTGAGCGGGGAGCGCTGAAGGGCTATTTATAGGCGGGGGCCGATGCCTTCTGCGTGAGACAGGCGGCGAGGCTGATGACATCTGTTCAGTTTAGTAACCGCGCTGGAGTTTAATAAGCCCCCATGCAAATGAGCACAGCGTGCCAGGTACAGGGCAGTGCCTGGGGTTGTGTTTACAGTGCAACGTGTATACAATGGAGCTGGGCTGATTTTTGGCTCTTCCCTGTTGGAAAAACTGCGTTGGAAGCTTCCCGGTGGTGGCCATGCAGCACCTGCTCCTGACCCTCACTGAATCCTTGTCAACTGCTATTTTCGTCACTTAACCTGAAGCATTTTCCATGAAAATATTAGACTGGAAGCCACCAACCTGAGGTTTTTTTCCCATTTAATTTCCCCCTTCTGTGGTAAAAGCATCTGTGAGTCACAGAATCATGGAATCATGGAATGGTTTTGATCGGAAGGGACCTTTAAAGCCTGTTCAGTTCCAACCCCTGCCATCCAGCTCCACCTCTCCCAGCCTGTCCTCCTGCTCCCTGTGCTCCCTGTGCTGAGGGCTCCAGAGCTGGACGCAGGCTCCTGGTGGGTCTCCCAGAGCGGAGCAGAGGGGCAGGATCTCCTCCCTCCCTGCTGGTCCCACAGCTCTGGGTGCAGCCCAGGACACGGGTGTTTTCTGGGCTGTGAACGCACATTCCAACTGATGTTGAGCTTCTCCTCTCCCAGCACCCCAAGTACTTCTCCCCAGCGCTGCTCCCAATCCATTCCTTGCCCAGGCTGGATTTGTGTGTGGGATTGCCCCGATTCACGTGCAGGACTTTGCCCTTGTGGAACTCCATGAGGTTTGCACGGTGCTATCTCTCCAGCCTGTCCAGGTCCCTCTGGATCCATCCCTAACCTTCATTGCCTTCTGCTCCACACGGCTTGGTGTCACTGGCAGACGTGCTGAGGGTGCCCTCAGTCCCACTGTCCGTGTCTGCAACAGAGATGTTGAACACCACCGGTCCCAATACGCCCTTTCTTCCTCTCCTCCTCTTCCAGATGTCTGTGGCCGTAGGTAGGAGCACTGCTGGCTGGTACAACCCTGCCTCGCCCAGCGCCCTGAACCCATCCCTGACCAGACCCTCCAGCACCCACACGCCGCAGGAACCAGAGCTGCGGGCAAAGCCCTTTGCTTTCAGCCTCCCTGCTCCCTCCTACCTCTGCTCCTGAGGAGGGTGGGAGGTGGTGGCGTGCGGGGCTGTCATCCCTCAGCCTTTGACATCCCTCAAAGTATTTTCCTTTTCACAGTCCCGCTCACAGAGGGGAACCTGTGGCTTCTCAGCTGGTGGCCCTCCAGCCGACAAAGGGAGCGCTTCGATTTGCGTTTGAATGCTTCAGGAGAGCGCTCAGGCTTTTGTGCGCCCAGAACAGCTCTTTCAAAGCCCTTTCAAGCCTGCTGGAGGTTATTTTCACGCCCCCACCACAGGACACGGGTTCCTTGCCTTTTTCCTTTTTTCATCTTTCCCTCAAACAGGACGGGGCGGTGGCAGGAGGGTTTTCCTGGGGCTCAGGACTTTTTTGAGCCGGATTTATCCCCGGCAGAGGGGCTATGCTAAAAGCCAGGCTGGGAGCATCCCCACATGCAAGAGCACAGAAGAAACGGGATGATGATCAGTCCTGCTTGACTTTGAAATGGATGATTTTATCCTATTCCTTTAATTTGCCCCTCGTCTGCGTGTTTTGTGATAACTTAGTCATAGAATCGTAAGGTTGGAAAAGACCTTTAAGATCATCTACACCAAACGTCCCCGTCCACTACTAAATCACGTCCCCAAGCACCTCATCTGCCCACCTTTTAAACCCCTCCAGGGAAGGTGACTCCACCACCTTCCTACGCAGCCTCTGCCAGTGCCTGAGAACCCTTTCCATAAAAAAATTTTCCCTAATGCCCAATCTCAATTTCCCCTTAAGCATGGATCCTTTCCCAAAAAGCTCTCAGAAAGCTTTTCTGAATCAGCCTTGGTTTGGGCACCAGGGATAAGCAAATTCCCCCTTGCCTCAGGTCTTCAGCCACAGAGATGTCCCGATGTCCAACAGAGCCGGCCCTGTGCATCCCCCGCCAGGTGCAGTTACTGCTCAGCCCTGCAGATGGGTTGGGGTCTGTCCATCCCCGTCCCTTTCCATGCCACAGAGAACAAATACTGTGGTAAAACCCAGAATGGTTTCATCATAGAATGGCCTCCCCACCCTCATTGTGAAGAATTTCTTCCTAATGTCTCGTCTAAATCTTTCTCCTTCCACTCTAGAGCATTCCCTTTCATCCTATCATTCCAAACCCTTGAAAAAAGTCTCTCCCCAGCTTTCCTGGAGCCCCTTTCAGCCCTGGAAGCTGCTCTAAGGTCTCCCTTCTCTTCTCCAGGCTGAATAGCCCCAACTCTCCCAGCCTGTCCTCGTACAGGAGGTGCTCCAGCCCTGGGATCATCTCTGTGGCCTCCTCTGGACCCATTCCAAGAGTTCCATGTCCTTCTTACATTGGGGATTCCAGAACTGGGCACAGGACTCCAGGTGGGGTCTCACGAGAGCAGAGTAGAGTGGGAGAATCACCTTCACACTGGCCGCACTGCTTTTGATGCAGCCCCTTGGCTGGAGGATCGGCCGGGTTTCCTCGGGCTAAAGCTCAGCCATCACAGCTTGTTGAAGCGTCTGCTGCTGTGCAGCCGCAGTCGGAAACATTTGATCTTCCTGAATGTCAAAGAAGCAGGGAGGTCAGATGGTGCAGATCACGTCACAGTGTCCGGTTTCACTGTAAATCACTTGAGTGGCCTCACCCAGATGGTGTGCGCCATGTCCATCGCCCGTCTTGGAGCAGAGACTGCAGGAAGAGGCAGGGGTAGCACCGAGTCTTAAAAGAGAGCAGGGAAGTCACACAAGGGCTTGGCAAAGGCTGGGGAAAACGGGAAAGCTGTGCTCCAAGAGCGCTGTGGTGGCAAGAGTGAAATAAAAACCACTGCATGTTTTGGAGAGGGAGATGTCCTGCCTCTTCATGCACAACCGAGGCACTGAAAGGACAGGCTGGGAAAGTCGGAGCTGTTCAGCCTGGAGAAGAGAAGGGAGACCTTAGAGCAGCTTCCAGGGCTAAAAGGGGCTCCAGGAAAGCTGGGGAGGGTGGTTTGATCAGGGAGGGCAGGGACAGGATGAGGGGAAGGGTTTTGATCTGCAAGAGGGGAGATAGAGATGAGATCTTAGGGAGAAATGTTTTGCTGTGAGGGTGGGGAGGCCCTGGCCCAGGTTGCCCAGAGCAGAGGTGGCTGCCCCATCCCTGGAGGGGTTCAGGGCCAGGCTGGATGGGGCTTGGAGCCCCTGATCCCGTGGGAGGTGTCCCTGCCCATGGCAGGGGGTGGGACTGGATGGGCTGTGAGGTCCTTTCCAACCCAAACCATTCAGCGGTTCCATGATTCTAAGTGGATTAAAAGCAAAATCGTTTTGTGCAGCATGGCAGGAGCTGTGGGACCCCGTTGCACAGGCTGATGGTGAAGCCAGGCGGCCCTGGTTGAGCGAGTATCCGTGGCACCAGGTCAATAGTTAGAATTCAGGCAGAAGCTGGGCGGTGCCGTGTGGGACGGATGGACACGAGCACTGCTGAGCGAGCCGGGCAGTAAAACGATGCTAAAGCTCTGTTTTCTCTTTGTGCCCAGGTCACAGCAGCAGTGGAACAGTTGACTCATGGACTGAAACACCCGGTGTCCCACCCAGCCGTAGAGGGCGGTCAGCAAGGCACCAAGACAGAGGAGCTCAGGAAAGAGAAGCCCATCTGCCAGGAGAGCAGGGGGGCTGGGAAAAGGACAAACCCTCGGCTGAGGCCACAGGAGCCACCTAAACCACCAGCACCTTCTCCAGGCCACGTGCAGCCCAGCAAAGAGCATCATCCCTCCAGGAAGCAGGCAGGGGGACATTCCCACGCTCTTGAGACCCAGCAAGGACTGCTGCTGTCAGCTCAAGAAGAAAAGAGCCAAGGTGAGGAGGAGACATTGCTAAAGAAGTCAAGTCCTCCAGAGCCTGGAGAAAATGCTCCTTTTGAGCAAATCCCATATGAGACAGGAGTGAAGGATGAGAAGAGAAAGGAGGCAGGAGCAGAGCCATCTGGGAGCCATCCTGCTGCAGAGGCAGGAGGGAGTGGTGCCAAGGAGCCATCTCCTGGGACTGTGCCCAGGGAGGTGGGATGGACACCTTTGGGGCAGCAGAAGACTGAAACGCCAGCTCCTACTTCAGTTGGAGCTGCCAAGGAAGAACTGCTTCCTGCTCCTGTGGCAAAGACGGTGGCTCAGGAGGCACAGCTTGCAGCTCCCAGCACCCCAGGCATGGAGGCCACAGCAGCGGGGGTCCCGTCTGGAGTAAGTGAGGTTTCATCTGCAGCAAGAGAGGTCCTGTCTGGAGCAAAAGAGGTTCCATGTGGAGAGAGAGAGGTCGAGTCTGGAGTGAGGGAGGTCCCGTCTGGAGAAAGGGAGGTCGAGTCTGGAGTGAGGCAGATCCCATGTGGAGAAAGGGAGGTCGAGTCTGGAGTGAGGCAGGTCCCATGTGGAGAAAGGGTGGTCGAGTCTGGAGTGAGGGACGTTCCATTTGGAGAAAGAGAGGTTGTGTCTGGAGTGAGGGAGGTCCCGTCTGGAGCCCAGCTGCTCTCTCCTGTTGGTAGGGAAATGGAAATCAAAGAGGCAGCTGGATTTTCCCAACAAAAGGAGTTTTCAGCCAGCACGTTAGGGGAGGACAGTCCCAAACCAGTGCCCGGGGAACCTCAAGGGAAGGCAGGAGGCGAGCAAACCACCACAGCTCCATGCCAGCAACCAGCAGCACCTTCAGGCTCTTTGGAAGGAGGTGCCGAGGTTCAGCCAATAGTCCCACTGGTCCTGCCCAGCCCCAAGAGACCCCCGGAGATGTCTTTGGAGGAGAAGATGCAGCACAAGAACCTTGTTTCCTCCTTGAAGAACTACCTGCTGCTGCTTTTAAAGATGTCAGATGGTGGCAAGGATGCCACGAAAGGAGATGACGAGCCCAGGGCCGAGGAGCAATCTGAGGCAGAGGAGTCCCCGCTCCCAGCAATCGGCATCGCGGGCCTCAGCCCCCGCACCTCAAGGAGGGTCCTGGAGAAGGTACAAAACAACCAGCTCTTCCAGACAGCGGAGAACTTGCCTCTGACCCCCAGGACGTCCAGGCGGATCACAGGCATGATTCACGAGGAATTCGTTACCAGCCAGGAGATGCTGGCTTGCCGCCCAGTGCCGCCAAAGAGACGCAGCCGGCTCGCTGCCGAGGCGGAGGGGCCGCCCCAGCTCCCCGTGCCCTCCATCGTGGTGGGCAGCGTAACCACCGCAGGAGCGGGGCTGCCTCCTCATGAGGAGCCTCCAGCGAGCCCTGAAAACCAGAGCCCTGGTGACCCCCCGGCAGTGCTGCCTTGTGCCACACCAGAGGAGCTTGCATCAGGTGCTCGCCGCAAGATATACCTGCCAAAACCCAAGCCAGTGGGGGAGGAAGAAGAGGTGATGCCAGAGAGCCCAGGGCATGCCAGAAGTCCCGCTGTTTCGCCACGGCAGTCCAGGAAGAATGCAGCCCTCTTGCAGTCGCCTGTCCTGGCTCCATCCTCTCCCACAGAGCAGCGCTCACCAACCCTCACGAGGAAGATGGACACGTTGGAGGTTCCGAAGCTGTACGAGGAGCCCATGGGTGACAGCAGTGGTGACCATGAGGTCCCTGAAGACACTAAGTCAGAAGCACAGCCAGGAGAGGCTAAGAAAGCAAATAACCCTTTTAAAGGTAAGGGAAGCACTCCCATGAAGCACATTTTCTTGTTGTCTTCAAAGGCAGCCGGGCCAGCTGCTGGTGGTGGGCAGCTGGGGCCACCTCAGCGTTGCATTTGCAGGGATTTCAGCATCGCCCTTGGGAAAACCAAAAGCTGCCCCAAGCTTCTTCACAGTGCTGAGATGGCTGTGTCCATGGCCTGGACTTCCCTGACCAAAGGAATCACAGAATCATGGAAGGGGTTGGGTTGTAAGGGACCTTTACATGTCATCCAGTTCAACCACCTTCTAGGAGCATGGACATCTTTAACCAGATCAGGTTGCTCCAAGCCCCATCCAACCTGGCCTTGAACACCTCCAGGGATGGGGCAGCCACCCTTGCTCTGGGCAACCTGGGCCAGGGCCTCCCCACCCTCACAGTAACTATATAAATGTATAATCCTCCTGTTCTTGGTCTGCGTGCCCAGGTCCTCACCATGCCTCACGGTGGGTATCAGCAGGTTGCACACTCCTTTTTTATCTCCATGGTCAATGCTAATTTGATCCCTGGTGACATTAAACTAGAAAAGGTGTCATCCTAGTGTGAAGAGCTTGCAGGAGCCAGGGGATACCCTGAGAATCAGCACTCCTGCACGAGTAAGGATAACCTTGATACATTCCCAGTAGATAATTGTTTCCTCCACCATTCCATAGTGTTTTTCCCCATTGCCTCTGTCAAATCCCACTCAGAACTGCATTGTTGAATGAATTTGTATCGCTTGTACCCAACCATATTTCTCCAAGTGGAAAACTGAGACCTTCTCTGGAAGGCGATGTTATCCCAGCCTGTGCTGACAGACACGTGGTACCCACCACCGATGTCCCGAGCAGCAGCACTGAGGCCAGCTGGCCCGTCCAGCACTGTGTCTCACCACCTACCTCTTTGTGCCTTGTCCTCAGCTCCGCAGGTGATCCGTAAGATCAGGGCAGAACAATTTTCTGATGCCTCAGGAAACCTGAAACTTTGGTGCCAGTTCTTCAACATTCTGAGTGATTCTAAGCTGACGTGGTACAAGGACGAGGTCCCCGTAGCAGAAGCCCAGAGGAGGTAACTGCAAGCTCCGTTCCGTGTAGTCCTTGTGCGTAGCCCAAGGCTAAACCCAGCTCCTTGCCTTTATGGGGTGCCCTCTCTTAAGGCTGCGTGGGAAGCTCATTGCATGGTGTGGTGTGTCATCAATTTATCTTCTTGGTGGGATCACCTGGAGATAGGGAATTGCTGCTGAATTTATCCCGATGCTCCATCTGGAGCCTGGCTGTGGGGTTGATGCTTTACGTAGCTCTTAGGGAGGGCAGGAGCTGAACCTGAACCTCAGGGGAGTGCAAGGAAGGTGCTGTGTCCATCTCAGAGCTTGAGAGCTGGGTGGGAGCAGCAAAACTGGGCTGGAACAGAGCCCAGGCTTGGCCAGTCCCTTGGAGAGGGATGAGCTGCGTGGTGGGGAGTGATGTCTGCCCTCAGCCGTGACCAGCTGAAAAGGAAGCTGGCCACCTCCATGGCTGTTTGGCTTCTGGGCATCCCAGCCCGATGTGGGTCTGCACAGCCCTGACCCAGCCACATGCAAAGGCAAGGACCTTCTTCAGTCCGCAGGACTTGCCTGGAAGATGAATGAGGACAAATTCCAGAGCAGGACTCCAGGTGCCATGAGGTGCCAGGGGAGTAGCTGGGATGCCCTTGGGTGGCTGCCTTTCCAGCCCTCCATGGGTGGCGCAGTGCCCATGAGCTCCCGTGAGCATCGCGTGGGGCTGAGGCCGTGCTCCCGTGTCTTGCAGTGCTGGAGACGAGGGCCAGGCAGCGTTGGCTGTCGTGCAGGCATCCCAGCAGGACTGCGGGGCCTACCGGTGTGTGATCAGCAACGAGTACGGCACCGACTCCACCAATTTCCTGCTCAGCCCAGAAGGTGAGAAGCTCTCACTCGCGTGTGCCGTGCATAACTGCAGAGAGGGCTTGGTGGAGGGGGAGCCTCACCTGCCCCATAACACCACCCCTGCGAGGTGCCTCTGCCTCCACGTGCTCATTTAGGAGCGACTCGCGCTCTCCTCCTTGGCGTCCCTCGGTGTGGAAATGCGTGGGGCAGGTTGGGATGCTGGCAGGACCTTGACGCCTCTTTGCTTTCTGTCTCCTCCAGTGCTGTCAGGATTTATCCTGCGAGAAGAGATGGAAGGTAAGGGCCATGTGCCAAGAGCTGCAACTGCTGCACGAGGGGCAGGCAGCTCTGCCGTGGGGCAGGACGTGCCCACACTTTACCCCCTCACGAGCTCTTCCCTCTGCCAGTTGGAGAGGAGATCGAGATGACGCCCATGGTGTTCGCAAAGGGTTTGGCTGACGCGGGCTACTGGGGGGATAAGCTCTTTGGGCGTGTGGTGAGCGAGGATGTGGAAGTGGGTGCCAGTTTCCTGCGCAAAGCCTGCCGCGCCCGAGCCATCTACGGCCTGGAGCCCGTCTTCGAGTCCGGCCACACCTGCATCATCAAAGTGCACAATTTCATTGCTTTTGGGACCAAGAATGAGAACAGCCTCATCGAGAAGAACTATGATATCACCATCCAGGTGGGCACCCCTGTGGGGCATCCTCTGCTTGTCCCCATGCCTTCCCGTCTGTTCCACGCTCAGTGCCCACTTTCTTTCCTTCCACTTTTTGAATGCTCTGGACGGGTCAAGCCACGTCCCAGGGGGTGGACAATGTCCTTGTTATTGTTGGCTTCAGCTCTTTTTTCTGAGCAACGTGGAGCTGCTCAGAACTTTCTGGTCATTTATCCTTTGGCCACCAGGACAGGGAAACAACTGGCAGTGTTCCCAGGGATGCCTGGCCAGGTGGGGGGGCCCAGGGAGGCACTGGTCCGAGGCAGGACAAGTACCTGACTCTTTCCCTTGCACCTCTACTCTGCTCTCATGAGACCTCACCTGGAGTCCTGTGTCCAGTTCTGGAATCACCAAGATAAGAAGGGCACGGATCTGTTGGAACAGGTCCAGAAGCCATGGAGATGATGGGAGGGCTGGAACACCTCCCGTACGAAAACAGGCTGGGAGAGTTGGGGTTGTTCAGCCTGGAGAAGAGAAGAGAGACCTTAGAGCAGCTTCCAGTACTGAAAGGGGCTCAAGGAAAGCTGGGGAGGGTTTTTTGTTTGTTTGGGGTTTGGTTTTGGTTTTGTTTTTTTTTTACAAAGGCCTGGAGGGAGAGGATGAGGGGGAATGGCTTTAAATTGCAACAGGAAGATTTAAATAAGACATTAGGAAGAAATTCTTCACAATGAGGGTGGGGAGGCCCTGGTGCATGTTGCCCAGAGCAGGGGTGGCTGCCCCATCCCTTAAGGGGTTCAAGGCCAGGCTGGATGGGGCTTGGAGCCCCTGATCCAGTGGGAGGTGTCCCTGCCCATGGCAGGGCGTGGGACGGGATGGGCTTGGAGGTCCCTTCCAACCCAAACCATTCCATGATTCTATGATTCTATGACCCCCAGGAATGTAAAATCCAGAACTCCAGCCGCGAGTACTGCAAGATCTTTGCTGCAGAGGCACGAGCCATCCCAGACTTTGGAGCGGTGCCTGAGTAAGTAAAGTGGTGCAGCCCCACTGGCTTTCACATGCCCAGCAGAGCATCTTAGGGCATAGTGGAAGGGTTCCTCACAGGTGCTGGGGAGATCCCGAAGGGCAGAATGCTCTTCTTCTTCCCTCAAACAGAAGGGAAAGCCAAAAGCCAGGGTTGGTGACTATGGTGTGACTCTCTGCTTGAGAGAGCTCTCCAGCTGGTGTTTGCCCCATCCCTGGAGGTGTTCAAGGCCAGGGTGGATGGGGCTTGGGCAGCCTGGTCGGGTGGGAGGTGTCCCTGCCCATTGCAGGTGGGTTGGAACTGGATGATCTTTAAGGTCCTTTCCAACCCAAACAATTCTATGATCCTGTTACCTGCTCCCACGCAGGATAATTCCTCTGTACCTGATTTACCGCCCAGCCAACAATATCCCTTATGCCACAATGGAGGAGGACCTGGGTGGGCCCTGCGAGCAGTACTGCGTCACCGAGAGAGATGGCACCTTGGTGGCACGAGGCACTTCAGAGATCGTGCTCAAATGCTGCACCTTCCAGCACTGGGTCTACCAGTGGACAAACGGAAACATCCTCGTGACTGACATGGAAGGTAGAGGAATCTCCTATCTGATTCCCATGGCCTCTCACCACCCTCTGGCCTCTGAAAGGAAGAAGAAAAGCCCCTGCCTGGTTCCCCAGGTGCCACAGAGCCCAGCTCTCAGGGTGGTGGCCTGCCCTTAGCACCCCTGCCTGGGCAGGGAGTGATTGTGCTTCTTTCATAGAATCATAGAGGTTGGAAAAGCCCCCTCAGCTCATCCAGCCCTGCCAGCCCTGTGCCGACTGAACCCTGTCCCCAAGTGCCAAGGCCACACGCTTTGTGAAACCCTCAGGGACAGGGACTGCACCCCTGCCCTGGGCAGCCTCAGCCAGGGCTTCACTCCTCTTTCCATAAAGAAATATTTCCCACTATCCAATCTCCCCTCTCCTGGCATAACCTGAGGTCATTTCCTCTGGTGCCATCCCTTGTTCCTTGGGAGCAGACCCCAGCACCCATCTCGCTCCACCCTCCTTTCCAGGAGCTGCAGAGTGATGAGGTCTCCCTTCACCACCTCTTCTCCAGGCTAAATACCCCCAGGACCTCGGCCGCTCCCCCAGTCCCTGGGCCCCAGACCCTTCCCAGCTCCGCTCCCTTCTCCAGGTGCACTTCAGCCCCTCAATGTGTTTCCTGCCCTTGTCTTTTCTCTCTGCTCCAGGGGTGGGCTGGAAGATGACCAACGTGCGGATCGCTACCAACCTGAAAGGGTGAGTGACCCCAAGCTGCTAGCGCTGGGTGGCCACGGCCGTCCCCAGCTCTGGCACTCAGTGAAGGGCAGGAGTGGTGAGCACCGCCAGGCTCCATCCTCGGCTCCCTGCTGCACCAGGACCTCTCCTGGTGCAAAGCAGGGGCTGAGGATGGCTCTGTTACAGGTTCCAAGGGCTGAAAGAAAGCTGCTTCCCCTCCTTGCTGGAGCAATTCCCGGCCGCTCACCAGTGTAACCATTACTGCAGCATTCTGGGCCTGAAGATGCTGGAGCCCACCAAGCCCAAGAGCTCCAAGAGCCCCTCCATGGGTAGAAAATCTGCCCAGTCCAGCCCACAGCTACAGAAGAAGGGACTGGCAAGTCCCCAGAGTGTCCGCAAGCCTGCCGTGAGCCCCAAGAGCTCCCGAAGAGCCCCTGAAACAGGGGAGGCCCCGGCAGCCTCTAAACACGGCTCAGGAGAGAGTGGCAGGTCTGGCCACCCGCAGTAGCCAGAGCCGCGGCGGCTGGGACCTTGCACACCAGAGCCCAGCCTGGGGACAGCGCATGGCTGGGCACGGGAGAGAGCCCAGCGGTGGCTGCTGTTCCCCACTTTGACTCCCACCCCGGCCCGTGGCTCCTGCAGTGTGTGGTGTGTGCTAAGTGTGAGCAGCTCGGCCGGGGTCCTGGGGAGCTGCAGCCGTTACCTCTTTCTGAGAGCCTGCGGAGCCGTGCACCCCACCGCACCCGGGCTTTCTCCACTCGCCATTTGCCTTCCTAAGGAAAAGCCACCAGACCTGCTCCGGGCTCTGCAGGCATCGCGCTCCCTGCCTGGCTTCCCCGAGCAAACCAGGAGTCTGGGCTGCCCTCCTGGCTCCCAGCACCTCACATCCCCTCCTTGTCTCATCCATAAAGCCACCGTCCCGGCGCTCCGAACCCCACCGGAGCCAGGTGGTTCTGTGAGCCCTGGCCCCCTAGGCTGTCCTGCAGAGGGGTTGAGCGGTTCCTGCTCTCCCGTGGGACTCTGGGGCACCGGCCCTGGGCCCAGCAGCTGCACAATGATGGGATTTTTGCCTTCCCACCCTCCTCTGCAGCTCAGGCTGAGCCCTCCAAGCCCTGCCCGGGCAGACACTGCTGCTATGGGTAAGGATGCTCTACCTCACACAGGGCACCCGGGAACGGGGCGAAGAGGACACCTCATCTCCATGCCAGGCGCTGCCTTGGCCCAGGTGGTGCCCGGCCTGCAGGAATCGCTGCTCCTTGCCCCCCGGCAGCCCCCACACTCTGCCCAGCATCGCCGCTGCACTGGGAGGCAGCGATGGGCAGGCAGGGAGGCTCCCGCTGGGATGTAAAGTGCCCCGCAGCGCACCCTCCCTCGTGCCCGCTGGCTCACTGAGGTGTGCAGCAGCTGGCAGAGCGGGGCAAGGGGCAGCAAGGCTCCTCGAGAGGCCCCAGCACTGCCGGCTTCATCTCCCACACAGCAGGGAGACAGGGCTGGGCGCCAGCAACACCACTGTCCAGAACAATGACTCCGAGCAGCCTGGCAGAGGAGGGAAGAGCCTGGGAGCATGGCATGCTCTGGCACGTTGGTGCTTCATTGTTGGGTCATTGGAAAATAACGATGGACATAATGTGGCTGTGTTGGCGCAAAGGTGCTCCCGAGTGCAATAAAGCAAGAAGGACTGGCCTGTTCCTGGTGCAGTGGTCTCCGAGGAAAAGATGCCCGCACAAGTGGCAGGATGGGGCAGCTTCATGTTCGGGGATGGGAACGTCTTCAAGCACTGGCTTCACCCTTGTCTGCACCCTGCGGGGGTGGCCAGGGCCTGAGGGAGGCACCTGGCAGAGGCTTGGTTCACGAGAGCTGCAGCGACTGCAGGCTATGAGCGAAGTGCCTCGTGCTGCTTGCGACAGCGGTCGGGGGCCAGCATGGGCTGAGGGTGGCATTGCCATCATTTATTTGGGAGCAGTTCTTTTGGGTCTGTGAGGAGCAGCATCTAAGGGTGCTGTTTGCAAGGTGCACAGGGCTGTCCATCATCACTGGGCTCTGACAAGGCTTCTACCTCTAGGACCAGGCCACAGTGCTCCCAGGTCCCCATCGCTGGAGCGGGCAGCTCCCTGCACCATCCTAAGTTGTCTGCAGGCAGGACGTGTGGTTGTAGTGCCTGCAACACTGCGTCAGGCACTGCAGGCTCTCCTCCAGGCCAGCCCAGGCTCCCATGAAGGAGAGCGTCCCGTTCTCGAGCACTGTGCTGGAAGGAGAGAAGGGTGGTCAAGGGGAGCTGCTGCCCCACCACCTGGATTCATGAGTAGGACCATGAGGTGCTGGGACACACACTCACCTGGCAAAGAGCTGCTGGCAGCACCTGTACATGGTGTAGCTGGTGGAGCTGAAGTTAGTGGTGCTAAGGAAGGTCACGCAGTCACCCACCTCCGTTGGCACATGGAGGAGACCTGGGGGACAAAGTCTCCTGGTTGGACTTATGGATAGACTGTGCCTACAAATCCCATTCCCTGAGCATGCTTGCAAATCACAGAATCCTGGAACAGTTTGGATTGGAAGGGACCTCACAACCCATCCAGTCCCACCCCCTGCCATGGGCAGGGACACCTCACACCGGATCAGGGGCTCCAAGCCCCATCCAGCCTGGCCTAGAACCCCTCCAGGGATGGGGCAGCCACCCCTGCTCTGGGCAGTCTGTTCCAATTTCTGTACTTCAAGTTCGCTTGTCTGAAAATCGTCTCCTTGAAGTGCCCCAAATGCCCCGATCCCAGACTAGATGAGAATGACGGGCTCCAGTAAAGCTGTTGGGCTTGAGCAACCCCTGGCCAAGGCACAGTGGGAAAGCAGAGGGTTTGGAGGTCCTGGCAAAGCCATGAGGTAGACAGACCAGCCATTCCCACCATGGAATCATGAATCACTGAGTTTGGAAAAGCCCTCTCAGCTCTTCCAGCCCAGCCACCACCCCACCCCCGGTGCCAACTGAACCCTGTCCCCAAGTGCCACGGCCACACACTTTGTGAAACCCTCCAGGGACAGGGACTCCACCCCTGCCCTGGGCAGCCTCTGCCAGGACTTCACCATCCCTGCACTTGTGTTTATTGCAGTATTCCGCCTTTTGCGTGTCCCTCCCGGCTCTTCCCGGCCACGCTGGCCGTGGGCAGGGTCCTACCTGCCAGGCAGGCGTTGAGCATGGAGACGCAGATGCCGGTGAGCAGGGCTCGCAGCACGATGGAGGCCAAGTCACCCTTGCGCTGGGGAACCATGGAGGCTGCGGGGGCAAAGCAGAGACTGGGGAGAGTCACCTGGGCTGTGACAGGGATGTGTGCCAGGTCACCAGCATCCTCTGCCACATTGTGCCCAACGGCGGGTGGCTGAGGGACATGGGGATCCCTGGCAGCTGCCAGCTCGCAGTCCTGTGTGCGAGCAGGACACCGCGCCCACCTGACACCCACGGGGGCTCAACCCCAGCCCACGGCGCTGCCCACGCCGCAGCCTCTGCTCTTTGCCCTGTGGCTGGGTGGCACCTGGGCTGGCAGGACACACGCGTGCCATGGGCACAAAATCATCTGTTATCACCACATGCAAATCCTGTTTATGATCTGCGTGTGGCAGAGACCAAGCATGACGGCTCCTGGGCCGGAAATTCCTCTTGCACCAGCTGAGCTCTTGGTTCCTGGGGACCAGGAACCCCCTGCGCTGTGCCAGGCATCAAGGACACTGGTCACACTCACCCAGGATGCTGGTCACACTCACCTAGGCCTCCCAGCATGATCCCAATGGAGCTGAGGTTGGCGAATCCGCAGAGGGCGAAGGTGGCAATGCTCTCTGCTCGTTCCTGGAGAGCACAGCGGCAAGGGATGGTGACCTCAGCCTAGGATCAGCCCCACCACACCCCATTGTAGCTCCCAACCCAGGCAGACGTGATGGAGACAAGTTCTCCACCCAATCCTTCCCCCTTCAGCTATTTTTGTGAGGGAGAATGCAGGTGGGGGCAGCCTGCCCCAGGAGAGGCTGGGCTGGGGAACGGAAGGCCCTGGAGCACCATGATCTGCCTCACCAAGGAACAGGATAAATGAGACAGGGCCTCACTAACCCCTTCAGGGTGACCTCACACCCAGCTGTGAGTGGACATCCAGGTCTAGTTGGCCATAGGTGCCCTCCCACTCAAACAGCCCCATGCCGCTGTCGGCCCACCACCCATCCCCTGCCCTGTTTTGGCTGTCTCCATCCCTGCAGGGTGGTAGGTGTCCCTCACAGATATCCACTGCTTCCGGCTCCCGTCCCACTCCTCCAGGCCTGCCAGCCGGTTCTTCTTGTACGTGGCCAGCTGCTGGTATGCCACAAACTCATTCAGGAAGATCTTGATCCCCAAGAGCTCAGCCACCAGCGGCGAGTCTGCCCAGTCTGCCCCCATGAGAAAGGCCACGGGCATGAGGACGTAGGAGCAGATCACCTGGGAAAAGCATCCCAGAAAAGAGCAGCTCAGAGCGGACCACACGCACAGCCCCCAGCTTGGACACCGGCTGCCAGCGTCTGCCAAACACCCAGCAAGGGTCTCAGCAGCCTAGGGAGGCAGCAGGCAAAGGTAGGATGGGTGAAGGATGGGGGATGCCCACAGGGCTGCCATTAGGGATACCTGGAATGAAAGCCCCTCGATGTCCACCATCTCCCCAAACCAGCGCAAAGCAGCGTTGATGAACTCCAGGACCGCCAAGAAGGCAATCAGGTTGGCTGCGATGTTGGCCACAAGCCCAATAGAGGCAGCAGCCCCGTTGCTTGCAGCTTCCAGGATGTTCTGCTCTTCCCTGTGGAGAAAAAGATGCCGGGGTCAGGGAAGACGTGGCTTCTCCATCCCCGAAAGTGCTCACACCCAGGTTGGATGGGGCTTTGAGCAACCTGATCCAGTGGGAGGTGTCCCTGCCCATGGCAGGAGGTGGAACTGGATGGGCTTTGAGCTCCCTTACAACTCAAACCATTCTACGATTCTATGATTTGATGTGGCCAGGCATCCTCTCCGCAGGGTCAGCTCTCGCTCCATGGGTGTCTGCACACCACAGGCGCTCCCAGCCTTGGGCCACGTCCACTTGTGCCCCTAAATCACCCCCACACCTTCCCTGTGCAGGTAGGACCAACGCAGCCCTGCTTCACCACCCTCTCCTCCCACTCACCCTCTGGAGAGGCGGATGCTCGCTTTGCCCTTGAACTTGGACTCTTCCACTTCGGGGTAGACAAGCTTGGACATGGCGAGGGCGCAGGGCGCAGCCATCACCGAGGCTGCAATCAGTGATGCCGCATCTATCTGCAACACACAAGCCAGCAGCTTAGGCACCTCCATGCAAGGCTGTGCCCCATGTGTGTGGGCGTTTCAGGACATGGTTGACCTCAGGCAGTGACACTCGGAAGGGTTAAAGGCTCTGTTTCTCAGGGTAGGAAAACCAGATGCATGTAGGGCAGCTGGAGAAGAAGCTGAGGGGAGACCTCATTGTGCTTTACAGCTTCCTCACAAGGAGAGGAGGAGGAGCAGGTACTAAGCTCTTCTCTCTGGTGACCCATTAGACGACTCGAGGGAATGGCAGGAAGATGCCAGATGAGGGTTAGGATGGACATCAGGAGAAGCTTCTTCACCAGAGGGTGGTGAAGCACTGGAGCAGCTCCCAGGGAAGCAGCCATGGTGCCAAGCCTGACAATATTCCAGAAGCATTTGGCCAATGACCTCAGCCCCACAGTGTGAACATCAGGGCTGTCCTGTGCAGGGACAGGAGTTGGACTTGATGGTCCTTGTGAATCCCTGTCAGCTCAGGACAGTCTGTGGTCTGGATGGAGGCATTGCTGGAGCTCCAGTGATCCAGGCCCCAGGGATGTTAACCTGCCCTGATTCTGATTCCTGTCCCTCCCTTGTCCCTTTTGATCCATATCAGACCAAGAGATTGTGCAACGTTGTGAACTTCTCCCTGCTGACGAAGAGTCGAGCTCCCGGTCTCACCCTTCCCCTGCCCGCTGAGTGGCAACGTCTCATTTCTCTGACCTTCCACCCCTGGCTCCTCATTAAAGAGGCTAATTAATGTTTAAATAGCGGGAGTGCTGGCAGCAGGTCGAGGGGAAGGTTTATTCCCCATTATAGAGCACTGGTGAGGCCACATCTGGACATTGTGTCCAGGTCTGAGATGCTGAGGTACCAAAGAATGCATCTCCAAGGGGTTTGGGGCACAGGAACACCTGGAGAAGTGGGACTTGTTGGGAGAAAAGAGGGCCAGGAGAGCCCTCCAACTTAAAAGGAGGACAGAGGGAAGACACCACCCAGTGAAGGGCCGAGAAGCAATGGCACAGTGAGGGGAGATCTCCAGACATGGGGGTGTTCGCCACCATGCTCAACAAGGCCCTGGGCATCCCCTCGAGCTTTGCCATCATCCCCCTGGGGTAAGAAGGTGGATGAGAGACCCCTTCCAGGCTCAATTATCCTGTGACTCAGGGAGATCCAGTGCCCTCCAGCAGGAAGGGCCCTGGGGTTCTGGCCAGGGTGGTGGAAATGAAGCTGGACTTGGAGGCACCCTGCCCTCATCCTGCTTACAGAAGGGTAGTCTTCCCTCACCCACAAGGCCAGGGCAGCTCTTGCATGCCAGGACCCCACGGCAAGGAGCATGTGGCGCACACTCACCCCAAAGGATATGTAGGCACCCATCACACTGCCCGCAATGGTGGCAAAGCCACCGGTCATCACAGCGTGGATTTCAGAACGGGTCATGTCTGCAAGGTACGGGCGGATGAGTAGCGGGGCTTCAGTCTGCGAGAGAGAAAACCCTGTTGTCCATGAGACAGAGACACACAGGGCCACAGGTCTCCTGGGAGGGGAAGATTCCTCCCAGGGCAGGCTTAGCTGCAAGGGCTGAGGAGCTGGATCTCCTGCCCAGGACCTTACCTGTCCCACAAAGATGTTCCCTGCCACGCTCAGGGTCTCAGTGGGAGTGGTACCCAAGGAGACCTGAAGCAGCCAGGAGATCTGGGGAAAGACAAGGCCACCAGGTTCCTAAAGGCTCCTGGCATTCAGCCACCCAACTCCATGGAGCGGGGCACCGTTGGGCCCTCAGATCCTAGGAAGTGCTCACAGACAGGGCAGCAACACCATCTCCAGGGCTCAAATTTTTCAGGAGGGTGTGCAAGGAAGAGGAGGTTGTGTCTATGCTTTTAAGCAGGACACATCACCCCAGATTAGTACCGTGCCAATAGCCCTGGGACATCCCTCAGCCAAACACAGCAGTCAGAGAACCTACCAGGTCCTTCTCCCTTCCACCACCACCACCCCAGAATGTCCTACCTTGATGATGATCCATTGCATGGCGCCAAGGTAGTAGAGGATGGACATCACACAGCTGAAGAAAACAACGATGGGCAGAGTCTGCAGGCGAGGCACCAGGGCACGGGGTTAAAGGAGAGCTGAGCAACACATCTGAGTACGCCTGGGGACCAAGCCCTTCTGTCCCATGAGCATGGTGAGGTTGCGTAGCCACCCAGGCTATCAGGGAGCCACAGCACTGGGCCAGGCTGGCAGGAGGGCCAGTGACAAATTGGTGGAGAAGCCCTGGCAGAGGCTGCCCAGGGCAGGGCTGGAGTCTCTGTCCTTGGAGGGTTCACAAAGTGTGTGGCCGTGGCACTTGGGGACAGGGTTTGGTTGGCATGTAGGGGTTGGGCTGATGGTTGGACTGAATTATCTTAGAGGGCTTTTCCAACCTTAATTCCATGATTCTATGATTCCCCACAGCACTGAGGAGGCCTGTGGGTGGGTATGAAGCTCAGAGAGACCCATCCTTGAGCCGGCTGAGCTCTGCTGCAGCAAACCCCGCTGCATTTGTCTCCATGCTCTCCAGGACTCAGCCAGACCAGAAGAAAATAAGGTTCTGTCTCCCCCGCTGTCACCCCATTCCCCAAGCTGACCTGGAAGGCAAAGACTTCTTCAATGAGCGTGTTCCCAAAGACGAAGCTGGAGCCCGCTGTGGTGTAGCCCAGGAAGAACTGCAAAAGGGGAAGTTCCATGATTACACAGATATCTCCATTAGTTCTTTCCCTGTCATTTCACCTCCAGCCCCACCAGAGAACAACCCTCTGAAACGTAAGCTGGGGCACTGGTGGGCTGTCTCCAAGCCACAGGGCGCTCCTCCAGCCCACAAGGAGACCACACTGAAGGGTCCAGGCTGCTGCAGAAGACCAGGAAAGAGCGGGCCTTTCTCCAGTCCCAGACAGCAACGTTCCTGAGGTGCAGGCCCTGCAGCTCCTCTGCCCCAGCCACCCTCTGCTGTCCTTTCTGATCCCTGAGAGGTCTACATGGAGGGTGCGAGCACAGGATGGGGCGAGCAGATGCAATACCTGGATCTGGTCCCCAAGCCACTGGAATGCTTGCATGCCAGGGGTTGTTCGGAGGACAAAGAGCCCAAATAGGAACTGCAAGCCAAGACCCCAGAACACGGCTCTCCAGGACACCTGGGGACCAAGAGCAGAACACAGTCTGAGAAGTTAGCAAAGCCTCCAGTCTTCCTTCTCCAGCTTTCCACCCCTTGGCAGCCGTACACAGCAAACACCAATGCACTGTGCCCTGGGTGAGGACAATGGAGACACATACAGAGGCAGCGCCACAGAAAACCACAAACCCAGGGTGGTGACAGCGGAAGAAGTAGAGCTGGCAGGACTCTGGAACTGGCTGATAGAACATAACCTGCCAGGCCTACCCAGGAGGAGAGTAGCACAGAGACCTTCTGATGGTATGAGTGGTAGTACAGACCCCCAGACTTCCTGCTCATTAACCCTTTGGAGGAGGCAGAAGGAAGGAACGCCCAAAGCACTGAAGCAGGTAGGGTTGGAAGCCCCTGGGACTTAATCACTTTTGCCCAAGTCATAGAATCACAGAATTATGAGATGGTTTAGGTTGGAAGAGACTTTAATGCTCATCCAGTTCCACCTCCTGCCATGGGCAGGGACACCTCCCACTGGATCAGGGGCTCCAAGCCCCATCCAACCTGGCCTTGGACACCTCCAGGGATGGGGCAGCCACCACTGCTCTTGGCAATCTGGGCCAGGGCCTCCTCACCCTCACAGCTAAACATTTCTTCCCAAGATCTCATCCCAATCTCCCCTCTTGCAGCTCAAAACCGTTCCCCTCGTCCTATCCCCGCATCCCCTGATAAAGTCACACAGGGCACCCAAAACTCAGGTCTACCCTTCACCCACAGCCCCTGAAGCCTGGGTGCTGCATCTCAAGGTCTGAGGTGCTATGAGGGAAAACAGGACGGAGGTACCACGGGGCAGCCCTAGGCTGAGTGGTGGGAAGGAGCTCCATCCACCCCACCAGCTCGGCTCCTAGGCTGTACCCAGCTCTGCCCAGGAGCCCTGCTGGGCTTCTGCTTCCTCCAGGAGCTCCAGGGATGAGCCATCAGGAAATGCTCATGGGACAGAAGCACCTCCAGAGGGAAGTAGCCACCTCCTGCAAGGGGACCAGTGGCCAAGCCACACCTGAAACACGTACTGCGCCATGGTGCTTGGAGCAGGCAAACAGGAACAGCACCAAAAAGCAGAAGCCAGCTAATGAGATGAGCTGCTCTGGGTTCCTGGAGGTGTCCAAAGCCAGCCATGCGATCAGGCCTCCTAGGATGGCCACCCACAGCATCCTGCAACAGAAACCCCAGGCAGACAGTTATGGAGAGGGTGTCCTCGTGGGGAACAGCTCAGGAAGGGCAGGAGCTAACTGTGCGGGAGATGTGACTGTAAGGTCCACACATCTGAAGAAACCTGGGGCACAAACACACAAGGGTGTGAAAGGCCATAATGCTACTGAGGTAGGGTAGAAAGATGTTTCCTGACTCACCATTTCAGCCGCGGCCAGGACTTTCGGAAGCATTTCCAAACTGGGCTGAGGAACAGCAACACCTTTGCCCCGCAGTACTTCTTGAAGAGGCTCCAGCAGACGAAGAAGACAACTACAGCAGTCATGACAACCAAGGCAAGGGCTCGCTGGAAGTTGAGCCAGCAGGCAGCAATGAAGTAGCACAGGTAGGCTGGAGAAGGCACATTGGGGGTCAGTAACATCAGGCCACGGACTCATAACGCTAACTGGAGCCAACAGGGAGGTCCATCTCCGCCCAACGTCCTTCCCTGGCCACCCCTGATGCTCCCATCTGCCTGCATGGGGGACTGAAAGAGCACCACCCTAGTGCCTCAGCCATCCGAGGGCACACAGAGCGAGCCGAAGACGCAGAGCAAATCCTTTGGGGACGTGGGGAGAGGGGAGGACAGTGAGGTGCAGGTAGCCCTCATGTAGGGTAAGGAGGGAGCAGGTGGTGGGGCTGGTGAGAGCGGATACAACCTCCAGTGCAGGTGGCTGTGCTGGGGGCACAGGCAGTCAAAGGGATGCGGAGATGAGGTCCCAAAGCTACAGAGTTCTCACCTACTACAAGGAGTCCCAGGACGACCCTTCGCAACGCCTTGGCATGAGTCTTGCAGAAGCGCTTGGCCTTGGATGTCGGCTGCAGGGCCTTCCTGGAGAGAGACACCCCAGAGATGAGAGGCACAGAAGACGGGCCCTGGAGATCAACTCAACCCAACTCAACAGCACATGTCAAGAGCAGGCATCCTAGAGGGTGCTTGTGGAAGCAGCACAGTGGTGCAGGAGTGCCACGGCCTCCACAGCTCTGCCCACTCCTGGCAGGAGTGACCTGGCCCATTTTGGCAGGGGAGACCCCACCGTACACTCCAACACCTCAGACACCATGAGGGGAGGCTTTGCTCTGCGTGGCTGCTGTAGGGACAGAGACCTGACACTGCCATCCCACAAAGCCAGATGGAGCCACCAGGCACTGCACCCTCTATGTGGTCAATATGACCCTGACCTGCTCCCAGACCCCAGGTTCTTCAGGAGAACCACTGGCCCAAGGACACAGATGTGGCTGTGACCACTGGAAGAAATGTTTTGCTGTGAGGGTGGGGAGGCCCTGGCCCAGGCTGCCCAGAGCAGGGGTGGCTGCCCCATCCCTGGAGGGGTTCCAGGCCAGGTTGGATGGGGCTTGGAGCCCCTGATCCAGTGGGAGGTGTCCCTGCCCATGGCAGGAGGTAGGACTGGATGGGCTTTGAGCTTCCTTCCAGCCCAAACCATTCTGTGATTCCATGATTCTATGAAATACCCTCCACACACATATCTCCAGGGGTTGTCCTACCTGCAGTAGGAGGAGAACCTCCCTTTTCCTTTCCTCTCCTCTTTGCTCTCACCAACTGGGTCACCACATTCCTCACAGAGCTTCTCCTGCCCCTGGAAAAACATCACAAGCTGGAGCACCCAGAGCAGCTCCTGTACTCCAGTGGGAAGGGAAGAGGGGACTAACCCTGGTGCTGAAAGCTGGGTTATCTACCCCTCTCTCCAGGCTGTCCAGGCTTATCTGGTTCCTTTCCATCTCCAGAAGTGCCACAGCTTCAATGCATTAGAGAAGCAGCTCTGCCAGGGATCAACACTGAACAGGGAGAAGAAGATGGGATCAGGTCCGGGAAGGTCAAAAGTCCAGCCTGGGTTTCCATGTCCAGGTCTACAAGAGGAGAATGCCCTTCACAGTAAGGGTTCAGAGCAGCTCCTGCACCAGCACATTGAGGAACCATCCCATGGAGTTCTCAAGCCGTGGGGCTGCTGTGCCAACTTCCTTGTTCTCCTGTAACTCTGAGATCTTTGTTCTTCTATGCTCCCAAGGAATTGCAGGAGAGACAGAGAGAGGTGGTGCTGCTCCTCCAAGTTGGTGGCAGTGGCTACCAACCTCTGTGAGTCCTTGTGCGAGTTGGATTTTGGACAAAATAAATCTGGCTGCATCCCTCATTGAAAGCTCTTGGTGCAACCAAGTAAAGCAAGAAAGAAGGTCCCTACATGTTGGTAACCAGTATAGCGCAGGAGCGATGAGTAGAAAGAAGCAATAGTTTGCATGGAGACTGGCCTAAAGGAGGATCATACTGGGAGAACTGGTCAAGCAAAGCCAGAGGAACCAGTGTTATGCCAGGGCAGAAACCCTTGGAGCATCCCATCTGGACACCCTCCCAGCTCCTCTACCTGGAGGCCAAGGGAAGAGCAGAGAAGGCAGCAATCAGCTCTAGGCGTGATCCTGTGTGCGCTGTCCTTGCTTTGGATGAGTCCCAGAGGTCTGCACAGAGAAGGCAGAGACAGCAGGGTCATCACCTGCTTCCTGCAGAGTTAGGGTCCAACGAAGGGAGCAGCCCAGCCCCAAATGAAACTAGTAGATGTGAGGAGTTCTGGAGAACATCCCCCTCAACCTAGGACCTCACAGAAGCTGAAGGTGATGGTGGGTCAGCAGAGCCACCAAGAGGGTCCACTGAGGCATGCTGACCCCCAACGCATCTCTTGCCTTGTGGCTCCTCGGCAGCAGGGTCAGGGGAAGAACCCAATACCCCACATGTCCTCCAGCACCCCTGGTGCCCCCCAGGGCTCTGGCAGGGATCAGAAGGACCCTTTCTTCCCCAGGCCCACCACCATTCAAGGACAACCCCACTCTCCCGCCCCCTCCAGGACCCCCCATCCCTCCAGGATCCCTGGACTGATGCTGGCTGCTCCACCCTCTGTGCCGCCACGGCCTCGTGGTGCAGCGTGGCCACGTGCCCCCCCTGCGCTCGCCGCCACGTCCCTGCACCCCACGCCCTCACACCCTCCCGGTGCCCCACGGCTCCCACGTCCCCACGCTCACCCGCCAGCCTGCGGCCGCACGACACCAGTCCCGCAGCCCAGTTACTGATTAACAGCTTGGTCCAAAGAGCTGGGCTGGGCACCGTGGCCACCACGGCTCCTCCCAGGATCACTCACGGTGTCCACGTGGGCGTGTGGGAAGGTCCAGTGCAGTGGCCACTATGGGCACCAGGGTGGCCAGAACAGGCTGCTCCAGGATATTTTGACCCCCAGGCAAAAGAGCCTTGTGGGAAGCTGTTACAGGCAGAAATCCAACCTTCCCCCATTCCCAGAAAATGCTTCCAAGGAAAACCCAGGCACACGCATTGCCCGGATCCTGGCAGGGCAGGACAGGGCAGCTGCTAGAAAAAATGTTCCCTATGCTGGAAACCACTTTTCCACACGGGGTGACAGAGTCATACCCTGAGGTGCATACACCTGGCTGGTGCCTCCCTGCTTTTTCTTGTGGCTTTGAGTCAAACCCTTGAGGCACTGAGTGGTTGGACTCAAAGGTCTAAAAATTCTTCTCCAACCTAAAGCACCCTGGGTGCCAGCAGCAGAGATAGAAAATGGAACCACGGGGTAGTTTAGGTTGGAAGGGAGCTCAAAGCCCACCCAGTCCTACCTCCTGCCATGGGTAGGGACACCTCCCACTGGATCAGGGGCTCCAAGCCCCATCCAGCCTGGCCTTGAACCCCTTAAGGGATGGGGCAGCCACCCCTGCTCTGGGCAGCCTGGGCCAGGGCCTCCCCACCCTCATCGTGAAGAATTTCTTCCTAATGTCTTATCTAAATCTTCCTGTTACAATTTAAAGCCATTCTCCCTCATCCTATCCCTGCCCTCCCTGACCCAGAGCCCCTCCCCAGCTTTCCTGGAGTCCTTTTCAGCCCTGGATGCTGCTCTAAAGTCTTCTCCAGGCTGCACAGCCCCATCTCTCTCAGCCTGTCCCCGTACAGGAGATTCTCCAGCCCTCACACCATCCCCGCCGCCTCCTCTGGCCTCGCTCCCTCAGCCCCGGGCCCTCCCCGTGCTCAGGGCTCCCCTTCCCGCCCTCAGGGCCCGCGCGAGGGCGGGGCGCGCGCAGGCCACGCCTCCTGCGTGACGTCATTCCCAGCCGCCCTCAAGGTCGCTTCCGCGGCGCCGCGTCCCATCAGCCCCGGTAGCGCGCCGTGATCGTATAGTGGTTAGTACTCTGCGTTGTGGCCGCAGCAACCTCGGTTCGAATCCGAGTCACGGCACAAACCCACAGGGGCGACTCGTTTTGCTCCTCCCTGTCCCTTCGCTCCTACTTTACCTTCATGGATCTATTTGTTTGGGGCGTTCTGTTTATCTATCTATCAATGTCTTTACTTGATTTCGTTTTCCATTATTGTTTTACTTACTTTTCCTTTATAGCTTTTATGTTTAATTCTATTACTTTCTTTCTGTCTTATTTATTTTCTGCCATTTTGTTATTTTATTCTACTTGATTTTATACTTAATCCTTTTGGTTTATTAGAACCGAAGAACTACCAGAGACCTTTGACGCCGAGTCCAACCATCCCTGTCCACGACGGAGCCGTCCGCGAGCGCCTCACCTGCTGCCTGGACCCCCCAGGGCCCCAGCAGCCCCTGATCAGCCCCTGCCAGGCCCCAGCTCTTCTTTGGGTGAAGAACTTTCTCCCTGACCTCCAAAATCCCCCTGTCCTGGTGCAGCTGGAGCCCTTCCCTCTCATCGCATCATCCTCCGCTTGGTGAGGAGACCAGTGCCTGCCTCGCTCCGACCTCCTGCCGGGCAGCTCTAAAGGTAATGACAAAATATTAAACAAAGTGGAATGAAATAATAACATGAAATAAAAGGGTCATTGGGCCCTGGCAGAGGCTGCCCAGGGAGGGGGTTGAGTCACCTTCCCTGGAGGGGTTTAAGGGACGGGTGGACGAGGTGCTGAGGGACGTGGGTTAGTGTTTGATGGGAACGGTTGGACTCGATGATCCGGTGGGTCTCTTCCAACCTGGTGATTCTGTGATTCTATAATAAGGTAATAATGACATGAAATAAAGATACTGTAACAAAGAAAATAATACAATGCACAGAAATAAACGAAATTTAATACAGAAAACAATAATGAAAAATAAAACTAATTAAATCACTAGGTAGGTAATGAAGAAAGGGAAAGCCCCCAATAAATAAGTAAGAGCAACTAGACTCAGTCAGAGCAGGTGCGAGGAAAAGAGCTGCCCCTGAGGCGGTGCCGTGACTCGGATTCGAACCGAGGTTGCTGCGGCCACAACGCAGAGTACTAACCACTATACGATCACGGCGCGCTACCGGAGCTCTGGGCGAGCGCTGCGGCGCGGGCCCTTTAGAAGGCGGCGGGAGTGACGTCACGCAGGGGGCGTGGCCAGGCTGCGCGCTCCCGCCCCTCGTGCCGCACCTGCGCGTGGCCCCGTTGATCTCCGCGGGGTCTCCGCGGTCCCGCCCTGCGGCCTGTCCAGGCCGCTCCGGGCCCTTCCTTCCCTCCAGCTGCCCCCACAGCTCGGTGTCAGCATCCAGTCCCCTCAGGCTGCCCTCGGTCCCACCATCATCCCGCCCCGTGTCCCTGTCCCACACCCCAGCTCTGATCCCGGGGCTGTTTGTCAGAGAATCACAGAATCACCAGGTTGGAAGAGACCCCCAGGGTCATCAAGTCCAACCATTCCCATCAAACACTAACCCGTGTCCCTCAGCACCTCATCCACCCGTCCCTTAAACCCCTCCAGGGAAGGTGACTCAAACCCCTCCCTGGGCAGCCTCGGACACTGCCCAATCACCCTTTCCATGAACTGTTTCATCCTGCTGTCCAGCCTGACCCTCCCCTGGTGGAGCTTGAGGCCATTCCCTCTCGTCCTGTCCCCTGTCCCTTGGGAGAAGAGCCCAGGTCCCTCCTCTCCACAACCTCCTTTCAGGGAGTTGCAGAGAGCAATGAGGTCTCCCCTCAGCCTCCTCTTCTCCAGGCTAAACACCCCCAGCTCTCTCAGGGATAACGTTTCTCTCCAGCACAATCTAACAGCCCCAGGCTGGTACCTCCGGAGCCCACAAGAAACTGGGACTGGTGCTGGAATTCTGACCCAAAATATCACCTGGCTCAGCACGTGCAGCGGATCCTTCCCAGTGGAACACTCATCAATAGTTAATGACTGTTTGCATCACCGCTGTCACTGATTTCCACAGTGCCCAAGCATTAAAGGCTCCTTTCTTTTCACAGATGTGCAAAGAATCCCAAACACCTGCGATCAAAAGGGTTTCTTTGATGTCAAATATTTTTAGAGCAGCCCCGGTACGTGGAGGTGGCCCAGGTGGCTCAGCCCCTGCGCTGCGTCACTGCGAAGAGCCGGGGCACACGAGCCTCTGCTCCTGCCCGCACGGCCAGCTCGGCGCTCGGCATCGCGCGGACGCGCCCCGGTGGGTTTTGCTGACGTGGGGGGTGCTGGGAGAGGCAATGGTCTCCATGTCCCTGTACCACCTCCAGCCTTGTGTCTCTGCCACTGCTGATGGCTCCTAAACCTCCGAGTCATCCTGAGGCTTGGGACAAACCCTGCGCGCCTTCATTACCCCGTGAAGTAGTTGTTCTGCCAGCCTGAGCCCCTCATCCTGCTTGTATCCAAGCCAAAAGAGCTGAGACTGATGGAGGATGGCAGAACAGCCTTTTACATCTTCCCTCCGCCCATGCCCACCTCCTTCTTCCCTCAGCATCTGCTGTTCAATTGCACCGGGAGCTGATCTAAGCCGCTGGAACAGGCACTGCGGAGATAAACTCTGTGCTGATAAGGGCTAGTTGCCCGAACACAGCAGTGAGCGGGGAGGTGGCGAGTGGACACGGAGATAAGCAGCAGGGGCTCAGTTTCCTAATGAAACTGTGCCAGATTGTCAGGGGGCTCGTCCGTGGGATGGTGGAAGGGATGGTCCAGCTGCCCTAGGTGGCTGGGACCTTCCAGGATGTGTTCACACAGCGCGGAGAAAAAACAGGTGAGCTTGTGTGGGCACCTGCCTGCCGGGGGACCTGGTCCCTTCGGGCTCTCCCCGGCCCCCGGGCAGGATGGCTGCTCCAGGCAGGTTCTTCTCGCCCTGCTCCTTCTCCCCGTGGTTCTCTCCAAGCCCTCTGCTGCCTGTGTGTCACGTTCCCATGGCTTTTACAGGTGCCCGAGATGTCGAAAGGCTGGTGCAGCCAGGCAGCGAGCGCTGCGGGGCCCAGACGGTGCCACGCTGCGGCACAGCCATAAATCTTCCGGCTGGCACAGGGACAAGAGCAATCCATCACGCGCGGGCGCCTCGGCTGCTCTGCCCCTGCGCAGCCTCTCCCGCTGTTCCCTTGCTGGGGCAGCCCCTGGCCGCCTCTCCTCGTCTCCAGGAGGTGGGTGGGAGGCAGAGCGATTGCCACCGCCTCCTCTTTCTGTCTCTGATCCCTAAACCAGCCCCAGGAGCCGTGCTGGTGCCCGGGGCAGCGGGATGGATGCCAGGGCTGGGAGCACGTGCTCTGGGTTTTACCAGCGATGGAAACCTGCGCACTGGTGCAGGGCAGCACTGTCACCTCTGGCCACAAATCCAGCTTGGAATTTTGCTGAAATCCCACCGTCCTTCCCAAGGGAATCTGAGCAGCTCCACTGAGTGCCACCATCTAGGCCAATGTCCCATATTCCCATTTCCATGCAGGATGCAGGAGGAAGGATGGGTCAGGAAGGGTCCCGTGGAGTGGGATAATTTTGGAGGTGAAGGTTTTGGTGGGATTTGGGGGTGAGGAATGGCACGTTGGAGCTGAGAGACAGTTGTGAGCAGCCTGACACAGCTCTGTCCTCACCATCCACCGCCCCAGCCCATGAGACACACTCCAAGGACTAGAGGAGGAGGACTCAGGCGTTTCTTGACACGGATATCCTGCCATTCCCTCGAGAGGCTTTATGAGCTCACCCTGGCGCAGGAGGTCACTCTGGTTCTTCTAACACCCAAGCCTCCAAGGGCATTTCCCAGCACTGTAGGGCAGGCAAACTGTTTCCAACAGACTGATTTTCTGCTTTATTAATGTTGTGGAGTCCCCCTGCCTGGCTCCAGTGTTCAGAGATCAAGGAAAACTGTCCCTAAAATGTACAGAGCGGGGATTCACCGAGGCTGTCCCGTCCAGCCGCCCGGGAGCACAAAGCCCGGAGCCGCCTCCGGAGCCCTTTCTTTGTGCGTGCAGCATCCAGCTGGAGCTGGGATGTACAAAAAGCATCCCAGGGGAGCGCCAGCCACCCCGCAGCCAGGGAGAAATGCTGCTGCCACGCGTTCCGAGTGCCCAGCTTCGCTGCAGCTGCCAGCCCCAGCTCCCACCCGCCTTTGTCTGCGCCCGGAGCGGGAGCCTCCTCCTGCAGCGAGGATTTATAGCCTGCACGCAGCCACCTCCTCACCCGCTTTGTGATGCTGAGCGGGCAGAAAAGAGGCAGCCATACGCTGCCAGGCAGCCCACCAGCCCATCGCCTCTGCCTGGCGCTCCACTCCATATTCCCCTGCATTTTCTGCCTCCTCTTTCAGAGACACAGGGCTGTGTTGGTGGGAAAAGCCCTTTTTCCTCTCTGTGTGGAGGGGTCGGTCCCTGTTTTGCTCTTCTCTACTGATGGCTGGTGACAGCCCTATTAAGAGATGTTGAGGGGATGCCAGGGATGGTTCACAGCCCCTCAGCGATGGAAAACCAGGGTGTGAAGAGGGACTCGCTGTGTGAGCGTGGCCATCGCAGCTGGATTAATCGAACACACCATTAACACCTTCCTGGGGCATGGGGTCCCCTGCCAGCCCTGGCGCACAACCCTCCAGCTCTGATTGAGCTGCAAAAGCTCCAGCTCCTTCACTTGCTCTGCCTCGGATCGATGAGTGCAGGCACCTCCAATTAATTCCACTTTACCGCTCGCTATCGAGTTCAGCTCCACACTCTCCCGGCTGGTCCTGCGTCCTTTGTTCCTGCAGAGGAATCCAGGCACCTTAGTGTAGAATCGTGGAGTGGTTTGGGCTGGAAGGGACCTCACAGCCCATCCAGTCCCAGCCCTGCCACGGGCAGGGACACCTCCCACGGGATCAGGGGCTCCAAGCCCCATCCAACCTGGCCTTGAACCCCTCCAGGGATGGGGCAGCCACCCCTGCTCTGGGCAGCCTGGGCCAGGGCCTCCCCACCCTCACAGCAAAACATTTCTCCCTAAGATCTCACCTAGGACATTTCTGCATCAGCACTCGCTCATCGGATGCAGATCCAGGCTTTGTAAGCGCATTCAGGCCACTTGGACATGTGGAATATGCACAAAGTGTGTGCATTTACCCAGCAGAGGAAATTCTTGCAGACACTTTTTGCAGCTCCCCAACCGTTCTGTCCTGATAAATCACTCTTTAGCTGACAACATCACCCAACCGTGCTAATTGGCCAAAAGAGGAGATGACGACTCGCTGACCGACACCTGCCAGCTCTGAGCCAGACCCGTCAGTCGCTGCCTCAGCCGCGCCGAGCGCCTTTTGTGCCGCTGCTGCCAGCGCTGCCAGCCCCTCTGCGCATCCGTGACCCCGAGCATCACAGCCGCTCGCTGCTGCGATCCATTATTTCATTAGCACTTGACGAGGTGTGGAGAGCCGTGGGGAACTTCATTTCCCCCAGCCCCGGCGCAGCAGCCTGGACGCCGGCCAGCGAGGAGCTGGGTGACAGATCGGAGAGAAAAATTACTTCAGGGCTGACATGGAGCGGGAGAAACGCCTTCTCCATCAACAAACATCAGAGATGGGGATGTGGGGAGTTTCCAAACGTGATGGAAACCTCAGGATAGATGCTGGCTGTGTGGCAGGAGCTGTATTATATCACACAGATCTTATGGCCTCATCCAGCTGCCCGCTTTCACATTGTGCCCGGCTGGGGGACTCCTTCCCGGCTCCAGCTGCAGCACAAATTCAACCCCTTCGTTGCTGGGGGGGAGAGCAGGGAGGGACATCTGCATCCCTGGGGTTTTGTGTGCCCTTACCAACAGGCTTGACTCTGCAAGGACACAGCCAGTTGGGATTCCCTCTCCAGAGAGACCTTAGAGCAGCTTCCAGTGCTGAAAGAGGCTCCAGGAAAGCTGGGGAGGGGCTTTTGATCAAGGAGGTGAGGGGGATGGTTTTGAGCTGCAAGAGGGGAGATTGAGATGAGATCTTGGGGAGAAATGTTTAGCTGCGAGGGTGGGGAGGCCCTGGCCCAGGTTGCCCAGAGCAGGGGTGGCTGCCCCATCCCTGGAGGGGTTCAAGGCCAGGTTGGATGGGGCTTGGAGCCCCTGATCCAGTGGGAGGTGTCCCTGCCCATGGCAGGGGTGAGACTGGATGAGCTTGGAGGTTCCTTCCAACCCAAACTTGTCTGTGATTCCACAACTCTATGAAATGCAGGTGATCCCCCTCAGCTGAATCCCCCTCGGGTGCCTGCTGTCTCTTCCCAGGAAAGCCACAAGCTTGGAAAAAAAGAACTTCGCTTTAAGAGTGCTGTGTCAACTCTTTCCCAATCTGTTCCCTTAATCCATCTGGCCCCTAACGATGCCAGTTTCCTCCTCCTTATGCCAAGTTTTGTTCATTTGTAGCGAGCAGATGTGTCATTTATCAGTCTGTGGGTCTTCAGCCGCCTCATGGGAAGCATTTTTGCCATTTCCCAGTCTTCCCACCCCCTGCTGCACTCAGACCTCCGGAAAGGCTGGGGTGTCACCCAGCAAATGTGACATCCCCCCGCTCCCACGATGCCCAGGTGCTCCTGAGAAGGGCAGGGGCTGGAGTCACCACAGACACTCCTGTGGGGATGGCTTTATCCAAAGCTGTGGGAGAAGCACCTGGGGATTCCAGGGGCTGCACGCTTCCCTGCAAGCTGCTGGCGTCAGGGGGAGCAGCCAACCCCACGCCTGACGCAAGCGACACATTGGCGAGTGTCAAACGCTGCATCCAGCCCCCCCATCCCCAGCGGTGAATCATCTCCCAGCACCTTCAGAAGAACGTGCAGGAGCAGAGACCTTCTCCTCTGAGTCACCACAAGCTGCTGCCCGGGGGACGCTGGGCTGTGTCCGCGTGAAATGGGAAGGAAGGTTCCCCAGGGCCTTGTGGCCAGAGCAGCTCTGGCCCCAGGGAAGGTCCCGTGTCCTGATCCTGGACCAAGAGAGCTCCTGTCTCCAGCTGTGGGTGAGCACGAGGAGCGCTCAGGGGAGCTGGAGCAGCTCCTCACGCCTGGAGGACAGGTTGAGGATGCACACGGCTCTCCGCAGGGCTGGCAGGAGCCCGGAAGATGCTGCCTGGCTTCTTCTTCCTGGTGCAAGCTCCAGCCTGCTGGGAAGCGTTTACCCAGGCGAGCACTATTGCTGCCTTCAGGAGAGGAAGGGCCGGGCTGTAGCTCCAGCCCAGAGATGACAGAGAAGAGCTCCTGGCCCTCCACAGATGGAGAAGAGGGTAGGAGCAGAGCTCCCAGTGCTGAGGTCCCTGGGTCCTTGCAGAAGGCCTGTGGTCCACAGAATCATGGAATGGGTTGGAAGGGACCTTTTCAGGTCACCCAGTCCAACCCCTCCGCAGAAGCAGGGACATCTTCAACCAGACCAGGTTGCTCAGAGCCCCATCCAACCTGACCTTGCGAATGTTTCCAGGGATGGGGCCCCCACCACCTCCCTGGGCAAGCAGGGCCAGTGCCTCCCCACCGCACGGTGAAATGTTTCTTCTCGATATATCCAGCCTAGGAGCAAGCCAAAATTCACCTCTGTGCAGCCACCTCTCCCTCCTTCCCGGGGGCTGCGAGGGCTGCGCATCCCACCGGGAGGGAGCAGGCGCCATGTGGAGTCTGGCACGCGAGCGGAGCAGCGGGTGCTCCCCGTTCCTCTGCCGTCTGCCAGTCCCACCCCGCATCCCCTGCCCGAGCGCTGCTGCACCACAGCCATCGGTCACCGCCACCGCCGGGCATCGCGGCCACCGCTGGGCATCGCAGCCACTGTTGGACATTGCAGCCACCGCCACCACCGCTGGGCATCGCAGCCACCGCTGGGCATCGCGGCCACCACAGGGCATCGCGGCCACCGCTGGGCATCGCGGCCACCACAGGGCATCGCAGCCACTGCCGGGCATCGCTGCCAGGCTCCAGGCAGGAGGGTGGGAGCCGCTGGGGACCAGAGCAGCACCAGCTGCAGCGTGAGACGCAGATGGAGCTCGGCATTGGCGCTGCCACTGCAGAAATCTGTCACTGCCGCGTCCAACCACAAACTGCGGGGAAGGGACGGGTGCCGCTCGCGGCTCGTCACGACTGCAGAGCGAACATGAGCAGCTGAGCCTGTGCAGAGCCACACACGGGGTGAGGAGCTCGTCTGGTCTCCTTCAAAACTCCACAGGCACAAACAAGGCTCCGGCCCCAGCTCTGTTCTCACCCTGCTGCCCCTCTTGCTCCTGGGCGGTTTGGCGCAGGTTGGCGCAGGGGAAGCCGATTTCCCGGGGAAGCTCGGAGCTGAGGGCTCGGGTCGGCCCAGTTCTTCTCCTTTCTGCCCCCCAGGCTCGGGCAAGAAGGGGCTGCGAGTCAGAGCGCGGAGCCACGCGGGGCCGGGGGCCAGCCTGCCAAAAGGCCACAGAGGAGTTTGGAAGAGAAAGAGGGGGTGCAGGGGCCAGGGTGTCGCCGCATCGCCAGGGGGGAGTGGGGGGAGAGAAGTGGTGGGGCAGGACGGGATGGAGCGACCCCTGCACCCCTCCACAAGCCAGACCCCTCGGCCGCCTCTCAGGAGACGGCAGCGCATGTTTTCCAGGCCTGAGGAATTAACAAGAGCCACCGCCAACAGCCGCTGTGCCACAGCCTCCCTGGGTACTGGCAGCGGCTGGAATCACTCTCAGTCTCATCCCGCTTCCTTCCGAGCGCTGGGCAGACAGATTTATTGAGAACCTCTGTCTTTTCCACATTTTAATAGCGATCTCATCATCTCCGTCTGCTGCGAGACCTCCGACGCCGCCTGGGATCGATGGGACCCCTGGCATCTCCTCCTCCCGGTGCCCGCTGTGCCCTCCTTCCCCGCGCTGTGGGGTCCCCCGGCCTGGCTCTGGGTGCCGGGGTGCCCTCTCCCCGGGGGGAGGCTCCCTCGGTGTCCGGCTGGGCCTGGGAGGGTGGGCCTGGACGCACACGGGGCTCTCCCACCCTCAGGGGCTCCACGGGGCCGCGGCCGCCCCGCTGCCGGCCCCGGGCGCTGCTCTGGGCAGGACGGGGGGCACCGGGGACACCGACCGCTGCTCGGGGCCGGCGGGGGATGTGGGGCGGCCGGGGGGGCACCGGGAACCGCCCGGGGCCGGGGGGGGAGCCGGGGGGCAGCAGCAACGGGGCGGGGGGACCGGGGCGGGGGGGACTGTGGGGGCCGGTCCCGGGGCGGGGGGGGGGTCGGAGGGGGGGGTCGACTCCGGAGGAGGCGGGACTGGGGGGGGCGGGTCGGTGCTGGGGGGGGAGCCGGGGGGCAGCAGCAACGGGGCGGGGGGACCGGGGGCGGCGGTCCCGGTGCTGGGGGGGCGGTCGGTGCCGGGGGGGGGCCCGGAGGAGGCGGGGCTGGGGGGGCGGTCGGTGCCGGGGGGGGGGGGGGCCCGGAGGAGGCGGGGCTGGGGGGGGGCGGTCGGTGCTGGGGGCGGTCCCGGTGCCGGGGCGGGGGGGGGGCGGCCCCGGAGGAGGCGGGTCCGGGTCCGGGGGGCGGGCGGCCCCGGTGCGGCCGGCAGCCCCGGAGCGGAGCGGGCGCCCCCGATGCTGCTGGGCGGCGCGGGGGCCCCGCCGTGCGTGGGCTCCATGGCGCGGTGGCTCCGCGAGCACCTGGGTCTCCGCGGCCCGAAGCCCGCGCCGCCCGCGCCGCCCAAGCCCGATTACCGCGCGGGGCCCGCCCCCCCCGCGCCGCCGCCCGCCGCGCAGCCCGACATCCTGGCCGCCTACCGCCTGCAGAAGGACCGCGACTTCGAGACCCCTACGGGGCCCCCCCCGGCGCCCCCCCCGCCGCCGCCGCCGCCGCCGCCGAGCCCCGCTTCGTCTCGCCCAAGCACCGGCTCATCAAGGTGGAGGCGCCCGAGAAGGCGCCGCCCGCCGCCCCCACGCCCCCCGGCAGCCCCGCGCCGGGCCCCGCCGCCCCCGAGCCGCCCCCCGAGCCGCCGCACGAGGTGAGCGACCGCGGGACCCCGGGGGGGCCGGTCGGCGCGGGGCTCCCGGCGCCCGCGGCTCTGGCAGCCCGCCCCGGCGCCTCTTTGTCTGCCGCCTCCCGGGAGCGCGGCCCGCGGGGCCCCGGCGGCTCCGGGAGTCGGGATCCAGGCGGCACCGAGAGCCGCTGGGCTCCTAAACAGCCCCGGGAGTCGGGATCCAGGGGGCACCGGGAGCTGTTGGGCTCCAAAACGGCTCTGGGAGTCGGGATCCAGGTGGCAGCAGGAGCCGCTGGGCTCCAGGAACCAGGCTCCGGGAGGCACCAGGCTCCGGAATAACCCTGGGAGTTGGAATCCAGGTGGCAGCAGGAGGCACCGGGCTCCCAAATGGCACCTGGAGTTGGAATCCAGGTGGCACCGGCAGCCGCTGGGCTCCAGGAGCCGGGCACCGGGAGGCACCAGGCTCCCAAATGGCACCGGGAGTTGGGATCCCAGTGGCACCGGGAGCTGTTGGGCTCCCAAACAGCACTAGGAGTCAGGATCCAGGTGGCACCAGGAGCCGCTGGGCTCCGAAACGGCACCGGGAGTCGGAATCCAGGTGGCAGCGGGAGCCGCTGGGCTCCAGGAGGCAGGAGGCGCTGGCACGGGGCTGATCCCGTCGGTACCGGCGCAGGAGGCGCAGGGCAGGCGGGAGGGATAACGAGTTCCCGCAGGACCGGGCTTGCCCAGCGCATCCGACCGGGCGAGACCCGGATCCCACCCGCCGTCCTCGCATCGCGAAACCCGCTGGGAGGACCCGCGGCTGGTGGAGCTTGGAAAGTTGCTCCTAGGGAATAATTGCTTTTGGGGAATTTCCAGAGGGACTTGTCCAAAATCCCCTTTTGGATCCCGTCAGCCGGCCGCCGCGGGGCTGGCGGTGCCGAGGGGGCTGCGTGGTTGTTCCGTGGGGCGCGGGGTGTGGGGTCCGGGGACCGGGGGCGGGGGTGGTCGGGCTGGGCAGGAGGTGTGGGAAGCAGGGAATGCCGACAGGTACAGGCGGGGAGAAGCCGGGAAATGCAGAGAGGAGCCCAAAGCTGGCACACATCTGGGGAATCCCTGCACAAGGCCAGAAAGGACCTTTGGTGTTATCCAGGATCAGATTAGATCAAATTGTGGGGTGCCAGGACGAGGGGAATGACATTGTCAGGGTGTGCCGGAGCAGGGAAGGCAGCTGGAGCTCTGCAAGCAGAGGCGGTGGATGTGGCAGGGGGCTTGGGAGGAGGTGGTGGGTGCTGCTCCCTGCCTGCTGAGGGGACTAGGGCTCCGGAAAGCCCGTGTGTGTGGGCTGTGGATTGTGCTGATGCTCGAGATGAAGGGAGATCAGTTCCAGGCAGAGGCACGGCTGCTGGAGCAGAAAAGGCTTCTGGTAACGAGTGGCAGTGAAAAACACTATAATAAATTGTGCTGCCCTTGCAAGCGGGGAGTACGGGGCTGGACAGAAGTGGAAGGAGCAGCCGGCAGTTCCTCGTTGTGTGGCTTGGCCGAGGCCGTGTGGTTTGCGGTGCTGAGGTTAGAGGACCAACCGTGTTCCCTGGGTGCCCTGTGCTGCTGTCCTGCCTATTCTGGGGAACTGAAGGCACAGGAGCGTCTTGGCCGTGACATCCCTCCTGCCTGGGCCAGGTGATGCTTTGCTGTCGTAGCACACGTCATCTCGTCCTTCTGCCTCGTGGGGTGCAACATGTGGTGGGGATGCCCTTAGAGTCGACTCCGCAGCAGCTCCTGCTCCATGACAAGCGCAGTGGCAACCCACACGAGTCCTTCTCCATCTGCATGGTCTGGGCAGCCCTTTCCCTGCAGCAGCAGACAACGGACTGGCCTGTAACGACTCGTCTGAGGGAGGTGGATACCTGGAGATGTTTCCTCTGCCTTGTTTGGATTAGACATGGGGTGTGATGCCACCAAGGTGGAGCAGGAAGCTGAGTGCTGAGGGGTCTCCCTGCACGAGGGAGTGTGCATGAGGATGGGGTTGGGGGTCTGAAGTGGAGCACCTTTGCTGTGAGGACGGGCTGAGACAACTGGGGTTGTTCACCCTGGAGAAGGCTGTGGGGAGATCCTAGAGCAGCTTCCAGTACTGAAAGGGGCTCCAGGAAAGCTGGGGAGGGGCTTTTTCCAAGGGCCTGGAGTGATAGGATGAGGGGGAATAGCTTTAACTTGGAAGGGGAAAGATTTAGGTGAGACATTAGGAAGAAGTTCTCCACGATGAGGGTGGGGAGGCCCTGGCCCAGGCTGCCCAGAGCAGGGGTGGCTGCCCCATCCCTGGAGGGGTTCAAGGCCAGGTTGGATGGGGCTTGGAGCCCCTGATCCAGCGGGAGGTGTCCCTGCCCATGGCAGGGGGTGGGACTGTGAGATTCCTTCCAACCCAAACCATTCCAGGATTCTGTGACCTGTCCAGGACAGCCTTGTCTCGTGCCCACCAGGCCCGGTGGCCGGCGTTCCAGCTGGGAGCGCAGGGTCGGTGCCGCGGGCTGTGCAATGGCCAGCAGGAAGCTCCTGGGCGTGTGTCTTTCCTGCGAGAGCCTCCCTGGACTGAGTCATCCGTCTGCCCCACGGGCCCAGCCGTGGGCTCCCAGCCGACCCCTCGGGCACGGGACCCGCTCCTGCTTGGAAGGCCACGCTGCGTCTGCTTTGGGGTTTGGCTTCAGCACAAAAACCCAAGCTGGAAGGTGGGTAAAACTGGGGACGTTTTGCATGCGATAGAGAGAAGGAACCGAGTTTGGTTGTAATTCAGAGTGGCTCCAGCAGGAAAAACAGCAGCTCCCAGGGGAGATGCTTTGTCTCCAGGGCAAGAAACGTGTTTATAAAGTGAAGGGATCTCCTCTGGGGACCTCTCTGTAGAGCAGAGTGTCTCACTGCAGCACAAGGTGGGATGTTTGTTTGCAGGATGGGGTGAAGAGCCCAGCTCTGCCCCGGGATCTCGGTGTCTGAGCTGTGAACTCTCTTCGAGAGCCACTGTCTGTTGCCTTCCCCGCTCTTCTGTGAGAACCCAGTGGTGATCGCGGAATCACAGAAAGGTCTGGGTTGAAAGAGACTTCTACAGGTCATCTATTGCCCCCCTGCAGGAGCAGGTACTTTGCCTTGATTTTTCTCCTGTTTTCCTTTTTTCGGCATAAATAACAGTGAGAGCGGCCGGGGTACCGCAGCAGGGACCGGGACGTGTGTGGCCACAGCAGATCCTGACCAGGGCAGTGGAGTCCCCATCACTGGAGGGGCTCACAAAGCACGTGGCCGTGGCACTTGGGGACAGGCAAGGGGGGTGTGCGCCATGAGCTGAGGGGGCTTTTCCAACTTCAATGATTCTGTGGTTCTACAATCGAAGCACCCGTGTGGCCGAGTGCTGGTGGTTCCCAACTGCTCCACACCACCAGCTGTCTGGGTTCGGTGGTTTTGTGCATCAGGCGTGTGTTTTGCATCCGGATTATTCCAGGTCTGGCAAAGCCTGTGTGAGCAGGTGATGCCTCAGTCCCCGGGCATCCGAGCAGCGCTGGGGTCAGCGGCTCCCCCCGATATAGGAGCGTGGGAGTGCCTGGCTTCTGGCGCTATCAGGGTGGCTCTGGGGCTGGGAGGTGTCCTGCCTGCAGCCCCAGCCCCTTCCTGGCCCCGTGGCTGCCACAGGGCCCCGCGCGGCTCCAAGAGTCCAGCGCTTGGATTAGGAAGTGTCAGAGATGCAGTTTCCCAGGCAACCTCAATTCAGCCCCAGTGGAAGGGCATTAGCGTGCGATGGGGAATTGCGGGATCCCCGCTCTTTGCCCTCTGGGAGCCCTGCCTTGTGCCTGGTGCCCGCTGGAGCCTCCGACCTCGGGGCTCGGGTACCATTCCTGCTTCATCGAGCATCCCAAGGCTGCGATGCTCCTGGAGATGGTCAGGAGTTGCCTTCCCAGCTTTTCCATGGCTCTTTTCCATGTAAAAAAATGGACAGGTTGATGTTCTGAGCACCCTGTGGTGGGAAGGCTTTGCTCCTACAACAAGGTACCCACGAGAGAGCAGAGCAGTAAAGCCAGTGGGGCAAAATCCCACCAAATTTAGGGAACTCTGAGACTCTTGCCCCTGATCTGAGCCATTTGCGAACCACATCTTGCCTGCGTAGCGCCAGTCTGATTGCTGCTGGGTGCCTCTGCACCCCCTGTGAGCAAAAGACCCACCCTGAGGGATCTCGGCAGGGATCTGTTGGGATTCTCCACCCTCCAGATGTGGAGCTGGAGGCACCTGAGTGGGAACTACTCTGGAGCTTCCCCTGGGAAGCCAGACCCAAGCACGGAGGGAATACAGAGGGGGTTTTCTCCTGTACCAGTGCGTGCAGAGAAGCCTTGGCTGCTGTGCCGGTGGCCGGTCATGCCTGAAGCTGCTCCCAGTTTGCGGGGTGGGAGGGGGACGGTGCCAGACTGGTGCCAGCAGCGAGCTGGATCAATGTCCATCTAGGAAAATGCATCTAGGAAATGGGGTTTGGGGCAGGTTGGGCTCGGGGCAGGAGGAACGAGCAGGCAACCCCTTTCTCAGCCCAGGAAGGTCAGCAACCTGCATTTCGCAGCCCCACCGTGTGCTTGGAGCTGGGAGAGCTCTGGTGAGCACCGGGCATGGTGCTGCCTCACGTGTCGAGCCCGTGCGTGTCGGGGCACCTGCCTGCGTGCTCCTGCCGCCCTTGCGATGAGCCGATGCCGGCGTGGGGCTGTGCTCTGCAGAGGGCCTTGTGCTGGAGAAAAAGCCTCTTTGCAGCTTTTCCGAGGCGTGGGTGCATCCTATGGGATCTCCCGGCGGTTTGGAGCAGTGGGTGCTGCTCTGCCCTCGGGATCTCGCAGGCATTAGGACAGGCTGGGAGAGTTGGAGTTGTTCAGCATGGAGAAGGGAGACCTTAGAGCAGCTTCCAGTGCTGAAAGGGGCTCCAGGAAAGCTGGGGAGGGGCTCTGGATTGGGGAGGGCAGGGAGAGGATGAGGGGAAGGGTTTTGAGCTACAAGAAGGGAGATTGAGATGAGGTCTTAGGGAGAAATGTTTTGCTGTGAGGGTGGGGAGGCCCTGGCCCAGGCTGCCCAGAGCAGGGGTGGCTGCCCCATCCCTGGAGGGGTTCCAGGCCAGGCTGGATGGGGCTTGGAGCCCCTGATGCAGTGGGAGGTGTCCCTGCCCATGGCAGGGGACTGGGGCGAGCCTGGAGCTGGGTCGTTGATGGAGGAGATGGTGAGCTGGGCTGCGCTGAGGTGTTTACAGCTCTGGTTCCTGTTCCCCTTTCCTGCTGGGTTTAGAGCTCAAGGCCATTGTGGGGCTGTTTTGCACAGGAAGGAGGAAGAAGAGGTTTGGTTTGAGCTGATGGTGGGAGCTGCAGCAGAATGCGTCTCCAAGGCTGGCCGGGAGCAGAAGGAGCGCGGCGGGAGCACGGAGCCTGGCGCCGGCTGGGATTAGGGCAGCTGCCGTGCTGCACTCCGGCTGTTTGGTCTGTAGGAGCTCTGCGTATCCCGTGTTGTGGTGGCAACTTGTCAGACTCTCCAGGAGCCTGGGGTTTGTGTCCTGGTGGGCGAGCAGACCCTGGTAAAGGTGCTTGGGCGGTTTTGGGAGCAGGCTCTTGGGCTCGAGGCAGCATGTACAGCTCCTGGCTCCAGCATCACGCAATGGGTCTCGGGCCAAGAAGCTGCTGGGGTGCTGGAGCAGGAGAGCGACTCCAGCACGGGAGGGGACCAAGCCCCATATCCTACTGCAGGATTGTCTTTTTGTTAGGCAGGGCAACCCTGGAGCTTTTTGGGCCGTCTCCATGAAACGGGACTTGAGAGGCTTCTAGCCCTGCTTCCCAGTGACTTTATGGAGAGAAACGGAGCTGGGAAGGGTCTGGAGAACAGGGGTTTTAGGAGTGGCTGAGAGCCTGGGGCTGTTTAGCCTGGAGAAGGGAAGGTGAGGGGAGACCTCATGGCTCTCTGCAGCTCCTGGAAAGGAGGGTGGAGTGAGGTGGGTGCTGGGCTTTGCTCCCAAGTGATGGGTGGTAGGATGAGAGGAAATGGCCTCAAGTTGTGCCAGGGGAGGGGAGATTGGATAGTGGGAAGCATTCCTCTATGGAAAGAGTGGTGAAGCATGGGAAGGACAGGAGTGGAGTCCCCGTCCCTGCAGGGGTTCTCAAAGTGTGTGGCCATGGCACTTGGGGACAGGGGTCAGTTGGCACAGGGGGGGTTGGGCTGGGTGAGCTGAGGGCTTTTCCACCCTTGTTGATTCCATGAGGAGCCCTGTCTTCTGTCACTGGGGACGCGTGAGGGGATGCTGTGAGGCCTGGAGGGAGGGGAAACTGCAGGCTGTTTGAAGCCCTTTTGATAAGAAATGTCTTCACCCGAGCCCGCAGGAGCCCTGGCAAACAACCAGTGATTCCCAGCCGTGCCAGTGCCAGCTGGCTCCCCTGTGCTGGGATCCGTGCCCCTTCTCCGCTCCGGGCGAGGAGCTGTGGCCGCCTGCAGGGAGAGCATCTGTGCTCCGCAGGCGGACGGCGATGCCGGCGCCGCGGCGGGGCTGTGCCAGGGCGGCTGCGTGGGTGCTGGCAGCGCCGAGGCGATGGTAAGCGAGGAGGCCCGGCCGCCTTCTGCGCTCTTGGCTCCATCCCAGCTTTCGGGACAAAGGCTGGAGCGTTTCCGCAGCCGAGCGCCGGGTGCCTGAAAGCTGCTGGCTGCCAGCACCTGCTCGGTGGGGCTGCGGGATGGAGGTCCCAGCTGCTGCTCACGGAGCTTCAAAGGGCTCCAACCCATCCCTGCCCACCCCAAAAAGTCAGGGAGCACCCTAATCCTTCTCCCCTTCCCCTCTTCCAGCTGCCTGTCCTGGAGGACTACGCGGACCCCTTCGATGCGGCGCAGGTGGCTGGGAGCCAGGCAGGGCTGGAGAAAGTGACGGAGAATGATGGATACATGGAGCCGTATGAAGCCCAGAAGATGATGGCTGGTAAGGTGGAAGGCTCCGTGCAAAGGCCACTGGTCCCTGCTGTGTGGATTGAGTGGCCGCTGTACCCTGCTCTTTGCAGTCTGTGGCAGCGTCTGGGTGATGGCTCAGTGCTGCAGAGCCACTTCACAGGCAAATTTTCGCTGCTTTAGTCATAAGCGATGCCTCTGCCATAGCGAGAGCACTCACAAAGGGCACCTGAGCAGTACAGCATCTCCTGGCTGCACCCAGAGCAGTGGGACCAGCAGGGAGGGAGGGGATTCTGAGGGCTTTGAGGTCCCTTCCAACCCAAACCAATCCACGGTTCTGGGATATTTCTGCCCTAGGGACCGTGGTGCCTGCTGGCCAGGCTGAGCCCTGACATCTGATGGATGTGAGAGCTCTTTAATCCAGTTAGGCCTGGGCTGGAGCGTGCTGCTCTGCCACAGCAGCCAGGTCCCTGGTGGGTTGGTGATGGCTGGAAAGCAGGCGAGGGGAGAGCGCGCACCCCCGACGGCGTCACTCCTCCTGCTGCGCTGGCTTGTGTGCTCCCGGCTCTGGCTCTGCTTTGCAATTCTGTGGGTTTCCTGGAGCGAGTGGTTTCTGGAAAGCTTCTTGGGCTAGACCACTGCATTTCTTGGAAAAACCAGCCAGTGTGGAGAGCCTGACGGGAGGGCGTTCTATTAAACCAGCCATGCTGGGTGACCAGGGACGAAATGCTGCAGGGAGTCAGGCTCTGGGATGCTTTGTGCCCTCTGACTCCATTTTTCAGGGCTGCCAGAGACTGAGGATGTTGTCCTGAGGGGCAAGAAGGCATCTTGGTGCTGAGGATGGCTCAGGACCTCGCTCCTTGGCAGCTCCCAAGCTTCTAGCAAGTGCTTGCTGGAGATGTGGGGGGGTCTCTTCCGTCGCTGATGCTCCCTACGACGCGGTGCCCTTGGTGGAGTTAAGCCCTTCCATCCAGCAGGACTTTGGGGGCTGGGGCTGAGCCATGTCAGGCAAAAACCTTATGGGCTTTTCCTGCTTCTCCTGCCAGAGATCCGCCAGAAGGGCTTACGGGAGGCTCCCGCGCGGCCGCTGCACCTCTACGACACCCCCTACGAGCCTGTGCTCGGCGGGCTGGACGTGGATGCTGAGCGCCCGGCGTGCTCCAGGCCGAGGGAGTCCCGGCTGCCCGAGGATGATGAGCGGCCGCCGGAGGAGTACGACCAGCCCTGGGAGTGGAAGAAGGAGCGGATCTCCAAAGCCTTTGCAGGTGAGGGATGGGAGCAGCTACCAGGGTTGGATAAGAGCTGTAAAGCAACCAACGCTGCGTTGTGTTTCACAGGAAGCTGGCTCCTTGGGGTTTTGGTGGCTTTTGGGGGTCAGCAGTGTTGGCCTCTGTGTTTCCATGGCTTGGGAAGCACTTGAGCACTTGCAGATGCTCTTTGTCCTCAGCACGGAGACCGGCTGGGTGAATCCTGGATGGAGCCACCTTGGCAGCCTCTCCAGCGCCCATTTCTCCTTGCCTCTTCCCTCCTCTGGTGTAAATTAAACCCCCCCCGCCTCAAACTGGAGGGAAGAAGCTCAGCCCTGAGCTGGAGCAGCTCCTTCTCCCTTGGAGCAGGAGGAGAGCTCAGCGCTCCTGCAGGAGCCTTTGGCCCGGCCATCGTCCAGCCCCTGACCTATTTATCCATGCTGCGGGATCGATTGTGTTTGGGTTTGTTAATGAGGAAATCCATGCTGCGCATTAGCGCCGGTGCTGGCTGATTGCCATGCTCTTATCTAGGATGCATTTTAATTGCGTGGCTGCGCAAGGCACTCAAGCCGGCAGTTGTCAGTGCTGAGCGGGGATGCTGCCACAGAGAGGAATGGAGATTGGAGCTTGGGAATGCTTCAGCATTTGGGTTTGGGCTGGAGATGCGTGTGCTGCGCTCAACAACCCGGCGTCTACTTATACTTGGGGTTGCACTCGCGCCTCTGGGGCTTGACCAGGCATGAGGCTGGTGCCCCTGGTGCTGAGGATTCAGCTTGTTGGGCTCTGTCATGAAATGTGTCGTGTTGTCTGTGCGCCATGAGCCACCTTGCTCTATGCCCCTGGTCGAGGTGGCTTCTTCCCAGGTCTGGCTCGCACGTGGATGCTCCCCAGGGCGCTTCAGGCTGGCTCCAAGTCCCGAGGGAGTCGGGTTGCTGTGCCCTGGGCTGCATCAGGACCTGCTGCCTGTTTTCTCCCAGAGCCAGAGCAGGTCCTGCTCTGGCCTGCAGGGTGTTTCTCCTCTCCTGCAACGCCAGGATCTCTCTACTAGTCCTTTCCTGCTTTGGGAGGCCTGTGAGACCCCTGCGGATGGGCGCGTGGTACCGGCACGAGGCAGCAATCCCGGGGTGGCCGAGGAATGGCTGAGACGTGATGGGTGTGTGGGGACGGACGGCAATGGGACACTCCATCCCTCGACAGATGCCCACGTGGGATGGGGGTGATCGCAGGCTCCCCCTAACCCCAGCGAGACTCAGCTGCAAAAGCTGATGGAGCAGTGGGTCTCGTGATGATGGGTGGGATGAGTTGGCTGAGCCACCCTAGGGTTCCTGGGAATTTAACCCCTGCAACTGTTCTCCTTCTCTGTGGGCCTGGTGTGGCTGGTGTTTTTTTCTAAGCCTTTTCTTTCTGTCTTTCTCTTTCTCTGTCTTTCCCACCTCCATCCCTGCATCCAGTTGAGATCAAGGTCATTAAAGACCTGCCGTGGCCCCCGCCGGTGGGACAGCTGGACAGCGGTGACAGCCCCCCCGACGGTGAGGCGGGTGCCCCCGTCCCTCCGCCGCACGGCCAGCCCGGCTACGAAGACACCAACGGTGGGTCTTGCGTGACAGCGGGTGCCCTGCTGGCCCTGCCCCTGCCTGGCTGCCCTGCTGGCACCACGGTGCTGCGATGCCCCGGAGCTTGCCCAGCCCTGCGGGTGTGCCACGCGGCGCCCTCCTCCCCTTCTCCGGGGGCGTTCAAGGCCCGCCTGGATGGGGCTCTGAGCACCCTGATCCAGTGGGAGGTGTCCCTGCCCACGGCAGGGATCTGAGTGGGCTTCAGGTCCCTTCCAGCCCAAGCCTTTCTATACTTCTATGATTATCCTCCTCTGGCTCCTCCTGGCCTAATCTGTCGTCCTGTGCTGGACACAAGAGGCTTGTCTTCACCTCTTCTGCATCTTTTCTCACTCCACAACCCCTCTTTGCACGCAGCAGTCGTTTCACCTGGGGATTATTCTGTGGCAGAGTCATTACCTTCTCTTTCATTTTCTCCGCCTCCGAATTCCCAGTGTTTGGCTTCTGTTCTGGTCGTGACAACCACTCAGAGCCTTCATCTGATGTTTTTTTGCAGCTCTGAATACCCAGGTCCCTTGCAGGTGTGGTGGCAGCCAATTCCGATCCCGCCACTGGAGCTGGGGTTGGTTTTTCCCTGTTGTTTAGCACCGCTCATTCTCCTCTGCTGTTTTATTACTGTGCTGCTCAGCGACAGGAGGTCCCTCTGGATTCTCCGCTCTTGTTTTCACTATCCTGAGCAGCTAATTCTGCCGGGTGTGCTTTGTCATCTCAGGTTGTGAAGCCTTTTTGTCTGTGTTGAGCAGCAGAGCCCCTGTGTGAATCCCCCCCGGACTCCACTGGCGGCCTCGCTTATGAAAGCCAAGTGCTGCTGCTTCTCTTTTAACCCATTATTCATATTTCAAGAGCCGTGCGCTGTGGTGGAGCAGGGCTTTGCAGAAAGTGTTCTGTGGGGGGGGTTGCTGAAAGCCACCCAGGCTGTCAGGGTCGGGTTGCTGCTCTTGGGACTATCTGCCAGAGGTGATGTTTCCTCTGCGTCCCGACTTGCTGTGCCAGCCCGTGCATCACTAGCGCTGCTCCCGCTCGCCTCCAGGTGCAGATGGATAATTCCCTCATCTGCAGTTATCCACATCCCACAAACCCCCATCCTTCGGCTTCTGCTGCCTCCCAGCTGGGTCTGAGTGTGAGGTTGTGGTGGGTTCCCTAGGGGCATCCCAGGCGATGCGGCTGCTCTGCCCCGAATCCCTCAGGATGCTGCAGGCTCTGATCCGAGGGCTGGAGCACCTCTCGTAGGAGGACAGGCTGGGAGAGTTGGGATTGTTCAGGCTGGGTAAGAGAAGGCTCCAGGGAGACCTTAGAGCAGCTTCCAGTGCTGAAAGGGGCTCCAGGAAAGCTGGGGAGGTGCTCTGGATCAGGGAGTGCGGGAACAGGAAGAGGGGAATGGTTTTCAGCTGCAAGAAGGGAGATTGAGATGAGATCTTGGGGAGAAATGTTTTGCTGTGAGGGTGGGGAGGCCCTGGCCCAGGTTGCCCAGAGCAGGGGTGGCTGCCCCATCCCTGGAGGGGTTCAAGGCCAGGTTGGATGGGGCTTGGAGCCCCTGATCCAGTGGGAGGTGTCCTAGGGCAGGGGTGGGACTGGATGGGCTTGGAGGTCCCTTCCAGACCAAACTATTCTGTGATTTTATGATTCTATGATCCTAAAAAAGAAAAGAGAGAGAAAGCTCCCGATCCTCTTCATACAAGGCTTGCAGCCTCTTCTCTTCCCCACCATTATCATTCCCGCGGTCGCCCTCCTGACAAACACATCACTTTGTCATTTTTCCTGGTTTTAGCATCACGGAGTCTCTTTTTTTCTGCCTTGCTTTGTTGTGTGAAGTTTATCTTGCTGGAGTTTTGTCTCATTTTCTCCTCCCCTGTCTGGGGGTGACTCAAACTCCTTGAAGGATGGCTTCTTATTCCTAGGGGCTCGTTTTTAATATCCTGTTTAATCATGCAGATGCCTCTGCCTGCCTCCAACAGGCGTGATGCATCTCTCGGATCCTGTAACGTGATGACTTTGTGCTGCCAGCGAACACCTCGGTGTTTGATCTCCTGCCTTTTGAGTGATGGCCTCAATTTTTGAAGGTGATGAGTTGAAATGGAAGCCTGGATGTTGTGCACAAGGGAAAGCCTGGCTGCTGCAGAGGCAGGGCTTGGCAAACCTCAACGCTAGGCACCTCCTCCCAGAGCTGCTTCTTGGGCTTAAGCCGGAGTGGTTTGGGTTTTGTTTGGCTGCCTTCCTCCCCTCTTAGGAGAGCAGCTGAGGGCCCTGGGGCTGTTTAGCCTGGAGAAGAGGAGGTGAGGGAAGACCTCATCGCTCTCTGCAGCTCCTGGGAAGGAGGTGTTAGAGAGGTGGGTGCTGGGCTCTGCTCCCAAGTGACAGGTTATATGATGAGAGGAATCAGCTCCAAGTTGTGCTGGGGCAGGTTTGGATTGGACATTGTGAAACATTTCTTCACGGAAAGGGTCCTCGGGCACTGGCAGAGGCTGCCCTGGGAGGAGGTTGAGCCCCATCCCTGGAGGGGTTTGAAACATGGGTAGATGAGTTGCTCAGGGATGGTTCAGTAGTGGACAGGTATGATTGGACTCTATCTCGAAGGTACTTTTCAACTGAGTGACTCTAAGTTTCTCCATGTTGCAGACCTGCTTGCCTGCACAGGGCCTGGAGAAGGTTCCCTTGGATAGGATATCCCCTAGAGGATCCCCTGCTAGGGAGAAAACCCTCCCTCTTGGGGTATTTTCTGCCTCTGCCCCACAGCAGCATGACCTCGGCATCGCTCTGCTGCTGGGGGTGGGGAGGGATGATGGAACGTCCTGCCCTGGCGTCTGGGGATGGGGCAGAGCCAGGAGCAGCCTCCGGCGTGGAGAAGTTGCCGAGCTGGAGACATCCAGCTCATCCTAGTGTCTCTGGGAGCCGCGGGACGCGGGTGACTCTGCGGCATCAGCCAGCGGCAGCCTGGTGTCACGGCAGCCCTGCCGATCGATAAGCAATTTGTGCGAGGGGGCTGGCGCGGCAGGGGCAATGATGGACTCGCGGGAGGAGGAAGAAACAATATTGTTAATGCTGAAATCCGCCCGCACAGAAATAACAGCCGGCAGGAGGCTGGGTCCCTGGGGAACGGCTCGGTCAACTCCCTGCCGCTCGCCGGCCGGCACACGCCAGGGTCAGGGGCTCATGAACCCCTCCAGGGACGGGGCAGCCTGCGCCAGGGCCTCCCCATCCTCACAGCAAAACATTTCTCCCTAAGATCTCATCTCAATCTTGCACCTCAAAACCATTCCCCCTCGCCCTATCCCAGGACTCCCTGATCCAGAGCCCCTCTCCAGCTTTTCTGGAGCTCCTTTCAGCATTGGAAGCTGCTCTAAGGTCTCCCTGGAGCCTTCTCTTCTCCAGGCTGGGCAACCCGAACTCTCTCAGACTCTCTGAGAAATGTGTCCATCATTTCCAGACTGGCTTCTCCCTTTTGCTTCATTTCCCCCTTCATCTTTTTTTTTTCTTTTTTTTCAATTAAATTTAATTTTCCCTTTTTTTTCTGGAGATTTTAGATGCTCTCCTCGTTGCTTCTCTGTGCTGCAGCCACTCAGTCTCTGGTTGCATTAATAAAACCTCTCTGAGCTTTTGAAACCTTCCTGGCAAGTGGTGGGGTCCCAACCTCATCTCTCCTGAGCCACCGCGGCAAATAGTGGTCCAAGAGTTCCTGGGCAGCACAAAGGGACCCAGCATGATGGGATGTGGCTCTGGTTCTTTCTGTGAGGCGGGAAAGGCTGGGAGCTTTGTCTGCCTGTCCCGGTCACCAGCTGTGACTTGTTTCTGTCCGGCAGGTCCATCGGAGGGGCTGGGCTACGGCCGCACCTCACCCTGCAGGGAGGAGAAGGCCAGGGCAGCCCTCAGGCACGGCTCCAGCAGCCTCAAGAGCACCAAGACGCTGATGGCCGAGCCTGCGCCTTTCGTGGGCGAGAGGATCGACCCTGCCCTGCCCCTGGAGAGCCAGTGGTGAGTCCTGCAGCCCTGAGCGCCCCAGCATCCCTGTGGCTGTGCCACCAGCAGCCCTGGGGCGGTCTGGCTTCTTCCCTTCTTCCATCTTCGTGGTGTCCCTGTGTGCCCTCTGCATCCCCCAGAGGGATCCCTGCCCTTGTCCCCAGTCCCAGTGGTGCCACCTGCATCCCCCAGCTCAGGCGCCGCTGCTGCCCCTGGGGAGATGCTGGGGAGCTGGCATCGCTGCTGCCCCAGGACACAGTCCTGCCCGGGGTGCCCAGCTGGTCCCTCTCCCTCCTGCAGCTGGTACCACGGAGCCATCAGCCGGACGGACGCGGAGACGCTGCTGCGGCTCTGCAAGGAGGCCAGCTACCTGGTGCGCAACAGCGAGACCAGCAAGAACGACTTCTCTCTCTCCCTGAAGTGAGTGAGCTGGGATGGGGCTGGGGGCGGTGGACCCACGGGTGACCCCACGCAGATGGCACGAGAACGGGGTGCTGATGGGGTGATGCTGAAATGACCATGGGGTGGTCAGAAACAGCTGGAATATGGAGGCTGTGCTTCCCTGTGGTGTGGCACAGGCTTCTGGTTTGACGTCTGGCCAAAGCATCCCATGGGAAGACTTGGAGATTTGGAGGCATTTTCTCTGTAGTTCTGCTTGTGATGGATTTTGAAGCAGCATCCTCTGCTGGTTGAGGAGTCGTATTGGAGGTGTTGAGAGGTCCTCCGCCACCACCTGTGGGTGGCATTGATGTTGGAGAGCCTGGGAGCCAGCACTGGGGTTGCTGACAGGGCTTCCTTCCTTTCCATCACCTCCCTGCCTGTCAGTCACACATTGCGTTGTTTTTTTCCTTACTTCTTACCACCCATTGTGGCAAAAATGCCCAAGTCCTCTTCCCAAACGGCACGTGTGGTGGGGATGTGGCCTCGCAGCACTGTGCCACCTCCCCAGAGGAGACCACAGCCCATCCTGGAGCTGCTCAGGCATTGCCTGCCCGCTGGCTGAGCCTGCAGGGAGCCTCCAGTCTTGAGAGCATCATTTTTACTCCATTGCCTTTTTCCATGGAGCCTTTTCAAGACGAATCCCTTGGGATGCTTTTTGAGTCACTGGAAGCCAGCTGCTCGCATGTATCTCTCTTTTTCTGGCAGCGCAGCGAGGAGATGGGTCTGAAAGGGAGCTGGGGCACTGACCTACTGCCCTTTTGTGCTGCTTTGAGGGCAAATACACACGAGCAGAGCGGAGCAGCAGCTGTACTGATCGCTGTATCCATTGCAGGGTGGGTGGCCGGCAGGGTTTAACCCTGCCCTGTCAGTCCCTGCTTCTCCAGGCTCCGCAGTGCTGCACTGCCATTGCCTCAAACACTTGGAAAATGAATCCTTTTTGGCTTGTGCCTCCATGAGAGGGGCTGAGGTCACACTGGAAAGGTTCGGCTGCTTCTTCATTTCTAGAAGGGGCTCAGCAGGAGCAGCACCGGCCCCTTGTCCTTGTCCCATCCCTGCTGTGGGGTTTGCAGCTCTCCTGGCTCCAGTCCCGGTCTCCATCGCATCCCTGAGCTTGTGTCAAAGAGCTGCGGAGCCATGTGGGCAAACCACACCAGGGTCACCTCTCCGTGGAGCTGTGTGGCAGCGTTCGGGCTCGGGGCCAGCACCGATGTCACACTGGGCTCCTGTGTGTCCCCTGCCAGCACCAGGCAGGGCTGGCTCTGCCTGCAGGGAAGGAGCAGCGCTGCGGGCAGCTCCGCGTCCTGGTGGTGTGACCATGTGTGCAGGATAAACCCGTGCACCTTCACAGAGTCCCTGCGTGGTGCAGCCCTTCCCTGCGCCCGGGATGCAGGATGTGGCCAGCTATCGCTTTTCGCAGGGTCTGCAGCTCCCCCCCTGCCCTCCCCCTCGCCTCTGGCTCTAAATGGAATTGCAAACCCATTCTGCTAATGCAGCCGCCCTGTCCATTACGGCCACTGTCTTCAGCCGGGGGGATGGGACCGGGCTGAGCCGCTCAGCATTGCTGATGAGGTCCTGTCTGCTTTTAAGTCATCAATATTTTGCCGTAATGTGCATTCCAGACGCTGCAGACAGGCTGTGGCTCTCCTC